>NC_090927.1:268978164-269578164 GCF_040938575.1 Ambystoma mexicanum | reverse complement strand
TAGGCTGACAGTTGGTCTCTATACTGCACGTGTACTCTTCATTGTGGCCTTATTGGTATACAAAAACAAGAAGCTTGGAGTAGAGCGGCACAGCGTTCCGTTGATTACAGCAGTAACGTGAGTGAGTGAGCGGCTGCTCACCCCGAGCTCTGTATGAGCTGAATAAATGCTAATTGTAGCAACTGCTACCTTTGTGTCGGCCTGATTGCTGCGAGTATCGAAAACACCAACATGCTCCGGCTGTCCAAATAGATCCAATATTCAATAATATATTTTGGTTGATGATTAGCATCTGGTCAATTGAAAATACTTACGGTTTATGAGACCACGTGAACAGGTGATATTTGAATGCACGTAGTAAGCATAACGTGATCCAGACACGTATGTGAGCTTGAGTTGCTTAAGATATATAAAGCGTATTGTATACCCAACGGTTTCAAGAACACATATGGTGAACTAATAGCGATCATAAAAGTGAAACTGCATATATAATGACTGGCACTCTAACTACGAATTAGCGAATCAGATACGCCATTAATCAGTGTAAACTTGTTTTGGCGTCCCCGAAACGAGGCAGAACTCTACCTGAAATCCATGTTGAACTGTGGTGAGCCGCTATATAACCCATGTTGTGAGTGTCAAAGTTGATATTAGAAGCGGTTCATTATCTTTTTATTTTTATTCTAACCTTTACTTGTATTGTCTACCTAGTGACACGTAAATACAAGTAGGACTTCTCACCATAGCCACAAGAAACCGTCTTTATATTCACCTGTGATTAACTCTTGAATATAAACAGCATAGCATAATTAAGAACCAGAGTGCTTTTTCAAAAAAAAGGTGGTAGCACGCTTGATTAGAAAATGTTAAGTGACAACACGCTGCTCACTAATATTTCCGTGACTGGGGCCGATATTATAAACACTGTCACAGCACAAATACACACCGCAACAGACCCTGTTACAGAACTCTTTGAACTGGGGAAATCGAATACAATTATAACACGTAGTTCTAGACCTATTTGTTCCCCCAAAGTCATCTCTAATTCCAAGCTAACAGTAAACACCAAAAAGCTAACATCTTTCTACAACAACAAAAAAACACATTAAGTAAAATCGATGAAGAAAACACTACTAAAGAATTAGCTTCTGGATTAAATATATCCTTGAGTTGTTTAGGATCAAAGCTTATTGATGATGTAATCCAAACAAAGAGCACTGTTGGAATAAACAAAAGTTGTACAGATATTCCGCGAGGGCTTTCACCTTCTAAAACCCATTCTCCTAATGGAGATGTAACAACCATAGTCCAGCCATCTAGTGTGATGAATAGCTTGCTCATTGATATAGATATAGAAACAAATATTGACCTGCCACATATAAGCAAAGAAGTAGAATATCTAGGTGATGAAAGAGAGATTACATCTACCCCCAATGTGATGCTGATTGACCCCATAGCCTTTTTTGAAAATACTTCACTAGATAACATCCCTAAGAGCCTAATGCATGGCAATACTGGAAGCACTGATGGAAAACCGATTCCTCCTTGTGAAGATGTCAATTTGACTAATACTGAAGAACTCATAAATAATGTAGACATGTCAATACTGGCTCCATCAGAAGGCAGTGAAATCAGCATTACCTCTGATGAGATGTTTCGTGCATTTGAATGTCTTCTTACTACACTAGTAAACACGTGTAGTAAACTAGAAAACAAACTAGATATTCAGTCTGTGCTTCTCCATAAATGCATTAATAGGAATCAGAAAATCATGTGCGATCAGATTAATAATACCGATACCTCTGGCAACATAACAAGTGCAAACTTCATATTTAAGGGGACAACACCCACACCTAACTGCAAGTCCGCTGCAAATAAATCCGGTGAGAGTTAAACCACCAGTTATGTCCAAAAATACATGCAATGGGAAGAGACAAAAGAAAAACAAAACTGTCTCCCAGGCGTTTATGTATGCCCGAAGGACAAAAACTATAAAACATCACAGTACTATTAAACATAATCCGACCAACAAAATAATAAGACCTGCCACTTCCTACGACGGAAATGCTAAAAAAATAACTAGCAATGCCTCATTAGCAGTTATAGAAGACAACCGGATAACTGCAATATCTTCAAATGACAAGACACCCAAAGAGCCTACATTCTGTATACTTCCATCCACCGAATGCCTAAGGCTGACTACCCAAAGTGCCCTTATGAACCCCAATCATCAAAAGAAACTAACTGAATAAGAACACAAATAATTCAGCTCTAGCTAGTGATGCTGCAAATAAAGCTTTACAATTTAAACCAACGGTTGCTGATGTAAATAACCCTCCCTTAAATAGGGCAGCAGTCCTAAAAACATTCCATTCTATAATTGGTCTACGATGTATCCAATCTGAAGACATAAAGATAGTGGATCAAATTGACCACTGCCGCACAAGCACTGCTAACATATGGTTTGAATCTGCCTCCACGCTAGTCTATATTCTAAAATTCCAGAAGGAACTTTTCCAACAATCCCTCTTATGTGAGATAGTTGATATCTACACTGAAAAAATTAGAATTCCAACAATGATTAGTGATGTTAATAACAAAATCAGTATTACAGTTAATATGGATGGCAAACATAGTTCTAATGACAAACGAGATAGTGGAAAAAATCCTAGTATAGTCAATGTTGATGGCCGTATTGCTAAAAATACCATCACACAACGCATAACTAAGACACAGTGTTCTGCGCAAACCATGAAACATCTGGCCAGTAGTGGGGATAGAAGTAATGAAGAGTATGATCTAAAAGGAGATGATGCTGGATATTGGCAATGGCTGCCACTAGCCCTTAAGTCCCACCTATCCCAATTCAGTCGATGACATCAACCTACTTTATTGATGGAATGCCCGCAGATTTGCGCATCTGTTTGGAGAAAAAGGGCTATGGGCTAACATGGAATTATTTAGTATCATAGCACTACAAGAAACATAGTTGTTAGATAATTTGCTGTTTGATGGATGTACTACAATCCAAAAAACAGCGACCAAAGGGAAACACGGGCGTCCAAACGTTGGACTATTGATCTCCGTCATGCCTCCTTGGTCTGTTGTCGAAATCTCCTGTGACTCGCCCTTAGTATTAGTTGGAAAAATGTCAAGGCCTGGTCGTTCAGCAATCATTATAAATGTGTATGATCCTCCATCTAGAGTAGCTACAAAAACAAATATCCAGGCTGTAATTAATATGGTAAAAAAGTACTGTAAAATATTACCATTATTCATCATATAATTCCTACGGACCCTTGAATCCAAAGAGACTGCGGTTCAGGCACAAGTTCAAATATCAATATTAGGAAAATTTCAATTCCGTGGACACAAATGGTAGACACTCATGATTTAACAGTGCAAAATGGAAATTACCAGGACTCCCAAAGAGCATTCACACGAGTAAGCGGGAATATCGCTTCCACTCTTGATTATGTTTTTGCAAACAAATGCAGGCTTGAATGGGTGTCTGACATGGGGATTGGAGCCCGCAATGAGAGCGACCACTTACCTCTATGTGTAGAATTTAAATCCTTAAGCGGAAAAAAAAGAGGCTGTCCATGATAGGGCAGGAAACATTTACGTGAAGAATGCTGGAAACCGCATTCAATGGAATGCGGTGAACCTTGCAAAGGGCAAAATGATGGCTGACCTTATATTACCAGACTTTATTAAATTGTGTCAATCTGAAGAGATGGACAGTAGGAAGCCTTGTGATGCCTTTGAAGTAATGTTAAAACAGATTACCCGTGTAGTAGTATCCACACGTGAATATAGGTCTGTTTCGGAACACACCAATATTGCACACAAAAAACACAATACCTATGATCCTAAGATCAGCCAGGCTAAGAAGCAGCTACATATGACAATTGCTAATCTACTTGAGTCTTTTACATGGACTCATGATGGGATCACCATAAATAATGATATCAAAGAGGCGAAAACCATGTATTTGTTGGCTACTTAACCATAAAAAATGCTTTGAGAATGAACGTTGGCTCACTATTGTTCATCTGGCAACAACAAATGATACGGTAGCTATATAGAAAAAAATAAGAACAAGTAATAAAAATGAGCTACCTATAAACTGCATATCAGAATCAGTATGGGAAAACCCTGGGAGTAAGTAACAAACATGAAATAGAAATGGAAATTCCTAATACGCTGTGGACCTGTAAATCCTCTAGTATGGAGATTAAAACAATAATTGAAAAATTAAACAAATCAAGGGCATGTGGTCCCGATGGGATTAATAAGGCCCTACTGCAAATGTCTGCTGAGCTATGGATAGAAGCTTTGTGGCTTCTATTTAATGAAATTGGGAATGGAGGCATAGTTTAGTTTAGTTTAGTTTGTTTATTTGTATAGCGCAGCCAAACCCTCGGGAAAATGGGCGCATTAGACTTGTAGAACAACATAGGTTACAGAAGGTTGCACATGCGAAAGACAGCAGAAGACAATACAATAAATAGCATAAGGGACCAGGTTACAGGATGGTCCATGACAAAGTTTACAAATTGGACCGGGTTACAGATTGGTCCGCGGCTGTATATAACACAGAATTAACAGGGTGAACGAATTTGCTGAGGGCAAGTAGCAGGTTATTGCTGAGTTGTGAACAACTGCTTCACCTTGGCTCTGAACGACCAGAATGATGCGTCGGCTCTGATTATCATGGGAAGTGCATTCCAGCATTTTGCTGCTAGCACAGGGAAGCTAGCTCCTCCTGCCATTTTCAGGATGAACTTCGGAATGTTTAGTTGGTACAGATACGGGGTTCTGGTTGGTCTGGAGCAGCTTTGTCTGGTGAATTTATCTGATAAATAACGTGGGGCTGTCAGGGCGAGGCATTTGTGTGTGATGATGACAGAGCATAATTTGATTCTAACACAGATGGGGAGCCAATGAACCTCCTTTCTGATGGTGGAGATGTGAGCCTTGCGGGAAAGATTAAGGGCACATCTGAGGTCGTTATTCTGTAGAATCTGTTGTCTGTTCAGGTTGTGATTAGTGGAACCAAGGAAGAGTGTGTTGCAATAATCCAATCTAGACAGTATCAATGCCCTAGCCAGAGTGAGGCAGCTGTTGGTAGTTAAGAATGGTTTACAGGCATTGATAAGTTTATTAGTATAGGCTGGGGATGAAATTGTAACATTTATTTGATTTTTGAGCGAGAGTGTGGAGTCAAGATACACACCCAGCATTTTGACTTCTTTGGAGACTTTTATGATATTGCCATCAATATTGCCATCAAAAGCGAAGGACTGTTACCTGGGGTCGAGTTTGTTAAGGCGGGCCTGGGAACCGACGATAAGGAGTTCCGTCTTGTTGTCATTTAAGCAAAGGCTGTGGGTGGCCATCCAGGCTTGGATTTCAAGGTAGATTTAATTTAGCTTTGCAACATCTTTCTCATAGCTCCCAGTGAGCGTGATGAGGACCTGGGTGTCATCAGCATAGTTTGTATATTTGACACCCAAGTCGTAAAGGTAGTCAAAGAGGAGCTTAGTAAATATTTTGTAAAGCGTAGGGGAAATACAAGATCCCTGGGGGACTCCACATTGGATTGGGGCAGGGTCAGCCGCGGCAGAAGGGCGAAGACTCTGGTTGATCTGTCAGACAGGAAGGACCGAATCCAGTTGGTGGCATTCCGGGAGAATGCGGCAGCCAAGGAGAGGTGTTTGGTCAGAATTTGGTGATCGACTAGGTCGAAGGCTGCAGACAAGTCCAACAAGAGCAGGATGGCCAGATCGCCCTTATCTTTAGCTTCATCCATTTGGATTTTTAGGTCCAGGAGGGCTGTTTCGGTCCCATCCCTGGGTCTAAAGGTTATTGTCTTCCAAATCTCGTTGTATTTGGAGGTATGCCACTGTCTAGTTTTTTCAGAGAAAGGGGACAGTCCTGATGGTCCTATAGTTAGTCGTTAGGTTGGAGTCTAAGTTGGGTTTTTTGAGAAGAGGTAAGACCCATGCCACTTTGAGGTTGTTAGGGACCGATGAGTTCTTAAATGATGAGTTGATCAACATGGTGATGAAAGGCGCTAGGTCTTTATCCCCATCCTTGATGACTGAGGCAGGGCATAGTTCACCTTGACAGTTTGAAGGTATTAGGCTAGCAATTATGTTAACTACTTCATCCTCTGTGACTGGGGGAAGAGGAAAGGGGGGCAGTTGGGAAGGGGAGAGCTATGTCTATTGCTATTGCTAGAATGGTCTTTGATGGCGAGGTTAGCTTTTTTTCAAATTCCATCTTGGCTTGTATGAGAGCTATTTTTTTTAGAGAGCTTGTTGGATGTTATTGCTCCAAGCTTTGTCCTTGATGCAGTCATCAGTGGGGTGCACTGGTGATTCCTGTTCTCTTAGGATAGAGAATTGCTCTTTTGTGCCAGATTTGGCATTGTGGATTCTCGTGTTGAAAACCGGCATACTCCCGGTAACATGGACTGAGAGCCACAACTTGACCCCTGTAAAGGTGGGTATAGAGCATATAAGCTGGCTGGGGTACGCAGAAGATCTGCTATTATTAGATCACACACCCAAGGGACTACAAAGGCTACTTGACGGCCTAGGAACCTTTGCCAAACAGAATGGTCTCTGTGTGAATATTGAAAAAAGTACAATAATGATATTCAGCGGAAAATGTAAAAAGCAGGCTAACATTAGCTGGTCTCTAGATGGGAAAAATACTAGAGCGAGTAAACTCATATACATATCTCGGGCTCTTAGTTGAGGATTCCTTTAACTGGAAGCTCCACTGGGCAAAGACCAAATTGAAATGCTGGAGAACGGTTGGAGCCGTAAGTGCCTTTATAGGACAAAATGGCGCTTATTAGTGGAAACTGTGCTTCTCCTGTATTCCAATACTAACATATGGAATTGAAATCTGGGGACACAGTTTTCATTCAGAACTAAAACGGTTTAAAGCAAAAATGCCTAGAAAGTTGTTTCGCATGCCACACTCTGTATCTGTCGAGTATTTCTATTTAGAATACGATGTGACATGTATCTTATCTAGTCTAATAATGGACCTTTATATGTTTGGTCAATTTAATGACCTTGAATAATAAAACAATAATGGTTGACTATGCCAAGGCCTTCCTGATCTTAGACAATTATGAACGGATTGGTATATGGGGAAAACTATTCTCAATATACTCCACTAGGAAAATGGGATGTGATATCGCTATATCCATAACCATTGTAAAAAGGATAATATTTTGGCTGAAAAAAAAAATCAGGACATTTGAATGTGCATATAACATAGTACAATTAGCGTGTAAATCCCACTGTGGTTCTTTCATTAACTATATTGAAGCACTTATTAAGCCCCCATCCTATATTGTGGCCTTCCCTGACTCTTCCCTGACTCTTGGATGATGCGACAATATCTACTCCTAAAATTTAATAAAAGCAAAGTCCTAGAGACTGAAGGAGCCCAGAATGGCTTGGCAAAAAATTAACTTGAGTGATGCCTATGCGGTGAACACCCGATTGAAGTGTTAGAACACATATTGACGCAATGTGAAAGCCTGAACTATATACGAGACCAGACAATGAAAGCCTACAACAATTGTTTTAATCCACAGGACCCAAATGTGTTATGGCAAATGTTCATGCATGGAAATTATTTAAATTTTAAATATCATATGATCAAATTTTATTTCAAATGACTTGCTATACTTGCACTTTAGGAATAATGTAAGAATCCAGGTTTGAATTACTTATATTCTATAAAGAAACTTTGCGCTGACATGTGGATATAACTGATAAAATTGTTTTAGACACCTTTGTATATACACTTTTATTGATGTATTAGATAGTGCTGCATCTGTAATTTAAATGTATCAGACAGTGTTGTATCTGTAATTTAAATGTGTTTTTTTTTGTACGTCTAATATATATATATTTTTTAATTTATGTTGTATATACAAAGCAAAAATGCTGAAAGTATAATAAGAAAATTCAATTCAATTGTGACATCACATATTTTAATTGTGGGTGGAGTGAGAAGGTTTGTGGATCCAATTACAGAACATAATGTATGTTTTTCTATAAGGATATAATGTGCGAGCACCAACAGCTCGGTGTGGGAAGAATTTTTCATGTTGCAAAGTAACTAATGTTAATTAGCTCGATTATTATAAAAGTCTTACATTTAGGGGTGTTTTTTGACAGTGCCTTTTCATGCAGTTCTGTTTCGCGATCTGTTTGAATATATCTGTCCCAGCTGCGTCTGGTCCCTGAATAAACCTGCGTTACTTCTTGCCTGCCTACACTCCTTTTTTTAAAATATAATTTTTATTAGCATTTTCTTAAGGTTATTACAACAAACATGTCATTTCAATCTGATGCCATTCCCAGAAAAAAGGTTCAAACAATACCCCTTCCCCCCCCCTCCCCCACCCTCCCCTAGCCAGTGAACAGGTGCCGATTTCAAGCTTATCTTGCAGGGACGCGTTGTGCATTTTTAGCGTTTGGACTGTCAAATAGATTAGTGCACACATAGTCTAGGGCTCAACCAAGCAGCACCCCACGGAGGGGTGCGTGCCTTGTACAACGGATACCTATTAGGTCCCCCATTTCCTCTGGATTCAAAACCCCAACAGGCCAACAGTTCATGGGCTCACCCCTCAGGTTGATCGCTCATACTTTTCAAAGAAGGGAAGCCAGAGTTCCTCAATGTTGGATCTTGATTCATCCAGGATGTGGGTTAAAAATTCTAAGTCATAAATCGTCTGCACCTTCACAACCCATTCCCTCTCATCAGGCATGTGCGGATTCCTCCACTTCTGGGCCAGGCAGCACCTGGCTGCTACGAGCATGACCTGCAACATTTGGCCCTGGGTGTCCTCCTGGTCATCACCCACCTCAATACTGAATAGAAGCAACCAGTGACAGAGGGGCCTAGAGACACTGTTCACCCCTTTAACCCAGGACAGGACCTCTCCCCAATATAACTGCACCCTCGGGCAAGACCACCACATGTGCATGTAATCTCCTTTTTTCTTTTTGCATTTCCAGCAGTGTGGGTCGTAGCCCGGACTCATTCTGGCTGTCAACTGTGGGGGGTAGTGCCATCTGTGTAAAACCTTGAGGGCTTGGTGTCTGTACTGGGTGGAGATCGTTGAGCGGTGGGCCTGGATGCACATCTTAGTCCACCTTTTATCATCTATTGCCGTGCCCAAATTTTTTTCCCATTGTATCCGTGCTGGCGGTGGAACCCTGGGTATCGAAAGCAAGAGAAGTTTGTACAAACAAGATATGACCCCCCTTGAGGCCCATGTGGAGATGATAGTTTTCTCGAAGTCTGTGAGTTCCCTCCTGAGTGTGTCCCCCCATGAGGGTTCAGAGAGGACTCCCTTAAGTTGGAGGTAGCGAAAAGGTGAAAGCTTGCCCAGCCCCAGGGCCTCCTCCAGGTCCAGAAGGGGCATGAAGGAGCCACCCACCCACAAGTGGCAAGCCCTAACAAGGCCCGCCTCATACCACCTCTGATACGCGTCCGGCTCCGCAACCTTAGCTATGAATGGTGGCGCCCAGATGCAACTTAGTGGGGAAGGCCAGGTTGTGAGCCATCTATAGTAACCCCCCTTCTTCCAGACAGACCACAGGACACCCAGTACCGGGTGGTCCAGAACACGCCTGGGGATGTGCGCTCTGGGGACCAACAACCACTCTTCGAGCGTGAGTGGGGCAAGTAACCTATTGTCCAGTGCTGCCCACTGCTTTTCTGACCCAGGGTTGAAATGGTTGACCAAAATCCTCAGCTGGGAGGCCCTATAATATGTATCGAAATCCGGGAATCCCACCCCACCGTCTTCCTTGGGTCTCGTTAGGACGTCGTAGGAGATCCTATGCCCCCCCCCCCTCAGAGGAACCTGAGTAGGGTGCGTTTCATGACTGTAGGAACGCGGCTGGGACCTGAGTGGGGAGCATCTGGAAGAGGAATAGGAATTTGGGAAGTACCACCATTTTGATCAGGTTGAGTCATGCCATCCACGAGAACCCCGCGACCGCCCACCTCTCTACATCTCTTTTGACCTCAGTCCACAAAGGTGTGAAGTTGCTCGGGAAGAGGTCCTTTGGGTCAGGTGTTATTTGGATTCCCAAGTGCCGGAACCCCTCTCTCAGCAATTGGAAGGGAAGGCCCTCCACATACTCTCTCTCGGTGTCCGGTAGTCGACCTCCCATAAAAGCCACAGATTTGCCCAGGTTGACCTTGTACCCCGAGAGGCTCCCATAACGCTCCAGTGCCCGCAACACATGAGGGACCGTCAGTGTCGGTTTAGTAACATAGAGGAGAGCGTCGGTGGCGAACAGGCTGATCTTACAGTGGGAGCCGCCCATCTGTGCCTCATTGTTACGCACCGAGATCGCCCAGGGTTCCATGACAAGGGCGTATATCAGGGGGGATAGTGGACAGCCCTGTCTCGTTCCACGCTCTAGGGGAAAGGCTTCTGATTCCATCCCATTGGCGGCCACCCTGGCCGTGGGGGTGGAATATAGTGCGGCCATCCATCCCAACCATCTCTGGCCCATCCCTATTGCCGAGAGAACCTCCCCCATGAAGGTCCGACTCTCCCGGTCGAAGGCCTTTTCTGCGTCTAGGGACAGCAGGAGGACCCCCTCGTTCCGGGTTTCCCTTGAGTGCAGCACATGGAGGGTTTTGCGCATGTTGTCCGAGGCTTGTCTGCTTAATATGAAGCCCGACTGGTCTGGGTGAACCAGACGGGGCAGGCATTTCTCCAGACGAGTGGCCAGGATCCTGGCAAATATTTTAGCATCAAGGTTTAAGAGGGAGATGGGTCTATAGGAGCCGTGTTCTGTGGGGTCTTTTCCTGGCTTGGGGATTACCGAGATGAGGGCCTGTAGGAATGTGGGGGGGATCGTCTCTTTGTTGCAGATGTGGTTGAACAATTTGGCTAAGGGTTCCGTCAGCATGGGCTGGAATTGTTCATAGAAATCAGCCGTATATCCATCACCCCCGGGGGCCTTCCCTGCTTTAAGTCTCTTGATAGCTGCCTCCACCTCCTCCACCGTTATGTCCCCCTCCAAGCCCTGCAGCTCGGCCTCCGTTAAGCGGGGTAGCCGATGTTCTTCCAGACAGGCCCGGATCTCCTCCAGCGATTCCCTCTCTTGTTTTGTGTACAGGTCCCTATAAAAGGTTGCAAAGGAGGCCACTGTCTCTGCTTTTTTGCCGAGAGCCATACCCTCCCCATCTTTAATAGGTCCAACCCTCCTCTCCAGTCTACAACCCCTAGCTCTACGTGCCAGTAGGGTCCCCACCCTATCCCCCTTTTTGTAGTACCTTTGTCGCGTATATCTCAATTTCTTGACCACCTCCCTGATGAGGACCGTGTGCAGAGCCTGGCGTTTCTCGCGCATTTCCGATAGGAGAGACTCCTTGTCAACCCCTTCTTGGGTAAGCCTACCTCGCAGGCTCTTGAGTATCTTGGCCTCAATGAGCCCGCTCTACCGATTGCGCCTGGAACCCTCGGCTATAAGGAGACCACGGAAGGTGGCCTTCGCTGCCTCCCACACTGTCGCCATATCAATCTCCCTATCATCGTTTATCTCAAAATACGCCTCCATTTCGCCTCTCAGGAATTCCCTGAAGACCGGGTCCCTCAGGAGCGTATCATTACACCTCCAATGGGCCGACCTGGGGGATAGGGGGAACCCTCAGGGCTGTAGCCACCCCACTCCACTCTTTAGAAGTCAAAAGGAAATCAATTCTGGTGTAGGTGTGGTGTGGGGGGGAAAGAATGTGTATCCCCCGGGCTCTGGGTGTGTCGTTCGCCAGACGTCCTCCCAGTAGTGTTCCCTCAGCAGGATCTGGAGCGTTAGGTTGTCCTTGGTTATCCCTTTCGGTTCAGTCACCCGTGCCGTCCACCAGTCCAGCCCGGGGTCCAATATGAGATTGAAGTCGCCCCCCAGTATCATGGCCCCTTGAGCCCATTCATCCATTACCCCAGAATCTGGGTTAGGAAACCTATCTGGCCTGAGTTGGGAGCGTAGAGGGTGGCTAGGGTTATGCGTTCCCCTTCGTAAGTACCCTTGATCCCAAGGAACCTCCCCCCAAAGCTTCTCTTGGTTTCTGTGTTAGTAAGGTGGAGTGTCTTGCTCAAGAGAATCCCCACGCCTTCCTTTTTCGAGCTTCTGTGGGAGGCCCAGAAGTTGGCGCTGATGTCCTTTCCCCTGATGGGTGATTCCTTCCCCTGTCTGTAATGGGTTTCTTGGAGGAACAACACCATTAGCTGCTGTTTGTGGAACATGTTACTGGTCAGGGACCTCTTGTTTTGTGAATTGAGGCCCTTAACATTGAGTGTGCCTATCTTGCCTTCAACCATTGTCGTCTAGGTAGTCCATCTCTAACTTCACCGTAGTGTAATGCTTGCGTATGGCTCGCTGAAAAATGGAGGATTCCTGTTCGTGCTGGCTAGTCCCCCCACTCCTCCGTGGACCCCTCTAAACATTCCCATTTTGGCCTTGATGATGGTCGTTCTCCCGCCTGCCCTCCGTCTTGAGGCGTTCGTCCATGTCACCCGATCTCCTTCGAGAACGGTCAACGAACCACCAAGGTCTCTACCCCAGCCCCGGGTAGTGTAAACGTGTAGATAACCCATTCTCTTTAAATCAGAATGAACGCGTGTGGACCTTTAAACAAAACTTGTGAGACATAACCCTGCTCCTGCGGTCCCCCGTGTCCCCAGGCACAAGCCTGACGTGGAGGTCCATCGAACCAAACAACAAACATTATGAAAAGTTACAGTCACTTCAGGTGATCCTCGGAGGCCGATGATGGGTGCCTGGTTTTTTAAACTTGCGTGTCCCTTTGACCTTGGTCTTGCTGCTGGGTTGTCCCAGTCTGTCGGTGCCCACGGTGGGTTCCTGGCCTCGCCCCCTGCTCCGCTGGACAGACCGGCACGATCTCCCACCAGGTCACCAGTGGTACGCAAGATGTCCTCCTCCGTCACCAGGTGGTGTCTTTGCCCCGACCACTCGAATGCCAGGTAGAAGGGGTGGCCCCAGCAATATCTGACCCCTTACCCTGTAACCATCTTGTAAGGGCCCCGCATTTCTTTCTCATTGCGAGGGTGAGGGCCGAGAGGTCCTGGTAGATTGCCACCTTAGAGTCTCCATATTGGATATCACCGAAGTTCCTCGCCTTCTCCAGGATCCTGGCTTTGTCCCTATAGTAATGCAGTCGAGCCAGCACCGACCTCGGGCCTCTACCACCGCCACCGGCTCGATGCACCCTGTCAAATTTAATCTCGATGTCGGCCTCCGCCCCGATGACGATTCTTATGATGTCGTGGACCTTGCCTTCCAGTGCCTGCGGGCTCTCCCCTTCGGACTCCACAAGGCCAAAAATGTGCAAGTTGTTCCTCCTTTCCCTGTTCTCCATGTCGTCCACCTTGAACCGTAATTCCTCCTCCCTTTGATGTACCTCCTGGAATCTGGCCTCCATTTGCATCTCCAAGATCGCCGTGGAGAGCTGGTTATTCTCGACTCCCTCCACGCGATCCTCCAGGGTGGTGACCTTAGTGGTAAGGTCGGCCAACTTAGCACCTATGTCGGTTCGAATCCCACGTATCTCCTCCAAAATCATCTGGATCTTATTTTGGATGGCCCCCAGGTCAGGAGGCGGCACCAATGGGGACCCGGCGGCCATTTTGTCCCCTCAGGCTGCAAACTGATACTTGGAGAGGGCCTCCTTCCAACTCATGGGGTGTTGGTTGCGGCTGAGTGTGTGGGGAGGGACGCCGGGTGGGGGGGCACCCTCGGAGTGACTGTCTATGGTTGTGCCAGCCGAGTAACTCAGGGGGTTCAACGCCGGTGGGAAAGCGGCCTATTCATGAAGTCCTGGCCCGAGGGCCTCTCACCTGGCGTGTGCCTTCTCCAGTGCCCTCTCCAGCGTCCCCAGCCGGATTTAGTGTGGGCGCGCTCCCGCGATGGCCCAGGCTGGGGAGTTCTGGCGAGCGGTTAGGTGGGCCCGTTCAACCCCGTGGGTGGGTGGAGTGTCGGGGCGAGTCAGTGCGCGTACCGCGCCTCAGGTGTCTTCGTTCAATGTCGAGCACGGCCTCGCGCCGGCTCCGTGTTGGCTCCGCGCCGGCTCCGCGCCGCCTTGACACATCCGGGGACGGGGCACCAGGGGCACCTGGGTGCGGTGGAATCTCCGAGGTCCCCCACCTCCGGCTTCTCCTTGCTCCAAGTGGGTACTCCCTCCGCAGGCTTCCCCGCTCCTGTGCTCTGCTGCGGCCTCGGCGTGCCTTGGCGCGCACCGCCAATGTGTTGTTCAGGACCGCGGGGGGAGGGGCCGCGGAGACCTCAGACGGTCAAACTCGGTCTGTGGGTGTTGTAGAAACTCCTGGTTTGGACCCCCTGGGTGGGCAGGGGTTCACACTGCCTTTCTTGGGATGCTTGCGAGAGATGGGCTCCTTCTTCCTGCTAAACTCCGCAAAATAACCCGGGGCTGGGTGCGGAGCTGTCGGCTCAGGCGGCCATCTTGCCTGCGCCCCCTGGTGGCCCTACATTCCTTTTTTGACTACTTTTTATAATTTTTTATTGGTGAGTTCCGAGGCGACCCCCGACACAATCTCATGTCTACTTCCAATCATGATGCATGTGAATTGTTACACTCTGACATCCCTTCATATCATATATTGAGTCCAACACCCATACGTGGAATCCAAGACAATGAGTAGCAGATAAAACAATTGCCCACATGTACTATGATGAATTTTCAATGGATTCTGGGAGATTTAACTTGAGGTTACTACTCCTCGACATAAAAAGAGCAAGATCCTTTACAATTTCTTTCTATTAGCATAAATGACGTTAAAATACACCACATAATATATTTACAATCTGAACATTTCTTCCTTTACGCGCATTACCCTGTGTACACTGGCATCTCCACTAGTATATAACATATCAGAAAACTAACCACACAATATACCCCTACTCCCTAGTACCTATGCAACACATGCCCTCCCTATGGACCAGTTGGCAAAGGTCCTCCTCACACCCCACATTTCTCGCTCTCCATTGTACAGCACTGTATTGTACCAAAACTGAAACAAAGTGCAGACGTGCCTGCCCAGTACCGACAAACCCCTTGCACTTCCAAACCCAACAAAATTAGAATGATTATAACAATAAGAATAATTTAAAAAAAAGTCTGTTTGGTTGATTCACAACTCACCTGTTTTTTTATGCAGCTGCAGCCTGTCTGGCGACCAAGACATGCAAAGAAAGGAAGGAGCAAGAACACATTACATAAAAACCTGACAGAAAATGTACGCTTCTGTCTTCACAGTGGGCTCTCGCACAACGACCCCATTAGGGGAAAAAGGAAACAGAGTATACAATCTATATCACACTGTCTCAATATCCTTCTCGGTGGGATCCGTACATCTACGAAATTACAACCAACAGTTTCATTACAACTTTATAGACTTTACAGCCAAACACACTAGTTGCAGATTACAGACACACATTGGTATGCAGTAACGTCTATGCTAAACGTTAGTTTACAACTTAACACACAAGCTTTGACCTTGAAGCAATAGTATATATGTGGTTTTCAACGTATGCAAACACGTTTTTGCAAGGAACGGACATTTTCAACACCTTTCAAGAAGTGAGGTTTGCTACTTCCTCAGTACACAGTACTACGTCTTTCTGCATCTTCCCACACATCACACTGAGTGAAAGATTATAGTCACCTACTCCACCTGTCTTCCTCTGTTTTAATCACTACAAATACCATTGTTATATCAGTAGATATCAATCATGCAAATTAATTACTTTTTTTCTTTGTGAAGCACCACCATGCCATGGGGAATTGATTAACACTGCACAGTGAAGGCTTTTTTGACTGCTTTGGATGCAACATAGACTAAGGGTACACTTATTTATTTTATTTATTTATTTATACAGGAAGGAACAATGATCTTTTGATAACAAAAGAATGTAAAATAAATAATAAATCTGGTTTGACAGGAAGCAGTACGCTTCTTACAATGGGGTGAGTTCGAGTGACATTCTGACCAGGTTGTGGAGGGAGGGGAGTAAATGGAACAGTCACTGGGGACAATACACGGTTGGACATAAGTAGATTAAGGCCAACCAACATTAGACATTTTTAAGTGGAGGTAGGTCGGTGTGGCCAGCTTTGTTATGGATGGGACAATGATAGATGAAGTGCTAGAGTGGAGGCAGTAGAAAGTGAGGGACAGTGCAGGGTAGAGGTAAGGGAACATTGTTAGCTAGAAGGTAGATGAGAGGTAGGCTAAGAGGGTAACTCATTGGCGAGGAGGTAGACATTTAGTTTGGTTTTGAACAAATCCGTGTGGACTGTTTCTCGGATATCTGGGGGAAAATCATTCCATGCAGGTGGAGGGGGAAGAGAGAAAGAGCCGAAGCGAAAGGAAGCACAGGGCAGATGAGGTAGCACAAGGGCAGTCAAGGAGGCAGAAGGGGTATTACAAGAAGGCTTCTAGAGGTAGATAGATGAGGATAGTACAGTGGTGCCTTTCCATTGATAGATTTGTAAACCAGGAACAGACATTTAAATCTGACCCTGCATCGTTAGCCATCCAGTCTGATGACGGTTCAAGGAAGTCCTGGTAGCAAAGTTAATGACCTTGTTGAGAGGTCGGAAAACATAGTTGGGGAGACCAAAGAGAATGCTTGCTGCACAGTAGTCCAGTTTAGAGAATACAAAAGTGGTTAAGAGATGCTTGCCAGTGTTGAAAGTAAGGAGGTGCCTGATTTTCCTATTATTTAGGAGGTTGTGGCGTGCCACCATTACAGTTTTGGAGATGAAAGTAGACAAGGTGTGAGAATGGTCATAGAAGACAATGAGGTTTCTAGCTGAAGAAGAGTAGGGGAGAGTGTCAGGTGGGAACTGGATATGTAGGGGAAAAGATGAGATATATTTGGCAGGGAAGACAAGCACCTCTGTTTGGTTGAGTTTAACATCAGAGAGTGTGAAGCCATCCAATATTTAATGGCAGAGAGACAGTTTGAAATGTTGACAGAGAGATCAGAGGAGAGATCACGAAAAGAGAAGAAGATTTGGGTGTCATCCGTGAAGAGTTGGAATGAGAATCCAAAGGAGGCAATTAGTGCCCCAATTGCAGATGTGTGGAGTGCAAAGTGGAGAGGACCCAAGGCAGAGCCATGTGGAACACCAACAGTTAGAGTGGTGTACTGAGAGGTGGTGTGCCAAGCACAAAGACAATTGGTGAGGAGATTAGAGTGATTGACAGTGTCAAAGGCAGTGGACAGGTCAAGGACAATGAGGATAGAGGATAGGTTGGCATGCTTAGCAGGGGAGATGACATAGGAGACATTCATGAGAGCAGTGTCCATGGAATGACAGGAGCAGAAACCTGCTTGTAGGGGGTGTCAAAGGTTGTGGATGTCTAAGAAATGTGTAAGACCATTTAACACAAACTTTTCAAGCACTTTAGAGTAGTGCAGAAGGAGAGACATGAGTTGAAAGTTAGCTGGCAGATGTGGGCCAGTCACTTGCTTGTTTAGTAGAGGGATGGATAACTGTGGCCATTGTGAAAATAGAGGGAAAGCAAGCAGAATCTAAAGACAGGTTGAAGAGTTCAGTGAGGTGAGAGGCCCCTGAAGGGCCAATAGGTTTGACTAGCTGAGGAACACAAGGGGGGTTAGCCATCATCAGTAGAGATTGGACGTCTTCGGTATTAGTGCAAAGTGGGGGATAGAAGCGTAGGATGATGGTAGAGTAGGTGGAGTGTAGAATGTAGGAGGAGGGAGTGTGTGGAATGTCAGGAGAGAGTCTCTAAAATGTGGACATATTTGCAGCAAGGTATTCAGCTAGGTCATTAGCTGTGAGATTGGAGTTGTTAGTCCTATGTTTAGGAGGAGTGAAAAGTGAGTTTAGGGTGCAATGTAGCCAGCGAGGATTGTTGGAGTCAGAGTCAATGAGGGTGCAGTAGAAACATGAGGGTGCAGTAGAAATCTGTTTTTGCTCTATCAGGAGAGGACTTGAGAGAGTGCAGGGCAGAGAGGTAGAGTTTCAGGTCCTCGTGCAAATGGGTATGCCTCCATTTGCGCAGCAGGCGTGTTGGGGAGAATGAAATATAAAATGAAGACTGCTTGTATCTAAAGTGAATAGGGACCTGAATAATGCCTCCCTTCATTCGCATGTTTTGATTTTCTTTAGGTACTATGAGAAACGTGCACTAGTGGGATGCAGGCAGTTATCTGCTCAACTGAGAGATACCCCATGACACAGTGAGGATTTTACCACACACCAAGAACATTCCTGTGAACCACCTTTACACCCACAACAAGTAATGCTGAAAATCCCTTTGTGTTAAAATAAAAATGTCTGCAGTTATCTAAATTGGTGTCTTACTGCATTCAAGCAATATATTGAAAGCCTAAGGACTGAGACTGGTGTATATGTTATTTTGAAAAGATTGACAATCACAAAAGAAATCCTGGTGCCAGTTCTTACATTACCACACAAATATTCATACATTTCTAAAGAGCTTAATGTATTCACCTGTACCTTTATAAACCAAAAAGGTATTATGTGTTTCAAAATGCAGCCTCACTGTGCCCGATCTGTCAATTTTATAAAGTATTGCCATGTAACTTCAAAGGAAGACTTATATTGCACCAGACAAGTCAAAAGGAAGGGTATCTCCTTTCAAGAATATATGTCTAAAACATAAAAGTGATGCCGTTATAAATGCATTTTGAAGTCTGCTGTGATTAAACGATGTGTAACGTGTAAGGAAAGAGGGACTCCAGAGCATCTATAACAGCAATGCAAACTGTTACTGTTGGGTAGAGGGCATTTACAATGGCTCTGAAAATTATTTCCACTGAGTGGGTGGCTATTTAGTAGCTGCTTCGCTACACGCTGACTCTAAGGCGGTGTTGAAGCGCTTCTACTTTTCTTCGTGCGACCGCTGAACTATAATTCCTCTAGGATCGCAGTTCACGAAGCGCACATATTAGCATAACAGGTGTGAGAGCGCTACCGCGACAGGGACAAGCCGGTCTGTGGCGGTCCGTGGTAGGCGGCTCCCTCCTACTAGTTTTGGTAGGCAAACACAGTGCGCTGCATGCGTGTTGTCCTAATTTCTTCAGGTATGACTTCAGGTAATTACTTTTCATATAGTGTACCAATGTTGCTAATGTATGCCAACAGATGTTTGCATACTTTCAAGAATACTACACATGGAACATTTTCATTACGCACCCTAAATAAAATTAGGCAGCACAAGACTGAGGCTAACAACTGCTTAGCCCGACTCTTAACTGCAACATCTGCAATAAAACTAGCACGAGTAGTTGCAAGATTGGCTATTAAGAACGCAGTAAGATTAGCTATAAATGAGCTTATCTTAACCATGAAGCTCGATGTGCTTTTTATAACAGAATCATGGTTTAATGAGAGATAGAAAAAAGGAGGGGGTGTGGCCATTTTGACCAAAACCCCTTTTGAAGGTACAAATGTCTATGCCCTCAACTCAGATGTCAAATCCCAGGTGTTAAAATGCACCTACCACCCCTACCCTAATGAGGCATATTGGATAATACTTTGTTATAGACCTCCTGCCCAAGCTACTCCCTTCCTGGATACTCTCAATGCCTATCTGGGGGAAGAAGCCCTTCGTTGTTCAAAATTGATTATTTTGGGCGACTTGAATGTATGGTGTAATGTCCTAGAAGATGCAGATAGTAGACATCTCTATGACATCCTGCATACTTATGACTTGCATCTTGCCTCTAACTCACCAACACACACGGGTGGTCACTGCCTAGACCTTGTTGTTTACAAGGGTATTAAAATACGTAAATACAAAATCAACCCTGTGAGTTGGTCAAATCACGTTGTGGTGAGTTTTTCAATCCCCCTCAACCGCACATCAAATATTAGAACCCTAAATACCAATGTGCAGATGCTCCAATGAAAGAAAGATCTAGATTGCATTTCAAGTCACGTCCTATTGGAGGATTTAGAGTACACGCAATCACCTACTAATTGTACTGACCTGTATACACATATTATGACACATTTTCAAATTAAGTGTGATAAAATTGCTCCCTTAAAAAGCTTAGAAAAACCCTTGAAGAAAAACAACCAATGGTGCAGTGTGAGGTTACAAAACATCAAGAAAGGCTATCGAATAAAAGAAAAAATCTGGCTTAGGACCAGAGCTACTGATGATAGTCTAAATGCCAAACTGGCTTTGGAAGAAAGTACAAGGTCAGATTCCAGTCACACCGCGCCGAAAGTTAAATATTTGTAAACTGCTTGAGTTGCAGAAGTCTTTAATTGGTCATGTACAGCCAGACACGTGATTCGAGCGTAACCATGCTCTTCCTCTGAGGCTTATCTCTGGGTTAGATCTTGTAAGATCAATAGTTGGACAGTGTAGGAAAGGTATCTTGATGTTTACTTGAATATTATTTGGTGGTTGGCTCGTCTAGTGTAGTAGTGTGATACTACTACACTAGACGAGCCGATCACCAAGTAATATTCCACAACAGCGAAGCATTCGATTTGAATGCATTTTGACAGGCCATCAGGATATCTTTCCTGCACTGTCCAACTATTGATCTTACAAGATCCAACCCAGAGATAAGCTTCGGAGGAAGAGCATGGTTATGCTCGAAACACATGTCAGGCTGCAGCTGATCAATTAAAGACTTCTGCAACTCAAGTAATTTCCAAATATTTAACTTTTGGCGCGGAGTGACTGGAATCCGAGCTTGTGCTTTCTATTTCTGTGGCGTACTTGGGCAACGTACCCACACTTACCAGTTACCTGCAGCCTGTGTTACTTTTGCTAATTACCCGCAAGCGCAGTGGACTCAATTTTGACTTTTTTTGCCATTTGTGTTGTTCTATGGCTTTGGAAGAATACAAATATGAGATAATGCTTGCAAAATCAGCTTCTCTGCAGAAACAAATCAATCTTCCAGATAATAGGCCTAAAGCACTTTTTTCGGTAATAAGAAACTTTACCAACCCAGAATGTACCAATGTTAGCCAATTAGCCTAAGCTCAAATGGCCAATGAGTTTAACACCTTTTTTTTAACAAAATTCAAAGAATTAGTGAAAAATATAAACTCGCAATCTATTGATCCGAAGTCCAACTTAGTTGATAAAAACACTGTATCAGCCAAGGAAAATTATCATCCAAAATGTTCAATCTCAACGGTAAAGACGGAGGATATTATTAATTTGTTAGCCAGGCTTAAGGCCACCAATTTTGGATATGATCCAATACCGGCCTATCTAGCCAAGAAGCATGGAGGTGCACTTGGTGAGGCTATACAAACTGTAGTTAATGCATCTCTTGCTCAATACTGTGTTCCACCGGACTTAAAAAAAAATCATATTTTACCCCTTTGCTAAAGAAAGCAACACTGGAGCCTAAGGTTTTAGCCAACTACTGATCAATGGCTGGCCTTCTATGGCATGAACAAATTCTAGATAAATTGTAACCATTCAATTTCAGAGTAATTTAGAGGAACATAAGCTCCTGGACCCATATTGTCGAACGGGAAATCATATTGTGCCTTCTTTATTGTATATATTGGCCTAAACCCAGTCGCTCTGCGAAGAAATCTGCGTAGCAAGGTCCTGACCTTAGATCAGTTTTAGCTGCCATTTTAGATTCATCGGCCATTTTGATTCTCACTCCAAAGTCACCCTGTGTTCTAAGATAGTGGACAGTGTTGTTCTGCTTCTAACATGGCCGTCTTGACCTCTGCATACGAGTTAATGCTTAAACTGCCCGCAGGCCAAATGTTAGGGTCATGTAATGAGACCTTGTCCTTCGTTGACCTGTGGATAGAGGATTACCTGTGCCAACGATACTAATCCATGAACATTGGGCACAATACTGTTCAAGCATTTAATGTGAACATTTGTTTAACTATATTGTACAAGATATGTACAAAGGCTTAATGTTGAATCCAAAGACACATTGTTACTATTGTAACCTATTGGAGTATGTATTAAGGATGATCCATAAATGTATAGATGCATAAATTAGGAACGAACTCGGCATGAACCCCTAGCCAGAGAAATAGTTAACCTGCAAATGGGCTGGTATTCGCTGTGTTGTACTGAGGGCCTGATAGCTATCTGTTACTTTGTCCTTTGAAAACTGTTCAGTTGTAGAATAAAGATCTGTATATCTTTGTAAACCCGTGTTGGTGTATTTCCTTTTGGGGTACTCAGCCTCGATATCTTCTTTTGCTTTCACAGATGGCGCCCGAGTAGGGACCCTCAAGATTGATGCCAGCTCGTTGAAGGTTGACGCGGCCATCGGACCGGGATCGGACCGTATAAAGGGGGCCCCTTTCCTGAATGAGAAGCGACACCTCAGCAGCGCTGCACGGCCCGATCCCTGGACTGTGAGCATGGCATCTTGACAAGGGTCCACATATCAAGGCGGGCAGATTCGCCGAAATCACCAAACACGAGGTAAACTATGTTAGAAAATGTTGAAATCCCATCGGACCTCCTTAGGATTTGATCAGGTGAGTCGTGACCCGATTCTTAAGTATCCTGCTAATTTGTTTTGGCGTATTACACTTGCAAGTGCAATTATTGACCAGGTAACACCAGTATTCTGATATGCCTGGGAAATGGTCTGCCTGCTTCAGGGCATTATTCCACAAGGACAGACAATCTTTGGAATTTAGCCGTCCGGCGCCACAGGAGGGGTGGCCGGCTTGTACAATGTACTGTAAGCACGGCATTGGTAGTATAGTGTTTAATGATATTTGGCACAGACAAACTAGACATGCTTCCGTACTTCAGTCGCCAATCAATGGTAGTTTTGAAATCTCTCATATTGAGTACTTAGAATCCATTGTGTTGAAGAAAAAGGTTAGACCTGCAGTATTTGACGTATTACAGAATTGGAAGAAAGAAGCTTTACAGCAGCTCAAGAGTAGGAAAAAGCGTGTGCGCCATCATAAGACGAACGCCGAAAAAGCGCTGTTATATGACCAAAATAAACAGTCTGAGTCAGCTAGGAATATGGATAGGGCTTTCTCACTTGGTATCCAGAAGATCTATCCCTCTAAAGACTTTCATGTTTCAGACAAACATATTGATAAATTGTTAAATGAACGAAGGCCTGGTGCCACTGCGCCACCTCCGTATGTTCCTCTTCCTGCTGGTTTGCCTCCTCCTGCTCCTCCTGCTCCTCCTGTTCCTCCTGCTCCTCCTATTATTCCTCTTCATCCAGTTGTTGGTCCTTCTTTTGTTGCTGCTGCTCCACCTGCTCCTCCACTTTTGCCTGTTGTACCAGTGATAGCACCTCCGTTGAACTTGCCTACTCTCCCTCTTCCAAGTAGTTCTACACCTCTTGTAGTATATCGGGGAGCGGGATCGAGGGTCGTCACATGCAATACTGTGTCTCCAGAGAAAAAGCGTGAGTTAACTGCGTGGGCTAAGCATTGCACGGAGATGGGTGATCAAGCTAATGTTTTTGCCACACTCTCTAACATAGACAATTTTCCTGAGAAAAATGTTTTTATTGAAGGATTAGGGATTCATTTGTGTATAATGTGGGACAGGTTAAATGATACAGATCTCCCACAAGGGTTGAGGGATCTGAACACTTTAGCGTTCTCTAGAGACACTGCGGAGAAAGTGCAAGAGCATGTTGAGAGGGTACTTGAGTATAGAAGGGAGCTGGAAAGGTTACAGAATGAAGATGAAGATGGTGATAGTTTGGGTACTATGTTCATACAAAAATGGTTCTTTCCTTGTCGTAAATCGGTAACTGAAGAAACGCGAATTTGCACAAAAGACGCAATTAGATGAATTTCAGACACATCGATAACTCCCATTGAAGTATATGACACGTATAATCAGTATACGCCAGAAATGCAGAGGAAGGTGATACAGGTAATGGTAGAATACCTACAGGATTAGTGTGTAAAAATAAAGATTTGTTGTTCCGCAGAGTTGTTCAGTATTTACAAGAGAGCTTTTTCGTTTGACACTTCTTCGGCTGCTTAAGCACTCGATTTGGCTCTGTTACTTAGTAAGCGTTCGGAGTTGCCTACTTCTCAATTGCCTATGAGAGAGGTTCCTCCGACACTTGTCCCAAAAGTTGAGGTTCCAGCGGACATCAGAACGGGTGCGCAGGCCTATGAAATTCCTGCACACTATGTATCACAGTTTGTTCACGCCCCGTTCTCAAGACAAGAAGTGAACACTATTAGACAATCTATTCCCGACATTAGGAAGAATCCGACAGGGTTCTAAAAAGTAATTGATTCTGTTTTGCAATCATCGGTATTCACTTCAAGTAACATTGATCTGTTATTTCCTGTACTCCTGCCTGTTGATTTGTGGAAACAGGTTAGAACTATAGACGATGTACCAGGGCTAGGAGATACATGGACTAATATAATTAGACTTGATGGAAAAAGGCCAGCTGGCGAAAGACCGCCACAGATGATACTAACTTTACCTGACAGAATAGTTGCGAAATTGAAAACTATAATTTCCGAAAAGAGAATTATTTGGGACAAGCTTACTGCCTGTGTCCAAGGGAAGTCTGAGGGTGCGACCAAGTTTTTTAATCGATTCAAACAGGTATTTTCGGATTTCAGAGGACAAGACTTAGGCACAGAGTCTGGGAAAAGATTATTCGTAGACACATTTGTGTGTGTATTGCTGCCTGACATCCAGTCGCAAATGATGTCTTCTGAGAGCGCTTGGTAAGCAAAGTCTCAATCAGAAGTACTATGAGAATCAAGTCAATAATGAGAAGGAAAGAGTTGAAAAAAGGAAAGGTGATTTGAAGACAAAAGTATTATTGCAGCAAATTGTTAGAGGCCCTAGAGGGGGTAATTCACAATTTAGAGGTCAGTGTGATCCACAAGGTAATGCGCCCTTGGGTCCTGTAAACATTAACCAGTGTGCCTCTTGTAGGCAAGAGGGTCATTGGTGTGCACGATGCCCGATCCTCCGACAGAGGTCAAATAACACATTTGGGAATATGGGTAGACGATCCAGAGGTCGCCCGGGTATAGGGGGCCCTGGTAGAGGTCAGTTTTCACAGGATTCACAGCAACCTTTTTCACAGGACAATCAGGCATCAGGTGTGGATACTAGAAACATTTTTGATCATCCTTCTGCTGCTTACCTCTCTGAAGTACTTCCTTTCAACGACATTCTGTTTTGCTAGGATTTCCCGAAGCAGGGTTTGGAACCAACACCTATTCCCGTTAATCAGAAAGGTCCCTACGTTGAAATGATAGTGGGAAACAGGAAACATCTATTCTTGATAGATACAAGGGCACAGAAGTGTTCCATTGATAATTCTCAGGTTCTAAACATCCCACTGTCAGGGCAAACTAACATTTCTGTAGGGTTTTCTGGCACACCAGTTGTCTGTCCGGTTTCTTCTCCGGTACCTATTTCTTTGGGTCTGTTTACAGACCATTGTCCATTCCTTTTGACTTCGAATTGTCGAGAGAATGTGTTGGGGCTGAATCTGTTGAAGGAATTAAATGCGGTAATTCATTGTTCTTCTGATGGAGTGCGTTTGCCGATTTCACCACAGTAACTTTCTGTCTCTCAATTCTTGACCAGACCTTTGCCGCCGGAATTTAGTGATGTTCCGGCGTGTTTCTGGGCAGTTGACGACAATGATGTCGGTGTTTTGCAAATTGAGCCTGTTAAAATTGTCTTGAAACATGGAGTAAAGCTGCCATGTATTCCACAGTATAAGATCTCGGTTGATGCTGAGCAAGCTTTGAAATGCATCGTCTCTCATTTTGTGCATCGAGGGGTGATTAAGGAAATTGCAGGTAGTTTGTGCACCAGTCCAATTTTGCCCGTGTACAAAAAAGGCGATAAAGCAATTCCTTTTCGTTTCATAATTTATCTACTTGCCATCAATAAGATCGTCACCCCACAATTTCCAAATGTGCCTGATGTGACGTCGATATTAACTCTGATCCCGGCTTTTGCTACTCACTTTAGTGTTGTGGATCTAAAGAACGCTCTCTTTAGTATTCCTATACATAAGGACAGTAGATACCTGTTCGCGTTCACCTTAGGGGGACGCTCGTTTATCTTCACCCGTGCACCGCAAGGTTACACGGAAAGTCTGAGCATTTATAGTAGGGCTTTGAAAGAGCAGCTCGATACCCTTGAGCTGCCCTCTACTAGTACACTGCTTCAATATGTTGATGACTTGCTTTTAGCTGCTGACTCAGAGAGCGCTTGTAAGGAGGGTACTGTGTTGTTGCTTATTCATCTGGCTAAACACAGACATACAGCTTCGCTTAAAAAATTTCAATATTGTTGTCAGGAGGTCGCCTATTTAGGCTATCTCCTGTCAAAAGAGGGAAGAAGGTTGACGCCTGAACGGATAAAACTAATTTCTATCATGTCTGTCGCAAATACACAGAAGGAAGTTAGAGCCTTGATAGGAATGGCTTCTTACTGTAGGCAGTGGATCCCCAAATTTTCACTAGTGATTAAGCCGATGTTGGCTCTGACAAAAAAGGGCATTTCTTTGCCATTGCCATGGAAAATGGAGCACCAGCGTGCATTTGATTTGCTCAAGACTGCATTGTGCTCGGCACCGGTTTTGGGCACACCAAATTATGAAAAGGCCTTTGTGTTGTTTGTGCATGAATGTGATGGATGTGCTTTGGCTGTGTTAACTCAGGGACATGGAGGGAAGAATAGGCCGTGCGGCTACTTTTCTTCCGCCCTTGATCCTGTAGCATGCGCTTTGCCAAGATGTTTGCGAGCTTTCGCTGCTACTGCTGCGTCTGTAAAACAGAGTGAGGGAATGGTCCTAGGCCACGCTTTAACCCTAATGGTACCTCACTCTGTGGATGTTCTATTGAACAGAACTCAAACGCAACACCACACTTCCGCACGGTTAACGAGATATGAATTGATCTTGTTTGCACCACACATAAAAATTAAGAGGTGTTGTGTTCTTAATCTGGCTGAACTCTTACCTTTCCCTCAAGGTACTGCTTGCAGTGACGAAGTGTCACATGATTGCCTTAACACTACCGAACAAGAGACAAAGGGTAGAATTGATCTGAAAGATACTCCTTTGAACAATCCACAAGGGGAGCTGTTTACCGATGGCTCCTGCTTCAAACTTCCGGATGGTACATCAACAGCTGCTTATGCAATCACTACATTGAGCACGGTCGTGGAAACATAGAGAATCATGCATAACTTTGTGCAGGCCGCAGAGATTATAGCATTGACCCGAGCCTGTGAACTTTCCGAAGGGCTTACCGTGAATATATACACTGACAGTCAGTATGCCTTTGGGGTGGTTCACAACTTTGGGAGACGTTGGTCAGAAAGAGGGTTATTGACTTCACATGGTACAAAAATCCAGCATGGCTCCTTGATAGAACGGCTACTCTCAGCGCTTGCACTCCCTACTCAGCTAGCTATCGTAAAATGCGCAGCGCATCAGATGATTGTAGATGATGTAGAAAAAGGGAACGCTTTTGCTGATCAGATAGCTAAACAGACTGCCACTGATCTCTCTTCAGACATGTATACTTCAAGGAATGCCACAAATGCCTGTACCATGGATGAGGGTATTGATTCCCTAAGTGATATCCAAGCCAACGCCACGTTAGAAGAGTCTAAGAAATGGGCTGAGGGCTTGGGGAAACTTGATGATGATGGATGTTGGGTCGACAGAGTTGAAGGGAAGTGGCTACTTCCTGACGCATACATTATGATGATGGTTGTTATGGCTCATGGTCCCACACACATATGTGCTCGTAAAATCACAAAAATGTTGGAAAAAGTATGGGTAAATGACAAAATCTCTAAAGTAGCTGAACATTTAGTTCAGGAATGTATGATTTGTTTGCAGCATAATGTGGCCAAGGGCACATCAACTCCTAGGGGTAGTTTTGGCCCACTTTCTGTCCCCTTCGAGGTCATCCATTTTGATTTTATTGAGATGGAACGTTGCAATAATCTAAAGTATGTGTTAGTCGTCATCTGTGCTTTTAGCAAATGGGTTGAGGCTTTTCCTGTTAAAGACGCTGCAGCCATGACTACTGCAAAGACTATGTAAAAGAGTACTTCGGGCGATTCGGGCTACCAAGAGTCATCTGGTCAGACAAAGGTCCACATTTTATCACTGCTGTAATTCTGCAGATATGTGCGGGATTACAGATCGATAAATGGTTCCATTGGGTCAGACACGCTCAGAGTGCTGGATTAGTGGAAAGAGACAATAGCATCATCAAAAACAAGCTTGCTAAAATGTGTGCTGGCACCAAACTAAAATGGTCAGATGCCTTACCGATCATTTTGTTATCAATGCGAACAACCCCTCAAACTAAGACTGGGCTCTCTCCCTTTGAGGTGGTTATGGGGAGGCCTGCTAATGTTTGGAATGTTCCAAAATGTCGTTCTTTGCGAGAATTAAAAAATGTACTTCTTTCAGATTACTGTAGCCAGTTGACTAAAAACTTGTATTTGATTTATCACCAGGTGCGAGAGGCTTTACCTGTACGATACAAGGTTCCCGGTCACAGCATACGACCTGGGGATCCTCGTAAAATCCTTTGAGCGATCTTCTTGCCTCGCACCTCGTTGGCGGGGCCCCTTCCAAGTCCTGTTGGTCACACAGACTGTGGTGCTGGTGGCAGGCCGGAAGAATTGGATTCAAGCGTCGCACACCAAGAAGATTCCGCACCCAGTGCCACACGATACAGAAGAAGCAGAACCCCTCACCAATGCTGCAACCAATGATCCCAAAGCAGTAAACAGCATCAAAAGTGTATCGGGGATTCTCCCTGATCCTCTGAGGTCTGGGGAAACAGCCATTTCATCCCCACACTCTCCAACCATTTTGTTTCTGGAGGCGTTCCCCAATTGTGCCTCTGACCTTGCTTCGGCTCATTCGCCGCCTTCCTGTGGGAAGTGACGACACGTTGTTCATGGATCACTCAGCACCAGGGATCACAAGGTAGGATCTGCATCCAAGGAAATAGACTTACGGCATGGTTCAACTGTGCGTTCAGAGAAGAAAATGTCATCAAGGGCTTGCCTTTTTGGCCCGATCAATTGTTCATTAGGGGATTTTGTTGGCTAGGGTTTGTGGAAGGACTAAGAAACGCTCGGCCTGGAGGTCACCAGCAAACTAACATTGGTGCTTTCGTTTGAAGATTACAATGCCTGCAACCACTCCTGCTCGTACAGGACTGATACAAGAACGTGTGACCAGCTGTGAAAATGGACAATCTGTTACGTGGGTCCCAAAAACGTACTGCTGTCTTGTGATAATGTTAATTGGTTTTATAATAGTCATTGTTTTAGGCTTCTGGTATCTAGAAGAAGTACATCTGCTTGAGAATGTGTTCCCGACTGAAAATGTACCTACTGTTTCTACTCCTTTCGTGCATCTGCACACTCTATCTTCTAGAGACTCCCAGCAGAGACAGAGATATCATAATAACTGAATGCTACACATGCCATCTTTAACAAGTCTAATTGTTGGGTCTGTTCACATTTACCGCAACACGGGGATAAGGGGCTAGGTTGGTATATTCATCCTTTACCTTTGACAACTGCATGCTATGCTTCTCTTAGAGCACTATTCTTTGGTCGCTGGAATGATAGCATCTCAGGGAATTTTGATGGGACTAATTTGAATCAGTTTGAAAAACGTGTTTTGACTCCCTTGGGATGCTGGCTCTTTGCAAATAGGAGTAAGCTTAATGTTGCTTCTATTAGGCCTTCTGATAGACTGTCTCATCCTTTTCAATCCTTGATCTCTTTTAAGATGGCTCCTATAGGCAATAAGGACGCCACACCTCCTTCTTACACTGTTAACCATAGCCCCGATTCAGTTTCTTTCTGCATACAGAGGAATGGTACTCAGTCAATGGGTGATTTTAAAGGTTGCGCCAATGTTGCGAATTTGACTGGTGAGGACAGACCTTTGTGTGTAGGCAAACCTGTCTACTTTGTTTGCGGTAATGTAGCATTTCCATGGTTACCCAGGGATTGGCAGGGAACTTGTTACTTAGGAATCATGTTACCCGGAGTATTCATAGCCTGTACTGTAGAGATTTCAAAGGCTCGTCCACAGCGAGACAAGAATGGTGATACTTCAGCACAAATTCTGGGTGATGTAGCTAAATCCTTTGTGCCATTTTGGGGACAAATAATGAACTGTGAAGATATCAGGAGACTAGCGAGAGTACTGGAGAGAACCATCAACCGGACCACTGACATACTCTATAATATGACTTTAGAACAGAAAGCAATAAGGTTAGTAGCAGTTCTGAACCGGATGGCATTAGATGTCATCATGGCTGAACGTGGAGGGGTATGTAAATTAGTGGGGTCCGCTTACTGTGTTTTCGTGCCAGATTCCTCCCTAACTATCTTCAAGGCAATACAGAATCTGCATGTCCTAAGTTCAGAAGTACATGTTCCCGAGGGAAACTGGGATCTTAGCGCTTGGTTCTGGGACTTCTTGCGATCTTGGGGTTGGAAGCTACTTTCGGTGTTGCTGATCATTTTAGGAATTCTGCTGTTTCTTTATTGTTGTATACAATGTCTTCCTGGTATATGTTCGATGTTAGGAGGATGTTGCGCACGGGCGATGGGTACATTAGGACGCAAGGATATACGCCCCAGACAAGAACTCCAATGAATATTTGTTGAAAGACATCCTAGTAACTGATCTTAGGGCAATTGCTATCTCTGATTGTGATTCAGGGTGTATGGACGTTGAGACGTAGAGTTATTCATAAAGGGACTAGAAGTAGTTTAGTGCTTGGCTTAGGACAAAAGGAGGGTTTGTCGAACAGGAAATCATAATGTGCCTTCTTTAGTGTATATATTGGCCTAAGCCCAGTCGCTCTGCGTAGAAATCCGCATAGCAAGGTCCTGACCTTAGATCAGTTTTAGCCGCCATTTTAGGTTCATCTGCCATTTTGATTCTCACTCCAAAGTCAGCCTGTGTTCTAAGATGGTGGACAGTGTTGTTCTGCTTGTAACATGGCCGTCTTGACCTCTACATACGAGTTAATGCTTAAACTGTCCGCAGGCCAAATGCTAGGGTCATGTAATGAGACCTTGTCCTTCGTTGACCTGTGGGTAGAGTATTACCTGTGCCAACGATGCTAATCCATGAACATATATTGTGCACAATACTGTTCGAGCATTTAATGTGAACGCTTGTTTAACTATATTGTACAAGATATGTACGAAGGCTTAATGTTAAAATCAAAGACACACTGTTAATATTGTAACCTATTGGAGTATGTATTAAGGATGATCCATAAATGTATAGATGCATAAATTAGGAACAAACTCGGCATGAACCCCTAGCCCGAGAAATGGTTAACCTGCAAATGAGCTGGACATCAGGTTACAAACTGTATAAAGAGCACGAACATTCTGATGTCCAGCCCCACTCACTTCACACAGCAAACAGGGCTGGTATTCGCTGTGTTGTACTGAGGGCCTGATAGCTATCTGTTACTTTGTCCTTTGAAAACTGTTCAGTTGTAGAATAAAGATATGTGTATCTTTGTAAACCCGTGTTGGTGTATTTCCTTTTGGGGTACTCAGCCTCGATATCTTCTTTTGTTAAATCAGTCAGGTTTTAGATCTGGTCATGAACTGATGCTGCAGTGGTGGCATTCTGGGACGATCTGCTGAAGGCCACCGATGAAGGGTCATGTTGGTCATGCTGGACCTGTCGGCGGCCTTCGACACAGTGGATTTAAAAATTCTACTCTTTAGATTGGTATCAGTGGCTCCTGTATCTGAAGAGTCCTTGGATTGGTTTGCTTCCATTTTGACAGATCGGACCCAGCAGGTCAAAGCTGGTTCTTTACTTTCTGATTCTCCGTCCATGGACTTTGGGGTCCCACAGGGATCTTCCCTGTCCCTGAAACTGTTTACTATTTACATTCGTTCACTGCTGAGAATCTTGTCTGAGTTTGCTTTGTGTTATCATTCATATGCTGATGACACACACATTTATGTACAATTGGAGTAACATCAGGAGGCAATGGAATGAGTTTTGTCATGTGCAGACCAGATAACAGCCTGGATGCTGAAGAATAAACTCCAATTAAATCCATCAAAAACAGAGGTTATTGCACTCGGCCCAGAATGAAAGGCCGGAGAGGTTCTACAATCTACCTCATGTCCATCCCTGTTTGGGGCAGCAACAGAATTCTCAGATAAATTAAAGAACCATGGCTGTATCTGGCAGTCCAGTATGGACTACAATTTACAGATTAACCAGACATTCAAGGATGTTTATTATCATCAACTTAAACTCATTAAGACCCTACTGCCACTCATTGTAGAAAAGGATCGCTCAATGGTGGTTGGTGTGCTCACAAATTCAAAATGAGACTACTGTAATTAGACTCCAAATTGATGGTCAAAAATTAAATGTCAAATACAAAGATTGCAGGTTGCGCAGAATCCTGCAATCAGGCTGATCTTCGTGTTGTCAAGAAGCTCAACTATCTATCAATATCTGAGGAACCTTCATTGGCTCCCAGTACAGCAGAGGATATTATTTAAAGTGCTGTGCTTGGTTTTTAAGTGCATTCATGGATTAGCATCAGTCTACCTGGCCTCAATAATGTGTATTCATCACCCCACTCGACAGCTCCGATCTACGGGACAGAGCCTTTTTGCAGTCCTTTTTGTTAAGACATCGACATGGGGTGATAGACGTTTTTCCTCTTTCGGTCCTCTTCTCTTGGAACTGTTTGCCAATGGACCTTTGACAGATTGAGTATCTCCCCATGTTCAGAAAGCAATTACAAACTCACCTTTTTCTGTAATCATTCTCCCACTTCTGCAGCTACAAAGCTACAGCCTAGCAAAGTCTATGATTGACCACTAAAGTAACATCTGTGCCTAGATGCCTTTTCTGCTCTGACCTTGTGGGGTACGTGCGTTAGAAACTTTAAAATCAAATCAAATCAAATGGTGACAGTCCCTTGACTCCTGAGCAGAGTGTTGTACGATTTTCCTCACGATACCAGTCATGGGAGAGCAATCAACTACGTAGAATGACATTGCAGCCCTCTTGCAAGAGATCAGAGGTATAATGACTGATAAAAGAAGCAAATTTGATGGACTAGACAAGAAAGTGGAAACACTGGAGATTAGAGCGCAGGGGCTGGAGGCAAACAAATTATCAGTTGAAGTCCTAAAAACTCTGTTGGATATGAAAATGTCCTAGTTGGACAGAAGGGAAGAGGAGTGAAACTGAAAATGGATGATTTCGAGAACAGGTCGAGAAGAAACAACCTTCCATTCTTTGGCCTACCCGAAAAAGAAGGCCAAACTGACACATGTATAAGAAAGGCAGTTCAAGAAATAATAAAAACCTTGCAGGGAAAGGAGTATGAGGATGAATTGAATGTGAACAGAGCTCCCCAACCAGGAGGCAGAGGTTGGGACCCAGATTGATCCTGGTGCAATTTCATTATTACACCGAGAAAACCAAAGTGCTGGAAAAGGCTAGATGGGAAGGAGCAGTAGAATACACCACAACCAAGATAACGGTGTTCCAGGATCTGGCAGGATTCATCCTAGCTAGACAATGTCAATGTGGCCCATTCACCCAATCGCAGGATCATAGGAGCTGTATATTAAGATTTACGTTATATTTACATCAGATGAAGGAAGTTGTTCGTTTAAGAGGTAAAGTTCTGACTGAGAAAAAGTTGTGTCGGCACTGCAGGTGCACTGTACAATCACTTATTTGTGGAGTGATCTGCATTAACTGAGTTGCATAGTCAAGTTTTTAGTAAATTCTAATTGAATTTAATTTTTTATCATCAGATGATTTTTGGAGACGTCACTTACATTTTAAGGAAACCGATATCAAAATCTCCGTTATAATGTTTTTAAATCTAGTATTGTTCTAATGGTTTAGTGTGTGATTTTGTAAAAATGTGCTGTTGTGTATTTTGTATTGTGTAACAAATTGTAAAACTAAGATATATAGCAATAATTTTTTTTTTTAAATGTAACCAATGGCCGTGGGAAAAAGGAGTACGATATCAATGGGGGTTTCCTTTTTTGAATACAGTGGTACAATGTATCATTTAGTCACAGAAGATGGTATTAAGTGTATCGTGAGTGAAGATGTGGGTGAAGGATCGTTACCATCTCAAGAGGGTGATGGGCAGAGGAAATCAGGATAGGGAGGTTTTTCTGCAGGTTAATTGATCAAATTCGATTTGATTGAAATGTTATTGATGGATTTTGTCGCAGATATATATGAGGGGTGGGTTTAGGGTAATAATTAATGTGGGCAGTTTCTGGGGGCGGGCTGCTGGCAGTTTCCCCCACATATATTTGTAGCAAAATCCACCAAAAAGAAAAACTAAATTCACTAAATGAATCTCGAACAAACTATTTAGAACTGAGGAAACCCATCGCTAGAGACTTAAGAACTTAGGAAAGAAGAAGAGTTTCGAGTTCAAGAACATTTAAAAGGCTGAATAATCCATCGCCGGAAATGGGGTGAAGGAAAGAGGTGCCAATGCATGCACTGGAATGACTCTGTAACTCATCAAGAGAAAAGGCTCTACCATGAGAGTTTACAACTTAGTGAATAATGGGGATACATCTTGAACTGACATTGCAGAGGATGAGGGGAACCGATGATGGAGACCAGTGAGGGGAAGGGACACAGGAGGGGAATGGGAAATGTAGCTTTATTCTAAACGGGAGTGGAGAGAGAGGTGAATCTTCGAGGGGATTATATGCACAGTGCTAAGAAGTAATATTACGAGAGCACTTGACCGTGTGACACCCTTGAGATTACCTGGGAAGTATGGTGAGTTGCTGCCGATGGAGTAGCGGGGGACTGGGAGGTGCCCAATAACAAAGGGTGGTGATTTTTGGTGTTTTTTGTTTTGTTTCAGGAACTAAAGGGTCAATTGACTGCAAGAGAAGGGAGGTGACTCAGGCAATTGATTTAAAAAATTGAAAGAGTGGTGTCCCACTGAGTGTTCCAGTTCGAGTGGATCTAGCAAGACAATCATTGGCTGGTCACCAAGAGAGAGTGGGGTGGAATTTGGGGGAAGGAAGGGGTTACAATGGTGTTCAGTTGGAGTTGTTTGTATGTTACTTTATCAAGGCTGAGAGTTAAATGGGAATTAGAAAGTAACATGATTGGGTACTATAAAAGGGAAATGATACATGTCAATGGATTTTCAAGAGATTAATGTCATGTTTGTAGGATTGGCTATTGGTTGAGGAGAATAGAAAAAAATCAACATAAGATCTCTCAATGTGAGAGGTCTCCATTCACCTGTCAAAAGGTCATTGACTTACAGGGAATTTAAGTGCTCCAAGATGGATGGGCTTCATCTTCAAGAGACTCATTGGGAGATGGGGAGGGAAATGCAAATCATTGGAAGGGCATTGAGCGAATATATGTAGCTCCTGGGACCACAAATAAGCAAGGGGTAGCCATAGTGGTGGGTGAGAGATGTCGATTGATGGTAAAGAAAAACATATGGATCGTTGGAGGATGATATCTGTTCTTGAAGGGAACTATTCAAGGAATTAGGATGATGATCCGGGTGGTGTACTCCCCTAATACAGTTTAGATCCCCTTCTGGGAGTCAGTTTCAAACAAGATTACGCTATTTGTATAGGGGGCTCTCATAGTGTGCAGAGATTTCAATATGGTCCTAAACACAGACAGAGACAGGAAAAAGATAAACCCCAGGAGACTCAGATGGGATATTATACAGAATCAAAGCATTTTAGAGAGATTAGCCTTGAGTTAGGCATTGAAAATGCACTGACAGTTATAGTGGAGGGGGATCCCCTATATACTTAATACTCGGCCGTTCATGACTCTTATTCTAGAACAGACATGATCTTGGTTGATATACAGGTAAAGCTAAGGTTACAGAAGTGACACTTGCACCGATCCTGTGGTTGCACCATGATTTAGTGCTTGCAAAAATAGGTGATTGAACGGAAGCGGTCATAAGAGACAGGTAGATGGGTAATGAATGATCTTATACTTAAGGACAGAGAAGTAGCAAATAGCCTTCATACTGATATTAAAGAATACTTTTAGTTCAATGACAATGGTGAAGTGAACCCCTCTATACGGTGGGAGGATTTCAAAGCGATAACCAAAAAAGTGATGTGTGGAAGGTTTCGAATTAATTTGAACCACTGGCATTGCTCTGGGCAACCTTGCACACCGCCGTTTTTCAGCCCGTCTGCGCCATTGCAAAAGACGTTCATTCATATTCAAATTAGTCAGGTACTACCACCAACGGGAAAAGCCCTACCTGAACTGCTAGGCCGTGCAATCTCTGCACAGAAACATAAGCAACCCCAGACATGCGTCAGCATTGTTGGGCCTCCACAGTGAGGTGCAGCTTGGTACCCTATGGTGCAGCAAGCAAGGGACACAAGTCTGGGTGTACCCTCTCTCACATAAGGAGACAAACTGAAACCAGACAAGTGATGGGTGGAAGGTTTTGAATTAATCTGAACCACTGGGGAGAACCATAATCTCAACCATATGGGTCGAATGAATTAGGATGGGTGCCCATAAGAAGAAAGAACATCAGTTTGAGGAAGCTGGGTTGAGGAATATTACTGAAAAACTTCAACTAGGGGGCTTGGGCAAAACCTCTATAACCCCAACGTCTTTGAAACAACTTTGGATCTACAAATTGCAATTTCAAGCCCTTATTGCCCACAAGACGGATAGGAAATTACAATTCTTGAAACAAAAGTATTGTGAGAAGGTGAAGAAGGTGGATAAGATCCTGGTGTGGAAATTGAGAGAAATGAGTAAGTCTAAAATGGTACATATAATTTATACCACTGATTCTCAGATGGTCCATCGCAATCACAGCATAGGCAGGGAATGTATGAAATATTATGAGAAACCGAATATGCTGGGGAAGACCAATTTATAGATCACTTAATGGATCCCTTAGCACTCCCTGGCCTCCCGAGAGAAATTGGTGACCAACTAGATGACCCTAAATTGGTAGATGAAGTCGTGGCTACCACTAAAGCAATGAAGGGGGGGCACGTTCCCTGGAGATGATGGTTTTTTTCTTCCATTTTACAAAGTGTTTTTATCTACCCTGGCCCTGTATCTTGTGAAAGTCTTCAATGACGTTTTCCGAGGAGGACAGCTGCCTGATTCTATGACAGGGGCGATAATCTTAGTGAATCCCAAAGAACGCAAAGACCTATCATCATGTACCTCATTCAGAACTATCTCTCTGTTAAAAACATATGGGAAAATCTTGGCCAAAACACTAGGAAGCAGGTTAGAAAAAGTCCTTCCTACGGTCATACATGGGGATCAGCTAGGATTTTTAAGAGGTAGATAGGGGTACAATTATATAAGAAAAGTTTACATTTGATACACATAGCACAGAAGCAGGACCAGGACGCTTGTTTGATCTCAGTTCATTCGGAAAAAGCATTTGATAGGGTGTTCTTCGGGAAAGTTTTGCAGAAGGTTGGATTGGGCCCTAATTTTCATAGATGGATAGCAGCCCTTGTCATATCTCTGACTGCTAGAGTGCAGGTCAACACTTGCTCTCTGATCCCTTTAGCCTATCATGAAAAACCAGGCAGGGTTGTCTATAATCCTCTTTGCTTTACCCAATGGGCATAGAACTATTAGCGTTTGTTGTAAGAGCTAATCCCACCATTAAAGGGATCTATTGTGGAGGTCTCGATCCTCAACTTTCATTGTTTGCTGATGATATTCTCGGCTACATGAAGGATGGGAAAGCCTCAATAATTGCTATGATGGACACAATAAGAAAATTGAGTGTCTTTTCCGGACTGAATATTAATATGTCTAAATCCAAGATATTGGTGATTGGCCGGATAAGCCCTAGTCTGGAAAACGAGAAGGAGACCCTAGGTATGAAAATAGATAAAGAGAACATAGATTATCTGGGAGTAAAAATCTGTAGAGTGTTGACGTACCTGTGACTCCTAAAATGTACCCCATTACTTTAAACTATTCACAATGACCTTCAAAAGTGAAGTGAATTAATCCTTTCTTTATGCGGGAGGGTGACTACGTTCAAAATAAAGGTTCTGCCATAACTCTTGTATTTATTTACTGCAATACCGATACCTCTTCCAGAGAGTCTTTTTAGACAGCTAGATCATGCAATTTATACATTTATCTGGGTGGGTACAAAATGAGGAAAAATAGATCTTTGTTAACACTCCCTAGATACCAGGTGGTTTTGGGTTCCAGGACGTCTATTAACACTATAAGGATGAATGAGAACCCTAGCGCTGTCTTAATGCATGGCTCTCCCCGTTAAGTTAACTTTGGGGTGCAACCTTCAATTTGAAAAAGGTAGGTTTTTGTTAAGCCCAAACTTGGTCGGATATGGGTTTAGAGAGAGTATGGCAAATGTTTCAGAATGCCAAATTCAAGGACAATGATGAGATATGTGAGAAAATGGGCTAGAATTCAATTAATGTATTTGAATACTTAAGACTAAAAAGTCTCATCTTAGATTCCAAATGGGGTAAACACCTGGAGAGGGATTTCACACCTTTTGAGAAGGCACTTGATGATAAGGACTCGAGAAAGGGGATAGTATCAAGACTCTACAAAGCGCTTGCCACAACAGGAGTACCTGACAGACAGGGCTTCAAAAAGTATTGGTGCAATTTAGCTGATGAAGAAATTCGGGACCAGATTTGTGAAAAGATTTATGAGGTAACTTTCCATGGGAACCAGTCCACATCGGCCATGGAACATAATTCTAAGATCCTTCGTGGGTGGCACAGGGACCCCCGAAACTCTCAAAGATGTATAAGGGAGCATCTCTATCATGTCCCCCCGCCCCTGGGATGTGGTTTGGTGGGTTCATTAAATCAGATTTGGTGGATGTGCCCAGAGTTCAAATGTATTGGTCTGAACACCTGTGCTGGATTAAAAACATAACAGGAGTATGGTTGGAATTACATCCACTGCTAGTTCTACTGGGAATTCCCTCGAAAGACTGGGAAGAATATTCATCACCCGAAATATGTGAAGCCTTGTTGAGAGTGGGGAGATTAGCATTAGCCCAAAATGGAAGAGTAAGGGGGTCCCGGACAAAGACGGATGGTTATAGAAGGTCTGGGATATTTTCACAATGGAAAGGTTGACTAATCTAGTACACAACGATTTGGGCTTCTTTAATGAGGAATGGTGGGGTTATAAGTAAATGGGGATCTAGCAGAAACTAGATGGACAAGGGATACCAACGGGAAGACAGGGAACACATAGGGAAGGGACGGCCAAGATATATACTTCTGATTGCTCCACTGGGGAAAGCACTTACAATGTTCCGTAAGTGGCATCACAGGCCTGGCATTTGATTGGTTGACCTCATTCCTCTCTGACTGACCTTCTCAGGTTCAACCGGGCCCTTTTTCTCTCCCCTATCACACTCTCCACCTGCAGCGTCCCCCAATGCTACATCCTTTTGCTGTGGCTCTCCAACATCTACCTTGCCCCTCTTGCCCAACTGATCTTCTCCTAACAGCTGTTTCTAGGCAGACGACACACAGCTCTCCTTCACGCTTCCCTCTACTTCCTCCTCTTCCTCCTCTGTCATCCCTGAATGTCTGCCCGCTATCCAGGAGTGGTGTGCCACCAATGATTTCTGCCTTAATGCCAGTAAGACTAAAACCTTCTCATTGTGACCCCAGCTCCCTCCTTCCCTCTAGCTGCCCTTTATGGGTCCCCTTCCCTCACCCTCTTCTGAGGCAAAACACCTTGGTGTCATCTTTGACTCCTCTCTCTCCTTCTTGCCTCACATCGCAGACGTTGCCAAGAAGGCCCACTATCAACTGCACCTCCTCAGTGGCATTCTCTCTTTCCTAACTGTCCCCCAGAAACTCAATGTATAAAGAGCTCTGGTCCTCTCTAGGCTGAACTACTGCAACAACCTCTTGCTTAATCTTCAGTTATCCTCCCTTCGCCCCCTTCAACTAATCCAGAATAGGACTGCAAGACTTATCCGTGGCCTGAGGTCCAGGACTACATCTCTCCAGCCCTAAATTGTCTACACTTGCTCTCGATTGCTGCTAGGATCAAGTCCAAGACCTCCTGCTTCATCCACAAGGCTTTCTGGAGCCTGGGACCCTGCTACATCCAACTCTCTCTCCCTAAATACCTCCCTGCTAGAACCATTCGTTCTTCTAGCTGCAACTCTATGCAGTTCCGATGCTTCTCGAAGCAGAGAGTGGGGGTAGATCTCTCTCCTCCACTGAACCCTCCCTCTGGAACGGTCTCCCTGTCCCTCTCAGGCTTGAGCCAGTTCTCCTTAAGTTCTGGAAGCTCCTGAAGACTCTCCTTTTCTCTTCTTCCTTCCCTCTCCCCATCCATTGCTAACACCCTCATCTGCCGCTGTGACTAGCTGCCTGGTCCCCTCTGAGTTTTACAGGGCACAAAGCCCCCCGTCCAATACACCCCCTTTTCGCACTTATCATGTGGACCACACCACCTGCACTCCTTACAATCTCTGGCACGTGCCCTCCTGACCTCCCCATAGCACTCTCTCTTAGCCCCTGTGGCACTCTTCCCCCCCTCTGCCCACCCTTTCACTTGCACTCTCTCCTCTTTACCCTGCACTTCCCCTTCCCACCCTAGCACTTCACAATTCGTGCAAACCGGCACCCCCTCTGCACTTCTTCTTTCTGCAGTTGCACGATCCGAATGTCACATGGCATAGTAGGACCATTATTGTTATCTTTTTCCCTTGCCCCCCCTTTTTTGTCTTGTGCCACCTTGAAACACCTTTTGTTGTATAGGCCTTACAAATATCCAATAAATAAATAAAATAGTAAGCCCAACCAAGGAGGACAATAGGCATCCCAAATCCAACAGAGAACAATGTATGGCAGAAGCAACCATTAATGATACTCCCATGCAAGACCCACAGTAGCCGGTAAGGATTATAACAGGGGTTGAGGCCCACCGGATTAGGAAAAAGTGGCAAAGTTGTTGGGGCGGTGGAAGAAGGGGGGAAAAGGGGTGATAGCTGATTTTCTTATATTTGTTTTTCTGTTTGGGTATATTTCTGTCTTGCAGTGCTGTGAGAACCTGCAAAAACCTTAAAAGAAATATATTTTTTTAAAGAAATATAGCAAGGACCATCTGTTCAATGCCACTGGTTAATGAAATGTCTTCCACTCATATGTAATCATCTCAAGGAACACATATTCAAGGAAAAATACATTTATATTCCACAAAGGATGAATCCACTGACTTTCGCAAAGATAATAAATCTGACCGGGCCACATGGCCGTAGTCTTGTTTTCCAACTCTGCAGCTTCAAAGAAGCATTACTGTTAATCTGTGGACATCAGCCAAGTAATACATGTCCACCAGATGGGCAGTAATGGTAACGCAGACAAAGCAACCTCTGAAAGCTGTTTACATGACTCATGATGCCAGCACAAGGGTTTCATTGTTTACGAAAATTACATTCAAGATGTAATAGGCCTCATAGATGGATTTAAACATGATTTTGCCTTGAAGACTACAAACATGTCACCTAAAATCAAAAGACAAAAGAAAAAGTGTGTTACGACCATGAGATGCGCCTTCACAAAATGAGTATAAACACAATATATGTAGGATTATAAAAAATAATACAGTCACAAAAATGAATAACTGTCTCATAATTTATCACAGATATTCATATTGGGTTTCACTGAGTTTGTGGGATCATGAATTCTATATTTCATTGATAATGAAGTGGTATTTATATAACGTGTTAACCAAAGTGCTTTACAGAGAACATACATACAATAACATCCAACTGAAGTTGGTACTCATTTATCCACCTTGGAGGGAGAAATGGCTCAATTGGCATTGCTGGGATTCGAACCTGTGCCCTGCAGCTCTCACACACATTGCAGCAGCAACCCGCTGAGATAACTTCATGATGCATCAATAAGATATGGAATAACATATGATTTTGAATTCAAAAGTGTCAGAGGATACAGCCCCTACCTTTTCACATGTTTGAAATCTGATCAACCTATGACAATTAAGGGGGTGTATGTTCTGGAAGTGTCTCCTGAATAAGCCAATGAACATTGTTGATGAATCAGAAAGTGTGAGGTCATGATGATATAGTGTGGGAACAATTCCCATTATAAACATAGAAACACACAAGGAATGAGGGAGAGCTAGGATTTTGAAAGCTGCAGAGAAGGGGAGCAGCCTTTGTTCCAAAAGTGCTGATCTTGGATTATATCTGGAGATGAAAAGGCCTTGTTCATGAGGGAGCCTGAAGCATATTTACACGAGGCAGACATGGGCCCTCATCACAAGGTTGGCACTCCGGTAAGAGCGGTACCGGTAAGGCAATACCGGCATCCATTACTGGTCCGGCATATCATGACCTTTGGTGCCATAGCCACCGGCTTCTTGAAGGACCCGATATGGCCGTGTACCACCGTACCGGCATGCGTGCACACGCGCATATGGGGAGGCCTAAATAGCGGCATCCCGCAAAGAAGGGGAACACCATGGGTCGCACGGACATGTACATACCGGCATTGAGAAGCCGGTAAGAAGGGCCACCAGGATGCCGGCAATACTGGCAACGCGGACCACCCTTAAACAGCAAACTGCTGTGTAACCAAGAGACACAGGTGCACACAATCAGCACAAGTGGAGGCAATGGAGTCAGGGACAGCACAAAAGGAGCATAACCACACATCACACCCCTTTCCAAGCCAAAATGCTACCACTTGCACTTGCCATACTGGGGCTTGAAAACATGCCTGTACTGCTACTCCTTGAGCAGGCAGTACAACAGGCAACACAAAGGAGACGCAGGAGTAGAAGGAGAGTGAGACAGGCCCAGCAAATTCCACCAGTGCAGGTAGTCATTCCCCGCAGACAGCCATAAATTCAGCGTATAAGGGCCAATCCATTTGATTTAACCCCAGCACAGATCAACACCCTGTACCGGCTGGACAGGGACACCATCACAAACATAGTACAATTAATACAGGATGACTTGGTCAGCCTGATCAACATCCGCACAGCCATCTCCCCTCTGCTGAAGGTGGCATCAGTGCTCCACTTCCTGGCCACTGGCACTTACCAACACACAGTGGGCCAAATGCATGGCATGTCGCAATCATGCTTCTCTGTTGTGTTAATGCACTACTGAAGCATGCAAGTGCCCACATTTCCATACCAAGGACACCACAGGAGGCAAATGCCACCAAAATAGCATTCCATGCACTGGCAGGCATTCCCAATGTAATTGGTGCACTCGACTGTACCCATGTAGAGTTGGTAGTCCCACATGCTGTGGAGGCGGTGTATCGCAATCGGAAGCTATACCATTCAATCAATGTACAGATGGTGTGTGATGCCAGCCACATCATAACACATTGCTGTGCCAGATACCCAGGATCCACACATGATGCCATGGTGCTGCGGAACTCCTCACTACCCCGCTACATGGAAGGAGACATCATACGAAAAGGCTGGCTGTTGGGTGAGTCTGCGCCCGGGGCCATGGGGTCAGATGGATTGGGGGGGTTCATGCATATGCAAGGGGAATGTCCTCTGGGCCATGGGGTCAGATGGATTGGGGGGGTTCATGCATATGCAAGGGGAATGTCCTCTGGGCCATGGGGTCACATTGATTGGGGTGAGTTCATGCATATGCAAGGGGAATGTCCTCTGGTCCATGGGGTACAGATGGATTGGGTGAATGGAAGTTACTCAAGTCACACCCCATCACACAGCCCTCACATATGCATGCAAAATGCACCAAGCCAAGACATACATTGGGTGGCCTGGTGGTTCCATAGACTAGGACCCTGGAATGTATTTGTCACACAAGGCTCTTTCTATGGATTGGCATGCACTGTACAGGGCTGACATTCATGTGGATGTGGCTGCAAATGACGGAATTGTGCATTTGAACTTGAATGATGTACAGGCTTAGCATACCTGTCAACTGAGTCTCTTCCTCACACATACTTCCTTCTGCTCCAATGTAGGTGATGCTGGATACCCCCTGAAGCTGTGACTACTCACCCCTGTCAGGAACCCGCAGAACAGGCACGAGGAGGACTTCAATCGTGCACATACACGTACACCTGTGATCATTGAGCAGACGTTTTGCCTTTTGAAGGCACGGTTCCGCTGCTTCAGCAGGTCGGGAGGGGCACTCATATACGGGCCTGAGAAGGTGGGCAAGATCATCACGGCATGTGCAATGCTGCATAACATGTGCATTCGGCGGAACATACCCCTGCCACCTGACGTGGAGCTGCCACCACCTGGTGACGTAGAAGGAGAGGAAGGAGGAGACGTAGGAAATAGGCAAGGATGCGAAACACGTGAGGGTCGCGCAGTGCGTCAAATGGTCATAGACCAATCATTCTGTTGTATTTTGATGCAGTGGGTGCTATCGGTTGTGAACAGTGGGTACTGGGAGTGTGGGCACATGTACACGAATCACCATGAGGCAATAAATTGACATACAAATAATAATCAATGTCCACTCATTTGATGTTTGCTACACAACTGGTGTATTAGTGAAGAAATTAGTACAACGTGATTCAACAATCCACACCCCCCCTTCCCCCCACCCTACTTCCAAGCCTCCAAACACCCCAGAACTACACACTACACCCACCACCACCCCACCACCTCCCCCTAACACCCAAAGTCAACTATGGCACGACATGTGTCTGGATGAATAGGCAATGTGAATCTACGGGGTGGCCCAGCTACAGTTGAGACCCCTTTGGAGGTGGGGGTTGGTTCTCTGCACGGCGGGAACTCCGCAGGGACCTGCGCACGGGGCTGGTCTGCCTCGAACTTGCTGGCATGGATGATGCGGATGACCCAAATGGTTGTGATCCTTGGGGCAGGATTTGCTGTTGGGCCATGCTGTCAGCAATCCTGGTCAAGATCTGACCCAAGGCATTGAAGCCATCATGCACTTGTTGTGCACTTGAGTTAATGCCCTTGATTACGGCCGCAGTGCTGTCCTGGATGACACGGCGTGTTGTCAACCCTTCGTCAAGGTACTGGTGCACATAGGCCTGCATGACCTCCTGCCGGGCCTCCATCCTGGAGAGACATCCCTTTAGGTCCTGTATGGCAGTATGGATTGTGTTCGGTGGGTGATGTGGTGGCACATCATGTATAATGGGGCTGTGCGTGGCCGGAGACCACTCTCCATGGCTGCCCTGGTCGGATGAGTCCTGCCGAGGTGTGTCCCGCGGGGTGGCCAGAGGGCTTGGTGTGTGCACTACAGTGTCTGAGTGGACAAGTCCTGCATCGCCCTCATTGTCCGGCTCAGCTACCTCATCCACACTCTGATCTGCCGATGCAGCCATCTCGCCAATTGTGCTGCCAGCAGCAGAATGTGTGCCTTCCTCCATGCCTGCTGTTTCCTCAGCCAGAGTGGATGGTGTGACCATAGATGCAGGTGCAGGTGTCAGCTTGTCCTGTGTGCTTGTCTGTGGTGCTGTTTTTGCACCAGTTCTTGGCCTGCTTCCCGCTTGGCCCATCCTTGGTCCACTTGAGGTTGATGGACCTGTGCCATCAGAATGCCTTCTAGGCCTTTTGGCTGGTGTTGTGCATTGTGCACTCCCTTGCGCTTCGTCACTGTCAGCATCCATACCTGTGGGGGACAGAGAGAGTGGCAGGACATCAGTGATTGTTCCGCTTGCATTGTGCATGCATTAGTCATTGGCCATGTGGCGCCATCTGATCAGTTGCATTCGTGGCTTTGTAGGGGATTGTCTACATGCAATGTTGAAGAGTGGATTTTGATAGCGTAGTCGTGTCCACATGTACGCATTGTTGGGTGCAGTTGGACGTTGATGTGTTTTGGGAGGGTCGTCCTGGGTGGCACATGCCCATAAAATGTGTCTTGTGTGTGTATTTGTGTATGACCGCAACATGCATTGGGATGGGATGGTGGTAGACCCAGAATGTGTACATGGATATGTGTAGGTGTGCATGATGGCCCATTTGTTGGCTGGTGTAGCAGCCACATTTGGGGGAGGATGATTTTGATTATTTTTACTGTTTCAGTAGGGACACTCACCTACATCTGCCGATGTTGGCACGCCAAACTCTGCGTCACCGACTCCTTCGATGGACTCCACGTCTATGATGGAGCTGCAGGTCTCCTCCCATCTGGCCAATTTCAGTGGGGAGTGTGGTCCTCCTCCTGTTGCCAGCCGCTGGCTCCGATTAGCCGACAATATGTGCCAGACTCTCAGCCTGAGGTCGTCCCAACATTTTTTGCAATCACGCACTCTGCGTGCGGTGGTGCCGACTGCACTTACTTTCTGGGCAACTTCTTCACAGATGGCCTTTTTCTTGAGCTGGGCTGGACGCCTGAGGTCGTTGCAGAACACCACTTCAGCATTTGCCACAAGGGTGTCGGCCAACATGTTCAGCTTATCATCCATAACACGTGGTTTGCGCAGGCGGGCCGTGCCTCTCCGGGTGGTCTTCGACATGTTGTCCATGGTGGCCTGGGAGTTGGGGTGTAAAGGGTCCTGTAGGTGGAGGATGGCAATGCATTGTGTTTTTAAAGATGGCTGCCATGGCATTCCCCGTTCCGGCGCGATGGCGTTACTTCCAGGTCCGGTATTAACGCACCCGTTATTTGCACTATGTTAATAACGGTAACAGTATTTAGGGGTTGCCGAGGGCGGAGCCGTTCTGTGCGTATTGGTCGATGCTGCTGTCTGGGGGTTTGGGGGTCATACCGGCATGCCGGTATGGCCATTACCGGCATGCAGGGATGTGCGCGCTCGCGCACTCTTGATCGTTCGCTATTTGCGGGTTGGTGCCAAGCCGGACATGTTAATACCGCATGCCGGTACGGCCAGATTTTTAGCGCCAACCTTGTGATGAGGCCCATGGTTTGCTAGAGGAGAGAAACAGATCAGAAGGGCCAGCTCATTGGGAAGTCCCTGGGAACATTTGAACACTTAAGGGTCTCTACTGGGTCTGCCTTAAAGAATTATTCAAAAGTGAGTTTGGAAATCCCCCAACGTAATTGGACATAGGCCCTTTTGATCCATTTCCCTGCCAAGTTCCAGGAGAGGGTGGACTGTGAGGTCACTTTCACTAGGGGATCTCATTCCAAATAAAACATTTGAGCATATAAAGTGAGAACAGTGCACATGCTGTGTGTTTTGTGGCAATGTTACTGATGGGAAAGCATTACCACCTGTCACCCAGAGCTCTGGTGAAACCTGGGAGTCTGTCTTTTTTTCGAGTCTGTCCTCTCTGGCATTAGAGGAGGAGGAGTTTACAGCCCTAAAAACACCAGCCTGGCGCAGAGCGTTTGCGGTGTGCGGGATGTGTGTTTTGTGATTGGTGTGCAGCGTGTGGGCAGTGGCTCAAGGATTAAGGCTTGAGCTCGGTTATCAACGATCTTGAGGAAGTTAAGAAGCACGTTCTGCCTTTGGACATTGCAGCTATTCGATTCCTTCAACATTGAAGCCTATTGACATATACATAAACGTTTCTTTGGATTTTTTTTTTAAAGGGGATCCACCAAACACTTTGAAAAACTACCAATGCAAGACTGTAAATCCATCACTTAATATCTGATAAGTGGGTACTTTTTATTACAATATGCCCCAGATAGCTTGCATTAGTAGCCATAACATAAAACAAATATTATAAAACTTTTGTCTGGAAGTTTGTGGATAGTGCTAACACAGGTCATGAGACCCTTCAATATGAGCTGTGAAAAGTGTGGCAGGAGTTGGGTTTGAAATCATGGTTTTTGAAGGGTTGTATTGTGGTCTCGTCCAGACCTGTACATCATGGCTCTGCTGTGGCTCTCCGGCATGTGTCCCCACTCAAGATAGTGGTAAAAAAAGGCCCAATATTCACCACAAGGGAAAATCAAGTATTATAGGGTGAATTGGGAGGAGCAGCTATTGACAATGAGGTGGAATATTAACAGTTAGGGCTAAGGCCACAGAAGGGCCCACTGAAGTGAATGAATTATCAGCAAATGTGTTTGTCTATGCCGCTCTGGGGAAACATTGAGTGAAAACATCATTGCCCACCCCATTTGCGGCACAAATGGTAGCCTAGATGTACCCGGTAGGCACATTGTCCATCAGAAAAAGTAATCAAATCAAATGTAATGCTGGGAAGAAAGGGTCCAAAGGCCAAAACAAGTTTCTGCGTACACTTAAGCTACAGTCTACTAAAGACGGAAGAGCAACAGGGGCAGCTACAGACGAGTCGATGGGGGAATCAGAGTCACAGGTCTCAAACCAGGACAAATACATGAGAGAAGATCGTGACCAAGATCCCCAGAGTTAGAGGGTGCGTCAAGTAGGGAAGGTTGTTACAAAAAAAGAGCCAAGATTAAACACATTTTGCCAGTGAACAGGAAGGGTGCAATTACACATTTCTTAAAACTCTACTTTGTCTTAAATAGCTCATTGGTCATGAGTATTTTGACAGTCCATTCTGATGGAAAAGAGCATATAGACTCACTGGTTAAAGATGACTCAATTAGGGTGGGCAGGAATACGAATGAAGAGGGGCGTTATGAAGTGCTCGCAAGAGCAGTTCAGGAGTTACCTGGGGAGGCAATTGTGTCCTGTTTAGCCCCAACGACTTTAGCATTTCTGTAGAGGACAGAGCATTTCCAGTATTGTTATCTCTAGAGGAAAGGAGAAAAAAGGTTATGGCACAGGCGCCTCTGAAGGACAGTGACATTCGATTGGGGAGATAAAGCAACCATTCAGATTACCCAAAAGGGGTGATGACCTTACAAAGGGAATAGTAGGTCCCATAGTGGGGAAGGGAAGCATATAGGGAATTTTGTTTTGATATCTATATCTATATAGAGCGTAACCTTAGAGTAAGAAGGTTATTTCCCCTAAATAGCAATATGTCTTAGTTCCTTTGGGGGAAATTCTACAGTTCAGCACGATTAGGTCATCAGACCTGACACATGTTGAGTTTATAGACAATCTCGAGTGGATGTTGTGAAACTGGGCTTCATCTCTGAATTAATTAGAAATGTGATCTCAGCTGACGCCCTGATGTTAGAACAGCTAGGATAGAAGGTAACAACCACTGGAGATTAACGCAGCCTTTCCAGAGCATGTGAGCTGGCCCCACCCCACGTGATCCTTTCGTCATAAAGTTGGTGAAAAGCAGGACTGGTTTGGGTCAGGTTTTCTGGGGTGGAAAGATCTGTGTCATATGACTGGCCCGCATCTTAAATTCACTGCATGCTAAAAGTGGCTTGCTTAATTATATATGAGCTGAAATCGCAACTTTAAGTTGACCGCACGTAACACTTGGACCTTTACTCATCTAGCTGCTGTCTGCGACTTAGGAGTGGGGAGTGATTTCATTTTGTTCCGGGAGACATGCCTTACTGATACCCCTTTACTTCAAGGATAAAAGATTTGTTAAGAACCTGACCCGACAAGTAGCTGCGTCAAGTGCACATGAAAGAGGCGCGATGTTTAGAGCAACACTGTATGCCTGGGATATGAGACTCCTAAATGGTAACATATCAGGAGATATTCCGCCACGTGGGTAGGTAATCTACCTACGTGGGTAGGTAATCTATCTAGTTCAATCCTAGACTATATTTTTGTATCAAACACATTACTGCAGTGTTGCAAGGGTTTGAATGTTTTAATAATAATAATTAATAATTAGGCATTTATATAGCGCTGTGAACCCTCGGGTATCTGAGCGCTGCTTATTATTACCCACGGTGTGTGGTGCTCATTTATCGCGCTCGGAAGGATGAAAGGCTGAGTTTGGCGCCGCCGGGATTCGAACCTGCGTTAACAGGCACGGATGTCAAAGCGAGCGCTCTACTCGCTGTGCCACTTGACCGGCTTTTGGACCAGGGCGACAGTAATCGTAGACCCTTACTGTCTACTTTGGCAACGGAACTTGAACATGCATTGCCCTTGGCCAATATGAGTATTGAGGTCAAGGAGAGGGATCATGAAATGATTTGGAGCCCTCGCATGGCAGTGCAGTTCAATCATAAGATTGTGGAATGCTTTGTAGAAGGAGGTTCTGTGGCCCTTACTCCTGGGGGTTTCATGCCGTTGGCGCAAGTCAACCTCAAGGGCTTGTCCTAAATTAAACAATTAGACCAACTACTAGACAAAGTACATTTTCATAGGCAGAATCTTGACGAGCTGACAAATAATAGAAAATAAAACCATAGGAGTCCAATTAGGGCTGCAAGGAAAATGGGATTCCTGGGTATCGACCTATTAAGAAGACTGAAACAGGAATACTCTAATTGCTTGAAAGAACAGAGATATCTGAAATATCAAAGAGAAGCTGAGAATATGCTCTGTTCTCTGAACATCAATAATGGTTCACAGGTTTGCTGTTGCAGGCTCATCCAATCCCAGGTAGTGTATGGGTAGAGTTTTTTTCTAAGTTGTATGCTAATCCTACCACCAAAATCAGAGTGCAGTCCTCGCATGAGAGACAGGAACAATTTAACTGGAATAGTTTGGACATAGATTTGGAGGACGTCGGAAGGGCGATTCGGAAATGTAAAAAATCAAATGCCGCAGGGCCTGACCGACCTGATGGTATGTCCAAATTAACCCTGAAATAAGACCCGGACTTGTGGGCTAGAATTCTTTTGTAGTTGTTCAGCAAGGAGGGAAACAGTGATTGTCCTAATTTACAAAGCATAGGACAGGACAAAGCCAAGTAATTACCGCCAACATCTCTTTTGGATGCCTCTTACAAAATATTCCTGTCGTTTATTCTGAGGAATCTCCAAAACAGGGCTAGTGTGAGAGGGGCCAATATTTCCTTAAACTATTTGATTATAGCTCTCCTTGCTATCCAGGCGCGAAGGGTGAAAGGACACATCTATGTGGCCTCTCTTGAGATAACCAGGGCATTCACTTGTGTTAGACAAAGTGTGCTCTGATCTAAGCTAAATGCACAGGGATGCCCAGAGGCTTTGGTTAAAATGTTGGAATCCTTACATATGGAGACATGGTTCAAAATAGGACTTGCTGGGAGAGGTAATGGCTCAGAATGGTTGCGTAGTGAATGGGGCCTCCGCCAGGGTTGCATTTAGACCCCATTCATCTTTAACTTGCACCTCTCCGATCTAGGGAGTTGCCTGTGAGTTCTAATCCTCCTAATTTAGGATATGTGCCTATAGTTTATCTTCTTATGCAGATGATTTAGCATTTTATGACTATATGCCCATGGGCGTGCAGATGTCATTGATAACCGTAAATGAATACTTTGGAAAATTGGACATGGAACATAATGTTGATGAACAAAACTGTTATTATTGAACTCATTAAGAAAAACTTTAGGTACAATGTTTAAATGGGGCTTTAATGGGCTTCAAATTGAGTGGGTAACATTTTTCAAATATTTGGCGGTATTCATTTGTACGAATAAAAAACACTATACACTGAACTCAATTTATGTATTGTGCTCACACAGCCCAGGGGCATCGAGGCGCTGTTACAAGAATATGTCTTAGTTGCGGAAAAATTGTTGGTTAACATACTTCGGTATGTGGCTTGGTTACATTAGCCCTTGCCTCAGTTACAGTATTCAGGATTGGTTACATTAGTGTCATGTGTGTAACAGGCAGCAGGTTTACATATTGAGCTGCATTCATACATAGGATACAGTTGTTTGTTTAAGGGTACCAAAAGATCACGTCAATAGGATAGGTTGTTATACATTGAGCCAGTATCAGTGGAAGTTAGGCCTAAACAGCTGTGTATGCAATTTTAGGCAATCCAGTTTTGATTGCCTTGCAGAAGGCGATATGGGAGGGTTCAGTTCTGATGGCATGGAGCAGGAAGTTCCAGTGCCTTGAGGCAATGAAGGGGAAGCTGGTCCTCCCACCTCTGGCACGTTTAATTCTTGGAACAGGTAGTAGATTGGCATATGGTATTCTTATGGGCCTTGCGGCAGGAGGCACGCTGACTCTGTGAGATAAGTATCGAGGTGCAGTGTGATTAATGCATTTGTGCTTAATGGTGAGCACTTTGAACAAAATGTGCTGGCGGACAGGCAACCAGTGTGCCTGTTGTCTGGCTGCTGAGATGTGTTCTCTTTTGGAGATGCCCAGTGCTGCTCACAGGGCGTTATTCTGAATGGTTTGTAGTTTGTACATATTTTTTGCTAAGGTTCCTGTATATAGTACATTACAATCGTCCAGCCATGAGCCTATAATGGCTTGTGCAATTGCTAGGCAATTTGTGGTGGAGAGGAATGGTCTGGTGACATTGAGAAGTTTGGAGTAGTAGATTGCGCTGACTTGTCTGGACATGGTTAGGTTTGAGTCTAGGTAGACTGCTAGTATTTTGACTGACCGGAGACTGGGGTGGTAATGTTGTCAATGGTGAATGTTAGGTACTGGTCATCAAGGATAATGCATGAGTCAGTGGGGGCTAGCAGTAGTAATTCAGTCTTATCCCCATTTAGGCAAAGCCAGCTTACAGCCATCCATGTGTGGATTGGAGTTGAGAGTGTTGGAGTCAGCATCATAGTATCTCGGAGAGAGGAATGAGGACCTGTGTATCGTCGGCATAATTGGTGTACATGATGCTAAGCGAGTCAAGTAGGTCAAAGAGGGAGATAGTGAAAATGTTGTATAGCGTGGGGAACCGGCAAGAGCCTTGTGGGAGTCCAAATAGGATAGTGTGTTGATTTGCAGCTGCTTGATCTGAGAAGACACGCATGGCTCTTCCTTGTAGGAAGGAGGCGATCCAGGTGATTTCGTTAGGAGAGAAGAGGGCTGAAGCTGATATGTGTTGACCTAGTAGTTTGTGATCCAGAAGGTCAAATGCTGCCGATAGGTCTAGGAGAAGGAGTAGGGAGGGTTTACCTGTGTCTCTGATATCATCGATTACATTTTTATGGTCCAGTAGGGCAGTCTCAGTACCGTGACCAGGACGGAATCCGGATTTTCTGGTGCTTAGAATATTGTTAGCTTCAAATAATTTCTGGACTTGCAGGTAGGCTGCTTTGTCAAGAGTTTTAAGAAACAAAGGCACAGTGGTTACCGGTCTGTAGTTATTGGAAGGGTCAAGCGTTGTTTTTTTTGGAAGGGGGCAGATCCATGCTTCTTTTAGGCTGGAAGGGACAGATCCTGCTGCAAAGGAGGCATTGATGAATGCCGTGATGAAAGGTATGAGCAGGTCTACACATTCCTTGATAAGGGAGGCTGGGCAAGTATCCCATTTGCACATTGAGGGTTTAATGTTCTTCATGATTGCAGCGACTTCCGTCTCATTGACATCTCTGAATGGGAAGAGTGCTGTGTGGGGAGGCTGCTGGTTAGGCAATTGGCCAGTAATGGAATGGAGTGGATTAAGTTGATTAACTTGGATTTTGTTCTGAAGGGTGTCAAGCTTGTGGAGCATGGCTGCTTGTGTGCCAGCGCGCCAGGCTTCAGTCTTTAAGATAGCTTGAGGTGGAGGGGCAGTAGTTTCTAGCTCTCTGGAGATGGAGAATATTCCTTATAATTGGATTTGGCATTGGGTATTCTTGTGCTGAAAGAGCAAAACCGATGTCTTGACTGCTGTCACCCAAATGCGGCAATTAGATAAACTATTTGGACATTTTCATTGAGAGCAGTCTGGGCAATGCTGCATGGGCATCCCACAAGCGAGGCAGGGTAACTGCTGTTACCATTGGCAGATGGGAGAGGGGCAGCCCCAACCTCCCCGTGCCTGCTCCTCTCCTCCCCCCACCTACAGAGACACGCAGTCTCGGCAGCACAAATCCACGGAAGGGTAAGGTGCGAACAGTCATCTCACCCTTCCTCCAAACAGCAAGGTGCTAAGCACCATAAGGAAAACAACCATCAGGCAGGGCCCAGGTTCAAAAGATCTGCCCCCACCAGGGGGCCAGACAGTCGGCTATCCGGCCGGGCGCTGTGACAACAGCAGCCCCACCACATACACAACAAAGACCCAGGGCCTCCCTGGGTCCTATAAATGAGAGCAGCATGCTCAGAGTAAACACAATCTGTTTGTGGACCCTGAACGGGGACCCAAGCAAACAGGAGGTTCACTGTTTACTCAGTGTCTTCCAAATCTTCTTGCTTCTTTACCACAGAACCCGCCTACCCTACAAAAAGGGGAGAAGAGCAAAAAGAAGTACAAGGCACTGTACGGTGCCCACAACAAGTCGTGAGACACAAGAAGGCGGCACCGGTCAGATGGGGTAACCTCAGGACCCTGTGCCCAAAAGTATGATACCATCATGATATGTGATATTGTTATTGCCATAACTCATATCTGTGCAATAAAGTCCTATGGCCTTTTATTGCCAACACTTGACACAAGTTGTGAGCCTATCATTACGGGAGAGGTTTTGGGTTCGGCCAATACTAATGCATGCATATGGGTTCAGTAGTTACTTGAATACTATTGCCAGACGATCATCCCTAAGAACATCCATGGTGCAGAAACATTGGAGGAGGAGGGAAAGTGGCCAACTTATGCTGCAGGATATTGGCCTTGGCACAGGGAACTCCGCTAGTTGCCTTGAGACAAATCATGGGGATTACTTAATTACAAGCCACAGTCGATTGGAGGCGTCTGCAGCTCTATAAAGGGCTCATAGCCCCACCAGATGGTATCCTGTTTATGAAATTAAGGGCAGTGATGCTTATGGGAGAATGTATATCTTTATCATCCTGGGTTGATGTATATGTAAAGGTTATGAACCGAGCAGCTGTAACTGATGAGGATCTGACTTCCTGCCATAACAAAGTGAAGAAGCATCTGTATAAGTATGACTGGATAGAGAATAGAGCAAGGCTGTCGAGTTAAAAGATTTGTAGTCATTTTATTTACAACGTAAAGAGTTATAACTTGATAGCCGCCATCATGCAAAAACATCCTTCAAAAAAATGTAGACAGGCAATGCTGCGCCTCAAATTAAATTTATATCCAACTAAAGTAGTGTTGGGTGCTAGTCAGTGTATGCCCAGGGCAGAAAGAACTTGTTGATTCTGCAATGTGGGTGTGGAATTGATTCATCGCCTTTTTGTGGGATGTAAGTACCTCAATATCCATCGAGGATAAACCCTGGGGAAATGGCAGCTATTTTCAGGGGAGGCAGCATGAGAGAGGCTGTGGCATTCATTACTTTGCGACCCAACGACAGCTTTGGAAATAGCGGCAATGAATCTCCTACAGCTGGTATTTGCCGCAAAGTGTTAACATTTTAGCTTAGTCGCATTTTATTCCGAGGAGAACATTTGTTGTGTTTTTCTATTTTATAAGTGATTGGTCACCTGGTGATGATTTTTTGAAATGTTCGTATCGAACTTTTATAATGATGGTGCTTTAAATACGATTATTAGAAAAGTGTGACTAGATGATAGATCAGAGCTATATGGAGTTTTCTTTTTTTTCTCTCTCCTTATTACTATTTAATTGCTATGTAATCTTATGAATTATTTTAATGGAAATCAAATGACATTTTAGAATTTGACAAAATGGAGAGTTTAGATACTCTTAATTATGCTTTTTGTAATAATATTTTCATTTTTAGGGATGAATTTTATGTGTAAAATGTGTGAAAAGGTTTTATTAACTGAAAAAACACAATCATAAATAAATAAATAAATAAATAAATAAATAAACTGAGAATTGCATTTTTCTTTCTCAATGCATTCTAAACCAAGCCAAATTAGTTTTACTTGGGAAAAGATATAAAAGCTCTTTGTATATCCAAAGCGATCCAAACGAAACAGTGCACATTTTCACAGTTGTTGTCTGACACTGGATTTTTGAAAGGGTGCACATCTCCAAATCTCAAGGATTGATTGATAAGTTGTGGCTTGTGAAAACTGTAGATGTTTAATAAGGCATATTGAGGATGAAAGGAGGTTAGCTGTGTCATTTTCTTGTCCATGGAAAATAATGCCAAAGTGAAATACATTAATTCCTTACTCACAATGGTGCACGGTGGAGGCAGTACACTCCATCAGTAAAGTAAAGTGGGAGGGATATTTATTCCTTTATTGGAAAATCAAAAAACTACATGCTTTTGTTAAATGCATGAACCACTATGCTGTGTTTTCTGAACTGATATCACAATGTCCCTAAATACATGTCGGTAGATCCTAGCACAATCTCCCATAGTTTGTATTGAATTTGCTCACATTTAACAGAAACCCACAGCACCACATCCACACAGGTGGGGATCCATATACATGTGTGTTACGTGAAGATTTCTATTCTGGGTTACATTGCTCTGATACTAATACTTGATTGTGATATCGGACAACATTTTATAAAATGCTGCCGATAAGCGGCATGTTAGGAAATGTGAATTGGATTATATTGCTCAAACAAAGGAACGAGATGAAGGCCTGACAGTCGTGCACTCACGGGGGGACAAAATGTGCGTTTTATATTTAGGAGATTTGCTCAGGTGCCAATTCTAGATTCTGTGAACAAGTTAGTAATGTATCCAGATTGCATTGTGGTGACTTCCCCAGCATATGCCTAGGGGACCACCTTCCAAGTAAATTGATTTAAATAAAACATTTTGATTCCTAGTACAACCTGTTTCTTGACTCATAATTGTGGGGTAGGATGGTATATCAGGGCATTCATATCAGAGGATGTGCCTTAGTGCTATATGTATATATATATATATATATATATATATATATATATATATATATATATATATATATATATATATATAAAATTCCCAGACTGGAGAACAAGGAATACGTTTTTCAGACTGAGATTGAACATTTTACATACTGGGGAAATATTGGCGAGAAGAGGCCTGGGAGCTTCTGCAGTAAGCTTTTGTCAGTCATGCACCAAGCTTGAAAACCAATCAATCAAACATCTGATGATGGAGTGTGCGGGAGCGAGAAATTCTAGACATCAATTTCTCAGTAGGTTAATGTCCGATGCAACATACTGGGCACAAGATCGCTCTTGGGAAAGCTTGATTGATGGTCACTCTCACCAAAAGACGATTGCTGTAGTGAAGATGCTTGAGGACTGTAGGATAGAACTGTAAAATTCTTTTAAAGATTGTGTAAATTGTGTTGGAATTGGTCTGGATGTGAATGCTTTGTTTAGTAACTGTATAATTGCTTCTTCTTTTCTTTTTTGTTTTGCTAAATTATGTACTTAATTTGAAACTTGTGAAAGGTTATATTTTTTCTTCTGTAACCATATACAATAAAAAAAATATATATATATGAATATATATATATATATATATATGTATATGTATATATATATATATATATATATATATATATATACATATATATATATATATATATATATATATATATATATATACAAATAATAATAAGAGAAGATGCAGAGCTGAACTAAAGCAACGAAAAAGACCATTGGTCTCTTGGGAGGGAGAACATTTAAAGATGGCTTCCATTTTGACAAATGAAGGAGCCATTTTTACCACTGGATGGACTGCATTACCAGAGTTCTCCAATCCCTGCGAGGGATTGAACAGGATTTCAGATGAACTCTTAGACCACTGACACCCTGCCAGACTTTGCAGGTCAGGATTTAATTATCTAGTGTATGTACAGTGCTTATAGTCAGAAATCGCAGCATTCCCTGCAATGGAGCCCTTAGAGTATGTACAGTACAGGACACATTGTTATCATGGCAATTTGCTTTTATGTAGTGACTGTATGCTGCCAATGGACACCACCTCCTACAGCTCCACTGGCTGTGTATCAGTCACATTGTGTGGCCAAAACAATGACGATATGGGTCAATCAAATGGACATTTTGGGTGATGAAACAGAACAATATGTCCATATTTCCCTCTCAAACCAAATACGCAGGGACCGCTCTCACCCACCTCACTTGCCTTCATAAAAGTGATAAGTGCTGAGGCGAAAAAAGGACTGATATTTCCAGGAAAGGAAGAAGGGTAAGAACGTAACGAATTCTTGGTACAGCAATACCTTTTTAAGAAAAGGGAATTGTCTATTCAACATTCACCAACAATTTACTGTTCAGAAAATGACACATTGTGTACTGCTTTGCTTTTTGGAAGGCAAACAGCTTTCTTTTCAAGCTCTTCTGCAGTAATTACACTCGATTTCGAAATGCATGTTTCAACCGCTGCCGCTGATACACAAAGTCCTGAGGGGGGAAAAACAATATACAAGGATTTAGCTGTGGTTTCGGATGATTTCGTAACCATTTAATCCCATAAAACCAGCCTTTATAAAAGTGTGTCCCAACCAGTTGCTTCAGACTTTTCGTAGGTTTTCCGAAAAACGATTCGTCAGCAACATGTGTGATAGGCAGAAAAATGCACGTTCAGGAAATAAGGTGCGAGAAGGCGGTGATTATCGCCTTGCAGCTGGCTTGCTGAGTTTTGAGTGCAGACCGTGGTATTTACCGCGCAGCTACGGTAAATATCTGGTCTATAATAACCTCTGCCAGTGGTCATTATGCGGATGACGTGTCGACTTCGCTGTTCCCGTCTTGTAAACCTTTTTGTGAGTAAAACGTATTACTGCGCAGGCCATGTTACAATGGAAAAACAATTTGAGAAGCAAAGCAATTTGATAGCCTGAAGCTCCCGCTCTAACTTTGCCTTTGGAGGGAACCGATTTGACCAGCTTCTTGCCCAGTACTGCTACTTTTACCATAAATACACGCTATTTGCGCGTCAGCAACAATCAAATTTGCAAGAGGCCTGGGGCGGAGTCATTACAGTCAAAACAACAGAAGCACATATTGGACCAAATGGATTTCCTACCAATCACATAATTGCTCACCTAAAATGTGCACTGTTTCTTTGGAAGGTAAGAGCTAAGACTTGAAGTGAAACATTAAAACCAAAAAGTGATGGATGGAAGGTTTTGTATTAATTATATCAACTTTGCGGTTGCTGCAAGCAATGTCCATACCATTGTCTTTCAGTCTGTGCCATTGCAGAACTGGACCAGCTATATGCAAGTTGGTATTAATCCAGTTGCCAATCCAATCAGTCCAGCCCAAACTACTAGGCCACACCCCCTCTGCATGGGCACACAGACAAGCACAGGCATGTTTCCATATAGCTGGATGCCATCAGTGTGTTGCAGCATGTTTGCAGGTTGGCGATCCACGTGCAGAGAAACTGAACTGTACTGTCATGGTCAAGTTGGAAGTCCAAAGGTCACAGAAATACTTTGGAGCTGGGTCCACTGTTCCGTTCTGCAATACATAGATGACACATGAACAGTACAAACTATAAATAAAATGTGGGGGCTCTAGCAAGACCCCTGCTAGTCATGGATATGCAATTTTGGGAGCATTACCTGCCATGACACATCAACTTACAGGGAGGGTTACTGCGGGGCTCGTGCAATGCTGGCAGATTGGTGTTCAAGGAAATGCAGAGACTCAAGCGACTGGGGACTTTTTTGTCCAGCTTTTAAGACTCTGTCATGCCATTGGGGGTCAATGGGATTGGTTCAGAATGCTTCCAGGCTGGACACCCTGATACCAAGTTTTTTTGAGCTGGAGGCCAGAGCGGTGATCCCCCTTTTCACTCATTTCAATCTTCCTCTTGCAACACTAGGTCAGGTATCTCTGATCTGAATCCTGGTTTCCAATAGCCCTGGAGCTGTGTTCCAACAGTCCCCTTTTGCTCCCTCAGATGTCTCAAATGGCACTTTCCTCCTCAGTTTGTGAGGCTCCCTCAGGCTGGGGGGCTTGGAAAACGTCAGGAGTGCCAGGGCCTAGAAGGGCATTTTGGAAGAGCTGGCATAATTCGTACAAGAATCCTGGACACAGAGCACAAGAAAGCCACATATTGCCACTTGGAGAATCAGGGTATGCTGGTGTGTGTATCTAATCTCGGATCCCTCTAAATCATCTGAAGTGGGCATCATTAACTTTCTTGGAGAGCTGGCTCTTATCCATTCAAATTGAACCCTTCATATATTTACCAATCTGCTATTCCTATGCAGCAGGACAGCCTCTATGGGGTTCCCATGAGGCAACAGCCTTCAGTCTATAGATTGCTGAGATGTTTACATTTTAAATGCCCTCCTAGATTTAGCTGTTCAGTGATGTGGGACCTAAACCTGGTTCTCCCTCTCTTTGAGATGGGCCAAACAATGAAGATGTATCCTTCCTTGCTGTGTCTTCCGGTTTTATACAAATTGACCTTTTCACAATTGACCTCGAGAGAATTGACCTTGGGAGAATTGACCTAATTTGGAAGGTCAATTAGGACATATATGCAGGGGGAAACCCCCTGCAACCCCCCACCCAATCCAAAAACCCCTGCAACACCCACCCAATCCCCTTATATTATTTATAATCCAAAACCAACCCAATACATATATAAAATAACTAAAATAATATAAAGGTCAATTGTGCAGAAGGTCAATTAGGACCACTATAAATAGGTAAAATGTGCAAAATGTCAATTGTAAAAGGTCAATTTGGGTAATACTGTGTCTTCCACAATGGTTTTGCCATGCAGGAGTTTGTAATGACATCCTTCAACCGCCTGCTTTAGGGCGTCCTGCCTTCTCTAATTTTTCAGAATCGTGTGTGGTGCAATGTCTAAAGGTAAACAAACAAATTATCTAAGACCTCAGGAGCCCTTCCTCTCACTATTTGCTTCTTCTTCTCGGAAGCCACAAACACCAGTTTATTCTACCACCCATGTCAGATGGGTTTTTGGGGAACATTCCACCAAAGGAGTCATTGAATTGTGGGGGGAAATATAGCCCCTGGATTTGAGAAATAAAGAAGCCAAAGTCATTTGTGAATGTTCACCGAAATATAAAGCCAGCACAGAAATAAGGTCAGACATCAGGCCTTTTGAACCTTATCACAAAGGAAAGAAAGTGGGCCTTAATCCTAAAATACTAAGATGTGAGCAAAGCATTTCAGGAGGAAAAGGAAGACATGTGGCTGACAAATCCAGGGAGAGCAGCACTGATATTTCAAGAAACTGCAGTGCACATTATCCTCAATGGAATACCAGATTGTGTTCCAAGCAGCTAAAGTAAAACAGAGTTCACTACATGTAAAATAAATAAAAGAATGCCATTTTCATTTTTCCCTCATCCAAATTGACAATCTGCTAAGCGGACTGCTCACCAAAACCACAAAAAGTGTGAATATGATGTTCTCATCTAACAGCTTTATGCAAGGGACAACTTAGAAGTGACACTTATATATATGCTGAAACTGTGTGTCTTATAAGTGGTCATTTAAAAGTGAAATTGTGTGTGAGTTTAAAAGGCAATTTACGGCTGGGTGTATGAAAGGCCATTTCTTCAGAAATGAAACTAACCTCCAGCATTCTTCCCACTGCTGCCCTGAAGACCTGGTCTGGGTGTCACCATCAATCAAGGCCAGTACCGCACTACATACAAAGAAGTACAATGCTTTAGATGGAAAACACTGGGTAACTGATAAGCCATGTCTGTTCTTTCAGCACTTGTGACTTGCAGGTCACAAGTTCCATAAAAAGTGCATAAGTGTGGCTATTAGGCTTTGAAGGGGGAGGCGAAATCTAAACACAGACCTCTCTGCTTACGTCACATGCCTGAAGAGAAATGAAACAAAACTCAAGAAGCAAGGGTGGGGGCCAGAGAGACAGAGGATATAAAATTGCAGTTTGATTAAATAAGAGACATACATTTTATCGCATAAATGGGACAGTATACGTCACAATGGTCATCCCAAGTTTATATTGAAGGTGACAGTCACCTTCTGACCATGCTAAAACAATTTTGGTAGGATAAACACAACTAAAGTTATGAATTAAAATATGATTTGTGCCTGTCCTTGATTCTAAGAGCTGCAAATGTTGGTAAAAGCATGCCGGTAATAATTAATATGATGATTGTATATTGGCATGTTTTTCATTGACATGGCTCCTGAGTAAACAAATAAAAACTGTATATCTGCATGGGAAGGATGTGTAGACTCCACACTAGCCTCATCTGATTCACTTTAAAATGGTTTTCCTCCTGGAGAGTGCTTTTTTCCTGTGACTCTGCGCTAGTCTGTTTACTAGCTCTACACCTGAAGGCGGTCTTTCTACTAAACACCCCTGCCAGCCGCGGAGCAGCCGCGGAGTAGCTGCAGAGTAGAGTAGCAGTCTCTGAAGTCTATGGCAGTGTGGGCAGCAAAAAATAGAGGGGAAAGCACCCAGCTTTGTGCCGTACCTTTGGTGGAAGTGTCTTTACGGGAGTCGGGGGGTCGCTGCCTCTGGAGCTCTAGAAAAGGCATGGCCAGGAGGCTGGGCCCCCAAGCAAACTGCCTACGCAGTGGATTGATGACTCAGACTGTGAGAATTTTCCTCCGTGAGACGCTGAGGCCCCCGCTTCGGGAGCCCGAGCCCTAGCCACGCCCACACCCAGCTCGGACCCCTTGCCGTCTGAGGAAGGCCTGGTGCCATCCCTCAGAGGAGAAGAGACGCGGTCCGGCTCAGGTGAGGAGACTGGACCGGGTGGGGGAAGGCTGCGGGCGTGGGTTGCGGGTCTCCCGTATCTGGTTTATCTACGTTGCCGCCGACAGCCTCTGCTGGAGGTACTGCGGTCCACCTAACACCATTTATGCCACCTACCTGCACCAGAGGCCCCGCTCCTGCCAGCCTGTTGCTTCGAAACTGCCTGGTGGTCCACGCCCAGCAACACTCCTGCCCGGCGTCCCCGGAGGCCGAGGAGCCGACGGGGTCACAGGCGAGACTGCCATCGGATCAGGTGTTTCAACCTTCTACGTCGGTCGAACTGGCACCCTCTGAGGCATCTCAAACAGATCTTTCTGCTACAGATTTGACCCCATGTGGTAGACAAAAGGCTCCACACGTCTTCACCAACCAACGACAGCAAAAAACAAGGAAGGCACCAGCCCACAGGAAACGCAGCGCTCACTCAAGACTAAAATTTGACAGCAAAGCCCAGCCAAACACATGTTTGCGTCTGTCTACTGCGGCCTCTCTCTAACCTTACAAGATCACCCCCAAAGGGGGCTCTGCCAACATTGACTCCTGTCCCACCTCCCAACATCTTTTTTGCAAAATTCTTAAAGAAAAAAGCCACGGTTTCAGAGGAACTTTCCGACACTGAGATGCTGAAAGCAGTCGCTGAACAAGCACCATTGACTAAGCCACCGGCTGGCACACCCTGTCCTTGGAGGCCCGGTCTTGCGGCCTCATCAGGGGGTGTCGCAACCTGCCCTTCGCCAGTGGCCACAGTAAAATGGCATTTCGGCTCCCCTAATTCAGCCCCTTCCTTTCCAAAACGGCAGTCTATTGCTACAACACAGGCAGAAGGGGAATGCAGACCTCCATCCGAGTTCGGTGGGCCTGTTGAACGGTCTGTTGTCGACTCTAACTCACTGAACCAACCAGATGTGATGAAGACCCTGCTTGCTGCCGTTTTGCAACTATCAAACATTGAATCCACACTGGGTAGCACCACAGTGCTCACCCCACCACAGAATGAAACAGATGAAAATGTGGATCTTCAAAGTACAGCAACCACCACACGGCCGTCTCTTGCCCCCCGCACAGTTCCTGGGATTTTGGACTCTGAAGTCTTCTCAGCAGCGCCGAGAAACAGAGACAGCCCTAAGCCGGACAAAAACAGCGTAGCAGCCACCAGCCCAAATCCCGCTACACCATCTCCTGATACCAGTTTTATGATGCCATCTGGAAAATCTCCGGTCTTCCACCCTGAACCACCACCTGGTTCAAGAACGGCTCATCTTTTCGACTAGAGCAAAGGTTCCCGACAGCAGCACAGCTCTCGAAAGAACCGTTGATTAAGTGAGCTTCCTGGTAATCCGTTTAAAGACTCGCGGGGCAAAAGGCGGACTTAATGTCAATCATGTCTACAATAACAATTGCCCTTACCCCGTTCTGCAAATTGTACGAGTCTATCAACAAAACTTTACAATATCACACCTCCATCTCTGCCATGATGAACAGCCATTTGATCTTTCTGGAAGGCTACATAAACGCACTGAATGATCGTGGGGAAAGGGGCCCTTGGGGCCCGGGTGCACCGGCAAAAGATTCTTGTCATGATTTGCGGGCTAAGACTTCTATTTCATCCCTTCCTATCCCAGTCCCGTCCGCCGACTGCAGCATCCAGACTCCACAATCTTGGTGCAGCAAGAAACCAGAAGTTCCCATTGCAAAGAGCTTCTTTGGCCCTTCAGGACTGGAGGCTGTAAACAAGAAGTGCACGACAGGTGGGAAAACCACCATTGGTGCTGTAAATAACAAGGTGATCCTTATGCTTCCTGACTCCGAGATTGCACCGGTCTCCACCCATCCACCTAAAGTCTCTTCAAAGAAAGGAACATTAACTTCAGACACGCAAAAGACGAATGAACAAACGGGTTCTACTCAGCTCAGGCTGCGATCTGAAGACTCTCCTCACACAGAGGGAGAACCTTCCATCTGGCTCCCGGATCCCCCGAGGGTGGCAAAATCTGCGATCTCAACCATTTCCGAAATTAGAGTCCTCAGGGCTGACACAGAGACGACAGCCGCAGCCAGTCCGGCAGATTGCCAGCCAAAATCCACGACGGAAGAAGCAGAGTCAGTTGAAGAGCTGTTGAACCTAAGCGTTTACTCAATGTCTGAAAGTCAAGAGGACACTCTCCCTCTCACAGCTGTGGAAGTCAGGGACTCCCATTTCCAGACATTGGAAAACAGATGCAAGAAACTAATTAGACAGGCAACTTAGGGACCGCCGGAAAACGGGACTTCTTCACATGAGGTTCCAAGCTGTTCACAGAAACCGGAGCTCGGAGCTCCTTCAACCCAAGCTTCCTTCTCTCATGGAAAGGAGGAAGTGAGTCATCATCCTTGTTCCCCGGACCGTCCCCCCAGCAAAAATCGCTGGGTCCATGCCACTCGTAATCGCCGGTCTTCTGACACGGCGAGCTACTCAAAAGTTCTGTGCTTTGAACGAACAAGCTTGCGTCCCCAAAGATCAAGCCTCAAGTCAGACTACCGAACTCCAGCCACTCGAGCGAAACCAGATCGCTCCTTCAAGTTGGAACAACTACTTGACAATAAAAAATACGTAGTCCTGAACCGGGGCTTCGTGCTCAAGCTATTCAGATGCGTTCCGTCATTGAGAAGTCTGGGGACCGATGGCATCGCCCAGGTAGAGCCTTTCCACGAGGGGAAAACAGCAAGTGCCTACCTATATGTACCTTCCAACTCGGCAAGACACAGAATCTCCAACACAGCAGAAAAGCTCCTGAAACTGGGGTTTGACCTGCTCGAATTAGCAGGCGACGCTCCAGAACCTCCATCCTGAAACAGGGACGCGGTGGCCGGGATACCGAAATTTCAAAAACGTACCGACCGGGAACTCCCTGGTCAAGAGAAATGGTCTTGAATGGACACGGAGAAACACAACCTAGAAACACGAGCAAAAGAAAAGGGACCTGATCGTTTGGACAGTCGCTCTTGCCCCCTTTCTCAGACCTTATGCAAGGCGACAGCTGATTCTCTGTATTCCCAGGTCAAGCCAACAGGAGAATACACCGACAAAGGCCTATTAAGACCTGAGCGATCCATTCTAAGTCCACAGGCAAAAATACAGAGAACGATAATGCAAACTTTACCATCAAAAGACACAGAGAAGGAGCAACCTCCATCGCAGGCCCCACTGGCTCAACTGTGGTTGTGGATCCCAATGGCACTAACAATCAACAGAAAGAAATAGCAATGCGTCTGGGACCGTTAGTTGGGTCCCCACTCAGGCTCTGCCATCATGAAGGAAGATCTGTCACTGGGGTCCTGGAACACCAGGGGCTTTCTACACCTGACAAAGGAGGGGGGGTCTTAACTTAGGTCTATATGACATAGTATGCTTCCAAGAATCTTGGCTTCAGGAAAAACCAACAATGGACGGATATGTTGTAACCTTTGCCCCAGCAAAAAATGGGGTTTTGGGCCGACCGTTCTCGGGCTTGATAACAACTATTCACTCTGGCTCCGGGCTACATTATCAGAAAACATTGAAAACAACTACATACTTGTTGGCTACTTTGCTCCGTTGGAAAAAGCACATCGGAGAAAGTCACAAGCCAACACTACGCACGCTGATTATTATAAACGTGTATTGGAATCCCCTAGCCATGAACGACCACACCTTTCTTTCGCTGATTGAGCAAACCATTGCCGATGCACTTGTAGAGTGCCCAGAGGCCTTAATGATAATATGTGGTGACCTGAATGCCATCTGCCCGCCAACCGAAGACCCGACTGCTATTCAGAAATCCTCTTCATTGAGAGAAGAAAGAGGATGTAAGTGGCTAGTGCTTATGAGTTCAAGATCCTTACACAATGCAGGTGATTTGTTTCTAAGACACACCGTACCCCCACCTGGGAGAGGGGGAGTTCTTATGCTGACATTGACCACATCTTTGTGAGCACTCCGCTTGCGGCATTAGCCATCTCCTTTGAAGTAATCAAATGTATTTCTAGTGATCACAACCTGCTGAGCTTAAAGTGGAAATCATGTCCTACTCAAAAAACCTTCATGACCATGCAAGTGGAGAACAACAATCAAAAAACCGCCTCAAACTATCAGCAGATTCTTTGGCAAAGATCACCCTACAATATCAAAAGGGGAGGGCTACGACCAGTTTAATGAACGCTCAAGAACTCCCAGACTACCAACCACTCCTGGTCCCATTCACCTTACCGGTTAACAAGGCCACCCGTGTAATAAGATCACATAGCCACGCATACTGTGGGACATTGGTTGAGAAGCAACGAGAATTGAGGAAACTGAAAAGGACAGCGAAGACCAACCCGTCGCTGGAAAACCAAGACTGCCTGCGATCAGCGCATACAATCTACAAGTCTTGGATCAGGCATCATCGCCTAATTTTGCACCAACAAGACGCTGAATCGATGCTGAAGCTTGTGAGTGGTCATCATCCACGAGAATTTTGGGCGCTCTTGAGATCTAGGGCCATCTCGCCTGAGGCATTTCCACTAAACAACATTGGCCAAGAAACTTGGACGCTTTTCTTTAAACAACTTTTTGAGCCGCCCTCGGCGCCCCCAACTCAAGGGGAAACCACTCAAATGGAACCCTGGATTTGAGCAACAAAGAGGAGATACTAAAAGTTCTTCGCCAACTGAAAGCCTCGAGAGCCTCTGGCCCTGATGGCATTACCAATTTTGACCTTAGAAAAATCCAGAGGCCTGGGCAATACTGATCGGTGAAATCTTTAAATGCTGCAAGGAGTCCAAATCAATCCCGTTGTCCTGGACCACCATTGTGGTCCCGATATACAAAAAGGGCTGCAAAGAGGAGCCAAGAAACTACCACCCCATAGCCTTACTAGATACTATTGGGAAGGTCTTTGGGGCCCTCCTGCTACATCACGTCCAGATTTGGGCGAAAACCGCCTCCTGTGCAGACCCATACCAAACGGGATTCACAAAATACGCCGGGACTTCCGCTAACATCATGTTCCTGAGCGCGCTTAAGAGCAAATTCATAGATGGCGTGCTGGGAGTTTTTGTGGCCTTCATTGACATAGCTTAAGCTTTTGACCAGGTCAACAGAGAGACTCTTTGGCTGAAATTGAAACAATGGAACTGCCCTAGTAACATAGTGCAACCTATACATGCCCTCCACAAAAACACCAAGCTGCGAGTGAGACTGAACCAAACTGGCATGTTGTCGGAAGAAATTCCAGCTGGATGAGGGGTTAAGCAGGGCTGCCCATTAGCCCCGGCCCTTTTTATTGCATATATGAGCGACTTCAAAGATTCAGAACCATCCATTCGCTCCTACCCGCCCTCCATGGGCTTGCAGAAAACCACACGCCTGCTTTATGCAGATGACATGATCTTAATGGACCTCACCCCGATTGGCCTTCAACGTCAATTAGACAATTTGGCCTCTTACACAAACGCCAATGATCTACAAATCAATGTGGCCAAAACCAAGATACTTGTGCTCCAAAAATCACATCGTCCAAAGGAAAAACTCTGTTGGTTTTTGGAGGGAGCTGTCCTTGAAAAAGTGCAACACTTTAAATATCTGGGAGTGAGCCTAGATTGCTCAAGAACAAACACAACATTACAAGTGTCTCTATTGGAAAAAGCAAAGAAATTGGCAGCGCAGACGTGTGCAGTGGACAACAAACTTGGCCAATTCTCCTTGATGCCGATGATCAGATTCTACCGTGCGAAGGTGGTCCCCTCACTCACCTACGCTGAGGCACTACCGCACACACCTGCGAAACTATGGCCAAAGTCCGAAAGATATTTTTGGCGCACTGTGCTGGGCCTGCCAAAATCATCATCAATGCTCCTAATCAGGAGAGAGTTAGGTCTGCTATCTTTGGGAGCAACAATCGAAATCAAAAACATGATGTTTTACAGGAAAACCTTATTACCGGATTGCCCAACCATTCTAAACATAATCAGGGTAGAAACTCTGGGCCCTAGCTGCAGCCTGCTAAACAAATGGGAAACACTGTGCAAACTTAAGCTGTCTGAAATTCACTCATCTGAAGAGGAACTCATCCGAAATCCGAAAAAAATAAAAAAGCATGTGGCTGAGTGGGACTGGATCAGGACTTTGGAGTGTGCAGCAGCAGCAAAATCCACAAGCCACCTGCCTCCATACGTGAGAAAACTGAATGCTGTTCCAAACTATCTGAGTAAATTTCCCAATAAATCAGTCAGAAACCTGTTCATGAGAGCTCGCTTAAACTTACTCGAAGCACAGGAGATTTTGGCAGTCCGAGGCCAAAGCAATTCAAACACATGTCGATTCTGCCAAAATGCAAATGAGATTGAAACTATTTGTCACCTACTGCTTAACTGCCCTGGCACAAAGCCAATCGAAGAAAAGTATCTGCTACCACATCTATCGGCTTCCTACAGCAAAGATGAGGAACTATGATGGGGCAGGCTAATGGGCGGCGAAAGGACTGCTTGGACAATAGCTGCAGCACAGACACTCAAACATATTCTAGCCTCAGTCAGCTAATGTGAAAAAACTTTTGTTTCTTGTTCTTCTTCTTTTGTAAAAATCATTAATTTGATTAAAACAAGTAATTAAATAAATAAAATGTAATTCTTAAACAAATATTCACACATGTAAAGATTTGGAAATTTGGCGTACTTTCCAGGTTGTGAGATTTCTATGCCCTAAATGCATGCCGACCCACCTGTCAAAGTGAGATGATGAAGCTCTCTTCTCCCACAGCTAACCCAAAGCTCTCCCCCCATACCCTTGTCCTATCAGCACACAGGTGGGAGGGGCGTAGTGATAATCAACCAATCCCTTTTGCAAGCATCATGACACCTCCGTGATGTCATTTGCCCTATAAATGAGCCAGTTTGCATCAGATCTGGAGTTCTTCCACTAATTCTGAGATCCAACCTGCTGCCAAAATCTGGCAAGAAATCCCAGCAGAGAGGCCTAAGTCTTGTATTGGAGACAGGAGCCAGGAGACATAGAAGCTGACTGGTACCCCTTGGAGGAAAGAGAGGCGACCCTTGCCTGACCCCCTTGCTGTCCCAGCAGTGACCTGATGCTCCCTGATGCCCAGTTGCATGGCTCTCCTGTAAGTAGAACTACCTCAAAGCCATAGATTGTGTAGGCCCTTTTGATTTAGTTATTTCCCCATTGAAAATATCCTGTTTGTCTGTGTAGATCCCTAGCATATTTGTCAAAGTAAGTCGATTAATTCCCCTATTGAATTCACGGGATCTCTATTGTTGGCATTTGAAACCAACAATATTTTCCCAGTGTGTTTTGAGCCGGTATAGTCATAAAGATTTGCCAAAAGAAATAACCCCAAAGCCCTGTTCCACGTGTGTGCAAACAAAATTCCCCATTGATCCCTTTCAATTTAAATCAGAAGTGGGAAGCCTAGTAGTGCCTGTGCACATGCACAGTGAAAAAACAAAATTGCCCCTGTGTGCCCATTGTGGTCTCCAAAACAAATTTCCCCTTGCTTTTCATTCTTTCACCTTGCAGCTGCATTAAATATCCCAAAATACCCTGTGCAGGTAAATGTAAAAAGGTTCTTTATCTAGTCAAATAGGGCATGCAAAGGACAATAGCAAAGACAGTCTTATTTACTACAAAACGTTGTCATAAGTTCCTACACACTATAGGGGGCACATAGTCTTGGGGATTGGGTGGCGTCGACTAACTATAGGCGCAGTAGTGACGAGCAGTTCCATGATTGGTGGACATCAGCGTGGTGCCAACGTGGGGCGGATGGGTCAGCCTGGCTCATCGGGGTGGGGCTGCCAGGCCAGACGCGGTCAGTATCGTTGATGGATGATTGCCCTAGCATTCTGCCCTTGTGGCCACAAACAAACAAACATTCATCCGTTTAGACAATTCCAGTTGTCCTGTAAATCCTGCAATATGTTACTCTAAGGGATAATAGGACACAGGAGGAATGCATATAATGTGAAGGTTTACCAATACATCAGGGCACTGTTACTTTTGACCTGTTGACCTGGTGTCATAAACATGGGTGTCTGGTCTAAGGGCATAAGTTGAGCTGCCCCGTCACTCTGGTCTTGTTAGATGTAGTGAAGAATTGCTTTATGATATGTTAGTACAGGGTTGAATATCTGCTTTCCAAGGCCCATTAATTTGGTGTGAGCCGGAGTACTACTGGATCAGTAAAAGTGCACCTTTGGCCCCTTGAGGCGGTGGGATTTAGGACCAGGTTGTAAATACTTCATTTGGCCGACCATGGCGGCCTCGGATATGGGGGAGGTGAATACTTGAAGCGGGTCCAACGGAATGAGGGGAGGTGAGGCTGTGCTGTCCGCACACCAGCTAGTTCTGGCGGACCTTGGCGGGAGGAGGGGGAGATGGCCTTGTGTGTGTGTGTGTGAGCAATTCTCTGTGCCTGGGCTGCACACTATACAAAATGAGAAGACGGTAAATAAAGTTAGTGATTACACATTTCTAATGTCTATACATTCATGTACTATTTCGACTATGAAAGTTTGGCAGTGTTTGATACACCACTGAATATTGGAAGACTACATTTTAGCAGCCACACACCGTAGCAGTTGGATAACACATGAGGTAGCATTAGGTTTGGTGGTGTTCTCAGGAGCATAAAAGCAACACCTTCACAGGTGGTAGTACAGTTATATTCTTGGTCATGCATTTAAGCGTGCCCCACCGCACGACACACACATATTCTCGGAAATGCTTTTTCCGCCTTCCTTTGTACTTAGCAGCATTCGTTAGTTAGCACTGGGGAAGGGGGTTATATCAAGCTCTTTTATTGAATCTTCTAGGCACATGATATCGTACACAGGCTGAGGTCATTCTTACTTTACCAATACTTATGAACTTTTATCCCTTCCCCAACACGGGTGTTCATACTTAACATAACAGCCCTATGATTCATTAGGCTTTTTGGTGTGTGGTTGACACTTCATTTGGGGAACATCGACAGGGGTTCATACGAGGAGGGTATTGACACCATATATTTTACATGTTAAGGGTTAGATGCGGGGTCGAGGCCTATTCTGTTAGGTTGGTTTTTTGTTATTTTCCAGGCTTGAACCGCTAGTCAGGTCACCTCAGGGACAGTGATGTACTGCGGAAGGTAAATGCTACAGTGTTTGTTCTGATACTTGTTTGTGTCTGATTGCTCGTGAGAACAGGGCTTCAGCGGATCTACCAGGGAGTGGAGGAGCCGGGGGAGGGCGTGGCTCTCTGTGCACAGTGAGTGGGGGCCAAGCTGCAGCATTTGCAGGCAAGCTGCCTCACTCGGGCTCAGGTCGCCATTATCTAAAATGAGTAGATGAGTAGATAGAGTAGATGAGTGGATAGGGCGGATGAGGGGATAGAGCGGATAAGTCGATAGAGTGGATGAATGGACAGAGCGGAGTAGTGAATAAGTGTACAGTGAAGATGAGTGTACAGAACGGTTGAAGGTATAGAAAAGATGAGTGTAGAGATGAATATATGGAACAGCATAATGCTGTTAATGCGTGTAAAGCACAAGTGCCTAAAGTGGATGAGTGCGGAGAGCAGATGAGTGCCTAGAGGGACGAGTGCACAGAGGGGATGAGTGCATAGAGGAGATCAGTGCGTAGAGGAGATGAGTGCGTAGAGGGGACAAGTGCGTAGAGGGGACGAGTGCGTAGACAGGACGAGTGCGTAGAGGGGATGAGTGCGTAGAGGGGACGAGTGCGTAGAGGGGACGAGTGCGTAGAGGGGACGAGTGCCTATAGAGGATGAGTGCATATAGAGGACGCGTGCTTAAAGGGGACGAGTGCGTAGAGGGACGAGTGCGTAGAGGAGACGAGTGCATAGAGGGGACGAGTGCATAGAGGGGACGAGTGCACTGAAGGGGCGAGTGCGTAGAGGGGACGAGTGCGTAGAGGGGACGAGTGCGTAGAGGGGACGAGTGCGTAGAGGAGATGAGTGTGTAGTGGGGATGAGTGTGTAGAGGGATGAGTGTGTAGAGGCGATGAGTGTATAGAGGCGATGAGTGCGTAGAGGCGATGAGTGCGTAGAGGGAATGAGTGTATAGAGATGATGTGTGCCTGGAGGGGATGAGTGCGTATATGGCGAATGAGTATATATGACTGATGAGTGTATATGGCAGATGAGTGTATATGGCGGATGAGTAGATGGAGCGGATGAATGGATAGTGCGGATGAGTGGATTGTGCGGATGACTGGATAGAGCGGATGAGTGGATAGAACAGATGAATGTATAGACCTGATGAGTGGATAGAGCGGATGAGCTGATCGAGTGGATAGAGCAGATGAGTAGATAAGTGTACAGGGAGAATGAGTGTACAGAACGGATGAAGGCATAGAACTGATGAGTGTAGAGATGAATATATGGAACAGGATATTGCTGTTGAATGCGTGTAAAGCATGAGTCCTTAAAGCGGATAAGTGCGGGGAGCAGATGTGTGCGTAGAGGGATGAATACGTAGAGGGGTCGAGTGCGTAGAGGGGATGAGTGCGTAGAGGGGATGAGTGCGTAGAGGGGATGAGTGCGTAGAGGGAATGAGTGCGTAGTGGGGATGAGTGCGTAGAGGGAATGAGTGCGTAGAGGGGATGAATGCGTAAAACAGGTGAACGCATAGTGCGCCCAGTAGCCGCTCTGTGAATTTAGAAGTGTGCCCAACAGCCTTGCTGAATCTAGAAGTGTGCCCACTAGCCGCTCTGTGAATTTAGAAGTATGCCCAATATCCTCTCTGTGAATTAAGTAGTATGCCCAATAGCCTCTCTGTGAAAAGTTGAACTTAGAAGTGCACCCAATAGCCTCTCTGTGAATTTTAGAAGTGTGCCCAACTACCTCTCTGTGAAAGTTGAATTTAGGAGGGTGCTCATTAGCCTCCCTGTGAATTCAGAAGTGTGCCCAATAGCTTCTATGTGGAAACGGAACTTTGAAGTGCGCCCAATAGCCTCTCTGTGATTCTAGAAGTGTGCATTTAGAAGCTGAATTTAGAAGTGTGCCCAATAGCCTCTCTGTGAATCTAGAAGTGTGCCCAACAGCCGCTCTGTGAATTTAGAAGTGTGCCCAATAGCCTCTCTATGAATTAAAAAGCGTGCCCAATAGCCTCTGTGGATTTAGAAATGTCTGAAAGGGCATGTAACCCATCATATCTCACCAACACACTTACTCTCTCCTTACATCACCACTCAAATAGAACACAGAGATACTATGACACCATTCGGTATAACTGTTCTCATATCAACATTCGCTGCTCACTCCATATCATTCTAAGTAATCACTGCTGGTTACACCCCCCCCAGCCAGGCATTCTCCTCAGGCCTAACGCAGCCACTTCTGATCTGGATAAATCCTGCCTGAACTAACACATACCCCTGACCTCTCAACCATCACACCTACCGCTAGAAAGCAGCTATTACACGGATACCACACGAGCTGTACACATACCCGGTGCTCACACGCACCTTTTTGACTCTACTCTCTCTACTGATATGAATTTCGGTTCCCAAGGGCGTTCAACCTACCAGCGCCTTCAGACCATACCAATGGTATATAAGGCGCTATATAAATGCAAAATAATAATAACAATAACAAAATGGAGTCTATTGTCTCTTACAGTACAACACGATTGGCCCTGTGTGTCAGTCAGCAGTCCCCCGCCACCTGGTCCCTGGTGACAGGGGGGCCCCTGACGAGCCACAAACCTCATGGAGGTGGGGCATGTCGGGGAGTGGGGTCTCCTGGGCCCATCCTCCCATACATTTCCCCCCTTTCGTTACTCAAGTAACGAATGCTGTAACTCACCCAACCTTTGGCATTCTTTTTCATTTGCCACAGCCTCGTCCCATGCTGGTGTACCTTTTATTGGCATCCAGGCTCTACACACCCCTCTCAAGCTCTCCCCCCTCCTAGCATATTCATCTGGTGTGCATGTCATGTATATAAATCCCTCAATCCTGTCCAAGTCCACCCATACCTCTGTATACCACTCCCGTTCTCGGGGTTCCTTTATTGTGGTGTGATACAACCTATCTACTATGTCCCCATTGTAATGTAAAGGCACCAATCTGTACTTTGGCCCCGGATTCTCACCTGTTTGTACTTGAGCCTCGTGCATGACCTGTGTGACTCCCCTAGTGTTGCCCATTGTCACCATCATCATTGCGCCATTAGGCACTGTATTTGCGCAACATCGAAGACCCAGCTGGCACACGCAAAAAATCAAAAGTAAAAATACCACGACAGGCAGAGAGTTTATAATTACAGTCCAACCTTATTTATACTTTAATTGTTAGCTCTGATTTAATACAGAAATAATTTCTGTCAATGTACATTTTTTCTTGTTATCACTCTTTGCTTTGTACCCATGTTTAATATTCATCGTTTTGCTTTCCCTTTTATTGTGATGTCTCTGCTGCTGTCTGTGTCTCCCCTTCTCGTTCCTCTTGGACACTGTCATATGGCTTAAATACGCTGGTTAAATGTATCCAATATCTCAAGCCCTTTACTTTCACCAAAGTACGTGTGCAAAATATCACTTCATAAGGGCCATGAAATCTTGGGGCATTCCACCTTCGTACAAAACTTCTGACATAAATCATATCCCCTGGCATTAACTGCCCTTGTGGGCTTTGCACGACAAACGTTACTGCCTCACTCCCTGCTTCTCGAGTAAATAGTGGTGTAAGCTGCCTTGATATCATGCGCGCTGCTCTGGTGAGTTTTGTCAGATAGTCAGTAAATTCTTCTCCTAGTATCGTGGCACTTTTGTGTGCATCTGAATGCCTTCGGAGTGGGGAGTGTGCTGTGTGCATGCGTCTTCCCGTCACAATCTCTTGCAGTGACAAATGGTGGTCCTTGCTGGGCTGATTTCTCAGCTCGAACAAAGCCAGAGGCAAACAATGAACCCAGTTTTTTTAAAGGAAAAAACACAATTTTGACAGCCTAACCTTCAGAAGGCCGTTGATATTCTCAACCACGCCATTTGATGATAAATCGAGCATAGCTTATGCTTTATTCCTAATAGAGCTGTTACTTCTTTAAAAAGTTCATTAACAAAATGTGTGCCATTATCCGAGCGAATCACGTTGCAAATTCCCCAGCACGGGAATACTTCCCTCACTAAGAACTTTGCAGCGCATTTGGCATCCGGTCGTGCACATGGCCTTGCTTCAACCCATCTGGAGAATGGACAAACAACCACTATCATGTAACATGCACCATTACACCTTTCTCCCATATCTGCATAATCAATATGTAGTTCTCTGAAGGGCCCTACCGGTTTGGGTATTGTTCCTCGCAGTGTCCTTAGTGTCATTCCTGAATTGTATATTTGACATGTTGTGCATTCCATTGATACTTTTGATAAATGTTCCTGGAGGCCTGGTACAAACCAGTCCTCTTGGACCTCTGCTGCTTTGTGTTGCTTAGCATTGTGGGCTGGGAAGTGTAGTTGCTGGAATGCTATTTCTAAGAGTTTGAGGGGCATTACCACCTTCCTGTGTTATTCTGACACCACGAAAGATCTGTTGCTGATTGAGATTGACTACAACCTCTCCTTTCCCACAGCCCTTTTTCCTCCTCACTTGCCCCTTCTTGCAACTCGAGTATTTGTGACACGGGCATGGTGTTGTAGCCGTCCGGGAGCTCTATCACTACCTGTTGGTGCATTAGGTACTCACCTGTTAGTTCTTTCACTAAATAGGATGCTTCCTTGGCTGCGGCGTCTGCTGCACCGTTTCCCAAAGAGATGACATCCGTATTGGACGTATGGGCCTGGCACTTCACTGTGGCTACCATTGCAGTTTCTTTCAATGCCTCAATAAGTTCTTTCAGGAGCTCTGCATGTTGTACTGGTGACCCATCTGCTTTGTGGAACCCTCTCCGTCCCCACCTGGCCAACCCGTCGTGCACTGTAATAGTCATGTACGCCGAATCTGTGTAAATAGTCACTGTGCACCCTTTCCCTGCAGGTAATGCTTCAATGAGGACTATAAGCTCTGCTGCTTGGGCTGAGTAATGGGATGGCTGGCGATGCTGTACTATCACTTCACACTCACCTTCTTCCAATCTCACAACTGCCACCCCCACATGTTTTTCCCCTGTTTCAGTTTTTATTGAGGCTGACCCATCTATGAAGTAAACTTCTCCTCCATTTAGGGCATTTTCACTTACCACCGGCCCTTCCCCTTCCTCTCCTTTGTAAGTGGCACAGTCATGCTCCTGCATGTCTTCTAATGTGCATGGTTCTGTAATGAATGTTGCTGGATTTACTGTCTTGCATCGGACTATGTGTATATTTGCATTGGACCATATAATTTCATAAGCAGTTGCTCTTTGTGTTGTCAGTGTGCTTTTTGATCTTTCTAATATAGCGAATAGGGAGTGTTCCACAAATAGTGTCACCGAGCATCCCATCACTATTGTTGCACTTTTTTCAATGGCGAACGCTGCGGCTGCGAGAGATTGCTCGTAAGCGAAGTGTCCTTGCATCACAGCGTCTAATGTGCCACTGTAGTAAGCAAGTGGCTTATGTCCCAGGGATGTTTTTTGTGTCAGTACTGCTGTCATGAGGATCCCCTTGCAGTGGGAGAATAGGTAAAACTCACGTTCGTAATCTGGGTTCACGAGCACTGGTGCACTTGAGATCAATTCCTTGAGCGAGGTAAATGAGTCGCTCATTTCTGCTGACCATTGAATTTCTCTGCTCTCCCGTTGAGCCTCTTTGAGTGCCTGCAATAATGTCCTTGTGTATTCCGCGTAATCTAATATCCATGCTCGGCAGTAGTTACATATGCCTAGAAATTTTTGCATGTCCTTCCCTGTGCTCGGCCTCCTTACTGCTGTAATGGCAGCAACTCTGTCTGGTATTATCTTTTTGCCATCTTTCGATATTAGTTGTCCCAGGTACAACACCTCTGGTTGGCAGTACTGTAGTCTCCCTCTGTCAACTTTGTAGCCTTTGTGGGCCAGCAATGTCAAGAGAGTGACAGAATCTTTCCTGCATTCTTCCTCATTCTGTGCGCAGATGAGCAAATCATCTACGTATTGAATAATAGTGCTCTCTGCTGTCATGTTTCCTAAATCTTCATGGAAGATGCGGTTAAATATGCTGGGGCTCTCACAGTATCCCTGGGGTAACCTGCAATGTTCGTATCTCTTTCCCCCCAGTGTAAAGCCTGTTAGATATCTGCACTCCTCTGCCAATGGGATGGAGATGAAGGCATTTTTCAAATCAACTACTGTGAAATGTGAGGCATTCTTGGGGATGCTGCACAATATCCATGCAGGATTAGGGACCAAAGGGAACTCTTTTTGAATGACCTCATTAAGGGGGCGTAGGTCTTGGATCATCCTCCATGCCCCACCTTTTGCTTTTTTAATTGGATAAATACAAGTGTTACATGGCGAATTTGAGGGCACTATTATTCCTTAGGCCAGTAATGCGCTGATTGTTTCTTTTATCCCTTTTTCTGCTTCTCGGAACAGGGGGTAATGTTTTATCCTGGGCAGGATGGCTCCGGGTTTGAGTTTGATTTTAACTGGGTGACTCTGTGCAATAATCCCACGTCATGGGGGCCTGTAGTCCACAAATTACTGGGCACTAATTTCATATCATCATCAAAGAAGGAAGGTGGTGCCCCCACCACTGCCATCAGCTGTACTGGCACCTGTCTCTCTTGTATCATCATGTCACAGGGTATTGCTATTTCCATTATTATCTCACCGTCACTTTCTGAATCTGAAAAAAGATCTTCATCTGACAGATCCCGCAATGCAATGTCGGCATTGATGCACAACACTGTGTGCCACTCACAGCCATGTATATCCATTGCAATTACGGCTATTCTTTTGGCTGATATTTGAACTGCATGCAAATCTAGGGACATCACTGTTCCTGGCACAATCTCTGGGCGTGCTATGGGTCGGAAGAGGATTTCTGCTGGTACTCGCCATTCTAGCTTTTTCAACTCTGGAAACACCCGTACCAATGTTTTCAGTCCTTGAATAAACACATCTGGATCAACTGCACTGGTATGCCGCACACTTCTGGTGCTGTTGCTCACGCATGCACCACCAGCATTACGCGCAAGGGACAGATCCCTGGGGTGGAGCAAACTATCCAGCTCTCCGTATTGAGCTTACTGAGAAGGTCCCTTCCGAGCAAGTTACGCAGGGACTGTTCATAATATAATAGGGGTGCCCTCACTGTCTTACCCCCCACTGTGACGTCTAGATCTTCGGTGTAAGGAACTTCGCCAACAGCCCCAGAGAACCCCTGCGTCTCCAATTTACGATTAGATAGCGGAAACCGTCCTTTACGTAAACATGATTTTTCGGCTCCTGAGTCCACCATAAATATGAACTGTTTATTCCCTATCTGAGCCCCTATCAATGGTTCCTCTGCTGCATTGTAGGTCGTAGATAGAACAGGACACACAAGTGCTCCGTGTGGGCTGTCCTATGCTGGATGTCTCATATTCCCCCCTTGACTGAAGACGTTCCCTGATCCCACCGCTACTCCGCCATATGGGGCAGGCGCACCGTTAGCTGTCGTGGCGAAGGGGTTTCCTTGTGTGTACTGCATGTGGTCGTGGTTTTGTGGATGCTGTTGTACATTGTGAGGATGTTCTCTCCGCTGCTCTACATACCCCTGCTCTGACTGCCCTTGTGCTCCTCCCATGGGTAATCCATAGGGGCTCCCCGGGTGAGGATGACCGCATGGTTGGTCATCTTGATACACATTATTTTGTCTGCTTCTGCATTTTTGTGAGAAATGTCCCCACCTCCCACAATTCCAACAGTTCCCCAGTCCCTCCCTTGGACCTTATCCTCCATACCCTCCATTTCCCCTGTATCCTTGACCACCCCCTCTGCGGCCCTTGTACCCACCTCATCCTCTGCGGGGGGCTCTTTCTTGCCACTGCGGACTTCCGTATTGCTCCTGTCCATTCCACTGTGGCTGCCTGTTGCCTGCCCAATTTGCTGCCATCCTCCCGTGTATCGCTACCAGCCCCTCCTCCTCTTTCCCCTCCCTGTCATGGGACAGCGACCTTCACCAGCTTCGTTTGTACTAACTTGGCCTCATCCGCCAACCTTTTTTGGGCAATTTCTTTCTCCCTTTCTTTTATTCTTTTGCAGTGGTGTACTATTATGCTTTGTATTTCCGGCCTCCCTTTTGCTTCAATCCCTGCTATCTTGTCGAGTGCTTTTTGTACCTCTTTTGGGAGTCCTCTCTTTATTATAAAGTAAAATAGGGATGTTGACTGATACCAGGGCGTGCCCGTTTTGGCTCTCCACATCTCCTGCACCCAAAAAATGTAATCCATAGCATCCTCCCCATCATTCATTGTGCACTGCATTACTGATTGTAAATATGGTGTGTCTGGAAATGTTTCTCTTAATGCATCCCGTACCCTTGTGCGCACTGTGTTAAAAGATCCTCCATCATGGTGATCCCAATCCAGTGTCACTCCCGGAAACCCAGCCTTTGCCCACACTCTATCTGCTTGGTCACCCACTGCCGATACTAGCAGACATTTGACATCTCCTACTGCTAATGGCACTCCTGCAGTATGTTTTTCAAAGGCATATATCAACTTACTTGCCCCTACTGATAGCGGGGCACATATGTGGGATCACTATGACCTTCTGCTGGCACTGGTTTGTTTAGGAGGGGGTACAATCGTGTTACCACAATTGATCCTTCTGTTTCTGTACCTTCCTTTCCAACTTCAGGTATGAGTAGGGGAGTATCAACGGTGGAGGGCAGGTTAGGTACTGACTCCTTCCTTTTGAGAGGAGGCACTTCCTCAAATAGCCTCCATAAGTCTAATATTTCTCTTCTATTATGAAACTGTTTTCCTTTATATTTCATAAATATGCATGTGGCTACCATATCTAGGACGCTTTTATCAAACAATCCCCCTTCTGGTCATACTTGGGGTAACCCTTCTCCCTTTAATTCTGTGACCCACTGATCGTGGTACTTTTTTATACGTTCTGCATAACCTGGTAGATTTTTACAGATGTGGGCCAGGGGTGTTTCCGCCCCCATATTGTATTCTCAGCTTGTATCTTTTTGTACTAGTTGGTATCTGACACTGTGGATTATAAGTGTGTGTGTGTGTGTGACCCTTCCCTTAAACAATTCTTGGGCATACACAAAAGCACTTGCTCACAATATTACTACTACCTTCAGATCTTACCGGGTCACATTTACAATGACCATACCATAGAGCTGTGCAATGTCATCAATTAAACACCATTTCTTTACAACTCATTGAAACAAGGGTAACTTAACATGTGCAACATGGGACAGACACTTAATAGACTTTTAACATACAACACATAACATTTAACCCTCCCCTTTTTCCTTGCCCTGTACTTCTCTCCTTGGTAAGGTCCCCTTTCCCTAGATCATCATTTATCCGCAGACCTTTTTTTTTTTAAACCTCTTATCTTTTGCTCAACACTGAGGTTCCCCGACTAGAGTATAAGGAAAAAAGAAAGTAGCAGTTTCTAACGTATACACCGTGTCTCCCTATTTTCAGACACCTTTATTTTATTCTCCACTTTTTCACTTATTCCCAGTACTAGTTGAGATAGCACTACGCAGCGCTGCTTTCTACCCCCTTGCAGAGCTAGGCTCCCGTCTCTTATCTTCTCTTATTTCACCTATTTTGTTGTTGTCCTAATGGCCATATGCAGAGAAAGTAAAGTAAATACAAGTAGCATTAGTAGTTGAGAGTACTCTTTGAATGACCTTGTGTACTCTGGCTCCCTTCCCTCTCACCCTTTATAATCACTCGCACTTAATACTCACGTGCCCGTCTTGAATCGAGATTCTCCGGACTGGGTCCGTCCAGGCGGTGCTGCCACACACTCAATGGCCGCCCCGGCGAGCGGTACTAAAATAGGTTTTTTGGAGCGGGAGCCCGTACCCTTTGTTCTATTCTGTGCGCATGTCTAAGCGTACCAGTTGCCGTAGGCAGGCAGCTCTCTCGAGCGGGCGCTCCGTGCGTCTCCACTGCTGCCCAGAATTTCTTGTGCCAGAGGGGACTATGAAGAGGTTGAGAATGTAATCACGCTTTCGGGGTCACCACTGAAAGCAAGCGTCTCCAAAAGGCATTACCCTCCCCACAATGAGAGGCAATAACGAACACACCCCGAGAGGGAATGAGGCCAAGACCAAGTGCGGGTAAATGTAAAAAGGTTCTTTATCTAGTCAAATAGGGCATGCAAAGGACTCTGCAAGCTCCGAGAGCACTCTGTCTGACAATAGCAAAGACAGTCTTATTTATTACAAAAAATCATCATAAGTTCCTACACACTATAGGGGGCACATACTCTTGGGGATTGGGTGGCGTCAACTAACTATAGGCGCAGTAGTGACAAGCAGTTCCATGATTGGTGAACATCAGCGTGGTGCCAACGTGGGGCGGATGGGTCAGCTGGGCTCATCGGGGTGGGGCTGCCAGGCCAGGCGCGGTCAGTATCATTGATGGATGATTGCCCTAGCATTCTGCCCTTGTGGCCAAACACACAAGCATTCATCCGTTTAGACGATTCCAGTTGTCCTGTAAATCCTGCAATATGTTACTCTAAGGGATAATAGGACACAGGAGGAATACATATAATATGATGGTTTACCAATACATCAGGGCACTGTTACTTTTGACCTGTTGTCCCGGTGTCATAAACTTGGGTGTCTGGTCTAAGGGCATAAGGTGAGCTGCCTCGTCACTCTGGTCTTGTTAGATGTAGTGAAGAATTGCTTTATGATATGTTGGAACAGGGTTGAATATCTGCTTTCCAAGGCCCATTAATTTGAGGTGAGCCGGAGTACTACTGGATCAGTAAAAGTGCACCTCTGGACCAGGTTGTAAATACTTCATTTGGCCGGCCATGGCGGCCTCGGATATGGGGGAGGTGAATACTTGAAGCGGGTCCAACGGAATGAGGGGAGGTGAGGCTGTGCTGTCCACGCACCAGCTAGTCCTGACGGACCTTGGCGGGAGGAGGGGGAGATGGCCTTGTGTGTGTGTGTGAGCAATTCTCTGTGCCTGGGCTGCACACTATACAAAATGAGGAGACGGTAAATAAAGTTAGTGATTACACATTTCTAATGTCTATACATTCATGTGCTATTTCATATACGACTATGAAAGTTTGGCAGTGTTTCATACACCACTGAATATTGGAAGACTAATTTTTACCAGTCACACACGGTAGCAGTTGGATAACACATGAGGTAGCAATAGGTTTGGTGGTGTACTCAGGAGCATAAAAGCAATGCGTTCACAGGTGGTAGTACAGTTATATTCTTGGTCATGCATTTAAACGTGCCCCACCGCACGACACACACACATTCTCGGCAATGCTTTTTACGCCTTACTTTGTACTTAGCAGCATTCGTTAGTTAGCACTGGGGGAGGGGGCTATATCAAGCTCTTTCATTGAGTCTTCTAGGCACATGATATCGTACACAGGCTGAGGTCATTCTTACTTTACCAATACTTATGAACTTTTATCCCTTCCCCAACACGGTTGTTCATACTTAGCATAACAACCCTATGATTCATTGGGCTTTTTGGTGTGTGGTTGACACTTCATTTGGGGAACATCGACAGGGGTTCATACGAGGAGGGTATTGAGACCATATATTTTACATGGTAGGGGTTAGTTGCGGGGTCCAGGCCTATTCTGTTAGGTTGGTTTTTTGTTATTTTCCAGGCTTGAATCGCTAGTCAGGTCACCTCGGGGACAATGATGTGCTGAGGAAGGTAAATGATACAGTGTTTGTTCTGATACTTGTTCGTGTCTGGTTGCTCGTGAGAATGGGCCTTCAGCGGATCTACCCGGGAGTGGAGGCACCGGGGGAGGGCATGGCTCCCTGTGCACAGTGAGTGGGGGCCAAGCTGCAGTATTTGCAGGCAGGCTGTCTCACTCGGGCTCAGGTCACCATTATCTAAAATGGAGTCCTGATGCTTCCAAAATGGAGTCTATTGTCTGTTACAGTACAACACGATTGGCCCTGTGTGTCGGTCAGCAGTCACCCCGCCACCTGGGCCCTGGTGACAGGGGGGCCCCTGACGAGCCACGAACCTCACATAGGTGGGGCATGTCGGGGAGAGGGGGTCTCCTGGACCCATCCTCCCATACAAAGGCCATTTCTTCAGAAATGAAACTAACCTCCAGCATTCTTCCCACTGCTGCCCTGAAGACCTGGCCTGGGTGTCATCATCAATCAAGGCCAGTACTTCACTACATACAAAGAAATACAATGCTTTAGACGGAAAACATGGGTAACTGATAAGCCATATCTGTTCTGGCAGCACTTGTGACTTGCAGGTCACAAGTTCCATAAAAAGTGCATAAATGTGGCCATTAGGCTTTGAAGGGGTAGGCGAAATCTAAACACAGACCTCTCTGCTTACGTCACATGCCTGAAGAGAAATGAAACAAAACTCAAGGAGCAAGGGTGGGGGCCAGAGAGACAGAGGATATGAAATTGCAGTTTGATTAAATAGGAGACATACATTTTATCGGATAAATGGGACAGTGTACATGTCACAATGGTCATCCCAAGTTTATATTGAAGCTGACAGTCACCTTCTGACCTTGCTAAAACAATTTTGGTAGGATAAACACAACTAAAGTTATGAATTAAAATATGATTTGGGCCTGTCCTTGATTCCAAGAGATGCAAATGTTGGTAAAAGCATGCCGGTAATAATGAATATGATGATTGTAAATTGGCATGTTTTTTCATTGACATGGTTCCTGAGTAAACAAATAAAAACTGTATATCTGCATGGGAAGGATGTGTAGACTCCAGACTAGCCTCATCTGATTCATTTTAAAATGTAATTCTTAAACAAATATTCACCCATGTAAAGATTTGGAAATTTGGCATACTTTCCAGGTTGTTAGATTTCTATGCCCTAAATGCATGCCGACCCACCTGTCAAAGTGAGATGATGAAGCTCTCTTCTCCCACAGCTAACCCAAAGCTCTCCCCATACCCTTGTCCTATCAGCACACAGGTGGGAGGGGGGTAGTGATAATCAACGAATCCCTTTTGCAAGCATCATGACACCTCCGTGATGTCATTTGCCCTATAAAGAAGCCAGTTTGCATTAGATCTGGAGTTTTTCCACTAATTCTGAGATCCAACCTGCTGCCAAAATCTGGCAAGAAATCCCAGCAGAGAGGCCTCAGTCTTGCATTGGAGACAGGAGCCAGGAGACGTAGAAGCTGACTGGAACCCCTTGGAGGAAAGAGAGGCGACCCTTGACTGACCCCCTTGCTGTCCCAGCAGGGACCTGATGCTCCCTGATGTCCGGTTCCATGGCTCTCCTGTAAGTAGAACTACCTCAAAGCCATAGATTGTGTAGGCCCTTTATTCTTCCAGCATTGTTTTAGTTATTTCCCCATTGAAAATATCTGGTTTGTCTGTGTAGATCCCTAGCATATTTGTCAAAGTAAAGCGATTAATTCCCCTATTGAATTCACGGGATCTCTATTGTTGGCATTCGAAACCAACAATATTTTCCCAGTGTGTTTTGAGCCGGTATAGTCATAAAGATTTGCCAAAAGAATTAACCCCAAAGCCCTGTTCCATGTGTGTGCACAGGGTGTGAAAACAAAATTCCCCATTGATTCCTTTCATTTTAAATCAGAAGTAGGAATCCTAGTAGTGCCTGTGCACATGCACAGTGAAAAAACGAAATTGCCCCTGTGTGCTCATTGTGTTCTTTAAAACAAATTTCCCCTTGATTTTCATTCTTTCACCCTGCAGCTGCACTAAATATCCCAAAATCGATTATCCCATTGTGCTCTTATAAAAACCCCAAAGACCTGTGTGTTATAGTTAGGTGTGGCAAAATGAATTTTTCCCATTGCTTTTCTATCTCCCATTTTGGTTCTGTGATCAAATATTCCAAAACACGATTTTCCTTTTGTGTGCTGACTAAAACCCCAAAGCCCTGCCTGTTCTTATTAGGTGTGTCAAAACGAATTTCCATTGCTTTTCTTTCTTTCATATTGTTTCTGTGAGTAAGACCCAAAATCTTATTTTCCCATTGTGTTCCCCCTCTCTGCCACTGCCTTCCATTCAGAGGAGTCAAGTCTAATTGATGTTTGGAAGGTGAGGGTTGCTGGGACAAAAAGAATAACCACCTTTGAAATCACTGTGTGTGTTGAATTGTTCTTTTCTTGTATTGGTGGGTGATTTAAAAGGAAACAATTGTAAGTACATATTTTTGTGTCATCTTTGTGTTGGTACTTTACCGAAGTTATTTTGTTCTTGCGTTGCCACAGCCTTGGTGGCTAATGTTAACCTAGTTGTGAAATTTGATTTAAATAAAATTAATAAATATATATATATATTCAGACACACTGGCCTAGTTCCTAGTCCATTGAGGCACCGGGTACTTGTCGGGGGTTGGGTGCGAGATGGGTTGGAGGCCTTACCACAATGAAATTTAAAAAAGAAACTAAAAGTGTTTTATTGTGCGCCACATTCATTTTGGGGAAAGGATCTCCCTGATTTGGGTGTGACCATGTAATTAACCGCAAAAAAATAAAAACATATTGGGCTGGTGTTTTATTAGACAATATCATCAGGTCTGCTGACTGATTCAATAAATATCACATTTTATTGCAAACCTGTTTCTAATGGCCCAACTGTGGTTGTATCTCAGCTATGAACGTGCACAATAGGTAGCCTCTAATTTTGCAATTATATTGTGATTTAGGACTTTACTTGCACAAGAAAAGGGGGCTACATACATAGCTCAGTGGCTGCATATTACTACGTGTGTAGAAAAGGAAATAAAGCTCCCTGAGTCCTTGAGTGAGCAGACGAATGCGCTAATTCTGTTAAAAGCTAAATCGTTTCAGTCCATACCAACACTCACCCTGCGACACTAACACACACCCTGCCATGGCAACACTCATCTTGTTTTGCTTAGACCTTTTTCGTGCTGCTGATAGAAGAAAAAGACACATTACATAATACTTCCCTCCAAGACTTTAATAAAATATCTACATTTGAATGTATCACTAGCATGATCACAATTATCATCTTGTTCCAAATACTGTTCAATGAATGTATCTTGGAAAGAACCTGACAATGGTGTAATAGCCTCCATTCTGCAGGGATAATGCAGACCTGTACAAGGGACATATTTTGCAGCTAGCAATATAAACGTCATGTATAAGGAAGTTCTCTTCTAATGCTACAAGTGGAATGCCTGTGTGTGAAGATCAGCTCACAGTGTGTGTACAATTCCAAGTCTGACCGTTCCGGCTATAATGCAACAAAGCGGTCACACCCCAGCAACCTTCAACGGGAGTCAGAGGAGCAGAGCTGGGTAAGACTGAGCTTCCAGCTTTATAAGTACGCTCCATACCCTCTCATTGAGGTCAGTAATGAAACATAGAATGAACAAGATAGAAATAGCCTCATTTACATGGGGCAGAGATAAACCAGGCGTAAAAGCAAGGTGTAATGCTTGATTGACCTGAAGGTGGCGGAGGGGCACAGAGGGGCACAGAGCTGAGCTAAGTACTGCTTCTACACTCCGCTCTCTGCAACTTATCCAGAACAGGACCGCAAGACCTGTCCTTGGCCTCAAGCCCAGGGATCGTATCTCTCCAGGACTGAAATCTCCACACTGGCTCCCAGTGGCTGCGAGGATTACGTTCAAAACCCTCTGCATCGTCCATAAGGCCTTATGGGGCCTAGGGCCTCAATACCTTCAACTCTCTCTTCTTAAACACCTTCCCTCTCGAGCTCTTCGCTCATCTACCTCAAACTCCCTCAGAGTCAGTTGCTTCTCCAAGCAATGAGATGGTGGTAGATCTCTTTCTTCAGCTGGTGCCTCCCCCTGGAACAGCCTCCCTGCCTCCCTGAAATTTGAGGAGAGTCATCTTCGATTTTGGAAGCACCTCAAAACCTTTCTCTTTGCTTCTGCTTTTTCTCCTTCTCTCCCTTGCTGACTTCCTGGCTGACACTGAATTTGCACTGGTTACCTGGTCACCCTCTGATCTCGGGCCCAGGTCCCTTCCCTTGGCAGTCGCACTCCTGCACTGCCTTCCCGGCTTACCCGGAACTTAGGGACTGGTTCTGTATCCCTACAGTTCCACCACCAGCACTTGACACATGAATGCTGCACTTTCCTTGCACTTGCCACCTGTGGGCCATACTTTTACATACTATATATCTTTATTTATTTATTTATTTTGTTTGGTTCTTAGCCCATGTACTGCACTGTCCTCTTCCCCCTTCTCCCTCACACTTCTCCTCCTTCCACTTCCCATGCACTTGCGCGATCTGAATGACACCTTGCCTAGTAGGATCATTGTCTGTCCTCCCTTGTTCCCCCTCCCATGCCTCGTCGCGCCTTGAAGCACTTGTGTATAGGCGCGTTATAAATGCCATATCATATCATATCACATCATATCATAAGATGTCTACCGTGCACTCCTCCTCTATCGCGTCAGCGCGTTTCACTTCACACCTGCATGACATTTTCATGCATCGTGAAACAAATCCATTCCTATGGAATCTGTCTTGGTTAAGCACCTGCTAAAGACCAGGCGGATTCCAATGGACTCCATCAGTAAATGCCTTCTGAAAAGTATAATTTGTAGGCAACATTTACTTTTTCACAAGCCAGAGAGGACAATGAAAGAGTGAAAGCGGGCTTGCCGCGCTTTTCCTCTTTAAAACCCGCTTTTACTCTTTCTTTTTTCCCTCCTCCTTGTGAACTTTTACAAGTGCACGCAAGGGACCACAGAGCACCGAGGCGCTAACGCTGGTGGTCCCCTGCATGCATTTGCCATCCATTGTAAAATAAAGCCGTGAATTACGACTTTTACAATGTAGAACAAACAAAATAGTCACATTTTAGAATAAGCTCAAAGAGGCAGCCTGAAGGGTGACGAATTGTGAGGCAGCCATGAACACGTTGGGCAGGGGTTAGGTCAAGGTAAAAGCAGTATGTGGCGGTTAACACCCTTTCAAAAAGGAGTTGATTGGACATTTCAAGCAATAGAAGAAGCAAGCAAGGTAAGGGTTAGATGAACAATTGGGCATTGAATAAACAAAAAAAGACCACTTATTTTCGATGTTTTTATCCCATGTTCGTAACATTGGCTTTCTAGTATGAACTGATATTTTATGCATTGTAATTTGCTATAGAATATGAGGTGTTGGATTTATGTGGATGCGTAAGGGAAGGGATGTTTTTGGTTGTAATACATTTTCTGTTGTGTATTTTTATGTGTTTGATGGATTTTGAAATCCGAATGAACATAATGACTGACTAAACAAAAAAATGACCACATATTCTCGATTTTCCAAAACAATCCATTTAAAAAAATCTATTTTGTTGTTTATACAGGTAGAAATCTAACAGATTGCATTTATAACTTTTGAGATTTATCCATGCTGATTGAGGGCCTGAGTCATGGAACTTTCACAGACTTTGCACTGCAAAAATACAATTTGCACTTCCCTGTGAATCAGGGTGTTTGTTGGCAGTGCAAAGTGACTTTGCACCAGTGCAGAGTCACTTTGTGTGATGCTAAAAATTCCCAAACACAGGCCCTTAATATCGTCACCATTCCACCTTTTCCCACTAGGGCCTAATATATTGAATAAGTGCATAGACCAGGCAAAGTACTCTTTGCGAGAACCATGTATTTATGGAATCAAAAGTGCAAAGTAGCCCGATGCGCAAAACAAACCGAGCTGCGCTAGGAAGGCCCAAAACATGCTCCCACGCAACAAAATAATTGCCAAAGACCAACCTATGCGCAAACCTTTGTGTCCACCTCTGGTCTACAATCCAGCACCCCAGCGAAACTGCACATGGTTCCCCATAAATCAAGGCTGCACCCCGGAGGTACTGCGGTTGAACCCCCGTAAATAACAGCTTCACCTCTGCAAAACTGTGCAATGTCCTGCATAAGCAAAGAGCTGCACCCTGCAAAAGGACGTGCAGAGCCTCATAAATCAAGGCTGCACCACGTTAAAAAAAGGTGTGAGGTCCCTGTAATAGCTGCACCCCTGTGAAACTGTGCAAAGTCCCCCATAAGTAACGGCTGCACCCTGGAAAAACTGTTAACTGTCCCACCTACTCCCAAGGCACACAAAATGCTGTTATATACCCCTAAATCATAGCAGCCCCCTCAAGTCCCGACACCACCCACGAGAACCCCTCACTTCCGACACTAGCCCTAGGTACCCCCTCAAGTTCTGATGCCACCCACCAGCCCCCCACCTCTGCCAGTACCCCAGGCAGCCCTCTCAAGTCAAGACACCAGCCACCTGCCCCCCTAAGCACCCCCACCAATACCTGAGGCAGCTCCATCAACTCCCGTCACCACCCACCGGACCCCCTCACCTCTGACACTATCCCCAGGCAGCCTCCTCAATTCCCGACACCACCCACCAGCCACCCTCACCTTTACCACTATCCTGAGGCATCCCCCTTAAATTCTGACACCCCCCATCAGCCCTGTACCTCCACCAATACTCCAGGCAGCCCCCTCAAGTCCTGACACGACCCACCAGCCCCCCTCACCTCTGACACTATCCCCTGGCATCCCCTCAAGTCCTGATACCACTGACCTTCCCCTCTCACCTCCAAAACTATCCCCTGGCAGCCCCCTGTCAGTCTGCCACCCTACCAGTTCAATTTGTAGCTGCAACTTACCCCATCCTCTATGTTCTGCCTCCACCATGAAGGAGACCTGCCACATGTCCACCACCAAAACAATCAACTGGTTGCACTGGTGCTGAATGCAGGAGCAAAGCATCTCCTACCACTCCCTGGCAGACCTCAATCTACTGCACCTCAACTGGATAGCACACTATTGCACCACCTACCGCTGTGGTCACCACATGTACATGTGAATGCAATGCAAAGTGGCATGTGCATATTGGCCATGGGTCATTGCAAAGGCCTCAAAGCACAGCAAGTGAATGCCTGTTGAGGACGGAAGTGCACAGACTCATAGATTGGGCATATCCATGAAGATTTACAGGGTGCATTACAGCCCGTGCATAAGTAGCCCAAGTAGAAGGGGTGGCAAAGTCCATGTAAGGGATGCAAACATGTTTATCAAAAAGGGCACCTGGTTGATGCCTTGCTCTACCCAGGTGGGTAGTCACGTATTAAAGAGCAAAAATGAGCAAGGTCATGGGATACCTGGCTGATGAACGAAGGGTGAACACACACCTATGGGAGTTACAACTTGGTAAGTGTGTACACGTTACTGTGAATGAATTCTGACAAAAATGTATCAGGACAATTCTAAGTACTGCAGTCAGATTTTTAATAAAACTGAAGTTTACGTGTTTGTAGATACACTTAACTAGGAGTTACACAAGATACAACAGTATTTACACATTTTTCAGGTATAATAACCATTTTCTAAGTGACAAATTTCAAATATTTGTAGCAGCTTTCCAATGCTTACACATCCACTGAGGGGTCCTTGGGAAGGAGACCGGTGGATTTAGTGAGGTGATAGCATGTAATAATCAGCACATATACATCAAAACAATGTAGGGTTGAACAGGGACAACACAGACAATATAACAGTCAACACAAAAGTGTTTCGGCCAGAAGGTGAGCTGGGATGAGCTCTGATGGTGTGGCCTTCATCAGGATGAGATATTACAAAGCAGGAAGTATCTTGTGAGGTCTGTTCAGATAAACAGACGAGATGTTATAGGAGTAGGCACATTTGTGGGTATCTAGCATAGGTAGAGGTTTAAATACATGAAGGACCGGTGCTTACCGGAACTTGGGAGCGCAGTGGCTCAGGGAGTAGTAGTGTCAGGAGTACAGTGGAGGATTTTTGAGGTCCTAGAAGTGGTCGTTCCTGTGGAAGTAGGTAGGACATGGAGGCTGTGTTAAGCCATAAAGAGTGGGGGAGCAACTAAGGGTAAAAAAGGGGTAAGAGCAAAGCTTACCTTAAGGAGGCCTGTTACCGCGCAAATTATGGGTGGAACAGGCTGGCGTGATGAATACGCAAAGTAAACCGCAAGCGTGAGGGGCTGCGGAAAAAAGGACACACAGGGCTCAGATTGCGGGCCTCAGAGTATAATAAGTGTTATGGTGCACGTGAGGGCTGGTGTGGCGTGCAGGTCACAGATGGCCACGGATGAGGTGTGGCGGATAAAATCACGAGTGGGAAACATAACATGTGTGTCCCACGAGGAAGTAGGTCTGAGCATGACTTAAAAATGGACAGAAGGGCGAATTGTTGTGTTCGCGGTGTCCAAAACGTCCGTGATGCTAAAAAGGGAGTAATTACAACCTTAAAAACCCAGGCGGCGGATTAGCGGGATTGCCAGTGCAGGATGTCATGCTGGGGTGAAGAAGTTGGAAGTCTAAAATGGAGGCTAGGCTCCCGTACTTAAGTGAGACATGCAGCCGAGAAATAGGTGCAAGGGATCACATAGCTGCAGTGGTTGCATGCATGTGTACTCACCTAGGGTTAAGGACGGATGAGCGCTGCAGAGCAAGCTGTCAGCGGTCGCGGTCCCTGGCTGCGCACGGAGTGAGGTGGGGAGCTGATTGTGATTAAATGGGGTGAGCGGCCATGATGAGGTGCGCAAGGCCGGGGTGCCCGTGAGGGTGCCTGACCGGAAAAGGCACTTAGTTCCAAAGTCAAAGTCAAAAACACACTCAGCCCTGGGGGAGCATACTGGTGTGTAGGCATACGCATGGCAAGATGCGTGGCTCAGGTAGCTTGTCAATGTACAGGCAGGTGGGCCGAGGACGCCTCACTGCCAGGCTAGGATGCTGATTGGTCGGCGTCAAGGGTGTGGTGGTAATGGTGCCCAGAGCTGCTAAAGAGGGGTAAAGAAATGGAATGGATGGTGTGAGCATAACAACGTGTTTTGGTGACACATATCATGATACATATTTACAGGAAATGCCCCATTTTTGTTGGCGGTTATGTTTAGCAGTGACACAGGAAAAGGCACATATTAACCAAATAGGGTGGCGTTTACAAAGTCCAGCAGTGCCACATGAGGTCAATTAGGAGGAGATGCATTGTCTCAATTACAGGAAGTGTTTCCACTCTACACAGATGTTTAAACCTGACCGGACAGAATTTAAATTGCGCACCCATTTCTGTTCTAAACGGGTTAAGATTCTGTCAACGTCTCCCCCTCTGATGGTGGCATTAACTTTCTGTATTACCACCCATTTGAGGTCCATATTGGTGTGATTTTTCTTGACAAAATGATCTACAAGTGGTTTATCAGGTACTTTGTTTTTTATGCACGAGCGGTGCTCGCAGATCCTGGTCTTGACTGGTCTCATGGTTTTGCCCACGTAAATGAGTCCACAAGGGCAAGTTATAACAAATATGACCTGTTTCGTATTACAATTGGTGTGGTCCTGCAGAGTCCAATTAATGTCATTATGTTGGAATATTTTGGTAGTCTCCGTGAATCGGCAGACAGTACATTTGCCACACCGGTAGTGAAATTGTACGGGTGGAAGATTCCATAGAGTGCTGGTAGACTTGGTGGGTTCCATGAAGGTGTGTACCAAGGATTCTCTGATGTTCCGGTTTTTCTTGAAGGCAAACAGTGGGACTTTTTGTAGTGATCCCACGTTTCTGATTATGGGCCAGTGTAGTTTGATGGTCTTTTTAATGATGTCACTGAGTGGGCTAAACGTGGTGACGCATACCAGTCTGTCAAGTTCCTTTTTGGTTGTTTTGGTGAGACATATAGTGCGGTCGGTGTTGAGGGCCCGCGTCTTGGCGTTTTTGATGGCTTTTCTGGGGTACCCCCTGTCGGTGAGCCTAGTTTGGAGGTCAGTGGCATGTTTGTCAAAAGAGGTGCGTTCGGTGCAGTTTCTTCTGATGCAAAGGAATTGTCCGTACGGTAGATTATACTTCATGCTTTCCGGGTAGTATCTGTTGAAATGAAGCAAGGTGTTCCTATCGGTGGCTTTGCGAAACAGTTCTGCGTTGAGATGGTCGCCAGATCTATAGATGTGTAGATCTAGAAAATCGATCCCATGGAAATCCCAATGTATGGTGAATCTGATGTGCTGGTTGTGCTGGTTGAGCCATCCATGGAAAGCCATCAGATCTTCAGAGTTGCCTTTCCAGATGAGAAGAACGTCGTCAATATATCTCTTCCATAAGATGATGTTCTGTTGGTAGGCATTGTGCGCTGACAAGATGTGTTCTGTTTCATAATGGGCCCTGTATAGGTTTGCTATGTCAGGATCGAACGTGGCGCCCATGCTGACCCCTTTAATCTGTATGTACAATTGGTCTCGGAACAGGAAAAGTTTTTGGTCATGACCAATCTGACACATTCCAAGATGAACTCAGTAGGGACTGCCGTGATGTTGTTTCTGGTGTCGAGGAAAAGTTTCAGTACTTCCAAGCTTCCTAGCTGGGGTATCTATGTATATAGAGCTTCCACATCCAAGGTGGCCAGGATGTATTCAGGTTTCATGTCAATCTCATTCAACATAAGAATGGTGTCTGTGCTGTCCTTGAGATAGGAGTCCATTCTGTTGATGAAGGGTTTGTGAAAAAAGTCGGTATAGACCGAAAGGGGTTCGAGTATAGAATCACAAGCGGAGACAATAGGTCTACCGGGTGATTGGTGAGGTTTTTGTGAACCTTGGGTAGTATATAAAATGCTGGGATGCGCGGGTGGTTTTTGTTCAAAAATCGATGTTCCTCGTCGCATATCCAGGATTCTTGTAGCGCGTGGTAGGTCAGGCTCAAAATTTCTTCCTGCAGTTCTTTGGTCGGATCTCTGTGTAGAGGTGAGTATGCATTGACGTTGCGCAATAGACGCAAGCATTCCGTGTCGTAGTCTGTGGTGTTGGAGATGACAATACTCCCGCCTTTGTCGGCAGGTTTGATTGTGATAGCGTGATTGGCTTCAAGTGAGGAGAGGGCCTTTCTTTCTTCTGTGGAGAGGTTATCCGGATAGAAATTCCTTTGAGAGAGTCCTTTCCGGATCGCGTTGGTTACCATTTTCCCGTAGGTATCAAATTCACAGGGGATAGTGTGCGGTGGTGGCATGAATGTGGATTTAATTTTTAATCCTGTGGTGTTTTCTTTATCCTTTACCCATGGCTGAGTGTGTCTTTGTACTAAGTGCCTTTTCCGGTCAGGCACCCTCACGGGCACCCCGGCCTCGCGCACCTCATCATGGCCGCTCCCCCCATTTAATCACGGTCAGCTCCCCAGCTCACTCCGTGCGCAGCCAGGGACCGCGACCACTGACAGCTTGCTCTGCAGCGCTCATCCTTCCTTTTACCCTAGGTGAGTACACGCGCATGCAACCACTGCAGCTATGTGATCCCCTGCACCTATTTCTCGGCTGCATGTCTCACTTAGGTACAGGAGCCTAGCCTCCACTTTAGACTTCCACCTTCTTCACCCCAGCATGACATCTTGCACTGGCAATCCCGCTAATCCGCCGCCTGGGTTTTTAAGGTTGTAATTACTCCCTTTTTAGCATCACAGACGTTTTTGACACCGCGAACACGACGATTCGCACTTCTGTCCATTTTTAAGTCATGCTCAGACCTACTTCCTCGTGGGACACACATGTTATGTTTCCCACTCGTGATTTTATCCGCCACACCTCATCCGTGGCCATCTGTGACCTGCACGCCTCACCAGCCCTCACGTGCACCATGACACTTATTATACTCCGAGGCCCTCAATCTGAGCCCCGTGTGTCCTTTTTTCCGCAGCCCCTCACACTTGCGGTTTACTTTGCGTATTCATCACGCCAGCCTGTTCCACCCATAATATGCGTGGTAACAGGCCTCCTTATGGTAAGCTTTGCTCTTACCCCTTTTTCACCCTTAGTTGCTCCCCCACTCTTTATGGTTTAACAGAGCCTCCATGTCCTTCCTACTTCCACAGGAACGGCCATTTCTAGGACTTCGAAAATCCTCCACTGTACTCCTGACACTGCTACTCCCTGAGCGACTGCGCTCCCAAGTTCCGGTAAGCACCGGTCCTTCATGTATTTAAACCTCTACCTGTGCTAGATACCCACGAATGTGCCCACTACTATAACATGTCGTCTGTTTATCTCAACAGACCTCACAAGATACTTCCCGCTTTGGAATATCTCGTCCTGATGAAGGCCACACCATCAGAGCTCATCCCAGCTCACCTTCTGGCCGAAACACTGTTGTGTTGACTGTTATATTGTCTGTGTTGTCCCTGTTCAACCCTACATTGTTTGGATGTATATGTGCTGATTATTACATGCTATCACCTCACTAAATCCACTGGTCTCCTTCCCAAGGACCCCTCAGTGGATGTGTAAGCATTGGAAAGACGCTACAAATATTTGAAATTTGTCACTTACAAACTGGTTACTATACCTGAAAAATGTGTAAATACTGTTGTATCTTGTGTAACTCCTAGATAAGTGTATCTACAAACACGTAAACTGCAGTTTTATTAAACATCTGACTGCAGTACTCAGAATTGTCCTGATACCTTTTTGTCAGAATTCATTCACAGTAACGTGTACACACTTACCAAGGTGTAACCCCCATAGGTGTGTGTTCACCCTTCGTTCATCAGCCAGGTATCCCATGACCTTGCTCATTTTTGCTCTTCAATAAGGGATGAAAACATGACGGTCCTGTGCATAGGTGAGGGTAAGCCAGTCAGAGAGTGTATGACTCAGTGAGACAGGAAATGTGTGCTGCCACACAAACACAGCACATTTGGGACACAACTGCCTTCCAGTGATAGAGGTGGTGCATGACATGAGAGCAGGCAGTTTGTGACTGCAGATGTCGGTGGGCGTGTCAGCATGACATGAGCGTGACAAAGCAATGAAATGCCAAATTCACAAGTGATGTGTCCAGGCTACCCGTCCACAGTGTGCCCACATCCCACCGCAGCACCTACAAAGCTAAATACACACTAAAGTGATTAGAGTGTGGGCACATACACAATCCCAAGCATGTGCAAAAGGGGCCCATGAACAACAGTGAACCTGAAATGAAAACAATTCAAAAGAAACCCCAACTCCAGTAGCAAATGTGCACAGACAATACATATGACACCAGATACTACACACAATGTAAACATGTGCAACGCGTGGAAATACACATGAACAGCTGGCAATCCATCCCCAATGAGAGTCAACAAAACAATCATAAGACATCCACACATCACCACAACCATACCCGTATGTACATCATCACACACAACTGAAGCCTTCACACCAACCACACTGACACAAGGTAACCAAACACACAATGCCTCTGCACACAGAGTGGAATATGAAAATCATCCAGTGCACCCTCAAGCCATCTGATGGCCTCAACCCCACATGTCAGGCACATATGCACCCCTCTTCCCACACACTCCCACACACATCACAACATCAACACGACACACAGAGTCTGCCCACAATGCACATGATCTGCAACGAACAGATGCATTGAGAGAACTGTAAAAAATGAAAAGCGTAGACAGACAAATTAACTGCATGGAGTGGGGAAGGAAGTCATGGAAAACATGTATTGAACATAACTGTATACATGAAAAATAGGGAAGGAATGTTTTTAAACTCTGGGGAAAAGGTAAATATCATAAATGAAACCTATCCCTAAATAAGGATTGTTAATGTGAGCGCTCTGAGGCCTTTGGGCAATTTTGCACTATATAAAAATTAACATAGATAGATAGAAATAACTATGTACAAAGGCAGCAGGCTAGTCTTCACCAATCTTTGACAATCTTTCCACCAGGGCTGAGTCAAAGGCTGCATCCTCCTACCTCCGACGATCCTCCGTTGTTGCCTGGAGAGCTTGCAGGGTGGCCACCATCTATTGTTCTGCCTCCTCTGCCAACGTGGAAGTTGCCTCCAGGATGGCAGCCTGCCTCTGCACCTGCTGCAGCGCCACCTCAGCCCTTGCTAACATCACTTGTGCATCCCATGCCCGCTGCCTCTCTGCTACCAGCTGCCTCTGGTATTGCCAGAACACAGAAGACAGGGCCTGCAAGGCCCCCCTATCTTCCTCCTGCCTCATAGGTACCACCTGCCTCCTCGGGTTGGTCTGCCCTGTCAGAGTCTGCCTCCTCCCAGTTGCCATCTGCTGCTGCTGTGCCGAGTGCATGCTGTGTAGGTAACACCCTTTGACGTGATGACAGTTGTGGGGGGTGTATGACACCTGTATTACTGCAAGGTGCCTGCTGACCCTCCACTGCCTGCGGCTGTGTTGGTGCCTGGGTAGGCACAGTGACCACCTCATCAGACGTTGATGGAACAACCGCCGCCTACAGGGACGTTACCTCAACCAGAGGTGGCACTGGTGCACAAAGGGCCATGTCGGCTGTGGCCGGAAGGTACCCTGGAGGATGACTGGTGCTCAGAGGAGGAAGCGGAGTAGCGGCTCACGATAGAGAACAGCCCATGGTGACCACCCGAGAACATTGCTGTTGCCAGCAAAGCCATGAGGCGGCACAGCTCATTGTCATGATGCACAAGCATACCACAAGTAGCCTGTGCATCATCATGGATTACTTTGGTCTGCCTCGTGAGACCAGCCAGCAGGGGCTGAACATGATCTCAGATGGACACATCGGCTGGTATAAGGATGCTGGTCTGGTTGGAAGCATCCCGGAAGGTGGGCACTGTTGCATCCAATGGCCCAGGGACAGGATCTTATGCAGGCACCTCCATGGTGGCATGTACAGCCTCATGCCCCTGGGACAGGGTTGCATTATGAACACTCTCCTTGGCGCCCCCACCTGACCCCAAGGGCTGGGCTGCAACAACGACCTCCTCCACCTCCGATAACCTGGATGACTTCAGAGTGTGTTCCCCTGTGGATGGCCCCTGTGTGACATCACCATGTCTCAACACTTCTGAGCAGTCCCCTGCCTCCTTCACCTCCTGGGACTTACCAACAGCAGCCGAGCCTGATGGTCTTGGTGCTTCCTCAGCCAAACAGCTCTGCGAAGATGAACTGTCACAGTGGAGTGACTCGGGTATGGACCTTGGTTTTGTGCCTTGGTCTCTGCGCTCATGCTCCACAGCACCACTTCTGCCCTCTTCTCCAGCTGAAGCAACTATGGGAAAGGAGGCATATAACACTGACATCAGTCTATAGTGTCAAAGCATTTGTGGCATACAGAACATTCACAGTAACATGAAGTTGCCATGGGTCAACCAGCACAGCCACACTCACACATGCCCATGCAATTCCCATGTAAACAGACACACCAAACCAGGGTCAATGATAAGCACAGTCACGACACAGTCACATGCAAACGCAGCACAAAGACGGCAGTCCACAGACACATTCCAAGAAATATCACATGGGACAATAGCAATGTCAAGGTGTCTCAACTGCAACCTGCGGAGTTGCTATGGGAGTCATGGCAGCACAGAGGTGGGCCGGGAGTCAACTTGTAGGATGGCCAAACACGGAATGCATGGAAGCATCAATGGACCGGAGGACTGCTGGGTACAGATTGGTGGCAAGACACACAGTCGAATGTTGACTCCCACTAGAGACTAACGATTGCAAAACACGCAGCATGGGCATGCAAACCCCTGCTTAGGCATCTGTCCACACAACTGCATCAGACGACATGCCTCCCTGATAGCCTGACCTGTGAGCATGTAACACATATATGCAAAGTGCAGAGGCACATGTGAGTATGCAGTAGCCCCAAGTACATATACATGGCATGATCACACATCAAATCAGAGTACACATACATTGGCATGACAGATCACATCAATGTCCCTGAAATGTCAATGCCACAACATGACATCACCAAACATCCATACACACGTTCACCTCCAGATGTTGAGGTGGATTGTCACACATTGCAATGGTCCACACAACATCATGTCCATCATGCATGTCCCTCTCATGGGCACAACATCATCATCTGGCCCCCTTGCTGTCCGAATACGTCCAACCATCAAGTGCCATTGCATGAGCACAGTTGGCGCAACTGTACAACTACAAACACTGCAAATACCAGTGCATGTCCAATCAACAAATGTCAAACAACACACATGGTGAGCATGGTCTGCGGGCTGCATACAGCGGCGGATCCCTGAAACACGCATGCTGCATACATAAGGGCGTAACTACAAACATGCAGGCCCATGCATAATACACATGCACTGTGAGGCAGTGCACCACATGCCTACTCCCCAGCAACATCCAGACATCATTTCCACTCACAGATCTGTGGATAACGGTCCAGGTAGAACCTCACCAATACCTGCATGTTAGTGGTGGACAACTTGAACCTGCCCGCACAGCGCACCTCAACAGTGGTACCGGCCTTCAGGTCTTGCAATGTCTTGGTGTGGGTCTGGGACTTGAGCTCCTCCCATTGCTTGTGCATGCTCTTTGGGCAGTGGGCTGTAAATGGGCTGTGGAGCCGTGGTGGAATCTGACACAGCAGATGAGGTGGTCACAGGGCCAGACACAGAGGGACAAGCAATGACAGGCCAACAGGCACATCCAACGCAGGGCAGGTGGGCAGCAGGCACTGACTCTAGGCAGGCAGCAGCAGATGGCAAGGGTGGAGACATCAAAGGGCACGAGGAGGCAATAGAATTGGCACAGAGTCAAGAGAGGGTATCTTCTGTGTCTAGCATCGAAGGCAGCTGAAAACAGAGTGAAGGCTCATACGTGCATGCATTTGTGTACATTTTGAGACCTACGGTGTGTTGCAAACCCAATTTTTGATTTGGGGTGCCTCTGCATATCGCATACTGCTTTTTCACCTTTCAGAAGCTTTCTGGGTATCGCATACACCAATTTTTGTTTTGGAGTGCTTCTGCATATTGCGTACCGCTTTTTTCACCTTTGAGAAGATTTCTGGGTATCACGTTTGCAGTTTTTTGTTTCGGGGTGCCTCTGCGCAATGCATAATGCATATTTTGGTTTTGGGGTGCAGTGAGTCTTGCTGGACAACCCATTAATGTAGGACATCATGTAGACTGTTCCCTTCCACATATTGTGTAGAACAATATACTGGTGTGCATTCCACTCATCCATTTAATCTGCAACATGATTGGAAAGGCCCCAAAAGGGAAAGGGAGTAGACAGGGACGTGGTGAAGACACATGTACCCCAGTGACAGGAGGACCTGGTATGCCTTAGCCCACAGTTACCCTGCCCTGGATGTTGATGCGGTTAGAGGCAGACAGGGAAGCAGCACCACCTAGGGCCACTAGGTCCAAGAAGGGATGCCGTGCAGAGCAGGAAGAGATTTCACCTCAAGACATGGCAGAGGAATTGAATTCTTTTTTAATTGATATTTTATTTCTAATGCGCTCGTACACAAGTGTTTCAGAGAGTGACAAGGCAAGGGAGGGGCACAAGGGAGAACAAAAACGATGATCTTACTAGGCCAAGTGACATTGAGAACGTGCAAGTGCATGGGAGAGGGGGAGTGGAAAAGTGCATGGGAGGGGGAGAAATGGAAAGTGCGGAGCAAAGGAGAAACAGATAAATGGAAATAAATAAATAAATAATAAAGGCAACAAACAGTGGTAGTGCAGCCCGCAAGTGGCAAGTGCTGGGTTTAAGGCAACAGACAAGGTATGTCTGATAAGTGCAGGAAGAAAAAGGGGGGGCTGTATGGGTACAGATACAGACCCCTGTGCAAGGGGTGGCCCTGAGGCAGTGCGGGAGAGTGAGCAGGTACCTGGGCCCGGAGGTCAGAGTGTGGCCGGGTGCACGGTGCCAAAGAGCAGCAGATCTGCAGGGGAAAGGGGGGGCGAAGGCAGAAGTCAAGAGGAAGGTCTTGAGGTGCTTCCGGAACTGAAGATGCTTCTCCTCATTTTTAGACTGACAGGGAGGCTGTTCCAGAGGAAGGCCCCAGCTGAAGACAGAGATCTACCCCCAGCTCGTTTTTTTAAAAACAACGGACCCTGAGGGAGTTAGAGGTAGAGGAGTGAAGAGCTTGAGAGGGGAGATATTTGCGATGGGATAGCTGAAGGTATTTTGGTACCAGGCCCCAGAAAGCCTTGTGGACAATGCAGAGGGTTTTGAATTTAATCTGTGCATCCACTGGGAACCAATGGAGAGTTTTCAGAGCTGGAGAGATACGATCGAGATTCTGGGGGAAGGAGAGGAAAGGCAGAATACCTCTGAGGAGGTGCAGTAGGAAGTTTGACTTTTTAGAGACATCAGAGATGTGGGCGGAGAAGGAAAGAGTGGAGTTAAAGATGACCCCAAGGTTCTTCTCAGGTGTGGGTATGAGGAGGGCCAAGAGAGGCTGGCCAGAGAGTGAGGGGAAAGGATGGTGAAGGTGTGCCAATGAGGAAGATCTCCGTCTTTCTGGCATTCAGACAAAGATCATTGGCGGCACACCAATCTTGAATGGCAGTTAGGCAGTCAGAGATCAGAGAGGAAGAGGAGGTGGCAGAGGGCAGCCTGAAAATGTATTGAGTGTCGTCAGCGTAGCACTGGAAATTTGAGCAGAAAATGGCAATGCAGTGGGTGAGAGTTGCCAGGTATTGGTTGAAATGCCAGGGTGAGAGGTTAGACCCCTGGGGAACACCACAGGTAGAGAGGAAAATAGAAGATAGGAAGGACCCAAGTTGGACCAGAGAGGGTCGATCAGAGAGGAAAGAGGTCAGCCAGGCCAGACGCTGATCGGTGATACCCAGGTTATCACGGAGATGGTTGAGCAGGATGGTGTGGTTGACCGTGTCAAAGGCAGATGAAAGATTGATTAGGATGAGGACAGAGGGAATGTTAGAGTCATGGTTGGAGAGCAGATCTTCACGGATGTTCAGAAGAGCAGTTTCTGCGCTTCTGGCAGATCTGAAGCCTGACTGGTGGTCATGGAGAGAGCCACCAGAATCGGAGTGAACATTAAGCTGAGAGATGACCAGTTTATCCAGTGGTTTCTCTGGAAAGGGAGTAGTGGAAATTGGCCGACAGTTAGCCGGGCAAGAAGGGTCGGCTGTGGGTTTCTTGAGAAGAGGATGCACATGGGAGTGCTTCAGAGGGGAGGGGAAAGTTCCTGAGCCAAAGGAGAGGTTACAAAAATTGGCAAGGGCCGGGGCAAGGGTATCAATGTGGTCCTTTATAGTTAGAGGAAAAGGCATGAACCTGTTTTGATGAGGCTTTCATAGATCGGACTGGTCTAGCAACCTTGTCAGGGGAAAAGAGAGGAAAGGATGAGAAAGAGGGTCAGAAAGCACAGAATGTGAGAGAATAGGAGGGGCGTGGGGAGGAGAGGGTGCACAGGATGTCCTGGGCTTTGAGATAAAGTGAGAGGCAACGGAATTTCAGCGAGCCTGGGAGGCAAGAGGAGGGGTAGAGACTACAGCAGGGTTGGCAATCTCCTTACAGATTTTAAAGAGTTTGGCTGAGTTGTTAGATGCCGCCGAGACATGGGCTTGAATGTGGACTCTCTTCTTGGTGCGGACAGAGAGTCGGTATTGCCTCTGGAGCAGGCGACAGGCCAGTTTGTCAGAGGATGAACAAGAAGCCCTCTATTTCCTCTCAGCCACCCTACACTTACGTGTAGCTAGGTCAGAATCATACCAAGAATTGCACTTGGCTTTGGACTTCAAGCGGATCCTCATGACAGGGGCAAGAGCATACAGAGTATCAGAAATAGAAGAGTAGAGCAGGGACAGGGCTGTGTCCGGGTGTGAGTCAGTCAGAGGAGGAGGGGGGGAGAAAAGGTGGCAGCGAAAGCCTCAACTGACACGCGCTTCATGGCCCGGATGTCCGAGAAGGCAGGTGGCAATGTTGGGGTAGGCTTGGCTTGGGGGGAAGAGAGTGAGAGATGAGAAGAGAGGAGGAAGGGATCACTCCAGGAGAGAGGAGGGGTCAGAGGGATAGAGAGGGGGAGGCCAGAGGAGATCAAGACATCAAGTGTGTGACCTGCATAGTGTGTCGGGCCAGAGGGGAGGTTAGAGAGGGAGAGGGAATCACAGAGGTTGTGAAAGAGCAAAGATGAGGGACAGGGAGAATCGAGATGGATGTTGAGGTTACCAATGACGAGGAGTTCAGTGGGAGAGGCCAGGAGGGAAGAGAAGAGGTCAATCCAATCAGAAAGAAAAGAGGTGATTTGACCAGGGGGCAGGTAGAGATTAGCAACAGTAAAAGAGTGACTAGGAGAGATTGAGAGCCTGCAGACAAGGCATTCGAAAGAGGGGTAAATCTGAGTGGGAATGATAGTGGCAGGAATCCACTCAGGAAAGATAAGGGCTACACCACCTCTGGGCTGGGTGGATCTGGGTGCAGAGAGGATCTTGTAGCCCTCAGGGAGGAGAGTGTCAAAGCTTCTGACAGAGCTGGCTTTCAACCATGTCTCCGTATGACCAAGGACATTGAGGTACAATTCTTCAAGGAGGTGGCAGATGTCAGAGGAGTGTTTGACAGCAGAGCGAGAGTTGAGAGTGACAAGATGAAGAAGGTTGCCAGCGGTACGCCCTGCAGAGGTGTGGAGGAAGCCTGAAGTGGGGCAGAGAAGGAGGGAGGAGTGGGCAACGTAGCCAAGGAATGAGAGGAGGGGACATCTGGAGATGAAAGGAAGTTGATGAGGTAAGGGAATCACCTATCGAAGAGGAGGAGATTGGCCTGAGGACCTTGGACCATGACAATGCCATTAATGTAGACATCAAGGATGACTCTGGACGAGTCGAAGGAATCCATGAGAACTTCCTAGCGGGTGCCACCATTAATTGGACAGGAGGAGACAGGACAGAGAACAAAGATCATATGCAGGGTCCATAGATCCGACGAAGGAACGACAAAGAGGATGTGAGTGAGAGTCTGTCTGGAAGAGGTGCTGGAATAGATATCAGTGATAGGGAAACCTGGGCTGGAGGCTAAGATATCCTTTTTAAACTTCTTCTTTCCAGACTTAGTGAGGAGGGAAGGATAGTTGATAGAGAATCAGTTGGAATAAATTGGAGAAACAGAAAGTGCCATGGGTGGGAAGAGAGAGGAGGCAGAGGGAGGAGTATGCAAGTACTGCGGTATGGAGCAGTCATTGGGCTAGCAGGTTACAATCAATGGGCAAAGTTAAATGCAAAACACACCCAAGTTTGACTTTCAAGTTAAATGCAAAATGCATCCAACTTTGACTTTCACGTTAAATGCAAGGCCCTGTTGTTAAGGTAACAAAGTGGAAGTCAGTTGGTAAAGGTGAGTACAGAACAACTTAAACGAGTACATAACAGGGAAGCTGAGAGTACAGGGCAGTCAGGAGGAGGTAACTAACCCATACAGAGTGAGGTAAGAGAGTCACGGTAGTCCAGTAGACCCGGGATAGTGTAGAGAATGAGCTAAGTACCCCCACCTCAACCATCTCGCACAGAGCACCTGTATGTTGGATTCCAGAGTGTGAAACACATGCAGTACGAGTGAAAATACTGATACCAAGGAGAATCTGGGAGGCAAGGTTCCCATTGAAGAAACCATACCTGCATACAAGACAATATGATGGTCGCCTGAATGAAATTCCAGATGAAACAGGATGGTTGAATGATGAAGAAGGATGGTGACGTCATCACCATCAATGTCATGTAGAGCAAAGTTGACGTATAAAGGGAAGAGATGCAGAGACTAGAGAATGTAGACAATTCTATAAGGCATCAAGAAAGTATCGAGATAAATTACATCTTGGTATCAAGATGAAGAAACTTATGCTGCAGACATAAAGAAGAGATCAAGCTATTTTACATGTAGACTCAAGTAGATGAAGTATTATTAAAGGCTAGCTAAGTAGTGAATGGATTGCGGCATACGCCAACATGAACATATACATATATATTTATATATATATATTGGAGTCAGTAGAAGATGGAATTTTCCACTACGTATTATAGCAGTGCTGAGCAGAAGAAGGAAGGCTGCTTTTCCCAGTTTCCAAGTGTGGCGCAGTTAGAAAACAAGTGAAATAACAAGGGTGAAACTCAGGAAGGCATGGTTGGATGAGCCAAGGCCATATCAGACTGGAATAAACAGACATTGGATACAAATCGTGTGAAAGAATGAAGCTCCTGTTCAGAAGGCATGGACAAAAACAAGAAGACGTCAGAGGTCTATTAAAGAATAGTGCTTTAATACACTGAAAGCTCAATTTTGTGGTCTTTAGTCACGTGGGGAGGAGAAGTTGGACGAGCATGATGGTCACACCAACGCATGAGGGCAGAGTGTGCCTTCATTCCCCTGAATTCTCCGGAGCAAAGAACATGTTCAAGGCCGAGTTCAAAGACCTAATTGACAGTGGACCACTGAGGTGATGATGGATGGATATGCTAACTGGTAGGAAGCTATGGTTAATATGAGCTCATCTGCACCTGGACCTTCAGCCTGCTTGCTGCCAACGTAGGTTGGTAGGGTACTGACGGAGGTTGGAAAGTAACCAATGATAGAGGACCGCATGATCAAGGGTCCTATAGTTGTGTAGCCAATTAAACGTCGTATATTTAGTGACTTTCACAGTGACATATTTTAGGGGAAGGGCTTAGTTGCCCCACCTGATGTTAAGAAACAAATCATTTTCTTCCACTGCCCTAAACAAGTATGGATCACATACCTAGATGATCCTTGTAGAACCTATCACACTCACCATTAACTTTTTGTAGTTTGCCACGTAGGATGATGTTAGCAATACGCAGGTTAAACGTCATCAATGACGAGTATATGTTATAAGAATATAATTTTTTATGAAATGTGTTGAGAAGTCTCGAGAGAGATCATGATGAGGGATGTCTGTTGATATCCGTTGTACTCCCTGTTTTATATAATTGATATTAAAATAGTGTATTTTGCCAACTATCTGAATTGTTTAGATTATTGATGTTTGAGTAAACTCTGCATCCACCGTCCGTCTCTAAGGTATTGCTAAACCATTTTAAAGGGCTGAGAAGGAACCTCAGTTCAATACCAACCTCAATGAGGGCTGGGCTGTGGTAATAAGTCTCAAGGACAAGGGTCTGCAGAGGAAGAGGTGCTTCTCTGATGCAGAGCTCCAGATCCTCATTTACTATGTTAGCCATCACCATCGGGAGATGTAACCGCATGCGGGGAGCACCCATACATTCGCAACTTGAATGGTGCATTGGCAGCATGTCACAGGACTCATCAATGCCTTAGGTTTTGATAAAAGGTACAGAAGCAGATTAATGATATCAGGTGAAGGACCAATCATAAGATCCATGCCACCTGGACTCTGCACTGGCCACTGGAGGGGGCCACCAGAGGAGGAGCAGCTGACTCCATTTGAAGAGGCCACAAGTCATCACCATTGAGGAGATGCAGGGCATTGGAGGTGTGGAGACCCATGACAACCCATCTGGTGAGTGACATTTGCGTGAATTGTGTGTGCGGACAATCATGGTTGACCTACCCACATATGTTTTACAGTACAGCTGGTTGCAGATGGCACACATCCTTGGGCAATACATGTTTGCTACCGAGTTTACGTCTGTCACATGTCCTGCATTCTAGGAGGTTGCTGCTTGGTTCATTTGTGTGGCACATGTCAGTGTGACATTTCACAGAACTGTCTGCTCGTCTTCACAGCTGTGCCAGTACTTGCATGCAGGGTTTCAATGTCTGAATTATGGGCATATTTCAAGACCCCATGATGTGCACCCCTGAAATGCACACATCACCCACAGGGCACACCTCTGTGTCATGCCAAAAATGCAACAACCACATGTATCAATCTTTGCTACATTGTTGTGGCCTGTCTCTTTGCATTGTGCATCAAGTACATGCGATTTATGTCGAACACACACATCATTTGCTGCTGAGTTGCATACTGGAACCTGCTCTTACGGGATGCCTTGTCAGAATGCATTTCCAAGCTGCCTGCCATGACACACTGTGGTGTGACCAGCCTACCACGGCATCAGTGCCTACAGACCACTACCCCGTATAGCAGGCGGTCTGTAGATGCAATTTAACTTGTATATTGCAAGGGGCAACACAACACAAAATATACGATAAAACAGGTGATGGTGAGTCAGCATGACAAGGTGGCCAGTCTGGTACTCTACAAATTAAATGTCTGTAGACAGCCCATGTGAAAGGATGTGGGCATGAATTATGCCAATGAGTGTGCCTGTCTGCATTGCATGTCATGTATGTGCATGGTCGAATTTCAGATATGTAAATACATTTCATATTAGAATCACCAGTCTGACATGAAAGGCCTGAATGAGTTCATCAGTCCATGCATGACACATGCTTTCTTCCACGCATCATAGGAGGGAAGCAGGTTGGTTAAAACAATAGGCATAATACTGGGCCCTTACCATTAGGCACAGGTCTGTATGAGGATCCCCCCGACTGGGCAACCTGTAAATAAAGATATAATACAAGCCCAGTCCATATATTGTTTATGTGAGTACTATTTCCCTCTAGAAAGGTTCTACCACCACAAAGCACCTCGTTTAGCAGAGTTCGACGTCAGTTCGTCGACGGATCCTTCTTGAGTGACCCCCTTTGAGGCTGGAGTCACGGATTGTCGAGATCACACGACGAAAAGGTGAACAATGGCATTGGGGCAGCAGCTTCGGCCCTGACAGTGCTCGTCGACAATCAGTCGTGGATGTCCTGCGAAGATGATGCATGCGATGCACCTCGACGAAGAGAGTTCATTGCTGCAAACAGGTACTGAAGAACTTTAGCCCAGCAAGGGTGTCGGGTCGTCGGCATCTTTGTTGTCTTCAGGTGGCAGGAAACCCACTGGCGGATTCTGCTTGGCGTGTCGGTGGCCTTGACTTTCTCTGGCGGGACAAAGCGGTCATTGGTGATGAGCGAGGAAGTCCTTCGTTCAAAGTGTTCTTAGGCAATGGAGCGCTGCTGCTCCGGTCGACGATTACCGTCGTCGATGGTGATGAATTACAATGTCCGAGCGGTTCACTTTGTGGTTCCGCAGCAATCCCCGTCTCTGGTCAGCAGCCTCTCGAGGACTTTGGTGAAGGTCAGCTGGTGCACTATGGGCCCTCGTAGCTCAGGAAGAGGTCTTTTAGCGACCTCTCTTGGATCAGTTCCTGGAAGGCACAGCAGCTTTTGGATTGGTAAATGACAGCAGCAGCAATTATTCTTCTTCCAGAGGGCTTCAAGTTTAAGCATCAAGTATCAACTTCAGCTTCTGAATGATTTCTAGCAGTGAGAGGCCCCCGGTTATATTTTTCGGACTCTCATTCATCTGCTGGGTCACACTCAGGTAACCAATCACTCAGAAGGGCCTTCATACAGTCAGGCAGCCAATCAGGCTCACAGTGCATTCAGGCCATTCTTCTCCCTCCAGATACTCACAACAAGGAATGTGTATTGGGACAAATACCCAGCCATTCAGCACTCCACACTACATTCATACCAGTTTCGGGCAGGGCTGTGTCATTCATTGTATTACATACCAGAAACAGACACCCATAAGAAGAAGTGCATATTGGTCACACACCCCATTCACCCAGGTCCCACTCCAAGGGTGCACCCACAACATACAGTCACTGGGAAGGCTCCAGACAGTCTGTCCGGGCTTTCCCCACAATACCATATATGGAACTTACAACCAACAGCCAGTCAGGGGGAAGGGACAGAGTCAGGGCTTCCCAGGACTTTGGGAAAACAAGGTAACAGGCAATAAAAAGCAAGAGGCCACAGGGGCCATCTTGTCTCCTATCAGAAATCAACTGATTCCAATGGCAGGGCCTGGGTATCCCAAAATGGAGGATACTCAGAGCACCTGTCAAATTCAGCATGGTGCTGCCACCAGCTCATACCCTGCTCTGTGGGCCACACGTAGATGCCCAAAAACATACACTAGGGGTACACGGTTGTACCTCCACCCATGGGTGCCATAAAGGTATCCCAAGGGTCTGTACACCAAACCAAAAAGAGGAAGAGTTGCACTGCCAAGAGTACCACATGGACTCCTGGGGAGAAAATAGTACAGAACACCCATGAAAAAGGACTACAGAACAAGGACCGGGAGGCCCTGTCCCTCCAATGCATTTCCAGAATCAAACTGTGTACTTGAGACATGCATATTTGGCTAGACATGTGTGATCTGTTGTTGCGGCATCACAAGGGGGTTTTGTACAAGGGAGTATATAATTTCAGGAGAATTCGGTGATTGATCCATGTGATTGAGCGTGGGTACAGTATGGCACATTTGTAGTAGATGCATATGTCAATGTTCTCAGTGCACTGGTGACTGTATAAGTGGCATAGAGCTGGCGCCAGGGACTACCAGGTTTTGTGGTCACACACAGCAAGGATGAATATAGTGCACAGCAAACACACACAATGTGCTGTGCCAGTTCACATTGGGTGTGATGAAAGTGCACGTTATATGACAGAGTCATTCAAAGAGACAGTCATTGACTGCAAGTCACTCACTCATGGCCTGACATCGTCTGACACTCCATATGACTGTGTCATGTGAATGGCACTCTCATCACACAAAATGTGATTTGCCAATGCATATCCATGCATGCTGCTAGGCATACAGCAAGTGACTCACAGCCACGTGAATCAACACACAGGGTGCCTGTACACCTGATGTGCTCATTGATGTGACACACCAGATGGTAACAGTCATATGTGTAGTCACATTGTGGCAAAGCACAGGAAGCCTTCACTGAGAGGTTTGTGAATTGGCATGCACACACATAATTGCTGCATGCTTATCACATAATTTAATGTACATGGACTGCGCTCTGCACAATAGTGCAATGGACCGTGCTATACTGATCAGGGTACAGAGTCACATTTTGGCATTTGTTGGCATGTTGGGTGGACGATGAGCATGTCGATGGTGAGGGGCTGCCTGTAGGACATGCTCCAATGCATCCACGAGATTACTTTGGCAAGGACATCATGGTTTGGCATCTCAGGCATGCAGCATAGGTTGCCATGTAGAGTTATGGATGAGCAGTCTACATATGTGATTTGTCATGACATGGTTATTAAGTACACATTTTTAATTATGTTTTGTCCATCATATTCTGATGTTGGTAGTATCTGTGGATTTGGCCAGCTCACTGAGGCCATGTGCTGGCCTTCAGCATCACAATGCCCCATGTGTAGTACTGTCCCTTGGTCGTGTGTTGAGATGCTTGTTGCATGGCCCATCAGTCATTATGTATGCCACTATTGTATGTCTTTGTGTCCACTAACGGCATGGAGGGGAGTAGGGGTGGGGGGGTGTACTGCCTCTCACCAAATGTCACACATCAGTGGCTTACAGATCACAGTGTCCAAGTCACGATGTCAGATCTACCAGTGTCCAGGCATTTTTTGTCCGTCTGCCCTTTGATGTGCACGTGCATGCTTGTCAGTAAACACATGACTCAACTGTCTTTTTCTGTCCATGTGCAGGTGATGATGCAGCAGATACAGAGGAGGATGAAGAAGAAGAACTGGTTCATCAGTCAAGCAGTGGAGGCCGTGGTGTACTTTGCTTGGAAAATCCTCAGGTGTTACAGGTGAATATCAGTTGTGCCCCTGCCTCTTCGGACTCTTCTGACTCAGATGCAGAACCAGAAGTGGGTGACTCGCAGAAAGAGAAGGGGGAGTGCCCCAATTGGCAGATCAGATGGGGCTGTTGAGTCTGTGGCGGTACAGCAGGCTTCACATGGCTAGGCAGTGGTGAGCCCTGCGTCCGCGGTGGTTATGACTGCAAGACCTCTCTCCCATGAGTTGGTGTCAGGTTCTGGGCTGATGTCCAATGGAGGGTTGCAGTCCTGCAGCCAATGATAAGGGCACCACAGCAACAGGCCTGGTCCCTTGCATCACACCACTGTGGGCCCCACACAGAGACTGTGTGGTAGCAGCAAATGTTGCATGCCACTATGCGCCATAGTGATATGTTGTGTCGTATTGCAGAGGGCATGGATTGCCTGGCAGAGAACATGTCCACACCAGCCACCCGGAATGCCCAACGGGCTGCAAGACATGCAGTCCTCATGCCACTCCCACAGACTAGGCATGAAGGCTAGCATCAAGGGTCAACGGGCTGATCTAAGGTGTCTGCAGGAGTCCATGCATGCAGATGCTAGGGCACATAGAGAGGTCTTGAGACGTGAGGTGTTGGCATGTCATAGATCCAATCACTGTGAGATGGAGGGCTTCACTGCATGATGAACTCTCAGCCACAAGGACACAGCTCCATATGAGGAGATGGAGGCCTTGAGGAAGACACTGTCCCAGCAATGTGATGCGTCACGAGTGAGTGTTCATACAGACACTGTGGCCATCCAGAATGAAGCGCATCATGACCTCACCACCTTTGGGGTGCTGGTGCATGCATCCATGTCACCGTTGGCCCTGGCAATGAAGACCAGGCCTTGGCACTGCGTGGACTGGATCCACCTCCACCACAACCACCTGCGGATCCACCACAGGCTTGTGGGCCCAGCTCCTGCACGCATCCGCAACCACCTCTGCTGTGACGTCCATGAGACAATGTAAGGATTTTTGTATTTTTACATTTTTTATTTTTTTTGTCCACTCATGTGGATTTGTACACACATCCTCCCCCTCCGCTTTCCAGGGTGGACATTTTTCTACACCTAGTCCAGGATGGGCATTATTGTTTTTAACCTGACCGGTATGATCAGATTTTTCTTTTTTTTTTGTCCCCTTGATCGGGATGGACACATCTTTTTTACTCCCCTGTCCAGGATGGAAGCATTTGTTGTCTTAACCCTGTCCAAGATGGACTGTTTTCGGGGTTTCGTGCCGACCTTGAGCGATGTGCTGTTGCCCTCTCAAGGGAATAATGAGTGCAGTACTGGAGATACAGCCATGCACAGTGGTGTGAACTGCCATGGTTGACCTAAGAACAACCGGATGACATGTGCAGGTAACAATGGGTTGATGGCCTTTTTGCAAATATGTGCAATATGCATGATGTGCTACTATGTCTGGTGACTTACAATGTCCCATGTTGTTAAAATGATCCTGATTCATCCAGTGACTGCACTCCATGGGAGGTCCACCTTGCACCCTTTCAGCTCCCTAGGCCCTATGCCCTCTATCAGGCACTGGCCCTCCATTCACAAATGTGGATGTACAGTTTTCAATGGAGGTGATGAGGGAATCACATCAGGGCAGCTCTGTCAGCAGGTAAAGGTGAGCACTCTCTATCGTGTAATATCCCTTCCACATCAATACGTGTGCATTGTTTTTGTGGTTGCACTTCCACATTGAAGGTTACATAATGGGAATGTTCAGTACTTATCACACTTGAGCCATTGGCAATATTTGCCACATTCTGGATCTACATTGTCATTAACATCCTGCATTCTCTGTGCATCTGGATTCTGTGTTTTCTGTTGTTCACCACTTGCCTCAATGACCGCTATGATGTCTTCCTACTGCCAACCTTCTCCTCCCCCACCCCATTTGTCCTACTGAGCTCTGCAGGTGTACTCACTGTCCACACTACTCTTTGACCTGTGCCAGAGCCCACGCCACACCCATATCAGATCACATGACCTACCCTGCTACAATTCCATGTCTTTCACAAACATCCATTGTCAGGTCTACACGTCCTCGACTTCTCCCCTTCATGGCCTTGCCTCTGGTAACACAGATCTGGCCATTTGTCTCCATTGACTCAACAGGACGGGTTTGGCACACTTGGTGCATCTAGGATTGTACTGGCTTATGCTTGTGTACCCTTGACTGACAATCTTTACCTGTGTTCCCCAATCAAGTCCCTTGTTTATTGTTGCTTTTGGTACGTTCTCTGAACCTGGTTGTTTTGCATGACTTTGTTTACAAATTATTTGTTCAAATCCAGCACTGTCAGTTACTGCACAATGTGTGTGTACATTGTGGGCCCATGCATGTGGTACATTGGCCACTCCCCCAGGATTCTGTTCATCTGTTGTCCCTGCAGGTGTTGCAAGTGTACCCTAGGATCCCCGCACAATTACTGGGACTGTATCATCCAGGGTGCGTGGTCTGTTGGAGGTGATGCAAAAACTGGGTATTGTTGTCAAGTCCAGTTACTGTGGTGTCCATCAGGGGGAGAGGGTGGTGGTTGCTGCATTGTCTGGAGATGTGGTTGAATTCACTTTTTTGCATGGATGGTGCAGATATGGGTGTCTTTCTGGTTTACATGCCACGGTGGGTTGCACATGTTTTTGTGATGAGAAGCTGATGATTGCCCTTTCAGAGGTGGCCAATCTGCCCTTGCCCCTCACCCACTATTGTCCTTCCTCGCACCCAACATGTCCTATTTTTCCATCTATGTGCCTTTCAGGCTCTCAGGCCATGGAGCATTTTCTCTGGTCTTTCTGTCTCTGTATTAATCTCTTCACCACCTTCACTCTGCCCTCACCCACTGTGATGGCCAGCATCCCTCTCCTCCTCTCCCCACCAGCCAGTCTCCTCATTGCACCACAATTCCCCTATCGCTTAGTCTCTCTCTCTCTCTCCACTGTGCAGCTACACATTCATCCCTATGTGTCCTGTCTCCCTCTTGGCCTCTGTCATCCTTCACACGTTTGTACTTCCACTCCAAAGACCTTTGCCTCATCACTTGGTGTCCTTTTCCTCCACTTCATCCATGGGTGACCCAAAGGGACGCATGACACCTGACAGTGGGTGTGTAGAACTTGTATGCCTGCAATCAATGGCCACACTTGTGGCTGCATCCCTGTGCTGACTGACACCTGTTTCCAGGGTGCGTTTCATGCTGTGCTTGAGGTCTGTTTGCTTCACTGCTGATGATTTCTCTGTGGGTGAATTTTGCTGTTATCAGGTTGATAGTTGCTAACGCTCCGTTAGTTGTACTTCTCGATACTGACACTGGGTGGTCCTGGGCAGTTACCTTGTTACATACGGGAGTTGTCAAGTGTACGGAAGGCATGGTATCAACAGTAAAACAGACACAAGTGACCACAGTTCAAGGGCGTTTATTGAACCTTAATTGGGTTTGAAAAGCGCCTGTCTAATCCTAAATCTAAAGATGGGAGAAAGCTATGAGCATCACATAATAATAGTGCAGTCCTAGTGATGTCTTGTCAAAATAAAAGGGCCTATACTAAAAAAATACTATTGCCAATCCTTGACTGTAAATACAAATAGTGGGGGAAACAATGTTATGTAAAAGAAAAATGTTTAAGAAATGATATGTCAGGATAGTCAAGCCATTGGCTTCCCTTCCCCACGTTTTCAGCACAGGATAAGGCAGCACACTCGAGCTTAGCACAGTCTCGGGCTTCTCTAGCACAAGGGTGCAGTTCCAAACTCCAAAATCATGGCATTCTGTGCCAAAGTTTCTTCGCCACTCAAAGTCTCTTCTTTCAGAGGGCCTGATGCAAGAAACAAATAACAAAGTTCCTTTACTTTCAGGATTCTCCTACGCACACTTTTCTCAGGTGATTCACTTCTCACCTTGGATCCCCCTCCGACAGGCTCAGATCTACTTTAACACAAAGTTCATTTTTGACATAAACACACATTTCCTAGGATTTTCACGTTTCCATTTTCTCGGGTGACTCACTGTTCACCCTGGATCCCCCTCCGCCATTCTAACACAAAATCTTCAATCAGTCTCCCTCTGCGGGACTCAGACCAATTTATATATTGTAACACAACCTTGCTTCTACACAAAGCTTTCAATTGATCTCCCTCTGTCAGGCTCGGACCAACTTTAACTACTTTGCCATAAACTTTCTTTACTGTATCAACATTGAAAACTTTCAGTTGTGCGCAGGATTTGGCTTGACCCATTGCAGGACCATTTCGATTCACAATCCTTTGTCACTCTTTCACTTTTGTCAACTCTCAGCTGGACACCTTACAGAGACATTGATTGAGCATGTACACAGTGCCAGACTACTCTGTCAAAGGTATCATATATTTTGGCTTCAAAGTTCAATCACCCAGCTGCAGTTCAACTTTACTCCTGTTGGTTATCACACGCGTTCGATACATTGTTCGTTCCAGCACTCGCCATACAATGTTGCCGCTTGCAACATTGGCTTCGACACAGACAGGTCTTGTATCGGTCTCCCCAACTCACCGGTTGTGTGATTTCACTGACACTGCTTTCTTTGTTGGAGCCAAGGACAGTACCATGGCATCTGGCGATTCTCCCTGCCTTGATTATCGATGCAGGAGGGCCCCGGGTACCTCCACCATACAATGCAGCATTCCTCAGCCCGGTTTCCTGGTCTTATGCTTCCTATTCTTGAGGCTTCATGAAATCAATGGTTCCTTGTAGACAAAGTCAAGGGAACTTCCTTCCTTGTGATCCTCTTTGGTTTTGCTGTCTTTCTCCTTGTGTTAAACTGCCATAATGGAACTGCTGTGTCCCTGTGTGCTTTGCCTCGCCCAGAGTGTGCACTCGTGCTCCTCCTTTTATCCGTGTGGGGAAGAGTAATGGAAGTCAGGTGTGCGTGGTGATCAGTAATTGCCTGACCCAGCCTGACCATTGTATTGGAACACATCAGGTATACGGCTCAGGTGTTAGTCTGTGTTCTCTCACAGCGGGCTGTCCATGAGAATGTGTTTGTGTTGTGAAAGGGTGGGGGTTGAGTTGCTAAGTATGCTTCCTGTTAGGATGGAGTAAAGGTGTTAGAGGGAAGGGGATACTGCATCTCACCATCCGGTATCCCACTCCCACTCCCAGAAGACCCCTCACCCAGGTGATCCTCCTGCACTGGTCCACCCCCAGGAACTGGATCCAAAAGCGATGTCTGTTTTGTGGCCACCTGGATGACAGTACCCTGGGGACTAGCGGGTGAGACACCATCTGGTTTCTCACACAAGGCTGTCCAGTTTCTTTACTTTAATGCAATGTATGTTGAATGTGAGCGTCCCCCAAAAACGCACCCCCCTTAGTGAGAGGTAATAAAGGACACACCCCAGATGGGGATGAGACCAGGACCAAGTGCGGGTGAGATCAAAAGGGTTTTATATAATCAATATAGGGCATGCAAAGGACTCTGCAAACTCCAAGAGCGCTCTGTCTGACAATAGCAAAGACAGACCTACTTATTACAGAACAAACGTCACGCATGACACAAGCTATAGGGGGCACATAGTCTTACGGATTGGGTGGTGAAGGCTAGGTGGTATACAATGTATACTTTTGCTGTTCCAGGATTGGTGGATGTCCGTGCGGTGCCACGCGGAGTTGACGGGTCAGCTGGGCTCTTCGGGGTGGAGCTGCCGGCCAGACATAACTTGTATTGATGATTGGTGGCTGCTCTAACACTTGCCCTTGTGGCCACACATTCGCAATCATTTGTCACATTCTACAATGTCAGGTATCTGATACATCCTGTGACACATTGACCTTAGCTCAAGGAGAAGAACGGGACATGGATATGTGATAGTGGGTATCCTTATCGATCTGTTGTAGTGACATTTGAGTTCAGGTATGGTAGTCCCAAGAGTCCATGTGCAGGGTCGGGGGTACAGAGGGGAGGGGTTATTCGATCGCCCTGTCCTGGTGGTTTATAATGAAGGACGGTATTATGATCTGTTAGTACAAGGGTGGGCGCTCCCCTCCGAGGGCCATTAACATGGGGTGAATGGGGATACCAATGGGCCGTGGGGGGCATTTAACCGGTGCCCGGGAAATGGTGGGATTTAGGACCAGGTAGCTCGTAATTCATAGAGTCAGGCTGTGGCGGCCTTTTGGCATGGGGAGGTGAATGCTTGAAGTGGGTCCAGCAAGATTGGGAGGGGAGGCGAGGCTGTGCTGTTCGAACACCAGCTATCCCTGGCGGGCCTGGGAGGGGGCGGAGAGGGAAATGACCTTGCAGCTCTGGGCCTGCTTCCCTGCACAGGGCAGCTTCCCGCACTAATGGCAAGGGTGGGTGACAACACTTGGAGCTTTTGGTATTATACACATATGTTTACATTAATATGGGAGCACATGCTGGAGAGGGTTTTGCCATTTAGCACAGTATTTCGCATCAGTAGGTGACATACGAACATGAGGTAGCATTAGGTTGGGTTGTGTGTATGAAAGAGCACTGCATATTTACATCACAGTACAGTCTGGCTCCACTGCCTCGGCTGATCATTGTGCATTACAAATGCGCTTTGTTACAAGATGTACAGGAGTGATCACATTTTACTCTTAAATCACATGTACCCAGAATAGCAGCAAACGTTAGTCAACACTACATATATTACACAAATGCTTATTTCGTTATGCAAGGTATCTCGGGGGTTGGTGGGGGTGAGGGGCGCCACACAGTCCAACTGTCCAACTTAGAGGGCTTGGTATGGGGTCAGGGCATGCAGGATTGGGCTGGTTTTAGTTACCTTCTAACAAGCCTGGTCACGGCTGGGGAAAATGATGTACTGCGGAAGGCCAAATGATACAGTGTTTATTTTGTTGTTTGTTTGTGTCTGGTTGCTCATGAGAACAGGCCTTCGGCAGATCTACCATGAGGTAGAGGCTGGGGGGAAGTGTATGCTCCTGTGAGTGCAGTCAAGCAGGGGTCAGGCTGCATCTTTCTGTGTGTGCGAGTGTTTGAGCAACTTTGCATGGACTGGATTTTAGCACATTTTTACACAAAATGGAGTTGTCTTAATACAAAATGTATTATTCTGTAGTCGTGCAGCTTCACGTGTCGATCCGCAGCCCCCCCTGCCTCCTGGGCGAGGGGGCCGCCGACGAGTCATGAGTCTCCACCTGGGTAGGAGATGTATGTGGGGGGGTCCTAATGACCTATCCTCCCCTACATCGCCCCCCTTTCATTACTTAAGTAACGTATAACGCCGCCCCCCCAACCGTTCACCTTCCTTCTCTTCTAACACTGCCTCCTCCCATGCTGGTGTTCCTTTTTATAGGCATCCAGGCTCTGCATACTCCCGGAAGGCTTTCCCCCCTTCTAGCGTATTCATCTGGTGTGCAGGTCATATATATACAGTCCCCCATTCCCTCGAGGTCTACCCATACCTACGTGTACCATTCTAGTTCCAAAGGCTCCTTTATCGTAGTGTGATATAACCTATCCAGTATATCCCCATCATAGTACATTGGGACCATTCTATACTTTGGCTCAGAGTCCTTGCCAGCCTGCACATGTGCCTCCTGTTGTGGTCGTGCCACTCCTCTAGCGTTGCCCACTGTCACCATCATCATTGCTCCATTGGGGACTGCGCCTGCGCAGCAGCGAAGACCCAGCTGGCACACACAAAAAATCAAGAGGAAAAACACAATGAGGGGCATCAGCATTTTGACGGCGAGTCCCATCCAGGAAGGCACCCATGAAAAGATGTTGTCGAACTATGTGCTTGCCTCCGCGCCGCCTTCCTTCTTCATGCGTTCTCCTAAGGTGTGCGCTGCAGTGATAACGTGCGATAGTGTCCCGTTATCTGCGTCTTCAGAAGGCACGAATGTGCAACACGCGCTGCCGATTTTTCGGCAAACACCTCCATCCATCGCCGTCAACAGGTCTAGGACATACCTGTTTTGCATCGTCATTAGCCTCAGAGTCCTTAATTCCACCATGATCACGTTGAACCCTTCTTCAGTGTCGTTGGCTAGTTGGATCAGCTCCCAACGTGTGATTTGGAGCCACTTTGCATTTGCTCGTGCCTGGATGCTTGCGACAAGGGATGCAAGGAAAGTTTCGGCAGAGCTGAACAGTCTGTACCGGTCTGGGATCTGTGCCAGTAGCTCGGATGAAGCCTAGATATGTAGTTAGATGACCTTTGTTTCCTGGATACGACCCCTTGGATGTTGTCCTTCGACAGGGCATACAGTGGTGGCTCTTCAGTTGGTCGTACACTCTCCGTGTTTTGCGCTGCTGGTGTTCGCCCTTCTCCAATGTGGCTCTCTGGTATTACCATTAGAGCTGATTGCAGCATCGCAAGAGAGCATGTGACCCTCCAAGATGGCGGGAGGTGCAGGTATGCTCGTTTGCCGCACACCCAGTAAGTGTCCATGAGTGCTGCTGTTCCCTTCCTCATATCAGGAATCGTGAGCGTTTTACTGCAGTTTTTGTTTCTTCCCATGTCCATTTTTCCTTCACCTTGGAAGCACAGTTCGTAGTCTAATTCTTTTTGCAGTTTGAATGGTTTTTCGATTGCGCTCACCCATGTTAGCTTAGAGATATGTTCGGCCCAGACCGGGGTGCATGTTCTCTCGATCCACTGTAATTTTTCTGCTGGCAATCCTTGCAGCGCTTCTGCCTTGCATGTTATCACGTCATCTTTCCATTTGTTTTCAGAAAACAATGTTCCTTGTATGACAAAAAAATGTTCTTTCAGGCACACCACTCCTTTCGCTGTGGAGTAGCATGTTTTCTCATTTTGCATCATTTCAAAAGATACCATGTGTGCCTGGAAGGTGTTCTTAATTCTGCACAGGGTAAAATGAAGGAGACAGTGGGCATCTGTGAGAGGCAATTCTTGTGGCACTAAGACTTTAGGTGTACCTGAGGCATGGGGGATCAATGAGCACACATAGCAACTCTCATTTGTTTTTCGCTTTGCTGTGGAGCTCATGTCTGCATACCATTTATTAGACTGGTGTGGGTGTCTGGGGTCCTCCATTGTATATAGCCCTAAGCCGGAGTATTCATCATACCTTTCCCCCCGCTTCTCTCCTCCTTCTATTGCTTTTACGTTATTTTTTTGCATTTCTGGGAGCTCGTAGTAGTGTATCCCTTTCCCCACCCCCTCTTTTCCCACTCGTCGTACAGGGTTATGAAGGTATTAGTCATTTCTGCATTTTCTTTTGTTCTATCTGTGATGTAAACATTTTCTGGTGGTTGATTAGCTGCTGGAGTGGGCAGGGTAGCAGTGGTGTCATATAGCCATGATATAGCAGAGGGATTGCGATAATTTAAATCATATACACTAAAAGAAATTGCATTGAGTTGGGGTTTTGGTAGCATAGTTGGCCGTTACTGGTAACATTTTGCTTTTTAGCCTGGTCGGGGTGAGGGCCGTACCCCCATACCAGCTGTAAACCATCCCAAATAATTACCCTCCTTAAACGGCTTTGTTGCATTCTCCATAATGGTTCCATTACCTCCCCCCTCATTTATCTCAATGGAGATAAATGCAACGACCCAGTAAATGACAAGTCTGAACATTAGTGTGAAAAATATAATTGCACAAACAGTCAAGCCACACTCATATGAATAATTACACAGATTAAATTCTACATGTCCATTCCTAAGTTCCCTATCTGTAGTCGTTGCAGGCTGCCTGTTCGTTGTCATGGATTCTCCTACATATTGAAACATAAAGGGGTATTAAACATTTTGTCATAAAAAACTTGCATTTCTGGAGAGAGAGATATAGAGAGAGAGAGAGTGAGAGGTGAGGTAAGGGGGGAGAGAGATAGAGAAAGAGAGCATTATTTCACTTACTTACACTTTTTCTTAACGACTGGCACACATACAATAACTATATATATATATTACATTTTTACTGGTACTTTTCATCATCGTATATCAGCATTTATTTTCATGTGCACACTTATGTGAATTTTCCTGCAGCTGTACCTTTGCCCTTCTATTCTTGTGTGTCCTGAATCTGATCTGTTTCAGTGCTGTTAGTTGTGTTCACACTGTCATAAGTTTTCCTTACGTCTGTTAAATGTATCCAATATCTCAGGCCCTTTACTTTTACCGCCGTCGGCGTACAATAAATGACCTCATATGGGCCATGAAATCTTGGGGAATTCCACCTACGTACAAAGCTTCTGACATACACCATTTCTCCGGGCTCTAGCTGCCCTTTTGGGGTCTCTTTTTCTGTATTTGATGTGTCTGCTTCTCCCTCGCCTGTGAATGGCGGTGCAAGCTGTCTTGCTATCATACAGGCTGCTTTAGTGAGTTTTGTCAGATACTCATTGAATTCCTCTCCCAGCACCGTTGCGCTCCTGTGGGCGTCGGAGTGTCTGCGAAGGGGGGAGTTTGCTGTGTGCATTCGTCTTCCTGTCACAATCTCATGGGGTGACAGATGGTGGTCCTTGCTGGGCTGATTTCTCAGCTCGAATGGGGCCAAGGGGAGACAGTGCACGCCATTGCTTTGCGGGAGATAAATCTAGCACAGTTTGTGCTTAATGCCCAGCATAGTTGTCACTTCTTTAAAGAGGTCATTAACAAAGTGGGTGCCGTTGTCTGAGCGAATTACGCCGCAAATTCCCCAATGGGGGAATACCTCCCTCACTAGAAACTTTGCAGCGCACTTCGCATCAGGGCGTGCACATGGTCCTGCCTCCACCCACCTTGAGAATGGGCACACTACCACTATCATGTACCTAGCTCATTGCACCTCTCCCCCATGTCTGCATAGTCAATATGCAGGTCTCTGAATGGGCCTATTGGCTTGGGTATCGTCCCTCTTAATGTTCTTAGAGTCATCCCTGAATTATATATCTGGCACGTTGTACATTCCATTGCCAATTTTGAAAGTTGTTCTTGCAACCCAGGGGCGAACCAGTGTTCTTGTATTTCGCCAGCAATGTGTTGCTTTGCATTGTGTGCGGGAAAATGCAATTGTTGGAAGGCCACTTCTAACAATTTAGTGGGCATGACCACCTTCCCTGTGTTGTTTTGTCACCACAATAAATCCGTTGGTGACTGGCTGCATCCCCTCTTTTCCCACAATTCTTTTTCCTCTTCTGTTGCTCTGTCTTGTAGCTCTAATATTTGTGATATGGGCATAGTGTTGTAACCGTCTGGGAGGTTCTCTACTGTTTCCTTCCTCACTAAGTACTCACCTGTCCTTTCTTTTACAAAATAGGATGCTTCTTTCGCGGCAGAGTCTGCTGCCGCGTTTCCCAAAGAGACGAAATTGGTGTTGGTAGTATGGGCCTGGCACTTGACTATTGCTATTGCAGTGGGGTCTTTCAAGGCTTCTATGAGCTCTTTCAAGAGCTCTGCATGTTGCACCGGGGACCCATCAGCCCTGTTAAATCCCCTTCTCCCCCACCTTGCAAGTCTACCATGTACTGTTGTGGTCATGTATGCTGAGTCTGTGTAGATTGTGACTGCACACCCCCTTGCAGCACGCAGTGCTTCAATCAATGCTATGAGCTCTGGCGCTTGTGCTGACAAATGGGCGGGCAGACACTGCTGTATTAGCACTTCGTACTCACCTTCCTCCAATCGCACGACAGCCACCCCTACATGTTTTTTCTCCTGTTTCTGAGTTCATGGAAGCTGATCCGTCTATGAAAAATATTTCACCTTCAGCTAGTGCGTTTTCACTCACTATTGTTGCTCCCTGTTCCTCTCCTTGATATGTTGCACAGTCAAAGTGGTTCTGAAATGAATCCTGCGGGGTTTACTACCTTACACCTTACCACATGTATGTTGGCACTTGATAGAATACCTCATATGCAGAGGCTCTCTGTGTGGTCAGAGTGCTTTTTGATCGCTCTAGTATGGTGAACAAATAATGTTCCACGTATAGTGTCACTGAACATCCCATTACTATGGTGGCACTTTTCTCAATGGCGAACGCGGCGGCTGCGAGGGCCTGTTCGCACGCGAAGTGTCCCTGGATTACTGCATCTAGTATCCCGCTGTATTATGCCAGAGGCTTGTGACCTAGTGATGTGTTTTTGTGTTAGGACTGCTGTCATGAGTGTTCCCTTGCAGTGCGAGAACAGGTAGAACTCGCGTTCATAATCTGGGTTCGCGAGCACTGGTGCGCTTGAAATGAGTTCTTTGAGTGAGGTGAATGCATCACACAATTCTGAGTCCCACTGTATCTCTGTATTTTCCTTCTGGGCTTCTTTGAGTGCTGGAGCAATGGGCGTGTGTATGCAGTATAGTCTAATATCCATGCACGACAGTAGTTGCACATGCCTAGGAATTTTTGCATATCCTTCACTGTTTTTGGTCTTCCTACAGCTGAAATGGCTGCCATCCAGTATTATTTTCTTGCCGTCTTTCGAAATCATTTGCCCCAGGTACAGTACTTCACGTTCACAATATTGCAATTTTTCTCTGTCTACCTTGTACCCCTTTTGAGCCAGCAATGTCAAGAGGGCAATGGAGTTTTTTCTACATTCGGCTTCGTTTTTACTGCAGATCAGTAGATCATCCACATACTGAATTATCGTGCTGTCTACTGTCATGTTTCCGAGGTCTTCATGCAATATTCTGTTGAATATGCTGGGGCTCTCACAGTAACCCTGGGGCAATCTGCAGTGTTCGTACCTCCTCCCCCCTAGGGTGAATGTTGTCAAGTATCTACACTCTTCTGCGAGTGGTATGGAAAAGAATGCATTCTTCAAATCCACCACGGTGAAGTGAGATGCATCTTTTGGCATACTGCATAGAATAGATGCAGGATTTGGGACCAAAGGGAACTCTTTCTGAATTATGTCATTAAGTGGGCGTAGATCTTGGATCATCCTCCATACCCCTCCTTTTGCTTTTTTGATGGGGTAAATGCATGTGTTACATGGGAAGTTTGAAGGTACTATTATCCCCTGAGCCAAGAGTGCGTTGATCATTTCTTTTATCCCCTCTTCCACTTCCCGGGACAGAGGGTATTGTTTTACTCGGGGCAGTATGGCTCCAGGCTTGAGGTTAATTTTCACTGGAGTGACCCCGTGCAGTAGCCTTACGTCATGGGGTCCTGATGTCCATAACTGCCAGGGTACTGATTGCATGTCGTCATTAAAAAATGACGGTGGGGCCCCCTACTAGCGCCATGAGCTGTACTGGCACTTGTTTTTGTTGTATCATTATTTCACAAGGGATTGCTATTTCCATTATGATTTCTCCATCACTCTCTGAATCTGAAAAAAGTTCTTCATCTGAGAGATCTTGTAGTGCAATGTCGGCGTTTAAGCATAACACTGTACGCCACTCACAACCGTGTATGTCCATTGCAATTACAGCTGTTCTTTTGGCTGAGATTTGTACTGCATGTATGTCTAGTGACATGACTGTCCCTGGCACTATTTCTGGGCGGGCTATTGGGTGAAAAACAAATTCCGCTGGCACCCTCCACTCCAGTTTTTTCAACTCTGGGACCACCCGTGCCAATGTTTTTAACCCATGGATGAACATATATGGGTCCACTGGTATGCCGCGCACCCCTGGGCATGTTGCTCGCAAATATATCACTAGCATCACACGCATAGAGCACATCCCTGGGGTTGAGCAAACAATCCCTCCTCTCCTGGGAAAATAAATAGTCATGTTGAGCTTGCTGAGGAGATCCCTCCCCAGCAGGTTGACAGGGGATTGCTCATAATACAATAAGGGTGCTCCTACTGTTTTTCGCCCCACTGTCACGTCCAAATCTTCTGTGTAAGGAACTTCGACCATCACCCCAGAGAACCCTTGCGTCTTTAATTTACGATTAGATAGCGGAAACCGACCTTCACGTAGACATGATTTCTCGGCTCCGGAATCTACCATAAAGATCAACTGCTTATTCCCTATCTCTGCCCCTATCAATGGTTCCTCATTTGCATTGAAGGTTGTCGATAGGATTAGACACGCAAGTGCTCCCTGTGGGCTGTCCTATGCTGGGTGTCTCGTCGTTCCCCCTTGATTGAAAACATTACCTGACACTACCGCTACTCCCCCATATGGGCCAGGTGCGCCATTTGGTGTCGTGGTGAAGGGGTTATTTTGTGTGTATGGGAGGTGTTCGCTACTTTGTGGGTGTTGTTGAACATTATGTGGTCGTTCCCTATTTTGCTCTTGTCCTCTGTGTTCTGGATGTTCTCTTCCTCCATTCCGGGGCAGTCCGTAGGGGCTCCCTGGATGGGGGTGCCTGCAATACTGATCATCTTGGTAAACTGTGATTGGTCTGCCTCTACACTCACGTGAGAAATGTCCCCACCTTCCACAATTCTAACAGTTTCCTTGGCCTCCTCTGGGACCTGGTCCCCCATTTCCGCCATTACCTCCATATCCCTGTCCACCTCCCCGACGCACCCTGTACCCACCTCTCCTGTTGCTGGGGTGCTACGCTTGCCACTGCTGCCATCCGTATTCCTCCTGCCATTCCACTGCCTTTGCCCGTTTTCTGCCCAATTTGCAGCCATCCTCCTCTATATCGCTACCAGTCCCTCCTCCTCCTCTGCATCCCTATCGTGGGGGAGTGCTGCTACAGCTGCAGCGACCTTCACTAGTTCCGTTTGTATTAGTTTAGCTTCATCTGGCAGCCTTTTCTGTATCACCTCCTTCTCCCTTTCTTTGATTCTTTTGCAATGGTGGACTATTATGCTCTGTATTTCTGGCCATCCCTTCGCCTCTATTCCCGCTATTTTATCAAGCACTTTTTGAACTTCTTTCGGGAGCCCCCTTTTTATTATGAAGTAAAATAAGAATGTTGATTGGTCATACGGCGTACCCGTTTCAGCTCTCCACATCTTCTGCACTCTGAAAATATAATCCATAGCCTCTTCCCCATCATTCATGGTGCATTGCATCACTGACTGTAAATCTGGCGTATCCAGGAATGTTTCCCTCAACGCATCCCAAACTCGCGCTCGCACTGTATTGAAAGCAGCGCCATCATGTCTGTCACTGTCCAATGTTATTCCCGGGAAGCCTGCTTTTGCCCATACCTGGTCTGATTGGTCACCTACTGCTGACACAAGTAAACTCTTGACATCTCCTATGGCCAGGGGTACTCCCGCGGTCTGCTTCTCAAAAGCATATATCCACTTACTGGCTTCTCCAGATAACATCTCTGTCACTGTCCAATGTTATTCCCAGGAAGCCTGCTTTTGCCCATACCTGGTCTGATTGGTCACCTACTGCTGACACAAGTAAACTCTTGACATCTCCTATGGCCAGGGGTACTCCCGCGGTCTGCTTCTCAAAAGCATATATCCACTTACTGGCTTCTCCAGATAACACGGGCAAATTAGTCTTATCCATTTGTGCCCAGGGTATGTAATTGGTCTTCCTGCCCCCCGGTGTATGAGTGGGAGTTGTAGGCGTCCCTTGCTTCCTTTCCCACTACTCACCTTCATCCCTTTCTTTCCCAACAGGGCCATCCTTCCCATCCTGTTCCTTAATCTCCCTGTCTATTCTTGTTTCATTGTTCTTCCTAATGGTGTCTCCCCAAACTCTACTGAATCACATCCTGTGGCCATCCCCAACCTCCCAGCGTCTTGCTCTTCCTCTTCTATATCACACCATAACTCTTCTCTCTCTTCGTCTGCCACCCCTTCCTCCCCTGCACTCCCTCCAAGGTTGTGTGCTCCCAATTCTGCTATTCTTGTGGGCTCCTCCTGTATCCTGAATAGTATTTCCCCCTTTTTCCACCCCTCCTCATTTGACTTATCTAGGGTGTGTGATCGGGACAATCGCTCTGATCTTGTCGTGCCTGGCTCACTTTGTTCACATATGGTTTGTATCCTGGATAGCTCTTCTCTAGCTATTGTGAGTCATGTGTCTAAGTCTTCTGTTAGTTTACATATATTTTCTGATGGCGTACTCACCTCCCCACTTGTTCGGGGGCAATCATATGGTGGTGGTGCTGTTGGTCGTGCGGTGGGGGAGGGGTACTGGTGGGCACGTATGTGGGATCACTATATCCTTCAGCAGGTGGGGGTTAATTCAGGAGTGGGTACAATCGGGTCACCTCTGCCACTCCCTCTTTCCCCCGTCCTCCTTACCACCTTCTGCTCCTGCTGATGGGGTAGCTGTGAGGGCAGGTTGATCGAGTGTGGTGTCTATTTTCTTTGGTGGAGGTATTTCCTCGAATAATCGCCACAGATCTCGTATCTCCCTCCTGTTATGAAAATGTTTTCCTTTGTATTTTAGGAATATGCAGGTGGCTACCATGTTCAGAACACTTTTATCAAAGGACCCTCCTTGTGGCCAAACCTGGGGGAGACCCTCCCCCTTCAGTTCCGTGACCGACTGGTCATGGTACTTAGTTAATCTATCTGCATGTCCCTGTAGACTTTTACAAATGTGTGCTAAGGGTGTCTCCACCCCCATGCTTAGACCTGTGTTACTCTATTCTCTAGAGTCAATCTCTGCTATCACTGTGCGTGTGTAACTGTGTGCATGGGGCTCTACTCACTTTCAGGTTCCAATAATCAACTTATACCTTTACTCAACAAAAGACATTGCTTCGTCATATCTTACCAGGTCACACGTACATTTGACTGCACCACCTGGAAATCACTTAAATCAGTATTATTATATAGAGACAATTGATTGCAAAAAACCATAAACACACAATGTGCACAACACACAACAGACATTCATCATACCTCAGCATACACACATAGGATTTACCCTCCCTGCCTGGCCCTTCGCCTTCTACGGCGACCCCCTCTAACCCTCACACAGCTTCTTTTGTTTATATATATATATATATATATATATATATATATATATATAATTATTTTTTTTTATATACATACCTTATTTTACCCCAGATAAGAGGAATAAGAGAAGAATAAGAGAAAGAAAAGCTAGTTCTAACGTATTTTCCGTGTCTCTTCACTCAGACACCCTCAATTTATTTTTTCACTGTTTTTACTTATTCCCAGCACTAGTCGAGATAGCACTACGTGGCGCCGCCTTCTACCCCCTTGCAGAGTTAGGTTCCCGTCCTCTTCTCCGTTTTTCACTTTTGTATCCTAATGGCCATATGCAAAGAAAGAGAAAGTATTAGAAGTTAAAAGTCCCCTCTATGTCCCCAACCTATTTCCCCTTGTCCTTGCAATGTTTTCTCCTTTTAGTATCACTCACACTAATACTCACATGCCCGTCTTGATCCGAGACCCTCCGGACTTGGTCCGTCCAAGCGGCGCGGCCTCGCACTCAATGGCCCCACCCGGCTCCGGTGAGCAGTACTAAGGGTTTTTTCAAACGGGACCCGTACCCTCTCGCCCTAACTGGGTGCCCATGTCTCTGCATACCAGTTGCCGTAGGTGGGCGGCTCTGTTGAGCGGGCGCGTCGTGCGTCTCCACTGCGACCGGGGCCCTCTCGTGCCAAGGGGACAATTATTAAAATATATCACATCTATGGGGTCACCACTGAATGTGAGCGTCCCCCAAAAACGCACCCCCCTTAGTGAGAGGCAATAAAGGACACACCCCAGATGGGGAATGAGGCCAGGACCAAGTGCGGGTGAGATCAAAAGGGTTTTATATAATCAATATAGGGCATGCAAAGGACTCTGCAAACTCCGAGAGTGCTCTGTCTGACAATAGCAAAGACAGACCTACTTATTACAGAACTATCGTCACTTATGACACAAGCTATAGGGGGCACGTAGTCTTAGGGATTTGGTGGTGAAGGCTAGGCGGTGTACAATGTATACTTTTGCTGTTCCAGGATTGGTGGATGTCCGTGCAGTGCCACGCGGGGTTGACGGGTTAGCTGGGCTCTTTGGGGTGGAGCTGCCTGACGGACATAACTTGTATTGATGATTGGTGGCTGCTCTAACACTTGCCCTTGTGGCCACACATTCGCAATCATTTGTCACATTCTACAATGTCAAGTATCTGATACATCCCGTGACACATTGACCTTAGCTCAAGGAGAAAACAGGGACATGGATATGTGATAGGGGGTATCCCTATCCATCTGTTGTAGTGACATTTGTGTTCAGGTATGGTAGTCCCAAGAATCCATGTGCAGGGTCGGGGGTACAGAGGGGAGTAGTTATTCGATCGCCCTGTCCTGGCGGTTTATAATGAAGGACAGTATTATGATCTGTTAGTACAAGGGTGGGCGCTCCCCTCCAAGGGCCATTAACTTGGGGTGAACAGGGAATACCAATGGGCCGTGGGGGGCATTTAACCGGTGCCCGGGAGATGGTGGGATTTAGGACCAGGTAGCTCGTAATTAATAGAGTCAGGCTGTGGCGGCCTTTTGGCATGGGGGAGGTGAATGCTTGAAGCGGGTCCAGCAAGATTGGGAGGAGAGGCGAGGCTGTGCTGTTCGAACACCAGCTATCCCTGGCGGGCCTGGGAGGGAGCGGAGGGGGAGACGACCTTGCAGCTCTGGGCCCGTTTACCTGCACATGGCAGCTACCCGCACTAATGGCAAGGGTGGGTGACAACACTTGGAGCTTTTGGTATTATACACATATGTTTACATTAATATGGGAGCACATGCTGGAGAGGGTTTTGCCATTTAGCACTGTATTTCGCATCAGTAGTTGACATACGAACATGAGGTAGCATTAGGTTGGGTTGTGTGTATGAAAGAGCACTGCATATTTACATCACAGTACAGTCTGGCTCTACTGCCTCGGCTGATTATCGTACATTACAAATGCACTTTGTTACAACATGTACAGGAGTGATCACATTTTACTCTTAAATCACATTTCCCCAGAATCGCAGCAAACGTTAGTCAACACAACACATTTTACTCTAATGCTTATTTCGTTATGCAAGGTATCTCGGGGGTTGGTGGGTGTGAGGGGTGCCACACAGTCCAACTGTCCAACTTAGAGGGCTTGGTACGGGGTCAGGGCATGCAGGATTGGGCTGGTTTCAGTTACCTTCTAACAAGCCTGGTCACGGCTGGGGCAAATGATGTACTACGGAAGGCCAAGTCATACAGTGTTTATTTTTTTGTTTGTTCGTGTCTAGTTGCTCGTGAGAACAGGCCTTCAGCAGATCTACCATGAGGTGGAGGCTGGGGGAAAGTGTATGCTCCTGTGAGCGCAGTCAAGCAGGGGTCAGGCTGCATCTTTCTCTGTGTGCGAGTGTGTGAGCAACTTTGCATGGACTGGATTTTAGCGCCTTTTTACACAAAATGGAGTTGTCTTAATATAAAATGGAGTCTATGTTATGTCTTATCCTGTAGTCGTGCAGCTTCACGTGTCGATTCCCAGCCCCCCGCCTCCTGGACCCTTAGGGCGAGGGGGCCGCCGACGAGTCATGAGTCTCCACCTGGGTAGGAGATGTATGTGAGGGGGGGTCCTAATGACCTATCCTCCCCACAATGTCTTTACTAGCTTAGAATGTTGTTTCAGGGGTGATGCTGTGGATGCCAGACAGGTGGGTACCTTGTGCAGGAAAGGTCAAGGCACTTAGGGGGCACAGGTTGTGGTGTCATTGGTGGCAGGAAGTGTGGCACTTTGTGGGGTGTTTCCTTTGCCTTGTACTGAGGTGAGCAGGTCCGGCTTCATGGGTGCTGGAACACATGGTGATGGTAGGCTGTTGAGTCTACACTACGCTCTTTTTGCATGGCAATCAGGAGGGGACTGGTTGTGGGGTGGTACATGTTAGGGAGGCTGTTGCTGTGGGGTGTTTATTGTTGAGTTATCATGAGGTGAGCATGTCCGGCTGCATGAGTGCAGGGATACATGGCGATGGGAGCTTGGTGAGTGATTGCTTACAGGTTTTGCGAGTGCCTTGCCTGCCGCGCTGTTAGGGAGAATTCACTAGAATGGCTCATTTCCATTATCTTTTGAGTCCCTCAGCAGCTTTGCTGGATTTTTGGGGTTTCATTTTTACCTGGTAAGAGTTGGAGCCTTTTTTCCCACTCTTACATGTGTTTTGCTGTGTGTTGCACATGTTAATGCTCATGGACTATGTAGTCTCACTCACCTTTAGTGCAGTGACACAGGGTTGTCTTTTCAGACTTCCCACTTTAAACTCCATTTTTTGGGGCTGACTACTGTCTCCTAGAACATGAAAAGTTACCATTGACTTTGCTATTCTTTTGAAATGTACAGACCCAGTACACCCTATCTTCCAATAGAGTACTGGATCGGTTAATAGTTATCCCCTTTTGTTTGATTCTCATGGAACATTAGTGTGTACCCCTTTCTCTACGATTTGGCTGGTGGCAGTGCTGTCTACCATTTTTATTCTACCGCAGACTTTGGAGATAGCCTTTGGTACCATTGGAGGCTATGGTGGTAGCCTCGAACTCCGACCCGGTAATCCACTTTTATTTTAATTTGGTTCCGGTCGAGTTGTTTCGCCAGATCATTTTGTAAAGGTCTTTCTAGTGTTTTACTCAGCAGGCCAAACCAGGTTTGGTTCCTTTGTTCGCCGTCCTTTGGCGGGCTCATGCACAGAAGCCCTCCTTAGGTGCCTGAGTGTCTGGGTGCACAGGATGTGAGGGAGGGGTTTGAGGGCCCCTGCACAGGGTGTCCTTGGAGACCCAAGTCACACTCTTGTTTGATTGGCAAGGTTGCAGCCCTGCCAGGACAGCCACCCTGCTGTGTGATTGACAGCCAGGCTGTGTGAATGGGGGATTTGGTGCATCATAAAAAGCCAGTCACTGGGACTGGAAGGCAGAGCCCCCACTGGAACGAGAGAACCAAAGAGAAGCTGAAGGAAGACAACTGCTGCAACTACTGGACACCCGGTGAAGCCCTGCTGCAGGACCGAATCGTCTGAAACTTCACGACAGAGGAGATCCGCAAGGAATCTTCTTCCCTTGAGCTTGCTGGGAACAACCAGCTCACCAAACACCAGACACCGGTCCTCATCCTGGTCGAATTTACTGCGCATCGCTACAGTAGATCGGATAGCCAGTGGGAAGAGAACCAGTTTGGGTTTTAAGGAGCGCACCTTTTATTTGTCGTTTTGCTCCACTGCTGGCTTCTTCCCTGGGCAGTGCAGGACCCTCCAACCGTCCTCCTTCTCATCACCACGACGGAAGCTTTAGGATCCACGAGCCTGATGGAACTGCCAGGAACAACTGCCTTAGCTGCAGTATTCTTCTTCTTTAAAGGTACTGTGCAAATTTGGTCGTCGATTTCGTCCGACCGTGGTGGAAGCACAGCAAATCTTTTGCCTCTCCAAATGCTTGTCCTTCTCTTCTCCTTTAAATAACTTTTCCTCCAACCAACTTCGTTTTGATCTCTTGGCAAAGACTTAACCGCGAACAACTTTGAACTGTGTGATCCTCTGCAAAGACTCTGATCCATTAACATTGGCCAAGACCTATTGACTTGAAACCTAGTTGTAGTAGCCTTTTCTAGATTGCCTTGCCTATAACTTGTTGGTGCTATTGATTTTGAATAACCTTGTATTTTCTCCCTTTTAAATTGCTGGAGTGCCATTTTGCTCACACTTCATTTTGAGCCTAACTTGTCCAGAATTGATTGGGTGTTATTGTAGTATATTAGGACTGTGATTTTCTGCTGCTTTATGATAGTGAACTGTTTTTATAACTGATGGTGTAAATATATGTATATTCTTTTACTCAGAAACCTTGAGTCAGTGTTTGTTTGAACCATAATAATTGTTGTCCTTTTTGTAATCTCTTGTACTGCTCACTTTTCTCTTGAGATAAGTCTGGCTGCTCAGCAATCGCTACCACTTTACTGTGTACTACAGGCTTGTACCAAAGGTGAAATTGTACTTACACGTGCCGTCTTAATTGTGTGTAGTGTTCCCAAAGGGTACTGCATATGATTCTGCCTAACACTGGTGTACAGTGGTGAGGATAAAGTATAGTGAGTACACTTAGAGTGCTGCTATTACCCTGGCTCAACTAACCACAGGTCTAAACACCACTAAAAGCAATTTTAATCATGTCTTAAATGGAAAGCTACAGCCAGGAGACCCTCCTTACTTACACTGTTGATCATTTGAAAAATCTGTGTAAAGATAGGAATCTCTCTGTTAAAGGCAAAAAGTCAGAATTAATTGAAAAGTTGTTAGAGAACCACAGTCTGGGGAGTGGGTCTGGAATGCCTAACCCTCCAGCAAATATGGAAAGTGATGAGAAAGATAATGTTTCAAATATTATGGATGAGTTACATGAGGCAGATGAGTCTCACAATGTAGGCCCTATTGCTCCTCTACCTGCTCAGAAACCTCAACCGTTGTCCACTGGTACCCCGTCAAGTCCTACACCCATTCCTGAATTCATTGCTCTAGAAAAGATGAGGCTTGAATTGAAATTCAAACGTATTAATGCTCAATCTGAACAAAAGCATCAAGAACTTAAGCTCAGAGAAATGGAGTTGAATCATGCACTAGAAATGAAAACATTGTCTATTGAGAATGCTTCTCTCCCAGAGTCTTCTAGGTCTTCCAGTCGTAAGAGACCCCATATGCCTAAAGAAATTGTGGGTATGTATGAGGCTAAGCTTGATATTTTGGATTGGTTGGCAATGTTTGAGTATAACTATGGGATTCAAGATATTACAGGGAATCAGTTGCTTCCTTGGCTCTTCTCTAGGCTACCCACTGTTGCATGTGATGTTGTGATGGAGTTGGGGAGGTGGATAGGATGGATTATGAGTGTGTGAAGCTAGTTTGAATTGCTAGATTTGGGACAACCCCTTCCCAGTACCTTAAGAGGTTTAGGACCCTCAAAAAGCATGATCGTACCCCTTGGGCTACCTGGGTGTGTGAATATTTGAAGAATTTAGAGGGTTGGGTTAAGGGTTATAGAGTTAACACTTCTGAAGGTATGAGATATCTTGTTATGTTGGAGTCAATATATGATGTCTGCTCTCCTGAGCTCAGACAGCACTTGGCTGATTCTAAGGAGATAGATCCAAAGAAGGTAGCTATGGCTGCTGACTTGTGGGTTGCCAACAGGGCTACTCACAAGGATTCTGGGGCAACTCAGAAGAAGGATGAGCGAAAGCAGCCATGGAAAGATAACAAGGGGAATTCTAATACCTCCAATCCAAAAGAGGGTCCCAGATATAACCAGTGTAAGCCCCAAGGAAAACCGAATCAGGCTAGTGTACCTCCTGGTGCAAAACTAGAGGTGAGTCAGAACAAACCCCCATTCATCAAAACATTTGGTAAATGTTATGTTTTAGGGTCAACTGACCATGTGAAAGGGGATACCAGATGCAAGGGTAAACCTTCAGGGGTCCACACTGTCTCCTTAGCCTTCTCCCCAGAGGAAGAAGTACCTATGACAAGTGGAAACTTTCCCCTACTGGCTGATGAAACCATGAGAATCTCAGCTAGTTTTTCTTTAGTGTCCCTGGGTTTGTGGGGGGAACAACAGAATTTAGATGTCTATAATTCCATCCCAGATAATACTAAAGAGTATTATGAAGATAGTGTCCTTGTAAATGGCCAGGAGACTCCTGCTATCAGAGACATTGGAGCAAGCATATCTGTGGTTGATTAATCATTTTTCAAGGTAGAGGATGTTGCCAAGGCACCCAAATACCTAACCAAGTTAGCTGGAGGCCTTGTGCAAATGCCTCCCCAGTTACCAGCTCCCATCCAGTGCAATGACATGACTGGCAAATTACCTGTTAGTGGGCAAAATGAATTACCTGGTAGAGTCATGTTGGGTAATGACCTGAAAACTCTTGGATTTGTGTCTAGTACCCCCAGGCCTTCCAGTAAAAGGAAACAGGAGCTCACTAGGCCTGCAGGGAGAGGACCTTGAGAGGCTCTCCAGGGGATTTGATAGAGGAAACTATCACCCCTAGTCCACAGGACTTACTAACTGCTATTTCAAAAAAGAAAGAGGCAAAGGGGAAACCTAAGACCTCCCAGAAGAAAGCAGATAGCACTCCTGTGCTACCAACCAGGACATCCCCAAGATTGTCCAAGGTCACACCTGTGACTCTTCCACCAGCTGAGGGTGAGTGCGAGGTACAGCCCTGTGTGGTTGATCCAGCTACTGAAGAATCAAATCTGGAAGAGGTCCTTACTCTACTTGGAGATCTGGATCCTGCTGACAATCCAGAGCTGCAGTCTTAACTCACAGAAGGTGGACGCAGCAGGGCAGACTTCAGCAGAGGACAAAGGGAGTGTCCTACTCATGAAGGTCTTCGCCTACAGGCAGCTTCTCAGTTTGATGGACAAGAGCCTGGGAATCACAGGTTGCATTGGGAAGATGGCCTCTTCTACAGTGAACCAGATAAGTCTATCCCTGGGGACTGCAAAAGACTTGTAGTTCCCTTAGAAAACAGACTCCAGTTCCTACAGTTGGCCCATGAGATACCTTTGGCTGGTCACTTCCGTTTCAAAAAGACCAAGGAAAGGCTTTCTTTATACTTCTACTGGCCTAAGATGGGTTCAGAAGTTGACAAATTATGTAGGAGCTGTCACACTTGCCAAACATCTGGAAAGAGTGGAGCCAAGAATGTGGCACCATTGGTGCCTCTCCCAGTGGTGGGAGTTCCTTTTGAGAGGGTGGGAATCGACATTGTTGGTCCCATTGACCCTCCCATATCTTCAGGAAACAGGTTTATCCTGGTTGTAGAAGACCATTCTACTAGATATCTTGAGGTGATACCTATGATTACTGGCTGTGACGACGCATTTTTACCAGAGTAGGGTTTCCAAAGGAAGTGATATCTGACAGGGGGTCCAATTTTATGTCCCACTACATGCAAACCATATGGAAAACCTGTGGTGTCACATACAAGTTCTCTACAGCCTACCATACACAAACTAAGGGACTGGTTGAAAGGGTCAATTGTACTATGAAGAGCATGATACGTGCTTTAGAAGAACCCCTTAAAAGAAAGTGGGACCTTCTACTGCCATGCCTTCTCTTTGCTTATAGAGAAGTCCCTCAAGAGGGAGTTGGAAATATACTCTTTGAACTTCTTTATGGTCATCCAGTCAGAAGCCCTTTGGCCCTGATTAAGGAAGAGTTGGAGAGTGTTCCTTCCCCCAAGCGAGTCAGAATAACCGACTATGTGATAGCTCTTCCAAGGAGAATGTCACACATGATGGCAGAAGCTAATGATAACTTGAAAGCAGGTCAGGCTCTGGTCAAACATTGGCATGACCAGAAGGCCAACATGGTTGAGTTCGCTCAAGACCAGCTTGTGCTAGTTGTGGTGCCAGCAAGGCAGAGGGCCTTACCAGACAAGTGGATCGGACCCTTCAAGGTTGTGGGAAAACTTGGAGAGGTGAACTATCTGGTGGATTTAGGCAACCCTAAGGAAGCTCCCAGAGTCTTTCACACCAACCGGTTGAAGGCCTATGTCTCGAGACCAGAAGTGGGAGCTTTGCTTCTAGCTTCAGCTCAAGAGGAGAAGGAGAGTGAACCTCTACCTGACCTACTTAGAGGACAGCATTTAGATGAGAAAATAGAAGGAGTTTATCTCTCTTCTCATCTGACATATGAACAACAGGAGGAGGGCATGTTTCTGTTAAATCAGTTTGCCTCCCTGTTTTCACTATCACCAGGCTTGACCCCTTGGGGCCAGCATGATATTCTAACTGGTGACTGCTTACCTGTGAAAAGCAGAGGTTACAGAATGTCAGACCATGTAAGGACCCACATAAAGGAGGAGGTCAACAAGATGCTTGATCTCGGGGCTATAGAGCCATCTACAAGTCCATGGTCTAAACCAGTTGTTCTATTACCAAAGGCAGGATCCAAGGAGTTGAGATTCTGTGTGGACTATAGAGCTCTAAATGCAGTCACAAAGACTGATGCCCATCCTTTACCAAGGACAGATGAACTGGTGGATAAACTTGGTGCAGCCAAGTACCTCAGTACATTTGGTCTTACTTCAGGCTATTGGCAAATAGCCCTGACAGACCAGGCCAAGGAGGAAACTGCATTCTCGACCCCAGCAGGCCTCTACCAGTTTAAGGTTATGCCCCTTGGATGAAAGAATGCACCTGCTACATTCCAAAGGATGGTTAATCAAGTTTTGAATGGGATGGAGTACTTCTGCATGGCATACTTGGATGACCTTGCAGTGTTCAGCTCTACTTGGAAAGGACATGTTGACCACTTAGGATATGTATTTCAAGCTCTTGCGCAGGCCCATCTGACCATAAAGGTAGGAAAACGTCAAATTGGTCAGAACAAAGTGGTCTACCTTGGTCATGAGGTAGGAGGAGGTGAAATAAGGCCATTGCCTAGCAAAGTACAAGCTGTACAAAACTGGGCCACTCCTACTACTCAAACCCAGGTGAGAGCCTTCCTAGGTCTCACTGGATACTACAGGGACTTCATAGAGAACTATGGGACCATAGCCTCTCCCTTGAATGTGGTCTCCTCTCCAAAATTCCCTTAGAAAGTCAGATGGAATGAGGAGTGCACTCAAGCCTTTGAAAACCTGAAGAAAGCCCTTTGTCAAGCTCCTGATTATCAGCAGCCCTTCATTGTGCAGACAGATGCTTTCATTACAGTTATAGGTGCAGTCCTTAGTCAACTGGATGAGAAAGGTAGGGAGCACCCCATTTGCTTCATCAGCAGGAAGCTGAAGGAACCAGAAACAAGGTGGGGAACCATTGAGCGTGAGTGCTTTGCTATTGTGTGGTCTCTGAGTAAGTTTAGACCATACTTGTATGGATCTAATTTTGTGATTCAGACAGACCACCAACCCTTAAGATGGTTGGTGCAAATGAAAGGGGAAAACCCAAAACTACTAAGATGGTCAATCTGCCTGCAAGGGGTTGATTTCACCATTGAGCACAGGTCGGGATGTCACCACTAAAATGCTGATGGTCTCTCTGTTTGACCGACTAGAGTGAACAGATTCATCCAGGAGTGGATTAAATCCTCCTGTCCCTTAGTCTGGGGGGGCCAGTGTTAGGGAGAATTCTCCAGAATGGCTAATTTCCCTTACCTTTTGAGTCCCTCAGCAGCTTTGCTGGATTTCTAGGGTTTCATTTTTCACCTGGGAAGAGTGTGAGCCTTTTTTCCCACTCTTACATGTGTTTTGCTATGTGTGTTGTACATATTTATGCTCATGGACTATGGAGTCTCACCCACCCCATAGGCATCATCTTTTTACTGTGTGTCACCCAGCACCTTTAGTGCAGTGACACAGGGTTGTCTTTTCAGACTTCCCACTTTAAACTCCATTTTCTGGGACTGACTATTGTCTCCCAGAACATTCAAAGTTACCATTGACTTTACTAGTCTTTTTAAATTTACAGACCCAATACACCCTATCTTCCAATAAAGTACTGGAGGGTTTAATAGTTATCCCATTTTGTGAAAGCTCAGGAAATCTTTCACCTCTCTGAAGGCTTGTCCTTCTCTTCTCCTTTAAATAAATTTTCCTCCCACCATCTTCGTTTTGAACTCTTGGCAAAGACTTAACTGCAAACTACTTTGAACTGTGTGATCCTCTGCAAAGACTCTGATCCATTATCATTGGCCCATACCTATCGACTTGAATCCTATTTGTAGTAGCCTTTTCTAAAATGCCCTGCCTATAACTTGTTGGTGCTATTGATTTTGAATAAACTTGTCTTTTCTCCCTTTTAAATTGCTGGAGTGCCATTTTGCTCACACTTCATTTTGAGCCTAACTTGTCCAGAATGGATTGGGTGTTATTGTAGTATATTAAGACTGTTATTTTCTGCTGCTTTATGATAGTGAACTGTTTTATAACTGATGGTGTAAATAAATGTATATTCTTTTACTCAGAAACCTTGAATCAGTGTTTATTTGAACCATAATATGTGTTGTCCTTTGTGTAATCTCTTGTACTGCTCACTTTACTCATGAGATAAGTTGGGCTACTCAGCCATCACTACCACTTTATTATGTAGTACAGGCATGTACCAAAGGTGAAATTGTACTTACACTTGTAGTCTTAATTGTGTATAGTGTTCCCAAAGGGTACTGCATATGATTCTGCCTAATACGCTCGGCACCCCATTCACTCAGCTTTGCATGGCATGTGTAGCCATGCTGGGAGTGCACTCATGGTACTTCTGCCCCTTCAGGGGGTGCTGTCAGAGACAAGTACACACACGGCATAGCCCAATTGTGGGATGCCAGGTTCACTACAGACAACAGGCACACACCATTGACCTGGTGTTGTTGTTTCTCATGGGGACATGTGCCATGCACGGTACGCCAGAAGATATTTTGCTGCCTGTTGAGAGCTGCTCAGTGCATCTCAATGCTCCCTTCTGTTACCAGCACATTGATCCTCATTCATTCAAGTCCCTATGAGCTTTGCCTTCCCTTCCTCTTGCCTTTTCACTGCTCCCTTTTGTGTGCCATGCTCCTTGACCTCCATTTCTCATTCCTTTCTCTTGTCTGCTTGTCTCTTTTATGTCAGTTGCTTCTGTGCCCTGTCTTCTTGTGTGGCTGCTGCCCCTTTGAGCAGCTGCCTTCTGCTGAATCCTGCCTTCACTGCAATTAATGAGATGTTTGCATTCTGTCGTCGTGGACATTCCCTCTTCGACTCCCCTGCCAGTGTTTACTGCACTCTTCTTATAACACGTTAATCAGGGGATGCCATTTTGTGGCATTGGAAGTGCTTCCAAGGGGATCATGGGTTTCAAACCTCTCAGTGATCTCTTTTTGAGAGTCCTCCCACTGTGATTCTGCCTCCAACCAGATCAGCGTGTTCACAATGTCCCGTCACCAGAACGAGAGGTAAGTGATACCTGCTCCTTCACTGCATAGCACTGATGAGGGCAAGCAGTGTAAGTGTTGTGCGAGGGAAATGTGTCACTGTGTGTGGTTTTCTTCTTGCATTGGCTTGGGGTGGGCGGGTCTGGCTGCATGGGGGCAGGGACACATGGTGATGCGTGGCTGCTGATTTCTTACTTGCATGTGTTGCATGGCACTCAGGGGGACACATGTGCAGTGTAATTGAGTGCATGGATGTGTAACCTGCTCTGACTTTGTCTTATTTTTGTATACTGAGGTATTCTGCATGGGAAGATGATTTCTGGATTTGTCGAGGACAGTGCTGTCGGATGCCTGCACGTGACACATCAGCAAAGTAGGCCGGTTTGTGAGACTACCAAGGGGAGGAGGAAATCATTCCAGGCTAAAGTTGCAGCAGGCTCACAAGGGGAAATGTGTGAGGTGCATCTTTCTTGAAGTGAACCTGTCATGTTTGCATTCTGTGTGATTATTTATATGTAGATGGGAATTGTGGGCATCATTGTTTTGAGGGAATGGGGTGGCCACTCAAGCTGTATATTGTTGTGAGTCACGCATAGGGTGGCCAGGGCAGTCCACACAAGTGTTAGTTGGGGTTTACATTTTGTGCTGTGCCTTCCTACTTGTGTTCTCCTGTGGGTTGTTGTGGGTCTGTGAGCACTATTGTTGGTGTTGGCCATGTGACCGTGGTCAAGGATTTTGTTGCTTCTGTTTTGTGCTTTGGTGTGTGCAACATGGTCACTGCGATTTACAGTTGCTATGAATGTGTCAGTGTTGGTTGCAGTTGATTTTATGGCTACGACCATGCATGTTTTGCCTCTCCCAGGCACACATTCTCAGGGTTTTGTTATGGGCACGTAGGAATGCCCCAAGTCATCATTGAATTGCACCAGGGATGTGTCTCACTGTGCTCCAAAGGGACTGATTTTTATGAGACGTATGTTTGCACACACTGATTGCGTGCAGCCTCTCCCTGTGCCCTTTGGCCAACCAAGGGCAAGGGTGGTACCTGTGGCTAAGGCTGATGACCCTCATGCATATCAATTGGAATGGCACACCATGTGACAACATTGTGCAGGACACATGCTGTCAGGATGATTTTACATACCACTGGTGGGGCATATAGCAATAAACGGCCAGAGTGGTCAAGGGAGCGGAAACGTGACTTAAGCACCCCAAATGTGCACTCAACTAAGGCCCTAGCGGCTATATGTGCCGCATTTCATCTCATCTCTGCTGGTGTTGCCGGATTCCTCAATGGCGTGAGCAGGAATCTTGAAAGTGGGTAGGCACTGTCCCCTGCAAATGTGTTGATGGTTGTTATTGGCATTTATTGTCATGGTTAGTTGTTCACTTTGTCACATGAGTGACATTTGATACTCACTGAAGAGCCAGCTGTTGCTGAACTTTCCTGATGCCAGGGCCAGGTAGGGTGGTGACTGGCGGTAGATGTAACTGTTATGTATGTTGCCAGCAAGATTGGTGTTGACTTGCATGATGACTCCTTTTGCATCACAGATGATCTGCACATTGATGGAATGCCAATGCTTCCGGTTCTGTAAATGTGCTCGCTCAATTGAGGTGAGCAGAGCCCAACATGTGTACAATCAATGGCTTCAAGTACACGTGGGAAGTGTGCTAGTGCATAGAACTCCTGGCACATTCTCTGCCTTTCCTGCACTGTGCGTGGTATGTATATATTGGCTTGAGATATGCCACCAACAATAGCTGTGATGCGCTGAAAGGAGCCTCTGGGTATGAAATGGAGTGCTTTCGGCTTGCCCTTACCTTTTCCATGGGGGTGAGGGCATGGGAACAGATGGTAGGGGATGTTCCACTGCATGACCAGTTCTAGTATGCCAAAGGACGGCGACCGGTAACTTGCATACACCTGGTCATCTGGCATCCCAAACAGTGTGGTGGGTTTTGCAAAAATTCAGGGTCTCTGCATCCTCCTCCTCATCTGTGCCCAACTACGGTGGCTCCCATTATTTGGGCATTCATTGTGGCTGACCGATGTTGGGATGGTGTGCATTGTATGCTTTATATGCGCTGTTTCTTTTGCACATTCTACGCGCATTGTACTTTGGTTTACCATATTGTGATGGTGAGATCAGGCGGTCCGCACGTGACTTTTCCCTACATGACGTGCGCTGTGAAATCAATACATTAGTTGTGTTTGTGCTTGAATGGGCGTGTGGTTTCTCTGCCTGGCCTGTCCCTCAACACGTTCACGTTCTTCCTCATTCTGTGTTGGGAATGGGGTATATGCATATTCTGCCCCCTATTCATTTCCTTGCGTAGGCCAGTCCCACTCTTTGCATGAAGTCTCGCGCACTGCACTCGACTTCAAGCAGAGAAGTGACGGGCCAGGGCAAAGCCACAGAAAGGCATGCAAAGCCGGTTTCATGAATCGATGAAAGGAGTTTTGCATGCTGATTAGCGCGCACAGTCACTGTTCAGCGCGCAAATAATTCTATAGGTCAGGTCGATAAGATTTTCATATAAAATACTCCTCTCCCTTCCTCCCCCCACTTTTTAATGTCATGAGGGATGTCCAGACCTGATGACAGACACCAACCTGCTGTGTTTACTCTGCTCGGGCAGGGATTTATGCAGTCTTGGGTGTAGAGCCATGTGGCCTCCACTCCACTATGGACGCTCCATGCAGATACCTTGAATTGCTTCAATGTGGACACAGTCCTGTCTATAAACACTACCTGTAATTCATTAATTGTCATTGATAGTCAAATGACCTCATGAGAACTTCCTAGACCCCATTGTCTCCCAGCCTGGACTTCAAAAGCAAGCTCTTACCAAAACATGGAAAACTGGACTGCAACAAGAGTAAAGGGAAGTGAGCAGCACTGTGACTCAAAATTACTGGGTGTGCTAGCATAATGAGGGAAGGGGACCATTGAATTCCTGTTGCCGATACACATAAAGGGAGCTTGGTCTGGGCTGGGGCAGCCTAAATAGTGGACATTCTGCAATGGTCGACCTTACACACCTGACCGTGACCAGTAAGACTTAGAGGGTCATTCAGAGTTGGGGGGTAACAGTACAATTGGCAGTATTTGGTCAATACTGTCGATGTTACCATCCATCCAATTCAGGGTTTGGTCAAATACCACCAGCAGTATTCCCTGGGAATACCACCAGCAGTACTTCCTGGGAATGCCACGAGCATTACTTTAGGCAAACTTTCTGCAGAAACGTCCGCCTATTTTTACCATGATCTTAGAGTTGGAGAACAAAATGTCCAAATTGGTCCTTGTATTTTTTTCAATCTTTTTATTACTGACCAGAAGGGAAGCATAGGTGCTTCTTTTCAATACAGTGCAAAAGTGTTTACAATAGTCCATGGTAAGGGGGCGAAAAGGTGGACATCTCTGATGCCCCCTCTCACCATGTTACCCATGTAATGCATACCAGGGTAGGAATTCACCGTTGTGTGCATAAAAGAATGCGCAACAGTGCCATGAACTAATACTGCACATTACCCATTTCCTCCTTCACATAGAAAGTGTGAATGGCAGATTATTTATTTATTTTTTAAAATACCTTTTCCTCCCTCGCCAGCGGTAAACTCTGAATGACAAATATTTTCAGAAATACCACCTGCGGAAGTGGTAAATCTTTCTGAAAATCTGCCCAACTGTCAGTGACGCGCTTAGGGATAGTATAATGTGTAGCACTGGTGGTTGGATCAGTTCCTATGCAATCAATACCACAATATCGGCATTTAGCATGCGCCGTGATAGCGTGCCTGCCAGCATTAATTCCTACGCCTAGCGAATGCCATAGTCTGTTCTCTTACAACAAAACAGAACAAAGATCAAATCATAAATGTAGTCCCTTTAAAAAAAAAATAAAAAAAAATGAGCGGTCTGCGTTCCTTAATGAAGATGAAGGTCTTTTCGCTGTATTTTTGAATAAACACCCATCAACAAACTCCCAACTCAATCTCACGAAGTCATGGCTTGCCACATGTCTTATTTATAGCCTTAATGATGAAGAGGAAATCACACAGTAAGAGTGCTGGCTGGGGTCCAGGATCTGCCGAACACGAGTGTGTGTGATATTTTACTCCAAATCCCTGCCTTCATACTACTTAAGAATTATTATGTGGCGTGTTTATTCTATATCCATTTCTTTTATAATGATGTCGCTGTCCGGGCTCTTTTCGGGCACTCAGACGAATGCCAAGTCTAACGCTATGAAATATGATCTCAAAATGGCGCTCCATCATTGCTCGGGCCCCAAACTTGGCTGCCTTTCTGCTGAAAAATGTATAAAGCAGCACCTGCGAGGACAAGCTGACACTTTATATTGTGATAGCTCTGCTGTGATGTGTTGTGGTTGGCATCAACACATCCAGTCGCTCTTTCTTGGAGAAGTTATGCCAGTGCCGGTGCTGGGGTACCTTTCAGGAAGGCCTTGCCAGCTTGGTTTCAAAGGTGTGGTGGTTTTTAGTAGGGGTAATGCTTCAATACACTTTCAAAAAATAAGTGTTTAAACTTCAGGATTCTGAATGTTTGCAAAAAAGCCAAGGCTGCTTTATAATAATAACATAATATTTTTTTATATAGAGCTTCATATCAGATTGCATCCACCTGGAGGCACTGTTAAACTAGCTATTACCCAATGTATATGACCTCAGAAACGTCAAGGGCAGAGCTTGTCTTGTCAGGATTCGAACTCGCAAAGTGCAGGCTTACTGTAGAGATGTTGGTTAATGCAGGGCTCGCGCTTGCCGTCGCTCGCTGTCCCGCATCACGTCTGCCTTAGATTCTATTGTGGGCGCGAGGCGAGACGCGAGTGACGGTTGGCGGAGCCATAGATTGATGTGTGCTCCCTGCGGGCCTGCTATGAAAATAAAGCTAAAGCTTTAACTGCTTAACTGCCTCGGCCCATTCTTTTCAAATGGCGACGAGGATGGGATGAGCAGGCCCGCGGGGGAATGGATGCAAGCGGTACCGCTCTTGTTTTTTTTGGCTCCTTTGAAGTGCTCTGTGGCCGCGTCGTGAATATACCTCCTAGTGTTAAGGATTGCGGAAAGGTCCGTCTGGGTTGACGGGGCCAGTGTTCCTCACACTGCTGTGTGTCAGTCACGCCCCTCCCTTCAGGACATTTCGTGCAGAGGTGAGGAGGAAGACAGGAGGGAGGGGTTTGGAAGCAGAACATATCGAATGGGAGGATCTTGGCACTCAAAGTGCGGCCCTTTCTGAATGCTGTCCCTGGACATCTCAGTTACCGTATTACTGCTAGTAAGCGCTCAAGAAAAAAAACAAAAAAAAAAAAAAACAAGCGTTTTTTGGATGGAATCCTGCCAAATTGGGGCACAGTGAGTGGTGATGTTTTGCTGTTGTGGCAAAGGCAGTGTTTTAGCTCCAAGGAGCGTTTGAGTGTGACAGATCTGAGTATTTGGAGGAAGGATACTCTTGTAGGATCTGATGACTGGAATTAAACGCTGGAGAGCACTATTTTTACATTTGGGTAAAAAGCCCACTGTTGACAAGAGTACATTTTAAAATTGGGGCGCTGTTTCTGATTCAAGTTAAATTCAAAGAACAGGGGCATTATGGCTGCGGCAAGTATGGCAGCACCCCCACCTTTCCTTCCGGAAGCAGGCACAGCCAATATAAGATGGGACAGATGGAAAAGGCTATTTGATACTTATCTCATCGCAATAGGTGGAGACAAATTTTCATCTGCAAGGAAGGAGGCCATCCTCCTACACAATTTGGGCGCGGAAGGGCGCAGTGTGTACGATGGGTTACCGGAACCGGCTCAAGAGGGCCAAGGAGAGGCTGACCCTTATGGCACGGCAGTAAAGAAACTGGAAACTCATTTTGAACCCAGGAAAAATGTTACGTTTGAGAGACATAAGTTCTTTAAAAGGGGTCAGGAGCCGCAAGAACCAGTTGAGAATTTCATAGCTGCGTTGAGAACTCTCAGTCATTCATGTGATTTTGGTAATCTTGCTGACTCATTAATAAGGGATCAATTAGTACGTTGTACTAATAGTGAAAGGATACAGGAGAGGTTGCTATCCAGAGATCTTCCACTAGAGGCGGCGGTAGAGTTGGCACGAAGTATGGAACAAACGACCAAATATATGTCAAATATGAAGGCGGACAAGTACGGGAGTGAAGTTGCTGCAGTTAGAAGTCCTACTCCAAGGAAACCAACATTTTTCAAGGAAATCAAATGTTTTAAATGTGGAAGCAATCGGCATATAGCCTCAAGTGTTTTCTGTCCGGCCAAGAATATTAACTGTTTAAAGTGTAAAAAGAGAGGTCATTTTGCAAGGGTTTGCAAGGAGTCAGGACAAGTCAACAGTGTGGAGATGAGCACTCCGGAACAAGAGGAGAGTCGTAGTGCACCACTTCAGGGAAGGCACGTTTTGGAAATTGCCGAATTATACCCTGAGGGGAGAGGTCCTACAGATGTTTTTTTGGTCCAGGGCAGAGTAGTAACAATGAAAGTTGACAGTTGTTCGCCGTGGACCCTCATATCGAGGAAGACGTATGAAGGATGTGTACAAGGGAAAGTGGAACAGCTCAGCGAACATGATATTGAGCCGTATGCTTATGGAAACATCAAGATCAAGGTTCTTGGAAAGTTTTGTGCGTCCATTAAATACAAAGGGCGCAGTTGCGATGCAGATGTGTATGTTACACATGAAGGTTCATCCTTGTTAGGGTGGGCAGAACAAAGGAAGTTGGGTATAAGAATCCAAGCTAATGCAGAGTGTCCTGTGACAGTGGCAGAAGTGAAGGATGTTTGGGAAAAAAAATATCCTAGGGTGTTTACAGAGGATTTGGGGGTATTGAAAGACTTTGAGCACAGTATTGTACTAAAGAAAGGTGCAGTACCCAAGGTGCACAAAGTTAGACCTATTCCACACAATTTGTATGATAAGGTGAAGCTAGAATTGCAAAAACTGCTGCAAGGTGGTATCATTGAAAGAGTGGAGAGCTCTGAGTGGCTTTCACCGGTGGTGGTAGCAGCAAAGTCCAATGGTGACATCAGGTTATGTGTGGACTTAAGGGACCTAAATAGAAACATTTTGGTTGATAAACACCCTCTTCCAAATATTGGGGAAAAACTGTCCACGCTTGAGGGTGCAACGGTGTTTTCTGTGGTAGATTTGTCACAAGCGTATCATCAGGTACCATTATTGAAGGAAAGTCAAATTTTAACGGCATTTGTGACTCCCTTGGGTACATTTAAATATTGCAGAATGCCTTTTGGGCTGGCGTCGGCAGCTGCTGTTTTCCAGAGAGTAATGGAAACTGTGTTAGAGGGTGTACAGAATGTAGTGGTTTTTCAGGATGACATTCTTGTCTATGCTGGCTCGGAGGATGAACATGATGTGATTTTTGCGAGAGTATTGGAGAGACTGGATGAAGCAGGGTTGACAGTAAAGAGGAGTAAATGTAAGATAAAAGTGAGGAGTGTGGAGTTCCTGGGACATGTAGTAGACAGTGGTGGTGTGAGACCTAGAAAAAGTTTGGTAGAGTCAATCAAGAATGCGCCTAGACCCGAGAATAAGGAGCAAGTGAGATCGTTCCTTGGTCTTGCTGAGTATTATCACAAATTCGTGGAGAACTTCGCAAGCTTATCTACGCCATTGAGGTTACTCCTGGGCAAAGGGACAAAATTTTTGTGGTGCAAAGAGTGTGAAAAGGCATTTAAAGATATTAAAGAGGCAATAGTGAATGCACCGTCAATTGGTAGGTTTGTAGTCCATGATAAGTGTGTGTTGGTTGTGGACGCTAGTGGTGTAGGATTGGGGGCAATCCTTTTACAGTTTAACAAGGATAATGTGGAGAGAGTGATTGCATTTGCCTCACGGCCACTGAGAGGGGTTGAAACGAAATATTCAGTTATTGAAAGAGAAACGCTGGCTATGTTCTGGGCGGTTCACCATTTTAAATTTTTCTTGTGGGGTAGAAAGTTTGTAGTGAGGTCTGACCACAAGCCTATGGTTCAGCTTTTTGAGAGTGCAAGATGGGCAATGGGCTCGCCCAGGATTAACAGATGGGGTTTGGGACTGCAATTGTTTAATTTTGAGGTGAGTTTCTTGCCCGGAAAGAAGAACGTCGTAGCGGACTATTTGTCTAGGTTGCCAGGGAAAGAAGAAAGAGAGATTGAGAAGGGTATGAAAGAGGAGATATTGGATGAGGCAGTTGTAGCTGAGGTTGAGCAGGCGGTTACGCGGGATGTATGGTTGCGAGAAGGGCAGAAAGATGAAAACTTGGAAATGGTGAGGACATGGACTATGGAAGGATGGCCAGAAAAAAAAAGGCTAGACAGAAACTTCCACATTTGGTGGGACATTAAAGATGAGTTGTATTGGATGGATGAAAAGTTGTGGAGGGGAAAACATTGTATACCACCAGAAGGTATTAGGAAGTTATTGATAGATTCGGCTCACCAAGGTCATCCGGGAGAGGGAGCTATGAAGAGGAAGTTGAGGCAAAGCTATTGGTGGCCAGGTTTGGACAAAATGGCAGAAATGAAAGTAAAACATTGTGCAATGTGTCAATCCTGTGATAAGAGTAAAGTGGTTCGTGAAACTCCCATGATCCCTAATACTGTTCCTAGTCAGCCTTGGGTGAAACTGACTGTTGATATTATGGGCCCAATTGCAGGTTTGGGAGAGAGTGATAAGTATTTACTAGTATTGGTAGATTTCCATTCTAAATGGATAGAGTGGGAGTCAGTGAGAGATGTGACAGCAAATGAGTTAATCACATTTTTGGAAAATATCTTTATGAGAGAAGGTGTTCCGTCTGAACTGGTAACGGACAATGGTGTGCAATTTGTTTCAGTGAAAATGAAGAGTTTTCTATCTAGTTATGGTATAACACACACAAGAACTGCGTTATACCATCCCAGAGCTAATGGACTAGTTGAGAGAGTAAATAGGTACCTCAAGGCCGGTATTCAATTAGCTTTGAACAAGGGGCAACCATGGAGAGAGGTGTTAAAACATGTGACGTGGAGCTATGTAACCACTCCACACTCTATTACTGGGGTTGCACCTTTTGTTTCGCTCAAAGGGAGAGAACCAGGGACTAAGTTGTGTCCAGGTTGGCTTGGTTTGGCAAGGTCGGTTGTGATTGATAGAGAAGAGATTATGAAGTTAATAAGGGAAGGTCAAGGAAGGAACAAAGAACATTTTGATGACAGGAAGAAAGTAAAGGAGCGTGAATGGTATGTAGGTGAAGAGGTATACATTAAAAATCCTAGGGTTGTGGAAAAATGTACTGAAAGCAAATTTATAGGACCTAAAATTATTTCTGCTGTAAGGAATGGTGTTGTTATTCTAGAAGGAGGTGAAGTTTGGTCAAAGGGAAGACTAGCAAAAGCTAATGAGATAGATCAACCTGAGGATGAGGACGTAGATTGCCAGTGCAGAATGAATGAAGAACTCGGGGGTCAGAGTGGGATGTATGAAGAGTCAAAAGATAAAGTTGGTTATGATCTGGAGCCGATGTGTGAGGGAAGTGAGAGTGTTACTTCAAAAGGAAGAATGGTTAGGAAACCAAGTTGGATGAGAGAATATCTTGGTTGAACTATATCTTGTATTTGATATTCTTGGAATTTCCTTTAATCCATGTATTAGTATAATAGAATTTTAGCATTGTTCATATACATTTGTTTTCTAGTTGCATTGCAACTAAATATTTTAGATCTTGTTGTTTAAGATTTTTTTTATTGGGAATATTACTTAGGGGGTTTTTCACATATGGTTTTGTTATTATGTTACTTGTTTTAAGGGGGGGAGATATGTAGAGATGTTGGTTAATGCAGGGCTCGCGCTTGCCGTCGCTCGCTGTCCCGCATCACGTCTGCCTTAGATTCTATTGTGGGCGCGAGGCGAGACGCGAGTGACGGTTGGCGGAGCCATAGATTGATGTGTGCTCCCTGCGGGCCTGCTATGAAAATAAAGCTAAAGCTTTAACTGCTTAACTGCCTCGGCCCATTCTTTTCACTTACCCCATGTCAGAGCCAACCCACGAGCTATCTGCACACGCATCCAGTGTTCCTTAATTGCTTACCTGTCAGCTGACAGAAATCACTCAAAGGCCTGTCTGAATCGTTCTGTTTCCAAGAGCTTCCGCTGTGTTGGCTGTCTTTCTGAGTGAGAGAGGGTATTGCCACACAAGGGTCTGCTACTCGTTGGGCCATGGGGAACCAAAGCTGAACTTCACCCAGGAGGCCCAACCAGGAAGAAACACGCTTGCGGTTACTTGCCCCTGCAGAGGGCATGTGGCTTTACAGCTCAGTCTGGCCTGCTCCCATTGGTAGAAAGACCAAGTCACAGATGCTTTGAAGCTTACCCAGAGAAATGACAGTGGGGGTGGTTAATTCAAAATGTTGCATCCATCGATTTTTCGTTGTAGTCTTCCTAAGTGGCAGCGGCTATGCAGAGATGTGTGTTTCTTGCTGGCTGGCATCTGCCGGGGGAGCAACAGAAAATTGTTGTGCCATTCCATGCTCCCATGTAAAAGCTCCACCACCTGGTTTCTGGCTTTACCTCTGGATTCAGAGGAGCCCAATGTGTGTGGGGGAACACCTTTCTTGGCTTGCACATTTGCATTGCCTGTCAATCCATGTGATAAATGCAGGGTCGGACTGGGACAAGAAATAGGCCCGGTCACCCAAAAAAATTGGCCCACCCCTCGCCTCAAAAATGTGGCCCACCCCTCGCCTCATGACCCTTGACCTCTGATGACATCACCAGAAGTGATGTCATTTGACCCCACCCCAAAGTGACATCCCAGGAAGCGATGAAACACGTCCTTTCACCCCTTGACAAAACAGGAAGTGGCATCAAATAGCATTGTCCCTAAGTACACAAAATTACTGTGAATCCAAGCAGACGTCCAGAGCCAAATGATATGTTATTGTATAGCATTTACGCTTAAGCTCTTTTTTATAGAACAAATATGCATACAATATCACCCAACCTGTGTTGGTACTCATGTATTGACCTAAGAAGGATGAAATGCTTTTTGAAATAAAAAAGAAAAAAATATTTATTTTCATTTTTTTTTCTTCTGCCAAACCGGCCCCATGCATGGTCAGAAACCCGGCCCCACTCCCCAGTGACAATTTCGGCCCGGCCACGGCCGAAAGACTGAGGGGCCAATCCAACCCTGGATAAATGTGCCCTGGAAAAACTCCTGTAAGGAAAATGACAGAAGCTTTATTGTTCTGACTAGATCCTAAAGGGGAACGTGCTGGGAGAGTCAAGACTGTCATTAGTTCCTTGTTTATTGATCTGATTGTTGTCCAGTAAGGTGAAGGGATAGGGATATTATTATTATAATCTTTATTGAATTTATTGAGTGTGGACCTGGCTTCAAGAAGCAATGGAGCGCTTTACACAGGTTTACAACAATACAGATACATAACAACAGAACATATATGCAGCGGCGTGGGATACAGAGGGGCACAGAGGAGGGGTACAGCTGTACAGGGTGGCGGGTGGAGAGGGGCAGACGACGTCTAGTGAATCAGGTGGTGTGGGGAGTGACATGATGGCCTAGCTGTTGAGGATGCGAGACTCCTTGAAGAGGTGGCTCTTGAGTCATTTTCTGAATTGTAGGAGCGTGGGGGCGTGTCTGATGCTGACGGGGAGGAGGATCCATAGTCTTGGGGCATATACAGAGAAGGCTTGTTTTCTTGTACTTTCTTTTTTGCAGCGGCGGATTTCAAGTCTGCACGTGTCCTGGCTTCTGGTCGTGCAATGCATACTGCATTGATGTGAAACTCCAACTCTTTTATGACAAACCCTAGATTCTGAGGTGGATACTGCACTGATGTGAAACTCCGAAGTGGATGAAGGATTTTCTGCAGATGTTTCCTGGCTAATGCCTGGAACTCTGCCAAGAAGAGGATATCGTCCAGACATATCAGAAGTCAGATCCCCTCATTGCGTAATGACACTACTACCGAAGGTAATAGTTTCATAAAACACCAGTGGGCTAATGACAGAACAATGGTAGGCAAGCAACCTGGAAAATGTGTCTGTCCCAAGTAAAATGGCGGTAGCGTCTGTGAGGAGGATAGCTGGTAACTGACAGCTAGGCATCCTTTAAGATCAGAGGAATCTTGCCGTCTTCTGAACATAGAGAATCCTGGCGCAAAGGGAGTGTGTCAATGCTGAAGTGTTGCTACACCGAGGTGCGATTCAGTTATCTTAGACTGATCACTGATTGTCTGAACATTTTGTCCTTCTTTGGTTACAGTGAAGAAGAGGTTGCTTAAAAAACCTGAACGAGAAAGGTGCATATGTTCTACTGCCCTTTTCTGGGGAAGTTCTCTCATATCTTGTACAATTACCCTGGTCCCTAATTGTAAAAACGGGGTCTTCCTTGGACTTTTGCATTGAAAGGAACTGTAGACAAAATGTATGTGATAACACGGAGCTCTTTGTACTAGCCCCTGATCTGATGTTATTTTTAACCAGTTGTGAAGGAGAGTTGAATCTAGTTTTTCCTTCCTGTGACTTAACACCAAGAAGTCACTTGAGGTTAGCTAACTTTTGGCATTTTATGCAAACAGGGTAAACAGTTTTGTTCCCCCAAAGCTGTCGAGCAGATCACTGAGGAATTCTATTGGTCAGTAGATGTCATTTTGACATTTAGACATTGTTCCCCAGCGCATGGCATTTTCAGGTCAGGTCCATCTTATCTTCTCCCTCAGTTTAGGGCAGCTGTTTTCTTTGCATGCACCGACCCGCACTTCCATCACTTTCACACTTGACAACTCACAGATCAGCCATTCTCTAAAATTGTGTTGAAAGAGACTTCCCATGCTCCTGTCCCTCCCACTGTGCTCTTCCTAACCTAGGTGTCCCCTCGACAACACGCACTTTCCCTTCCTATCCTACCTTTCATCCCTAGCCACAGTATGACTCATTCTTTCAGCCTGATTAGAGTTCTAAAAGCTGCCTGCCCACCTTTAATTGAGTTGTTTTGGTCCCCTGTGGTGACTTGTAGGTCCAGCACTTCCTGTTCATGAATTATCGTGAGGAGAGGCTTTAGAGTTGAAAGGAGTGTCTTGGGAGAGGTATGTGAGACTGTGGAGCATGCAGATATGCCAAGGGTGACTGGCATGCGGGAGGACAGAGGGGGAGGTGTATCGGGTCTGCGGTTCAGGTGGAGGAGTCTTGAGCTATTACAGCGACAGGAGGATTCAATTCAGGGAGACTGAGATTGTCTGAACATTAGGAACTGGATCTATGCAGGTCTGGGTGGCAGCGGTGGGGCAGGAGGGGTCCAAACATTGGATGTGGAGGTCGAGGCAGATCAACACTGAGTAGGACCTGGTGCCAGTTAGACACAATGGTGTGGTGCAGGAAAGATGGCAAAAGGCAGGGCTAAAAGCTGAGTTATTACTCATCACGAGATGGGTGGGTAGGGGCATATTACTGCTTCAGTTAAGTCCCACTTTTCAGAAGAAATGTCATACTAACCACATGGTCTCTAGCTTACCCCTACTTGGCCAGAACTATTGCCCCACTGTAGTTATCCCAGAACTTTTATATCCCAGAGCTTTCATACTTTATACTGCAAGCGCGCTACATAGCACCCGCACCCAAATCATTACTCTGTTAATCTAACACTACTATACTAGTCATCTCTGCCAAAATGGTCAGTTGCCTGTAATCATAAATGTACAGCTACATGTTTTATAGGGTACATTGAAACTGAGGTCTACAGAATACCCAGACAATCCAAAGGGTATTGGGTCTCATTAGAAGTACGGTGGTGTTGGTAAAAAACTGCGGTAATGTGGCAGTAATTCCATTACCAGAACATTAAGGCTGCATTATTGCACCTCTGTACAACAAGTTTAGTGGTAATGATGGAGGATTTGCCTTCAGCAAAAAGCTGAAGGTATATCAACCAAAAAGCAAAATTGGCAGAATTACTGCTGGTGGAATTGTCGCCAATGGCAATTTTGCCAAAATCCCTAATTATGGCAAAAATTAAAACAATGGGGTCTACCAGCAGGCCTCTTGAAAATCCTAATGTATATTCACTCAGGGACCAGACTGAGAATTAGGTCAAACTTGCAGGGGGAAACTACTAAGGAGGCGGCCACGACCAATGGTTTGAGGCAGGAATGTGTGTTAGCCCCCTGGCAGTTTAATTTATACGTCTCATACATGGGTGAAGCAGTCTCCAAAGGGGCCTTTGTGTCTCCTGCCATGGGTAGAAAACTAATCAGTTGGTTGACCAACGCTGATGACATTTTATTGATTTATCATACTCAGGTAGCTCTTCAACGATTAATAAATGCATGTGTACAATATACCAGCGAACATTATCTTAAACTAAATGCATTGAAAACAAAAATTATTCGATTTACAAAACATTCGACCAAAAGATCTGGTTATAAGTGGAGTGCAGGTGGTCCTGCTCAGCAAACCACCAATGAGTTGACCTATCTGAGATTCCTTTTACAGTCACTGAGGATGGTGTTGATAGAACCAATGAAAGGCTTTATACCGCAAATGAAGAGGATTAATTATAGATATAGCTGCTTTTCTATACAACCACTACTAGACTTCTACACAGCACAATTTGTGCCATCGATACTGTACGGGATTGAGATACACCACCTGTCAGGAGGCATTGGTTTTGCCATATTGAGGGGAAACTATGGAAAGGGGTTCTGTCCTTACTGAACTGTATCCTAATCTCAATCCTTAGGTATGAACAGTGGTCGAAGTGTACAAAAAGAAGTAGTGGAACAATGATCCCTGCTGGCCTGCCCCGCTCCCCACAAAACCCATCACCACGCCCCCCCCACACACAATACAAACCCCCAAACTCTTTCACCTGCTTTTTAAGGGAACGTTCGGTGCAGTGCACTGAAAGTGCAAGCTTCAACGTCTTCCTGCACTTTTATTTTAAAGTGAAACCATTCTGGAACTGTTTCTTTTTGAAATAAAAGTATAGGAGCTGTAAAACGTAATTTAAAAAAGTAGAGGAGCACGGCTCCTGACCGCTTCCGCTCACTTCGACCACTGGGTATGAATTGGGGTGATATCACTTCGAGGCTTGCATAGATGGAGAATGATACAACTTTACCGAAATCTACTCGTCCCCTTAAAATCATCTCTTTATGAAGATCTGAATCGACAGATGAGCAGGGACAAGAAAAAATGCCAGATACACGAAGTGTTAACCATTTTATCTTCTAGTAGGATTATTGATTGAGAACAACATGGAGGCAAGAAAAGAGGCTTTTTTTTAATAAGAATTGGACTAACACCAGGGAGGGATTACTAAAATATAAACTGTATAAGCATCTACATTGGGACCGTACGAAATTGGGGCACAATTGCAAAGTACCTGATTAGTACACCCAACCCACGCTATCGCGCTCAGTTTCTGAGATTTAGAATGAATGTGCTGCCAACAGGTGAAATGAATAGTATTAGAAGTAGGGAGGTTATTACCACGAATCTTTGCAAACATTGTGCGGAATCGGGCGTCTCAGAGTATCTGATTCATTTAGTCATTAATTGCCCCAGACACGGCCGGACTGGGAACAATTAGTGGCCCTGGAAAATGTTTTCAAAGTGGCCCCATATTTAGCTCAACGAGCGAGCACAGCGCATGAGCTATCAGGGGATTGCCAGTATCCCCCAAGAAAATCTTGAATACAATTAGTCAAAATGAGTGCACTTAAAGCATGTTTTAAAAATACATGGATTCAAAAGTCATGTTTTAAATAAGTTCATGATCTCTCAAAGAAGATCTTCAATGATAGAGGGAACTGGGAGTTTCCACATTTTGGTGATAAGAAAAACGAATTCAGCTGTTTTTAAAGGTGCCCAAACAACATGCATCCCTAATCCATTTCACCCTATTCCCGTGCTGAGAAGGGCACGCAGATAAAAAGCATTAAAAAACGAGCATTAGCAATGCCAACAGTTCGGGCTTTTGTGTAGGCACGGGAAAGGCATTTTTGCCAGGCACTTCCACAGTGGATGGTAGTTGCTGTAAAGTGGTGAGAGTGGGCATAAAATAGCAGTCCCTGGTGAATGCCTAATAGTGATACACAAGCTTAAACTGTTGGCTTTGCCAATGCTTGCTTTTGGCAAGACTTCAGTGAGTGACCAGCATAATGCTTATAAATGGAATGCTTGAAGGCAATCCTGGTTGACATTTTTAGTTAACCAGTAGCGCTTTTATAGTTCCATTTCAGTCATTAACTCTCAGAAGACTGCTTTGAGAAAAAACTGTCAGGCACTGAAAGCACACAATTTGATGCTAAGCCTTGATAAAGCTAGCTCAAAAACATCCCAGGAGGCGTGTTTTGGGTGGAGAAGGGCAGAAATCAGATGAAAATGGCCAAAGGGATTAACATGGCCATGGGCAGTCTATGGTTGAATAAATAATCAAACAACATGTACAAGCTTTGTGTTCCAAAAGTGTGGGATGTCTTGACCCACTTTTTGCTCTGCCACGCGGCATCCCTGTGTTCTGATGGTGCCAGAAATATCAAAATGGCCGCAAAACACTTGTGCGCACCAAAACCTATGGAAATCGCGCTTTGCAACACAAAAAGATGGCTGCCCAATCTGCCATGCATGTTGTCAGTGGTGGAACAGAGATCTCACTCCTGAAACATGTCACTGGTCTGCCCAACAAGGGAAAATGGAGCACAGAGGGGAAAAGCGGTGCTTTGCTGAAAGAAATCCAAAATTTTGCTTTTAAATCCTTTTTCTTGGTTGCTGAAACTGCAGAATGCTGGTACAAAACACCCTCAAACATCCAATATTCTTGCTGGGTGCTACAATTCACTTCAAGAAATCATTGTGAACTTAAAATGTCCTGGAAAGCTGAATTTGTCATAAAAACATCCACAGCAAAAGTTGCCTGCCTGTGAAATCTGTCAAAATCTGGGCGCAGTACCCTTGGCCGCCTAAATGACAGCTGTCAGAAGCCTGCATTAAAACTGTAAACTTGTACAACTAAAATCTAATGTCTGTAATCTAAGTGGCCTGTTACTGAGAGTAACCTATGCTATAACTGTTTAATCCCATGGTTTAGAATCTGGAATCAGTGTTCTAGCTGCTTGTTTGAAATTGCAAGTTTATTTTAAGCAAAGAAAAAATGCAACAGAATACCATTTGAATGTAAGCCTGACTAAAAGCAACCAAACCAGTATAACAGCTTCCCCCACAGAGGCCAGGCCTCTCCCTTCTGCTTCCCTCACCAGGAAATCACACCTAAGTGAGGGAGTATAGGGTGGGATGAGAATGTGGGCTGCTGTGGGAAAGAGACAATGGACATCCTCCAGCTACAGGAACTGTCAAGTGTGAAGGGTCGTAAAATGGCCTGGGCCCAGGAGGAACTGGGAGGAGACTGCTTCTGAACTGCAGGGAGAGAGAAGGAGGTAGAGACAAACAACCATTTGTTGCTTAACAAAGACCAAAGACACATTTTAAAAAGACTGATAACCTACTGTGTAAAATTGTTAAAAACACAAAAATAACAGCATTGTTAATGTAAATATTGACAGCACATTTTAAAACGCGCCAGAACTCTGTGACATGTTCTAGGAAGAAACGGCGGAAAATGTGATATTACACAAAATGTATTTTTGATAGAAGCATGAAACTTCATACACTTATGCCCATGTTTTATGCGCACATTTGTAGAAATTTGCTCCGAAATTGGACATTGTGTTCTGGATAAAAAGGGCAACATTCTGTAAAAATCAGACACAAGATCTTACAGCAAAGGGTTTTGGAGGAGTATCTGCTCCACAAAATATGTAATTTGTATATATGATTATTATAGAGGTTGCACCCATGGAAATATGTATTGTACCAAAAGTAGATTTGTGTTCAAGAGGCTAGGGGTAGACTCTAGGCCTCCTAAACTCACATCATAAAGATGACACACTGTTTTTGTTCCTCCTATCAAGGAAGAGAGGAGACCCTGACCAATCCCTGGAAAGGGGGCGCGCTTAGGATAAACCAGCACACACACCTCTTTATCATAAGCATAAATAGACACAGCTCAGCACTCAGAAAGTACACACACAGAGTCACCCATTAACTGATTGCTGGTGGAGCACCCTGAAGCAGAACCATCCATCTTACTTGCTCCAGACTCCAGAAACTGGGCAAAGCGGAGAAAGGCCCATTGCATAGCTGAACCATTCTCAGCTAGGCCTTAAATTCCAGAACCAGAATCTTACCACCAAAGGGGAACATCAAATAAACAGCCGGGCTGTGCTGTACTGCTGCCTGCTAAAAGAATTATCATCAGAACCAAGAGATCCAATTCAGTCCTGTGCCGAGCTGTGACCAGAGCAATTGCAGACCCGATCCAGTGCTGTCCTGTGAACAGACCCAGTCCAATCCGGTGTGCCCAGCTGTCTGTCCTGACCAGAATCCCTGACCAGAATCCCTGACCCGAATCCTGACGGTTCCGTTTAAAAACCTATCTAGTGAGTATCTATAGAAAGAACTGTGTCACATAGCATATGTACTTTGCATAATCTCTTCCCAATCTCAATTCATCCTATCTGCAAATTCAGAATCATAGTATTGTCAGAACTTTTCTTGGGTTGAGTTTCTCTCATTTGTTTTCTAAAATCATAAGTCATTAGTGTTGTGAGTAACTAAAGTGAATCCCAGAAAGAAATTGAGTATCCACCACGTGAAGGGTTCCCTGGCCAGGAACCGATGGAGATTCATGTGTGGCATTCTCTTTTTCTATAGTCATAATCTAGTGTAAGAAATCCCATTTGTCTTTTAAAAGTGCATTCCTGTTTTCCCATTCTTGCGCCTATCTCAGAAAAATGACCTCCACTAAAACATCCATAACTTCTTCAGTTTTTATGCTAGACCGCATGCCAAATCCATATAGTTCTCCTGTAATTGTGACATTTGCCGCAAATTTTCGTTTAAGGAGTTTTTGACACGTGTAAAAGAGCTTTTGATTGCTTCCAACCTCAGTTTTAAGATTTCACATTGCTGCTTAGTATTAAATCATTGCTAGTGTTGGTGTGTAACTATCTAAAGAGGCTCCCATAAGAATTTAAACAATTTCAGCGATTTAGCCCATATTTAGTGTCTTACCCAATCCATTCTCAAGATAACTTTAAAACCATTCTGATTGCTTGCCAATCAATTCTGTTTTTCTCTTGTGTTGCTGGGGGGAAATTGGGATTGATATTTTGTGTGAATGCTGCCATTCCTGAATACCTGCTCTCTCTCCTCTCATCTCTTTACATTGCCTTTTGTGGGGTTGAGGGGTGTTCAGGGGGAAATAGTAACCACATTGCTATTTGATTTGAACACACACACAAAAGTATTATTTCTGTGCTGAATTGTTTTTCTCACTATTGCTCCTTTTGCATTAAAGAGATTGATTAGTGTTACATCACCCCATTGGTGATTATTGTATACCCATTAAACATAGTGTGATTAATTTGTAACTACATAAATAAATATTTTAACTTTTCAAACCAGCCTGATTCCTGGTTCAGTGTGACCGGGGATAGGTTCCAGGAGGGGGGTGTGATATGAGTGGTACATCGTTAACTAAATAACTTTTAGACACAGATAAATAAGGTTTTCATTTGTGCATTACACGCTAGGCATTGACTTAGGTGGAGTGCCGGATTGAAATCACTTACAAAAGGCACAATAGGGTCAGAAAGTGGATAGTAGAGTTCAGGGAGTTGATGTTGGGAGGGCGAGAAGATCGGCATCCAACATCTGTGAATAAAATTTAGAGGCGAGTACAATAATGATACGAGAGATGCTATGGTCCGTACACTACACATCTGTATATGTATACAATGAGAGCCACACAGTCCACAATGTAAATCTCAATAACAAATATCCCTCCCTCCCCTCCCTCCATGATCCCGCTGTGCCTGCCCAGATTTTTGACCCCATGCTTTGTTGGGAAGTCTACATTTGAAGATTTACTTATGCAATTTCCTGGTTTCCTGGCTAGCACCACCCATTCCTGCCTTATGGCGATGGGATTTTTCAAAATGGAGGCAGGGAAAGAAACAGTGACAAAATACACAATATCGGGGAAGAGGATCTATGTGATTTTTCCGCAGCGGAATAACCTGCGACGGAAATGTTTGCATGGGAAATGTATGCACTACAAAATGTTTGTACATTTCCTATGTGAACATCCATTACAAAACCATACAAACATACACCCACACCCACTACACACACCCACCCACACACCCAACCCCAACATACCCCGACCACCCTACTTACCTTTCTTTCTCGCGTGTCCCTGCGGCACCGGTTCCCTTTCACTTCCGTGATCGGGAACCGGCGTAGCAGGGTCCTTTGCTTTCTTTTCTGCCGGGTGTGCTGCGGGGGTGTCCCCGCAACCCCCGTTCACTTTACTGTACAGTCTAGTGAGCAGGGTGCTGCCGGGGACATCCCTGCAGCCCCCCACAGCCTTTTTTTTAAAAACATTATTTTCAGGCCAACCTACCAATAGACCTAAACACATACCATGAAAAGTTCAAACTTTTGGTAGTTAGAACTTTTCGTGGTGTGTGTTTTAGGTCTTTTGGTGAGGCCAGTCAGTTCGGGTTAGGTAATGTTGTCCTAACTCGGGGAAGAGAGACAAAACACATTGAACTGGATAGCCCAGCCCTTTAAGATGAGTAGCAATTACCCTGGAGATGGATGGGGATGCAGATTTTTGTTCATACATCAATAATCAAAATGACTCAGGTAGTTGGCAAAAGAAAGACTGTTTTAATATCAATTATCTAACGTAAAAATCGCTCGATCCTCTTACTCAATGCATTTAAGAAAAAACTGCGAATTTATAAGCACAACTCGTTATCAATGACGTTGACCTCTGTCACTACCAATGTCATCCTACATGGCAAACTACAAAACCTATGAGTATGGGTGATTGGCTCTGGGTGAATATATAAGTATACGATCCATACTAGTCAACTGGAGGACCCCTAATTACACAGTCCTCTACAATTGGTTGGCACTTTAACCTCCGTCAGTACGTTTCCATCTACGTCTAGCAGCATGCATGCTGGCTATCCAGGTGCTGGTGAGCTCGCCTTAACCTTTGCTTCCCACCAATTAGCATATCAATCTCTCATCACCTCAGTGGTCTACTGTCAATTGGGCTTTGAAGCTCGCCCTTGAGAGTGTTCTTTGCTCTGAGAAATTCAGGAAGTGAAAGCACACGCTCTGCCCTCGTGCATAGGTGTGACCATCTCGTTCGTCCAACTTCATGCTTCCATGAGACTAGAGACCATAAAATTGAGCCTTTAGTGCATTTAATACTATTTTTTAATAGACCTATGATGTCATCCTTGTTAGGTTCATGCCTTCTGAACAGGGGTTTTGTTCTTTCACACGATTTTGTATCCAATGCCAGCCTACTCCAGTTTGATAAGACCTTTGCTTCTTTGGCTCACCCAACCTCATCTGCTGAGATTCACTTTGTAGTTCAATTTGCTTTTTAACAGCGACCCACTAGAAATTAGTCCTTCTTGCTACTCTGCAGCACTGCTATAATACGTAGTGGAAACATCCATCCTTTACTTGTCCATATGCATATATGTTTATATTGGCGCTTGCCACAATCTTCTCACTAAAAGCTAGCCTCAAGATTACTTTGTCTGCTTGCGTTTCTTTTGCATCTGTACACATGTCAAATGACTTGTCTTCATCTGTTTCTGTGGCATAAGCTTCTCCACCTTGATCCCAAGATGCCACTTATCCTTGATCCTTTCTTCATGCCTTATAGAATATCTGCATTCTCTAGTCTCTGCATCTCTTCTAGGTACGTCACTTCAGCTCTGTGTGACGTTTACTTGGTGATGGTTGGTGACTTCACCATTCGTCTTGACCCTTCATTTGCTCTGCTTCTTCAAGAATCTCATTTAAACAACCATCATATCTCCTTGTGTGTAGATTTGGTTTCCTCAATGGGAATGTTGCCTCTAGGATTCCCTTTGGCGTTTGTTGTTTCATCTGCTCTGTGTATGTCACATACTCTGGTTTTCTAACATACAGGTAATAGGGGCGGAACGGTTGAGGTGGGGGTACTTGGCTCCTGCTCTACAACATAAAGGTGCACAAAAAGAGGAGAACGTGTGAGAAAGGGGATGAAGGGAGGAGAGACAGATTCGAACAGGGAGAAGAAGTATAACAAGAGAGAATGGTACATTGGAGAGATAAAATCAGAGCAGAGAAAAAGAGATTGTCAGGGAGAAGGAGGTGGATAAGAGAGAAATGTTAAGAGAGAGGAGTGAGCATAAGAGGAGTCAGAGAATGCTAGAGAGAGGAAAGTGGGAGGTGGAAGATAAAAACAGAGTGTGCGGGAGAGAGAACATGAAAGAGGGAAAGTGTTGAAATGATACGGAGAATTGGAGTCTGCCTACTACACTAAGGAGGTTGTAGGTAGCCCAAAGAATTGAGCAATGAGGCGCGCGGTGGCCGGTGTACCCCCAGCGCTCTACTTCTTGAAGTGATTGTTTGCTGTGCTGCCGACTGTTCATTTCTCCTTCAGAGGATCTCTTTCTTACTTTCCAGCAACCTGCAGGCTACCCCACTGATCCAGCTGCAGTGCCCTGCCATCATGCCTCTCTGAAAATGTGAGCAATAATATTTGCCTTTGATGGTTGTAATATACACACATCATTTCAGTGTTAACCCAATGCATTAAAGTGACAAGGATCCTTTCAGTCGTTGCTGCCAGTCGAAGAGTGGTGAGTTGTATTAGCTTTTTTCAAGTGTGTGGCATGCCTGCAGCACAATAGTCAATATCAAAGTTACAAGTCCACAGCACAATCACAAAGACCCAAAAGTGCTGGCATCAAATACTAGGTGCAGCCTCATATGGCGAGGCACTGCCATTTTATGATAAGATCAGCCTGGTTTGTCTGGGTGCTGCCAAGTACACAGCATTGTATGCCAGGTGATACAGGGCACACCAATAAGTAAGTTAGTATTAGCGCTAAGAGAGATCTTGGGGAAATTGCAGTAATAATGGGGAGAGAGAAAAGTAATGTGGAGAGAAAATAGTTTCTGACTCTTGATGGAATAGTAAAACCCTTACAAGTTTACTGTTTTGAAGCAGGGAAGTGGTTGGGAAAATGTAGTTCGGAAACGTTGTTCCATAAGTCAGGGGCCATCTCTGAGCACCCTCTGCCTCCTCAGCATGGCTATCGGGAGAATTTAGGAACAGTTCATCAGTCGGATGGTACCGTCTGCCTAGGTATTGCACAGGCACGACAGATTGCTTGTGCTTTGACCAAAAGCGTATATGGCTTTTGCAGGCTGCCATGTGTTGCAGTCTAGCTATTATGGCAAGTATTGAAATCCAGCATTTATACCGGCTAAGGATCGAGTCCTGCATAGCTGCCCTCATAGGAAAACCCTCCAGTTTCTGGGGGCATCTAAAGTGCAGCTAGTGTGGCATTGGTGAAACATAGTCATAGCTTGGGATGAGGGGAGCTTTTTATAGGGGAACTAAATATATCCAATTTCTGTGTATTATTGAAGATGAGCTGCCCGTTGCGTTCAGACCAGGTGTGAGTAGACCATCCATGCAGAACTACAAGTCCCACAATGCAATGCTAACACGATAAAGACCTGTATGAACCACGTGCACATCATTGTGGCACAGCCTCGGGCCTGGAAATCTAGGAGAGGCACGGGGCAGAAAAAAAAGAAGAAAAGACAGACACATCAAAATTCCTGCTGAAAGACAGAGAATGATGCTTCCACATTAGGTCAGCTGTCATTATGCTGTGCAATTTCATTCCATATGTACACATGACTGTGCCAAGGCGGATGAACTTGTTGAGCACCCGCATGAGGCTCGCCAGTGTGCACAGTCCTCTTCAAATACAACGTTTGAGCCTCTCTTTAATATCAAGAAAAGCTGCTCCGGCAGGTGAGAGGCGCTGGCCTGGCCCCCTTTTGGCACCACTAATTCACCTAACTGCGAATGCCCTAGGCTGAGAGCGGCCTTCCTTCATTCCCACAGGGATGTCATTTCGTCATTTCACCAAAATGCCAGGGGTAGCGGAAGTGACGTCACAGTGCCACGCCCCCAAGAGTGACATCACAGAAAGTGATGTCATTTGGCCACACCCCCACAGGAAGTGATGTCATTAGACCACACCCCACAGGAAGTGGTCATTTGACCACGCCCCCACTATGAGATAACAGAAGTGGCCTCATAAAGCATTATCCCTCAGTGCACTAAGAAAAATATGGTTACGATATCAGTGTATTGTGACATTTCATACAAGAATGGATCATCATATGTAGAAGAATTCATGGTCAGCAGTGTACACATCTATCAAGATTCGGTCCAGGCTGCCCTAGTTGGGCGCCAAGCATTGAAGCCATTAATGGAGAAATTACAGGAGCAGGCCATTCACTATGAATGTACATACCCATTCGCCTCCTATTCAAATTAAATGGAAGGTTCCATGCGCCTGCTATTCAAATCAAATGGAAGGTTCCATGCGCCTGCTATTTAAATTAAATGGAAGGTTCCATGCCATCTTTTCTCTTGAGAGTGGATCGGAACCTCTTAATGTTGATGTGGCATCAAGCACAGGTTCATCTTAATTTTTGCAAGAATGATAAAAGTCAGATAAACTCCCGTCTTTATGGTCACTTTGAAGTTTCATAGAGAGGGTGTTATCCACAGTCACCTGCATTCATTTGCCAAACACACAACTGGATACACAGATATACAAGGATGACAATAGTGATCTTATAAGAGTACATTTCCCCTCCCTCCCAGTAATCAGAATTACTGCAGAGCTTGATGGGCCCAACCTGTAAACAAGGTCTCGACAGTGCACTCCCTTCAAACCACCAAAAACACTTTTTACCTATATCAATGGGCATGCTAACCAGAAAAGCTACTGCAAGTCACTTCCCCCCAAGTAAATATGAGCCTTCTGGCCCTAAAGTACCCTGTGATGTGTCTAATGGAGCACATAATTCCTTCCACGGGCCTTCTACACTGGCTAAGGTCCCTTAAACCTGCCCTCCCACCAAAGTGCCCAGCGACCTGCTCTCTGCAGCCACCCAGTTTCCCCATCAGAGCTCCAAAGTACCAAGCTTGGCAAACTCCCCAGCCAAGGTGTCAGCTCATTTATATACCAAATGACCATAATTTCGTACCAATTTGGGGTTCATAGCTTCTACTAGTTCCAGAGCTGAATCAAACAGACTTGTACAGATTATTTTTATAAATAGGTCTCAGTGTTCTGCTTACTGCAGGTTTGTCAAAGCCTTTTTTACATTTTTAAATATTTACCTGCATGGGATTTTCTTAGGTAACTAATGAATTAATTTAAAATGAACACTGACAAGACATGCTTAATTACCGTGTACTACTTGAAATAGACAGTATCTCACTCCATCTGCAGTGAGAGAGATTGTTGTTGTGTGCAACCAATGGTGAACCAAGGAATCAATGAAACCAGTTTTGCCTCTAAAACGTTAGAAGCCGGATTACTTGCTTGTGAAGGGGACCATGTTATGTTTCACTGTTGTTGCTACTTAGCTGTAAAAATAAGCGATGGCCTGACAAACCAGTCCTTTCTCTCAAAGTGCCCTGCATTTGCCTTCTGGTCACCAATTGCCCTGCCCTGATACCGTCCTGCTATCTACCCCCTCTCTTAGAGAGAACAAGTGTCCCAGACACAAAGTACTTATTTTGTTTCATAGGTCTCGTGCACCTACCATTTCTTGAAACCATACATGGACTGGTTTGGAAATCATTTCCCTGGATGCCCGATCCGCCTGAACTAGGGTTCACACCCGAGTATCATGGATTCTTGTCTTAATTTTGCATGAGTACTTTGGATCACCAGGTTTCAGAAGAGGTTTGCAGCCATTCTAAGCATACCTCTCAAAGATGTGAAATGCCTGACAGGCCATGAGAAGCAACATAAAGAGTTGCAGCGCCCTGAAGCAGGACTTTCCGGGCGCACAAACTTGTAAACAACTTCGACAAATCTCGTTGTGCCTGTACTATTTATTTATTGTGATTTATAAGGGTGCTAATCGCAAATAATATATTGGCTGCGCTATGTTGAAGGGAACTGCTGTGTGGAACCACTGGATCATATTTTCAGAGGAACTGAAGAACACATGACACTACCACAAAACGAAAGGGTTCTCCCACCACCCAGATTACTAGCTGGTATCATGTACACACGTTTATATTACAAAACGTAAATGTAGCCTGCTTCTGTGTTCTGCTCCGTCATATAACAGCAGAATCAATGTAAACTAGTGGCGTTAGATGTTTTTGCACGAGCACAGTAAAACGTTAAAGCTGGTAGTTTCAGGAAAGGTTTCCCTTAGCTCCCTGTCTAACAAAAATCAAATGTACACATCATCGCCCTCCCATGGATGCAAGCCAACATATAACAACGTTATGTGTTCTTTCACACCCAAGGGGAGAGGGGTGATGTGCATACTTGCTTTTTGTTAAGCAGAAAGGTCATGGAAGTTTGTTCATTATGTATGTTTGCGTGCAAGGTAGAGGGTAGGAGTTGGAAGGAGGCATGTGGAGGAGATGGAAAGGGGTGGCACACTGCACTACCGCCTGGTCCCCTGGTGTTTGCATTTTCTCAAAGGGCGAAGCCTTATCGGCAGGGCCGGCCTTAGGGCAGGGTGTAGTCTCACTCAGGGGCACTGAGTATGCGGGTGCTCTGGGGCCCGCCCCCCACCCTGCAGGAATGGCCAATTACATGAAAATCCCCATATGTTGCAATGGAACTTTTTTTGCCACCCCCACCCACAAAACCAAAAGTCTACACCCCTTGTCTCACTGGCATATTGTGCTTTGCTTAGGCCCACACCAGACAGCACTCAACACCAGTTAGCCCCCCACGAAATGTAGGTTTCGTTGCAACCCTGCCACTCATCAAACCCACTACAGCCCCTTTTGAGCCTTCAGCCACTTCCCTCATACACCAAGCCATCAGCTACCACCTCTCTCATTGTAAACTGAATGCTTTCCCCTTCAACGACCTCCAGTTCCCCATATCTCACTTGCTGCCCCGTACTTTCAATTGTCACTGCCTCCCCACGTCCTTTTCACCATCACTAAGCACCCAAACCTTCTGCCCCTATTCAAAACCCTAATATGCCAGTACTCAACCATCCCTGCATTATTGACCTCCAGAACCCACTTGACGGAATTTTAACAGCTTCAGTCCATTGTTGCGGGCTCTCAGAACCCGCCCTTCTCCAACCTTCAAATCCCACTTTCACCACTCAGGCCCCCTTTGCTGATCATCATCACCAGCCGCTTTCACAGCCCTAAAACCAAAAGTGAAAATCATACTTGACTGACCTCAAAATTCCTCAGCCTTGGCCTCCTCCTACTAACTACAGATCACATATGGTACTCTCGGGTGACGGGTTACACTTACAACCAACACTAGTGCCAAGTGACAAAGCTGTACAGCCCAGGTCATACCTACGGGATCAGCATGTCTCTGCGACTCTGCCGTGCTGGTGGTCGGAAATGTGCCACTGCCCTCGCCTGCGGCGTCGCTGCCGGGTCCTCGCGGCAGGGACGCTTTAAAAACGAAAACCACCCAGGCAGCCAGCAGCGCGCACCGCAAGCCGTCAGTGCTGCACGCCACACACACACACACACACACACACACCTCACCAGACTTAGTCGCGGCACGGCAGCTGGTCTTCAGGGCACGGGTCACTGGAGCAGCAGCCGGAGTTGATCGGGGAGCAGCTGCCAGCACGTTCAGTTAACCGCAAATGAAATCAAAATGGAGGACCAGGACCACAAGCATCGCAGCACGCTGTGGCCACACCCCCTCCTCCTCTGTTTGGTCAACAGCCAGAGGTCGCAAGAGATTGACAGGGGTCGCTGGCCAATCGCCAGCGGTCGCTCTTGCGACCTCTGGCGACCCCCAAATGACGTCCCTGCATTCCCACCAAGTGTCCATGCCTGCTCCATTGGCAGGAGCCTATTGCAGGCAGGCAAACACAGATGGAGGTTTGCTGCTGCCTTTTGCAAACACACGGATTGCATGATGCATCTGCATGAACCATGTTACATGTTAAATGGATGAAGCAGCTGCATCATGTAAGTGCAGGTCTAAGGACAGGTATTCAAAGCATCTCACATTTAGAGACGAATCGCACCTGAAATGGCAGTGCCTGGACTCAGTCGTCGAGCACTCAGCAGCACTGAGGTTGGCATTGGCGGCCCAGGGTGCTCAGCCTGTGCTGTCTCCCAGCCACCAGGTCAGCTGCACCCTCAATTATCTCATTATCACCTACCTTAGTGGTCGTCGACGTTGAGTCGTCGGAAAGCACAAGCAGGCAGGCTGCTGCCGGGCTGCGGCCTGTGGCTGGCTGGCTGCTTCCCTGCCCACTCCGCCAGTGCACTTTTGCCGCCCGGATGCACCTGACAATGTGTGTGTAGCAGCAGGCAGGGCACATGGGGTTCCCAGGCTCTCATCATCATGCACAGGTGCGAGCTGCTGGCGAAGAAAATGAATGCGCCAGCGTCACGTGCCCTGGTCGGTGGTGGCAGCAGCCAATTCAATACGAATCACCAAGGCGAATCATTCGACGCGTGCAATTGTTGCTCCTCTAATTTTGTATCCTCCACTCCTCGCCAAAGAGGCCCTATACCCAGAGGCCTACTGGGGGTTGTCCCAGCGTTGCAGTGGGGCAGTCCAGCCCTGGCCCCAGCCGACAATCCCTAACATGTCAGTTCTTAAAACAAATTATTGATGTTGGTTGGGTTAACATGTAGGCCTCCTGTATCTGGGAATGAACTACTTTCAACACTTTCAATTTTATTTAAAATATTTTTATTTGCATTTGTGTACACATAACCAGCATTAATTTGTGACATGTGTTGGATTATTTTAGTACAACATTGGCAGTTCTGGTGATTGTCAACAATTAACCATAAAACAGCAACTTCATGTTAGCATTTGTGATTGTATCCGTCCATATGTGTGTGGTGATATGGTTCCACAAGCTCAGTGGTTGTGGCGGGATTGTCTGCCCCAGGAGGAGCTACTGCATTTTCTTTGCGTTGTGTTGCCCGTGTATCATACTTTCAATGTAGCTTCAGGGGGGTCTGTCATCCGCTGGAAGGAACATGTCTCTTATTAGTGCCTTGCATGCCTCGTACGTGATGTGGATGCCTCCATTGGATCCAGTGATTCCTGAGTTCCAGGCCTCTCTCTCTGCTGTAGTCCAGCGCTCGAATTCCTTGTTCCATATGCCATACTATGGGCCACCATTTGTTTTCCATGCCATTGCTATTGCCCTTTTTGCCAGTATGCACACCATATCCATTCGTTTCACAATGTGTTTGTGCTTGCTCAGTCTGGGGTATATATTGAGGTTTTTAAATCCAATCAATTTAGTTGTTACAAAGTAAGATGAAGATGTGCCGTTATTGGGGTTAGGATAGGCATATGCACTTTCAAATCTGATGGATTCGACTGTTGTATTAGCACATGCTTGTATGAAAGCCATAGATGGTTTATTGTGCATGCTTACGTATTTTGCATGTTTCTACCTTGGAATGAATTTTTAATATGTGTATATCTGTAAATGTGTACAAAGTTTCATTATAAACTAAATAACAATTATTTAAAAAAAGATATCTTTAACACTGATGGCTCTTTGGCTCACCCAGGATTCCCTGTGGGGTGGGTGACATTTGTAGGACAGACATCCTTATTCTGAAGGTGAGTGTAGACAGAGTTTTTGGGACATTAGTGGGTATTTCGTACCAAAACCGCATTGTTTCATGCCATAGCATTTATTGATTGACATAGAAATACATGTGTACATAGAAGGTGCAGCGTGTGCCTTCTGTACCTGCACTCCCACTTGTTTAAATTGAAACCACGTGGTGTTTCGCAAAGAATCCCACATATCATGATTCATGAAAAAAGAAAAAGGAATCTTCGAAAATGGAGCAGGAAGGACTCGGGAAACACGCAGGACCAGTTGAGTGCACAAGGACATGTACTTTATTGCTTACAGGTGTCATTCTAGAAGGTTAGACAGGAGAGCAGGTACAGCACATCCTTCCAGTGTAGCTCCCATCCTGATGGATCGCCAACCATCACCCCGAGAACTCGAGGGGACCCCAGGTTCCAGGTGATGTTCCACATTCCACCAGCATAGCTAGTGCAAGCAGGATATTACACGCGTCTATGCTGAAAGAGGTATTAATCAGGGAGAAAGTTGAAAACATTCACTGGGGGAAATGTGCTACACAATGTCATGTGTTCCTGCAGATTTGTCTGTGCCCAAAGGTTGGGATGGGCCGAATGGCACTAGAAGTCAGCTGCTCCTTTCCTGGGAATCATCAAGCCCCATCTGCACTCATAGGTGTGTCCCTCATTATCATTGCACCCACCTCTTGCCCATCAGTTTGTGAATACTAGCCTGTGCATAGAATGCAAACACATTGCACAATCTGCACGCATACATTACGGAGCCTGCACATGCGCAAAGAGTGATTTTCCATACGACTTTGCCATCGGCTGGAATCGTCCATTACTTTTGCTCCATGTCGACGCCCAGTGGTAACAAAAAAGATATTGGAAAACGTAAGTCCAGGCTAGATATCTGTGGGCCGAAAAACGCGCTAGCCACTTCCGTAGCGTGGGTCTCTTTGCGCCCCCTATCGGTGCTCACTTCATGGTCTGCTGAGAGACGACGCTTCAATTAACCAGAGATTCTATAAACAGCGAGCACGTGTTCAGCTGAATCCCAACGCCATGTTTATCTGTTACAATGGAGAACAGCAAGTGCATTGGCTTAACATTAAATCAGGCATTGCCAGAGGCAACCATTATATCATGTGTCTCGGCACGGGCTAGCCATTTGCCAACCACTGTCATCATGGTGATACCTGGGCCTAAACGGAAGATAGATAACTGTGTGATACCAGAGCCTAGCTAATGCCTGTTTGTGTAGCTTTGTCTCGGGAGGATATCTCAGGGGCAACGTGCTCGCCTTGGAAGCAAGACAACACGGAGCAACACGCGAGCACGCGAACCCGGTACGCGCTTAGGAACCTCTGGGTATTAAGCGCGTTATCAATAACCAATCATATAATACCTATCATATCATATTCAATACCTTAACACAAGATACAACAGTTGGCTTTGTCAATGGCTGAATTAAACAGGAATTCAGTGCTTATTGATTAAGAGGCTGAAAGCACACTTGTTAAAAAAATTCTATTGCACAAGTAGTGCAAGTAAGCTGCAGGCATGCCATTAACTCTTAGAAAACTGCTTCTAAATGACACACAGAGGACATGACAGCAGATTTGTACACTCCTGCTCGATAGAGCTGGCGGCTCAATGACCTCAAGAGGATCTGGCTTCAGCAGGGCGGGTCAGGTAGCCTGGGAATGGCCACACTGGTGCCCATTGGCACTAAATGCGTGGGCAAACATGCAGACAACATCCACAGGGTGTGTGTCTCTCCTTACATCTCAACTCCCTGTACTCCATTGCGATAAATTTGGCTTATAGATGCTGAATAAGCGCGATGTAATAGGCAAAACTTAAAGGGTCACACCGCTAATCAGTTACTCCATGTGAGCTTCCATCCTAATGGACGCTGCTCTCCTTCTAGTTCTGTGCCCTGCTGGCTCTGCTGCTATACATCCTCCTTATAAGCCGAGCAGTGGCACACACTGTAGGGATGTCTCCATCGCTTTCTGGAGAAACACAAAGTTCCCGACAGCCCTCACCCGGCTTTCCTGAAACTGCGTCATTAGCATTAGATGGCTACGCCTGATGTCACTTAGGTGTGTGATAGTCACCACTGCTCTCAAAGCACACACGTACGAATTCACATGCACACATATGGACTATTCCTGCTTCTCCTCCCTCTCACGTTTGACGTTTTCGTTTTTTTACCCCCACAGACTACGTCTGGACCCTGAGTTGTGCCCTATACGCAATTTCTTGGACAATGTACCTGCGACCTAACACAATCATGGTGAGTAGCGCAATATAAAAGCATAATAACATAACATAGCATATACATGCCAGCCCTCCTCTGCTGGTAACGTGGGGCAAGCCACTGGCATGTAGCATACACATGCCTGCATGTCACGCGGCAAGCCCCTGACATGTCTCGTAGATGATAACATAACATAGCATATACATGTCTGCCCTGCTCAGCTGGTGTTGTGTGGCAAGCCACTGGCATGTCTTATAGATGATAACATAACATAACATATACATGCCTGCCCTGCTCTGCTGGTAATGTGAGGCAAGCCACTAGCATGTCTCATAGACAATTACATAACATAGCATACACATGCATGCATGTCACGAGGCAAACCCTATGACATGTCTTGTATATGATTACATAACATAGCATATACATGCCTGCCCTGCTCTGCTGGTATCGCGGGGTAAGCTACCGCATGTCACGTAGATAATAACATGACATAGCATATACATGCTTGCATGTCACGCGGCAAGCCCCTGACATGTCTCGTAGATGATAACATAGATAGCATATACATGCCTGCCCTGATCAGCTGGTGTTGTGTGGCAAGCCACTGGCATGTCCCATAGATGATAACATAACATATACATGCCTGCCCTGCTCGTAATGTGAGGCAAGCCACTAGCATGTCTCATAGACAATTACATAACATAGCATACACATGCATGCATGTCACGAGGCAAACCCTATGACATGTCTTGTATATGATTACATAACATAGCATATACATGCCTGCCCTGCTCTGCTGGTATCGCGGGGTAAGCTACCGCATGTCACGTAGATAATAACATAACATAGCATATACATGCTTGCATGTCACGCGGCAAGCCCCTGACATGTCTCGTAGTTGATAACATAAATAGCATATACATGCCTGCCCTGCTCAGCTGGTGTTGTGTGGCAAGCCACTGGCATGTCCCATAGATGATAACATAACATATACATGCCTGCCCTGCTCTGCTGGTAGCGCTGTGAAAACAAAATCAAAATATCGAGGCTGAGTACCCCAAAAGGAAATACACCGAACATGGGTTACAAAGGAACATACAAAGATCTTTAATTTATACTGAATCAGTTACAAAAAACAAAGCAAAATCAGATAGCTGTCGGTCCTCAGTACAACACAGCGAACTCCAGCGTGGTTCGGTGTGTTCAGTGAGAGACGCTGTACATTAGAATTCGTTGCTCTTTTATACCATTTGCGAACACGATTTCCAACCCTACTTCAGGTTAATATTCCTCTAATACATTACTGATCTAGGGTTCATGGCGAGTTCTCATATCCACATGTAACTAGTTTGCCTTTAATACATATGTCAACAAGCCTACACGGCAACTGTGTATTTTGGGATTTCCCATGCAGGTGTACTTAAACATTAATACAATGTAGTTAAACAAGTGTTCTCAGTTCAGTATTTGAATACATTGTTCTTAACATATGCTCGCGGATTAGTTTCATTAACGCGAGTAATCCTTTACACACAGGTCAACGAAGGACAAGGTCTCAGTTCACGACCTCAACAAGTGGCCTGCAGGCAAGTTACATATTAATTACACACAGAGGTCAAGACGGCCATGTTGTATTTCGGAATGACATCGTCCACCATTTTAACTTACAGGGTGACTGTCATATTCCATAGAAGAAGATGGTCATTGTGGCGCCGTTGGGCCCAATCACGGGTGGCGGCCATTTTTTCTCCCAAGATGGCGGCGCCGTCCGAGGGAGGTGTTCCAGTCTTGCAAGAGTTGCGGACTGTGGAGGCTCCTCCTCCTCAGCAGAGATCCGGATATCTTACGGCAGGCACAACGCTCGAGTGCGTTGCTACTCTTCCCAGTCAGCGCTTCGTAAGTTCGTCCCTAGGCTTACTACTGTTTGTATTCTCATTTACTTCGTACTAAACCTTCTTCTGTCTCTGTTTTGTATAGAAACCCTCTTGTTGCACTTCAAAGACAGAGATTCCGCTTCCTAAACTCTACTTACGGGTTCCAGTGCTGATCTAAACAGATCCCTCTCCTTTCTCCGACAACCGCTTCCATTCTCACCAGGTTGAACCGTGTTCACACCTTGATTCGAGTCAGCTGGTTCACTCATCTCCCAGCCGCATTGTTCATAATGTTTTTGCTTTGATTCAAATCTGCTGCCAGGTACCCTTCTCTCCTTCTCTTCCTCGTTATTTAGAACTACCTGCCCGCACTTCCTCCCTTCTAGCCTCCTCACGTTTCCTTTTATATATATTAGGATCCCGAAGTTACATCGCGTTATCCACGAGTCATCACTCTCAACGTTTCACAGATGAAATCCGAACGGATACAATCTTGAGGAAATATAGATCTATCCTCTTACACTGGTAACTATTAGGCTACTGACATCCGCTCCTACTCTGTGTTAAGCACAAACTTACCTTTCTCTAATCTGTGCCTTTCTTATTTTTCTTTATGGAACCTGCATCCAGTCACCTGGAAATGTGTTAAAGACTTGCCCTTACCTGCTCACAGAGAAGACTTCCAACAACTGAGGTGGACAGGGTTTTCTTCCCCAGAGGGTTTCCCTGGGGAGTTCACTCCTTCCTGGTGTTAACTATCACGGGATAGGAGGGGATTCCCCTGGGGGGGCTTCTCATATTCCACCCGTCCAGGCTACAGGATCAGGTCAGTGGGTGCATGTTTATAGGGAAACATAATTATAACTGGAAACGAAAGAAACTGAACAGAATCATTACAGTTAGCAACGCCCAAAAATATATATAGAGATTATCTTAGTCTCTTTTTTCATATTTACTTCCATTCAGTTTCCAGGCATAATTGTTCTTCCTCTTACGCTCACACTGAGATGGATCCGGCTCAACAACAGCAATTATTGGCGGCGGTCCAGTCACTAACGGCCGAAGTCCAGGCACTTAAACAAGAGAATGCTGTGTTACGGCAACACATGGGGAGGTCTCCTAGTTGTTCCGAGCTACCTCCGGGACCTTTACCAGGGGGACGCTTTGATGGAGACCCGCATAAACTGAGAGAGTTTTTAGAATCTTGTACAGTGCAGTTTACGTTTAAGACGGCATTCTTTCACACTGATAGGGATAAGGTGGGTCACATGATTGCTCACCTTACCGGTCCCGCTCTAGCATGGGCTACCCCTTTAGTCACTTCAAATAATCCGATATTAGATTCATATCCCGCCTTTGTGAATAGTCTTAAGACCATGTTCGGGAGGCAGGAGGTCACAGTATCAGCTCAAGAACAACTATTGGATTTCCGTCAGGGTTCTTTGGATCTCTTGGTGTATATTACCCGTTTCAAACAATTAGCGGCAGGCACAGCTTGGGCAGATGACGCCTTGATTACGCTTTTTAGACGGGGCTTGAATGAGGAACTAAAGGATGAGGTCTCTAGAGTTCCTCGCCCCCCTAATTTGGCCGAATTAATATCCATGGTTATGCAGATGGACTATAGAATTTTGGAAAGACGTCAGGAAAAAAGACGGCAAAAGCATTTTAGGTCTCAACCTGAAAGGTCAGTCAACTCCCCTCAGGGACACTTATCTGACGAACCTATGCAAATAGGAGCTGCTCGGGGTCCTTTGTCCACTGAGGAGCGGCTTCGACGTCGCACCTTAGGGCTATGTATGTACTGTGGTTCCAAGGAGCATTCTTTACAAAATTGTCCGATAATTCTCTCCCGGAAGCAGGGAAACGCTCGAACCCGACCGTCAGGGGAACCGCGGTTAGGGAATCAGTGAGCGGTTCCCCTTCTTCCTCCATTTCATCCAATGGTACTGACGTGCCTGACACCTCTATGTTGGTTCTTAAGGTTACTTTTTCTTGTGATTCTTTGGGTTTAGTTGAGGTTCCCGCATTGGTGGACTGCGGGGCAGCAGGCAACTTTATTGATGACGTTTGGGCGACTCAATTTAGAATTCCCCGTTCTTCCAAATCTATGGCTATTCCCGTTGAATCAGTTGATGGGAGTCCGTTGGTCTCAGGTCCCATTAAGGAGCAGACAGTTCCTTTACAGATGTCTATAGGTAATCATAGGGAAACCATCACATTAGACATTATCCGAACTGCCCATTATCCGGTGATATTGGGTTTACCTTGGCTAAGAGTGCACAACCCCTACATCAATTGGTCAGCGGGAACATTTTTTCTGGGTTCTGTTCACTGTCAAGCTCATTGTTTTATTCGTGGTACTGGTGAACTACTATCTGCCTCGTCACGCGAAGGGGAAGGATTAAGAACCACTGTGTTAAATCAGATTCAGGGGATTCCTGAACCTTATCAATCTTTCCATAAAGTATTTTGTAATACTGAATATGCTGAACTGCCACCTCATCTCAGGGATGATTGTGCCATTGATCTACTTCCGGACCTCCCTATCCCATTTGGTCGCTTGTACGTACTATCTGCAAGAGAAAAGGAGGTTCTTAAAGAGTATCTTCGCAAGAACATGCACAATGGTCTCATTGCCGAATCCACCTCCCCTGCAGGGGCTTCCTTGTTTTTTATTCCCAAAAAAGACTCTGCTGAACTCCGACCTTGCATAGATTTTCGCGGATTGAACAGGATTACGGTTCCTGATCGTTATCCAATGCCCCTAATAACTGACATCCTTGAAGCCATAAAAGGAGCCAAAATTTTTACCAAGCTAGATCTGCGAGGAGCCTACCATCTCATCCGCATCAAATCAGGTGATGAATGGAAGACGGCTTTTCAGACGCCATTTGGTCATTATGAGTATCGCGTGATGCCTTTTGGATTGTCCAATGCTCCGGCAGTTTTTCAGCGCTTTATGGACCATTTATTCTCTGACATTCTCCTGCATTCAGTTATTGTATATCTCGATGATATTTTGGTTTTTTCTAATACTCCCACTGAACACATTGGTCATGTTACGGATGTTCTCCAGCGCCTTCTAGACAATCATTTGTTCTGTAAGCTGGACAAGTGTGAGTTTCATCGAGACAGTGTGGCATATTTGGGCTTCATTCTATCCGCTCAAGGGGTTTCTATGGATCCCCGGAAAGTTTCTGCTATCCGAGACTGGGCTTCTCCAAATTGCGTGAAGGATATCCAACGTTTCCTGGGGTTTGCCAACTTCTATCGGCGATTTATTCCCAGATTCTCTGAGATCATCTTACCGTTAACGGCTCTCCTCAAGAAAGGGGTTCCATTCCATTGGTCCAAACAAGCAGAAGAAGCTTTCTCCTCCCTGAAAGACTGTTTCATGACCGGGCCTATTCTACTCTCTCCGGATCAGGGAAAACGATTTATTGTAGAATCGGATGCCTCCCACTTTGCCCTTGGAGCTATCCTTCTTCAAGAAGATGATCAGGGGGTGGAGTGTCCCGTGGCGTATATGTCCAAGACCCTTTCTCCTTCAGAACTGAACTATACGGTCCTTGAGAAGGAGTTACTTGCCATCAAACGGGCTTTTGAGGAATGGCGACATTTACTGCTAGGAGCCCAATTTCTGGTTGAAGTTCGGACTGACCACCACAATCTTCGAGCCCTTCAAAATGCACAAACTCGCAATAGCAGACAGGCCCGTTGGGCTCATTTTTTTTCTCCATATGAGATCGTGTTTACTTTCATTCCTGGCAAAAGTAATCTAAAGGCTGATGCCTTATCTAGGAAAGAATCTACTGAGTGGGCTCATTTCCGGCCCGAACCTTTATTTCCCAATGCTCGTTTTGTGCATGTGATATCCAATTTTCTTCAGTCCGTAGCAAGAGCTACAACCGTTTTCCAACAGGCTAACCCTGACCTGTTTCAGGCTTTGGGACTCACGGTATTTCAAGACTGTGCTTACCGTCATCAGAAACTGTTTTTACCCTCAGCTGAACTCCAAAAATCTGTTCTTACAATGTGTCATGACTCACTCATAGCTGGTCATCGAGGAGTCAACAATACTACGGAACTGGTCCGCCGCAACTTTTGGTGGCCTAGTCTTGTGGAAGATGTTAAACAATATGTGGCTGCCTGTACCGTCTGTTTACAATCAAAGGCACCTCGAGGTTCCCCCTTAGGTCTACTCACGAGAATGCCCGTGCCGATTCGTCCATGGCAGATCATTTCCACGGACTTTGTAGTGGACCTTCCTAATTCAGCAGGATGTACGACCATTATGGTCACTATTGACTATTTCACTAAAATGGCCCACTTCGTGGCCTTGCCTCGAGTACCTACCGCAGCACAGATGGCAAGGATCTTTATTACACATATCTTTTCTGTTCATGGTTTGCCGGATACTATCGTTTCGGACAGAGGTCCCCAGTACACGTCTAGATATTGGCAGCAACTGTGCAAAATGCTTGGGGTTACCCGCGCCTTGAGCTCGGGTTTCCATCCGCAAACCAATGGACAAACGGAACGATTGAATCAGACCCTTGAGGGCTACCTTAGATGCTATGTTTCAGCATCTCAAGACAACTGGACGGAGTTATTGTCGTTGGCCGAATTTGCTTATAATAATGCGCATCACACATCCTTGGGATCCAGTCCTTTTCACTGTTCCTATGGATTCCATCCTACCTGCTTCCCTGTGGAGGTGTCGTCTGCATCTTCTTTTCCGGATGTAGTCTGTCTGCTGCAGGATATCCAGCAGGGTCATCAGAAGGCTCTAACTTCTCTTCAGAACGCTCAGGAACGAATCAAACGTTTTGCTGATCGCAGACGCTCTCCAGCTCCGGTTTTTGCACCCGGGGACAGGGTGTGGTTGGCCTCTCGTTTTCTTCCTCGACACCTGGTGCCTTCTAAACTTTCTCCTAAGTATTTTGGTCCGTTTCCTGTGCTTCAACGTCTGGGGGAGACTGCCTATCGTCTACGTCTTCCTCCTTCTTGGTCCAGGATTCACCCGGTATTTCATGTTTCTCAGCTTAAACAGGACGTGGCGGATCGCTTTTCCCGTCATCGGTTGGCTCATCCTCCTCCTGTTTCGACTCCTTCGGGGCCGGAGTTTGAAGTTGCTGGCATTTGCGATTCCCGTTACCACCGGGGTCGTCTTCAGTACTTGGTGGATTGGCGGGGGTATTCGCCGGCTGAACGGTCCTGGGAACCGGCTTCTGCCGTTCATGCTCCACAACTGGTTCGCCGCTTTCATCATTCTCATCCAGGCAAACCGGGTACGTCAGCCCTTTGGAGGGGGCATACTGTCATATTCCATAGAAGAAGATGGTCATTGTGGCGCCGTTGGGCCCAATCACGGGTGGCGGCCATTTTTTCTCCCAAGATGGCGGCGCCGTCCGAGGGAGGTGTTCCAGTCTTGCAAGAGTTGCGGACTGTGGAGGCTCCTCCTCCTCAGCAGAGATCCGGATATCTTACGGCAGGCACAACGCTCGAGTGCGTTGCTACTCTTCCCAGTCAGCGCTTCGTAAATTCGTCCCTAGGCTTACTACTGTTTGTATTCTCATTTACTTCGTACTAAACCTTCTTCTGTCTCTGTTTTGTATAGAAACCCTCTTGTTGCACTTCAAAGACAGAGATTCCGCTTCCTAAACTCTACTTACGGGTTCCAGTGCTGATCAAAACAGATCCCTCTCCTTTCTCCGACAACCGCTTCCATTCTCACCAGGTTGAACCGTGTTCACACCTTGATTCGAGTCAGCTGGTTCACTCATCTCCCAGCCGCATTGTTCATAATGTTTTTGCTTTGATTCAAATCTGCTGCCAGGTACCCTTCTCTCCTTCTCTTCCTCGTTATTTAGAACTACCTGCCCGCACTTCCTCCCTTCTAGCCTCCTCACGTTTCCTTTTATATATATTAGGATCCCGAAGTTACATCGCGTTATCCACGAGTCATCACTCTCAACGTTTCACAGATGAAATCCGAACGGATACAATCTTGAGGAAATATAGATCTATCCTCTTACACTGGTAACTATTAGGCTACTGACATCCGCTCCTACTCTGTGTTAAGCACAAACTTACCTTTCTCTAATCTGTGCCTTTCTTATTTTTCTTTATGGAACCTGCATCCAGTCACCTGGAAATGTGTTAAAGACTTGCCCTTACCTGCTCACAGAGAAGACTTCCAACAACTGAGGTGGACAGGGTTTTCTTCCCCAGAGGGTTTCCCTGGGGAGTTCACTCCTTCCTGGTGTTAACTATCACGGGATAGGAGGGGATTCCCCTGGGGGGGCTTCTCATATTCCACCCGTCCAGGCTACAGGATCAGGTCAGTGGGTGCATGTTTATAGGGAAACATAATTATAACTGGAAACGAAAGAAACTGAACAGAATCATTACAGTGACTTTACAAAGCAAACCTAAAATGGCGGATTGACCTAAAATGGTGGCTTACATTGATTTTAAGGTCAGGACCTTGCAACACGGATTTCTTCGCAAGTAGCTTGCAAGCAGCTTGGCGTAGGCCAATATACATATATTCATTGCAATAGGAGGCACGATATAATTTCTCATTGGACACACCTTCCTTTTGGCCTATGCCAAGTGCTAAACTACTTCAGATCTCCTTGCAAATAACTCCATGCATCATCGTCCATGCACCCTGAATCACTGTCAGAAATATCTATTTCCATCAGGTAATTCCCTAAAATTTCTTTTAACACGTATTCCTTGGAAGTTTTATCTGGGTCATACACTTTATGTCCTATCGTACCTATGACTTGTGCGCAACATCCCACTAGCATCAAACATATACTAGGTAGACACTGAATACAACAACAGAGGAACAACAGAATTCCCAAAATAATCAGTAAGACCGAAAGTACCTTCCAACCCCAAGATCGCAAGAAGTCCCAGAACCAAGCGCTAAGATCCCAGTTTCCCTGGGGAACATGCACTTCTGAACTAAGGACGTGCAGATTCTGTATTGCCTTGAACATAGTTGGGGAGGAATCTGGCGCAAAAACACAGCAAGAGGACCCCACTAATTTACACACTCCACCACGTTCAGCCAGAATGACATCTATTGTTATCCGGTTCTGAAGCGCTACTAGTCTTATCGCTTTCTGTTCTAATGTCATATTATAGAGTATGTCCATGGTCCGGTTGATGGTTCTTTCCAGTACTCTCGCTAGTCTTCTGATATCTTCAGAATTCGCTATCTGCCCCCAAAATGGCACAACTGATTTTGCTATATCTCCCAAGATTTGGGCTGGAGTGTCACCGTTCTCGCCCCGCCGTGGACGAGCCTTTGAAACCTCTATTGTACTAGCTATAAACACCCCAGGTAACAGGACCCCCTAAGTAACAGGTTCCCTGCCAATGCCTGGGAAACCATGGAAAGCCTACATTACCGCAAACAAAGAAAACAGGTTCACCTACATACAAAGGTCTGTCTTCCCCAGTCAAATTTGCAACGTTGGCACAACCTTTAAAATCTCCCATTGACTGAGTACGATTCCTCTGTATGCAAAAAGAAACTGAACCGGGGCTATGGTTAACAGTGTAAGAAGGAGGCATGGCATCCCTATTGCCTATTGGAGCCATCTTAAAGGAAATCAAAGATTGGAAAGGATGAGACAGTTTATCAGAAGGCCTAAAAGAAGCAACGTTGGGCTTACTCCTATTTGCGAAAAGCGAGCATCCCAGGGGAGTCAGAACACGTTTCTCAAAGCTGTTCAAATTAGTGCTATCAAAGTTCCCCTAGATGCTATCGTTCCAACGGCCAAAGAACAGTGCTCTCAGAGAAGCATAACAAGCAGTTGTCAAAGGTAAAGGATGAATATACCAACCTAGCCCCTTATCCCCGTGTTGCAGTAACTGTGAGCAGACCCAACAATTAGACTTATTAAAAATTGTATGCATAGCATTCAAGATAAGTAGCAGAGTATTATTGTGGTACCTATGTCTATGCTGGGAGTCCCTAGGGGACAGAGTATGCAAATGTACGAAGGGAGTAGGAGCAGTATGTACATTTTCAGTCGGTAATAAGGATTCTAAAGGATGCATTTCCTCGAGGTACCGTAAACCTAAGACAGTGACTATTATAAAACCAAATATTATTATAAAAACACAGCAATACGTTTTCGGGGCCCAGGTGCATTGTCCATTGTCCGGTTGGTCACACAATCATTTACAAGTCCCATACGAGCGGGAGCAGTGGCAGGCATTGTAATCTTCAAACGGAAACCCCCAATGTTTGTTGCTGGTGACCTCCCGGCTGCACAACTTCTTAGTCCTTCCACAACCCCAGCCAACAGAATCCCCTTTCTCAAATTTGGGCAAAAACAAGCCCTCGATGAGCCTTTCCTTCTCCGAATGCATAGCCGAACCGTGCCGTAAGTCTATCAGATGCACAGCAAAACCATGCCGTAAGTCTATTTTCTTGGACGCAGATTGTACCTTGCTTTTCCCAGTACTGAGTGATCCGGAAACAATGTGGCGTCACTTCCCGTTGGAAGCAACGTATCAGAGACAAGTGAAGATGCCGAATTTTAAACAGCAGTTTCCGGAAGCAAAACATTTGGAGAGTGTAGAGACAAAATGGTAGGCTTCTCAAGCCTCACAGGCTCAGAAAGATTCTCCGATATACTCTCCGCGCTATCTACTGCTTTGGGATCGTTGGTTGCAGCATTAGCAAGGAGTTCTGTTTCTTCTGTATCATGTGGCACTGGGTGAGGAAGTTTCTTGACGTGCGACGCGTGGATCCAATTCTTTCTTCCAAAAACCCACACCGCCGTCTGCGTGACCAGCAGGACCAGGAATGGGCCCCGCCAGCGAGGTGCAAGGCAGGAAGAGCGCTCAAATGCCTTGATGAGCACCCAGCTTCCAGGCCGTATGCTGTGGCCCGGGCCCTCGTATCGCACAGGTAATGACTCTTGCACCTGGTGGTAAATCAAATACAGGTTTTTAGTCAACTGGCTACAATAATCTGAAAGTAATACATTTTCAACATCTCTCAAAGATCTACATTTAGGAAGGTTCCAGATATTGGCAGGTCTCCCCATTACCACCTCAAATGGAGAGAGCCCAGTCTTAGTTTGAGGGGTTGTACGCATGGATAATAACACGATCGGTAAGGCGTCCGGCCATTTTAATTTAGTGCCGGCACACATCTTAGCAAGCTTGTTCTTGATGATACCATTGTGTCTTTCTACTAGTTGGGCGCTCTGAGCGTGTCTGGCCGAATGGAACCGTTTGTCGATCTGTAATGCCGCACATATCTGCAGAATTACAGTAGCAGCAAAATGTGGACCATTGTCCGACCAGATGACTCTTGGTAGCCCGAACCGTGGGAAGTACTCTTTTAACATGGTTTTCGCAGTAGTCATGGCTGTAGCATCTTTGACAGGGAAAGCCTCAACCCATTTAGTAAAAGCACAGATGACCACTAGTACGTACTTCATATTATTACAGCATTCTATTTCATTAAAATCAAAGTGGATGACTTCAAAGGGGACAGAGGGTGGCCCAAAACTTCCCCTTGGAGTTGCTGTCCCCTTTCCCACATTGTGTTGTAGGCAAATCATGCAATCCTGAACATAGTGTTGGGCAGTTTTCGAAATGTTGTAATTTACCCAAACTTTCCCTAACATTTTCATTACTTTCTGGGGACATACATGCATTGTACCATGGGCCATGATGACCATCATCATTACATACGCGTCAGGAAGTAGCCATTTCCCTTCAGCTATGTCCACCCAGCACCCGTCATCATCAAGTTTCCCCAAGCCCTCAGCCCACCTCTTGGATTCTTCTAACATGGCATCATATCCCGTACAGACCGTACAGACCCAACACCCTCGTCCATTGCATAAGCATTTACAGTTCCCTTGAAACACACATCTCCGTACGGAGATCGGTAGCAGTTTGTCTAGATATCTGATCAGCGAAAGCATTCCCTTTCCCTATATCATCTGAAACTTTCAATGTGCTGCACATTTCATAACTGCTAACTGAGTAGGGAGCGCACGCACTGAGAGTAGTTGTACTATTAGGGAGCCATGTTGGATTTAGGTGCCATGTGAAGTTAGGAACCCTCTTCCTGACCAAAGTTTCCCAAAGTTGTGAAACACACCAAAGACATACTGACTGTCAGTATATATGTTCACTGCGAGCCCTTCGGAAAAGTTCACAAGCTCGGGTCAATGCTATAATCTCTGAGGCCTGCGCAGAGTTATGCGTGATTCTCTTGGTTTCCACAACCGTGCTTAATGTGGTGATTACATAAGCAGCTGTGGATGTACCATCCGGAAGTTTGAAGCAGGAGCCATCACAAAACAGCTCTCCTTGTGGATTATTCAAAAGAGTGTCTTTCAAATCAATTCTACCCTTTGTCTCTTGTTCGGTAGTATACAGACAGTCATCTGACTCTTCATCGCCGCAAGTAGTATCTTGCGGGAAAGGTAGGAGTTCAGCCGGATTAAGAGCGCAACACCTCTTAATTTGGATGTGAGGAGCAAACAAGATCAATTCATATCTCGTCACCCGTGCGGAAGTGAGGTGTTGCATTTGGGTTCGGTTCAGTAGAACATCTACAGAGTGAGGCACCATCAGGGTTAGATCATGGCCTAGGACCATTCCCTCACTCTGTTTTACATACGCAGCAGCAGCAGTGACAGCTCGCAAACATCTTGGCAAAGTGCATGCTACAGGATCAAGGGCGGAAGAAAAGTAACCGCACGGCCTATTCTTCCCTCCATGTTCCTGCGTTAATACAGCCACAGCACATCCATCACATTCATGCACAAACAACACAAAGGCCTTTTCATAATTTGGTGTGCCCAAAACTGTTGCTGAGCATAATGCAGTTGAGCAAATCAAACGATTGCTGGTGTTCTGCGTTCCACGGCAATGGCGAAGAAATGCCCTTCTTTGTCAAAGCCAACATCGGTTTGATCAGTAGTGAAAAATTCGGGATCCACAACCTACAGTAAGAAGCCATACCTATCAAGGCTCTAACTTCCTTCTGCGTATTTGGGACAGACATGCCAGAAATGTGTTTTATACTTTCAGGTGTCAATCTTCTTCCCTCCTTTGACAGGAGATAGCCTAAATAGGTGACCTACTGGCAACAATATTGATACTTTTTAAGCGAAGCTTTATGACCATGCTTAGCTAGATAAATAAGCAATAACACAGTGCTCTCCTTACAGGCTCTCTCAGAATCAGCAGCTAAAAGCAAGTCATCAACATATTGAAGCAATGTACACGTAGAGGGCAATTCAAGGGTATCAAGCTGTTCTTTCAAAGCCCTACTATAGATGTTAGGACACTCTGTCTACCCTTGAGGTGCTCAAGTAAATGTGAACGAGCGTCCCCCTAAGGTGAACGTGAACAAGTATCTACTATCCTTGTGTTTAGGAATACTAAAGAAAGCATTCTTTAGATCCACAACACTAAAGTAAGTAGCTGTAGCTGGAATCATGTTAACATTGTTGTCACATCAGGCACAATTGTAAATTGCGGAACAACGACTTTATTACTTATGGCACGTAAATCAATTATGAAACGGAATGGAATTGCTTTATCGCCTTTCTTGTACATGGGTAAAATCGGACTATTGCACAAACTTCCTGAAATTTTCTCAATCACCCCGCGATGCACAAAATCGGAAACAATGCATTTCAAAGCTCGCTCGCCCTCAACTGAAATCTTATACTGGGGAATGCATGGCAGTTCAGTTCCATGTTTCAAAACTATCTTAACAGGCTCAATCTGTAAAACACAGACATTGTTGTCGTCAACAGCCCATAAGCTCTCTGGTACATCAATGGTACATCAATGAATTCTGGTGGCAAAGGTCTAGTCAAGAATTGCGAGACAGAAAATTGCTGTGGTGAAATCGTCAAGCGCACTCCATCGGAAGAACAATAAATTACTGCATTTAATTCTTTTAACAGGTTCAACCCCAGCAAATTCTCTCCACAATTCGAAGTCAACAGAAATGGACAGTGGTCCGTAAAGGGACCTAAAGAAATAGGTACCGGTGAAGAAACTGGACAAACAACTGGCATGCCAGAAAACTCTATAGAAACATTGGTTTGCCCTGACAGTGGAATGTTTGCAACCCGAGAATGATCAATAGAAAACTTCTGTGCTCCAGTATCTATTAAAAACTGATGTTTCCTATTTCCCACCACCATTTCAACATAGGGACCTTTCTGATTGACGGGAATAGGTGTAGGTTCCAAACCCTGCTTCGGGCAATCCTAACAAAACAAAATATCATCAAAAGGAAGCTCTTCAGATAGATATGCAGCAGAAGGATGATCAAATATGTTCCTAGCATCCAAATCCGCAGTCTGATTATCCTGTGAAAAAGGTTGCTGCGGATCCTGTGCAAACTACCAGGGCCCCCTACACCCGGGCGACCTCTAGATCGTCTATCCATATTCCCAAATGTGTTATTCGACCTCTGTCGAGGAACGGGGCATTGTGCACGCCAATGACCCTCTTGTCGACAATAGGAACACTGGTTAATGTTCACAGAACCCAAGGGCACATTCCCTTGTGGAACATACTGACCTCTAATCTGCGAACTACCCCCTCTGGGGCCTCTAACAATTTGCTGTAATAGTACTTTAGTCTTTAAATCACCTTTTCATTTTTCAACTCTATCTTTTTCATTATTGACACGATTCTCGTAGTACTGAGCCATGTGCAATACTTCTGATTGGGACTTCGCCTGCCAAGCGCTCTCAGAAGACATAATTTGTGACTGGATGTCAGACAGCAATCCACACACACATTTGTCCACAAATAACCTTTTCCAAGACTCTGTGCCTAAGTCTTGTCCGCTGAAATCCGAGAATACCTGTTCGAACCGATTAAAGAACTCAGAAGCACCCTCAGACTTCCCTTGGACACAGGCCGTAAGTTTGTCCCAAATAATTCTTTTCTCCGGGATTATGGTTTTTAATTTTGTAATGATTCTATCAGGAAAAGTTAGTATCACCTGGGGCGGTCTTTCACCAGCTGGTCTTTCTCCATCGAATCTAGTTATATTCGCCCATGTATCTCCCAACCCTGGCACATCGTCTATAGTCCTAACTTGTTTCCACAAATCTACGGGCAGGAGTACAGGAAATAACAAATCAATATCGCCCAAGGTGAACACTGAGGACTGCAAAACGGACTCTATTTCTTTATAGAATCCTGTCAGATTTTTCCTAATATCAGGAATAGATTGTCTAATAGTATCCAATTATTGTCTTGAGAACGGGACGTGAACAAACTGTGATATATAATGTGCAGGAATGTTCACAGCGACTATACCCTGTGCAGCATCGGCCGCAATCTCAACCTTCGGGACAAATGTCGGAGGAACCTCTCTCATAGGCAACTGAGAAGTAGGTGACTCCGAAAGCTTACTAAGCAACAGAGCTAAGTCGAGCGCTAAAGCAGTCGAAGACGTGTCAAGTGAAAAAGCTCTCTTATACATACTCAATAACTCTGTGGGACAACTAATCTTTATTTTCACACAATCATCCTGTAGGTACTCTTTCATTACCTGTATCACTTTCCTCTGCATTTCTGGCGTATACTGACTATATGTGTCATATACCTCAACTGGAGTTATCGACATATCCGAAATCCATCTAAGCGCGTCCTTCGTACACATTTGTGCTTCCTCAGATATCAATGTTCGACAAGGAAGGAACCGTTTCTGTACATACATACTTTCCCCCTCATCATCCTCATTCTGTAACCTTTCCAACTCCTATCTATACTCAAATAGCCTCTTGATATGCTTGTTTACTTTCTCCACTGTGTCTCTTGAAAACGCTAAAGTATTTAGATCCCCTAGCCCTTGCGGGAGATCTGTTTTATTTAATTTGCCCCACTTCACACATAAATGAATCCCTAAACCTTCAATGAAAACATTTTCCTCAGGAAAATTATCCATATTATAAAGTGTGGCAAAAACATTAGCTTGATCATGCCTCTCCATACAATGCTTAGCCCATGCAATCAAATCACGTTTCTTCTCTTGTGGTACAGTTTTGCGAGTGACAACCTTCGACCCCGCACCTTGATCGACTACAAGCGGCACAGGACCACTTGGAAGAGGGGGCGCATGCAAATTCAATGGAGGTACTGTTACTGGTGCAATAGGAAGGGGTGGAGGACTAGGTGGAGGAACAGTAACTGGAGGAAGAGGAACATTAGGAGGAGCAGGAACAACAGGAACAACAGCAGGTAGAGCAGGAATAGCAGCAGGAAGACGCAAAGCAGCAGAAAGGGGAACATACAGAGGTGGCGCAGAGGCACCAGGCCTTCGTTCATTTAACAATTTGTCTATGAATTCGTCGGAAACACAAAGGTCTTTAGAAGGATAGATTTTCTGTATTCCAAGTGAGAAAGCCCTATTCATATTTCTAGTCGACTCAGAATGTTTATCTTGATCATACAATAATGCTTTTTTGGAGTTCGTCTTATGACGGCACACATGTTTTTCTCTACTTTTAAGTTGCTACAATGCTTCTTTTTTTCAATTCTGCAAAACATCAAATGCTGCAGGACTAGCATTTTTCTTTAATAGAATTGACTCTAAATACTCAATAGGAGGGATTTAAAAACTACCATTGATTGGCCACTGAAGTTCGGAGGCATGTCTGGTTTGTCTGTGCCAAATATCATTAAACACTATACTTCCAATGCCATGCTTACAGTACATAGTACACACCGCCGACCTCTCCTGTGGTGCCGGACGGCTAAATTCCAAAGATTGTCTATCACTGCGGAATAACGCCCTGAAGCAGGTAGACAATTTCCCAGGAATATAAAATTATTGGTTTTACCTGGTCAATAATTGTGTCTATAGATACAATACGCCAAAATCAAATTATCAGGATTATTTAAGAGTTGGGTCACGACTCACCTGATCGATTTCATAAGGAGGTTCAATCGGATTTCAAAGAATCTTACCTAACTAATCTTACCTAATGTGTGGTGATTTTGTCAAATCTGCCCGCCTCGATAAGTGGACCCTCGTCAAGATGCCGTTCTCGGACCACAAGCTAATCGTCCAGGGATCGAGTCGTGCAGCGCTGCTGAGGTGTCGCGTCTCGTTCAGTGGGGCCCCTTTTTGTCACACTGTCCGATCCCGGTCCGATAGCGAGGGTCAACCTTCGATAATCCAGCATCAATCTTGAGGATCCCTATTCGGGCACCAACTGTGAAAACAAAATCAAAATATTGAGGCTGAGTACCCCAAAAGGAAATACACCGAACACGGGTTACAAAGGAACATACAAGATCTTTAATTTATACTGAATTAGTTACAAAGAACAAAGCAAAATCAGATAGCTATCAGCCCTCAGTACAACACAGCGAACTCCAGCGTGGTTCGGTGTGTTCAGTGAGAAACGCTGTACATTAGAATTTGTTGCTCTTTTATACCATTTGCGAACACGATGTCCAACCCTACTTCGGGTTAATATTCCTCTAATACATTAGTGAACTAGGGTTCATGCCGAGTTCGCATATCCACATGTAACTAGTTTGCCTTTAATACATATGTCAACAAGCCTACACGGCAACTGTGTATTTTGGGATTTCCCATGCGGGTCTACTCAAACATTAATACAATGTAGTTAAACTAGTGTTCTCAGTTCAGTATTTGAATAGATTGTTCTTAACATATGCTTGCGGATTAGTTTCATTAACGCGAGTTATCCTTTACACACAGGTCAATGAAGGACAAGGTCTCAGTTCACGACCTCAACAAGTGGCCTGCAGGCAAGTTACATATTAATTACACACAGAGGTCAAGACGGCCATGTTGTCTTTTGGAATGACATCGTCCACCATTTTAACTCACAGGGTGACTTTACAAAGTGAACCTAAAATGGCGGATTGACCTAAATTGGCGGCTTACATTGATTTTAAGGTGAGGACCTTGCAACATGGATTTCTTCGCAAGTAGCTTACACGCAGCTTGGCGTAGGCCAATATACATATATTCATTCCAATAGGAGGCATGATATAATTTCTCATTTGACAGCGCGGGGCAAGCCACTGGCATGTCTCGCAGATAATTACATAACATAGCATACACATGCCTGCATGTCACGTGGCAACCCCCTGACATGTCTTGTTGGTGATTACATAACATAGCATATAAGTGCCTGTGTGTCACGCGGCAAGCCACTGGCATGTCTCGTACAAGATAACATAACATAACATGATAACATAACATAACATATACTTGCCTGCCCTGCTCTGCTGGTAACGCGTGGCAAGCCACTGGCATGTCTCATAGATAATTACATAACATAGCATACACATGTATGCATGTCTCACGGCAAACACCTGAGATGTCTTGTAGATGATTAGATAACATAGCATATACATGCTTGCGTGTCTCACGCTGTAAACCACTGGCATGTCTTGTACATGATAACATAACATAGCATATACATGCCTGCCCTGCTTTGCTGGTATCACGGGGCAAGCCACTGCATGTCACGTAGATAATAACATAACATGGCATATACATGCTTGCATGTCACACGGCAGGCCCCTGATATGTCTCGTAGATGATAACATAACATAACATATACATGCCTGCCCTGCTCTGCTGGTGGCAAGCCACTGGCATGTCTCATAGATGATAACATAACATAACATATACATGCCTGCCCTGCTCTGCTGTAACACAGGGCAAGCCACTGGCATGTCTCGTAGATAATTACATAACATAGTATACACATGCCTGCATGTCACGCAACAAACCCCTGATATGTCTTGTATATGATTACATGACATAGCATATACATGCCTGCCCTGCTCTGTTGGTATCACGGGACAAGCCACCGCAAGTCACGCAGATGATAACATAACATAGCATATACGCGCCTGCCCTGCTCTGCTGGTAACGCGGGGCAAGCCACTGGCAAGTCTCATAGATGATAACATAACATAACATGTACATGCCTGCCCTGCTCTGCTGGTAACGCGGGGCAAGCCACTGGTATGTCTCATTGATAATTACATGTATTGTAGATGACTACATAACATAGCATATACATGCCTGCGTGTCACACGGCAAGCCACTGGCATGTCTCGTACATGATAACATAACATAGCATATACATGCCTGCCCTTCTCTGCTGGTATTGTGGAGCAAGCCACCACATGTCATGTAGATAATAACATAACATAGCATATACATGCTTGCATGTCACGCGGCAAGACCCTGACATGTCTCATAGATGATAGCATAACATAGGTTATACATGCCTGCCCTGCTCAGCTGGTGTTGCGTGGCAAGCCACTGGCATGTCTCATAGATCATAACATAACATAACATATACATGCCTGCCCTGCTCTGCTGGTAACACAGGGTAAGCCACTGGCATGTCTCGTAGATAATTACATAACATAGCATACACATGCCTGCATGTCACGCTGCAAACCCCTGACATGTCTTGTAGATGATTACATAACATAGCATATATATGCCTGCGTGTCACGCGGCAAACCACTGGCATGTCTTGTACATGATGACATAACATTAACATGCCTGCCCTTCTCTGCTGGTATTGCAGCGCTAGCCAACACATGTCACGTAGATAATAACATAACATTGCAAATACATGCTTGCATGTCACACGGCAATTCCCTGACAGGTCTCGTAGATGATAACATAACATAGCATATACACGCTTGCCCTGCTCTGCTGGTAACAAGGGGCAAGCCACTGGCATGTCTCATAGATGATAACATAACATATACATGCCTGCCCTGCTCTGCTGGTAACGCGTGGCAAGACACTGGCATGTCTCGTAGATAATTACATAACATAGCATACACATGTATGCATGTTTCACGGCAAACACCTGAGATGTCTTGTAGATGATTAGATAACATAGCATATACATGCTTGCGTGTCTCACGCTGTAAGCCACTGGCATGTCTTGTACATGATAACATAACATAGCATATACATGCCTGCCCTGCTCTGTTGGTATTGCAGCGCTAGCCAACACATGTCACGTAGATAGTAACATAATATATCATATGCATGCCTGCCCTGCTCTGCTGGTAACACGGGGCAAGCCACTGGCATGTCTTATAGATAATTACATAACATAGCATATGCATGCCTGCATGTCGCGTGGCTAGTACCTAGCATGTCACGTAGATAATATGACATAGAATATACATGCCTGCCCTGCTCTGTTGATGTCAGGTGGCCACTGGCATGTCCCATAGATGATTCCATAGCATACACATGCCTGCATGTCACGCGGCAAACCCCTGACATATCTTGTAGATGATTACATAACATAGCATACACATGCCTGCATGTCACGCGGCAAACTTCTGACATGTCTCGTAGATGATAACATAGCATATACATGCCTGCCCTGCTCAGCTGGTGTCGCGTGGAAAGCCACTGGCATGTCTCGTAGATAATTACATGACATAGCATACACATGCCTGCATGTCACGCAGCAAACCCCTGACATGTCTTGTAGATGATTACATAACATAGCATATACATGCCTGCGTGTCATGTGGCAAGCCACTGGCATGTCTTGTACATGATAACATAACATAGCATATACATGCCTGCCCTGCTCAGCTGGTGACACGTGGCAAATCACTGGTATGTCTCGTAGATGATTACATAACATAGCATACACATGCCTGCATGTCGGCCGGCAAACCCCTGACATATCTTGTAGATGATTACATAACATAGCATACACATGCCTACCCTGCTCTGCTGGTATCGCAGGGCAAGCCACCACATGTCACATAGATAATAACATAACATAGCATATACATGCTTGCATGTCATGCGGCAAGCCCCTGACATGTCTCGTAGATGATAACATAACATAGCATATACATGCCTGCCCTGCTCAGCTGGTGTTGTGTGGCAAGCCACTGGCATGTCCCATAGATGATAACATAACATATACAGCCTGCCCTGCTCTGCTGGTAGCGCTGTGAAAACAAAATCAAAATATCGAGGCTGAGTACCCCAAAAGGAAATACACCGAACAAGGTTTACAAAGGAACATACAAAGATCTTTAATTTATACTGAATCAGTTACAAAGAACAAAGCAAAATCAGATAGCTACCGGCCCTCAGTACAACACAGCGAACTCCAGCGTGGTTCGGTGTGTTCAGTTGGAGACGTTGTACATTAGAATTCGTTGCTCTTTTATACCATTTGCGAACACGATGTCCAACCCTACTTCAGGTTAATATTCCTCTAATACATTACTGATCTAGGGTTCATGCCGAATTCGCATAGCCACATGTAACTGTAACTAGTTTGCCTTTAATACATACATTAACAAGCCTACACGGAAACTGTGTATTTTGGGATTTCCCATGCGGGTCTACTCAAACATTAATACAATATAGTTAAACTAGTGTTCTCAGTTCAGTATTTGAATACATTGTTCTTAACTTATGCTCGCGGATCAGTTTCATTGACGCGAGTAATCCTTTACACACAGGTCAATGAAGGACAAGCTCTCAGTTCACAACCTCAACAAGTTGCCTGCAGGCAAGTTACATATTAATTACACACAGAGGTCAAGACGGCCAAGTTGTCTTTCGGAATGACATCGTCCACAATTTTAACTTACAGGGTGACTTTACAAAGTGAACCTAAAATGGCGGATTGACCTAAAATGGTGGCTTACATTGATGTTAAGGTCAGGACCTTGCAACACGGATTTCTTTGCAAGTAGCTTACAAGCAGCTTGGCGTAGGCCAATATACATATATTCATTGCAATAGGAGGCACGATATAATTTCTCATTTGACAGCGTGGGGCAAGCCACTGGCATGTCTCACAGATAATTACATAACATAGCACACACATGCCTGCATGTCACGCGGCAAACCCCTGACATGTCTTGTAAGTGATTACATAACATAGCATATACGTGCCTGCGTGTCACGCGGCAAGCCACTGGCATGTCTCATAGATGATAACATAACATAACATATACATGCCTGCCCTGATCTGCTGGTAACACAGGGCAAGCCACTGGCATGTCTCGTAGATAATTACATAACATAGTATACACATGCCTGCATGTCACGCAACAAACCCCTGATATGTCTTGTAGATGATTACATAACATAGCATATACATGCCTGCCCTGCTCTGCTGGTATCACGGGGCAAGCCACCGCATGTCGCGTAGATGATAACATAACATAGCATATACACGCATGCCCTGCTCTGCTGGTATCACGGGGCAGCCACCACATGTCACGTAGATGATAACATAACATAGCATATACACGCCTGCCCTGCTTGGCTGGTAATGCGGGGCAAGCCACTGGCAAGTCTCATAGATGATAACATAACATATACATGCCTGCCCTGCTCTGCTGGTAACGCGGGGCAAGCCACTGGTATGTCTCATTGATAATTACATAACATAGCACACACATGCCTGCATGTCACGCGGAAAACCCCTGACATGTATTGTAGATGACTAAATAACATAGCATATACATGCCTGCGTGTCACACGGCAAGCCACTGTCATGTCTCGTACATGATAACATAACAGAGCATATACATGCCTGCCCTGCTCTGCTGGTATTGTGGGGCAAGCCACCACATGTCACATAGATAATAACATGACATAGCATATACATGCTTGCATGTCACGCGGCAAGACCCTGACATGTCTCGGAGATAACATAACATAGCATATACATGCCTGCTCTGCTCAGCTGGTGTTGCGTGGCAAGCCACTGGCATGTCTCATAGATCATAACATAACATAACATAACATATACATGCCTGCCCTGCTCTGCTGGTAACACAGGGTAAGCCACTGGCATGTCTCGTAGATAATTACATAACATAGCATACACATGCCTGCATGTCACGCTGCAAACCCCTGAAATGTCTTGTAGATGATTACATAACATAGCATATATATGCCTGTGTGTCACGCGGCAAGCCGCTGGCATGTCTTGTACATGATAACATAACATATACATGCCTGCCCTGCTCTGCTGGTATCGCCGGGCAAGCCTCTGCATGTCACGTAGATAATAACATAACATTGCAAATACATGCTTGCATGTCACACGGCAATTCCCTGATAGGTCTCGTAGATGATTACATAACATAGCATATACACGCCTGCCCTGCTCTGCTGGTAACACGGGGCAAGCCACTGGCATGTCTCATAGATAATAACATACCATTGCAAATACATGCTTCCATGTCACACGGCAATTCCCTGACAGGTCTCGTAGATGATAACATAACATAGCATATACACGCCTGCCCTGCTCTGCTGGTAACACGGGGCAAGCCACTGGCATGTCTCGTAGATAATTACAGAACATAGCATACACATGTCTGCATGTCTCACAGCAAACACCTCAGATGTCTTGTAGATGATTAAATAACATTGCATATACATGCTTGCGTGCCTCACGCTGCAAGCCACTGGCATGTCTTGTACATGATAACATAACATAGCATATACATGCCTGCCCTGCTCTGTTGGTATTGCGGCGCAAGGCACCACATGTCACGTAGATAATAACATAACATATCATATACATGCCTGCCCATATCTGCTGGTGTCGTGCGGTCGTAGATGAAGCTAGCAGAATGATACTGCTGGCGGATTTCTCTGGCCATGATCTGCCCCAGGAATGGTTTGGAGCCTCTTTCCAGTTTAGTGTCCAACAGAAGTCTTGTTAAAAACGGTATTTTTTAAATTATTTTTAATGAAACAAGCACCAGACAACAATAGCACTGCACAAAGTGTTGATTTATAAAACCTACAGAAAAACTAACCTAAAAAAATCATCTTGGATACAATCCATGCAAATGCAATCCTTGGCGAAGAGACAGAAAGCCATGCGGAAGATGTGAGTTCTTTTCAGAACACAAGAAATTCTGATCAGCCCGCCATGTAATGGGAAGAGAACAGATGCTAACAGATGTGGTCAGTTTTTGGGATCTGAGCACCTGCAGCCTCAGCTCTTCAGGGCCCTCTTCCCTGCAGCACTTTGCATCCAGCAGAGAGTTTAGGCTTTGTCGCCAAGTAACCAGACCTGGGGTACCTACCGGTGTGCCTGACGGCATGGGAAATACATTGTGTTGGTATTGATCCAACGCAGGCTGTGGCAACCAGTGGAATGGGGTCACGTGGGCGATCGCTCGTGAGCCACAACATGCCCAGCAGGGGCATTAAGCACCCTCTTCAGCGCCACGAGTGCGGACCTCGAAATCAAGTACTACTCAGGTGCATCAATCTTCCAAATAAATACATCTGGGATGCAGAGCTGAGGGAATTAATAGCTTCATTTTAGATGTATTTGTATTGCATTTTTTAAAGATTCAGATTATATGTATTTTTGGGAAGAAAACAATACTACAGACACATGGTTAACACCACGAGTAAAAGTAATCTTAGGACAATCGAGCAAAAACGGTTCTACATTAAAAAAACCGAAAAAAAATAACATGGCCGAATTGTGAAAAACAATTGCACTTTTTTTAACCATTCGGGCGAAGACTCCGACACACCTCCACTTCCTCTTACCTTAATTTAAACCCTTACCCCACCCCTTCTATTTTTCAATATGAAGGTGCAAAAATTCCCCCAAAATTCGACAAAAAAATCTTATATTCCGTCGCGTTGTTTTCTGATTCCTTTTTTTGGGGGGGAGGGGAGGCGGTCATTCCGCAAATACGACATGTCTTTGGACTTTCAACTTTAGTTAGTCCTGACAACAATGTATCCCTTCAAATAATTTGAGTTCTAATAGAGAGCGAAGGCACATTATGGGGAGGGTGAAAAGAAAGATGAGGCGAAAAGGGGAGGTAGAAGGAAAGAAAGAAGATAACAAGAAAAGAAGAACGAGGAATAAGAAAGAGAAAGCTCACAAGACCGGAACTCCAGGCAGGATCAGGGGTATCCCTCCACAAAAGCACTGCAAGTCCTGCCGAACCTAGAGCGCGTGTCTAACACTAAAAACCCATCAACAGTCCAGGGGCAGCCTCTTCAGTAGAGAAACACGCAGCACATGTGTACCCTCCCCCTATGGACCTTCTACACTGAGCCTTCCAAGAGCATCCAGTCCACCCTCACTGCAGGGGAGTTTACTGCGGCTTCCAACCTTGTGTCTTCAAACAGCACTTTTCACTATCGTGGCTTCCAGCCTTGTGTCTTCAAAAACACGAGTTACTATCGTGGCTTCTAGCCTTGTGTCTTCAACCAGCCCTTTTCAATATCGTGGTTCCAGCCTTGTGTCTTCAAAAAGCACTTTTCACTATCGTGGCTTCCAGCCTTGTGTCTTCAAAAACACGTTTTACTATCGTGGCTTCTAGCCTTGTGTCTTCAACCAGCCCTTTTCAATATCGTGGCTTCCAGCCTTGTGTCTTCAACCAGCCCTTTTCACTATCGTGGCTTCCAGCCTTGTGTCTTCAACCAGCCCTTTTCACTATTGTGGCCTGCCATATTCATAGCCAAGCATTTATAGCACTGTTCGCCCCATGCACAGAACACCCCTCAGTCATTTCTTCCCTCTGCGCACAGTTTTTCCTCCCACCTCCCGCCAAGATGAATTTTTGAACAGCCTGTGCCTGGAAGTTAGTTGAGAAACCCAGTTTCTGAACGTGGGTGTGCATGGACAGTTGGGAGCCTATCCAGACATGCTGGCATTTTCCCAGTGAAGAAACAGTGGAGTGAGTGCCATCAGTGGGCAACCCCTGCTTTCATAAGGATTTAGAAGCAACCATAACCTAGGCGTGGATGTACTCAGTATAGTACGGTACTTCCAGTGCTCTGTTACATGAAGGGAGCACTTCAGAACTGGGATGCCATGGACCCCCAGCAGGTACCCCCAGCGGCTGCATGTACGGATGAGTATGGCCTTAAACTGGTGAGCAGGGGTGTTATAGGCTTTAAATAGTCATCGTAGCTGTTCCATAAACATGTTAACAAATGAGTGTTGGACTTGAACCCGGGGCAAGCTAAAATGAGTGGAGACCAAGAAGAAAGCCAAGCTGGAAAGCACCCTCTGTACTTCCAAGTCCCTTAAGTGTTCCCTGATCTTGTTGATAAAAGGCTTTCTTATTTAGGAAGGTGCTTTACATGGGTCAATTAGCCCCAGGGAAATGACACCTGTGTTACATAAGCGAGGCACAGGTGTTGGAATGGCCATCTCCAATCTACAAATGCCTCAAAAGATTAAGGTCTGGCCTTTTGGTTTCCAATGTTCCAACCCATAAACCAATGGATTGGGCTCAATCTGATCTAAAAAAAGGAGTGATGTCCGTCTCAGACATGAACACGACCACCAGGGGGCCCTTTGCTACTCCGAGTGGTTGTCAACTAAAGTTATCTCCCATGGAGCCTGCCAAAGTATCATGACTGGCACTGGCAGCTCAAGACTTCAAGTTCAGGTGGAACTCACCACATCCTTTGCCTGATAAACCTCCAGGGTTTGCGTTGCCATTTGTCTCCCAATATGTTTCGACCTCTCCTCCCGAAATTCTGAATGAGTACACTGTTGACTGGCTGGAGTACAGTGGCAAATACCACTATGGCGATGGACAGGGCCAGTGGCGGCCAGCCAGCCCAAGCCAAGGAGGCCCAAGCACAGTGAGGCCTCACATGAGTCCAGGGTCATTATTGGCACTGTTCGGACCTCATGGTAGAGTTTATGAATATTAGCACCGGGGCTCTCTTCAGGGTGCTAATGATTTTAAAGATTTCTTTTACAACAGTTGAATAGTGTGTTTACGTGCATATGTTTTGATGGTGAGTACACAGTATTTTTTCCTCACTTGCTGTATAATGTTGTAGATCAAAAACAGTATGTGAATTATTTGATACAATGATGATATGATAGGTTATTTATAACACGCTTAACCAAGAGGTTTCTAAGCGCAGGCCCGGGGATCGAACCTGTGGTGGTCCATGTCGTCTTGTTTCCAAGGCAAGCACTTGCCCCTGAGCTATCCTCCCGCGACATCTGCCCAATACGATGTATCCTGATATTTCTATGATCCCTTTCCCTGTGTGTCACAACTATCTCTCTTTCTTTGTAACCACTCTCTTTCTATGCTACATTTTATTCCCTGTTCCATTCTTACTTTCTGTGTCCCAACTTTGTATGTAAAAGGTCTCTTTTTGCACCATCTTCCTTTCTGTGCAACATTGGTCAATGCCCTGCAGCTCAGACCGTGCTACAATTCCTTACTAGCTGGCCACCATATTTGAGTATCAGTGATGGAGCCATGGAAGGGCTAGGGCATCCCGTGGGCTCTGGTTCCGCTGGCTGCTTAGGAGCAGAGCATCGGACGAGGAACAGGGGTGGTCTGGCCTATAGGGAACTCTGGAGATTTCCTGGTAGGTCTCTGTACCCGGGGCCTCTTTTGTGCGGCATTTCCACATGTCCCCATAGGAAAAGGGTTGGACTTGCTGAAAATGTGTAATATGAGGCCACTTTGAAAATTATATCCAGGGCCTCTTTTTGTTCCCAGTCCACCCTTGAGCGGGAACGCTTCCTCAGTGGTTCCTAGCAGCTCATCTTGCTTATCAAGCGTGACTTGTCATCATTATCTGGAGTGGGTGGCGGGAGCACGGCATTCTGGGATAAGGACGGAGTTGAGCAGAGGTACACTTTCTGCTAGAGTAACCATTGTCTCGGGAGGATAGCTTAAGGGCAATGTGCTCTCCTTGGAAGCAAGATGACACGGAGCACCACGGGTTCGATCCCCGGGTCTGCGCTTAGAAAGCTCTGGGTATTAAGCATGTTATAAATAACCTATCATATCATGTCCTTCTGCCAAGGAATGAGACAGCAGGAGCTGCTGTGAGCCATCTGCTGTAGTCTGTCATGCTCACACCCCGGACAGGAGCACAGACCAGATGTTTGAGGGAGAGCATGCCAGCAACACCCCACGCCTTGGAAAAAAAGTACATTTAAAAAAAAAAAAGTCTTTGTGTGTGGGCATGCTGTGAATGATATGTGTTTGTGCGCGTAAGAGTTTACACGAGTGTGTGTTTGAGTGAGTGATTCCATCAGTTTGCGCGAATGTATGTGTGTGTGCGTGTGTGTTTTGGATATTTGTGTGTTTTGTGGGGCAAAGGACCGCATCAGAATAATGAGCGTGCTTCACGGTGAATGCTGCCTGGATGGCCTATATTCTGGCGACCATTATATATATTAATGGCATATATAGATGTGTAGACAGACAGCATGATATTGTATTTTACAGGGCAAATTCACAGTCATTATGAACTTGTCCTGAAAGTTGGTAATGGAGCCATACACTGTGTTGGTACAGCAGAATAGTGTTTTACAGTGGCAACACTGGAATATATTTAGACAAGAAAACATGTTTTTCAGGGACATTTTGGGACATAATGTAAACGCAGGCATCATGGACCTGTGCTTTACAATGGTAGGGCTGGCATATATTGAGGAGCACTATCACTAAACATGGTTACAGTAGCAAAGCTGGTATATGCTTGGACAAAGGCAGCATACATATTTCATTTGCAGAGCAATGCTGACATATATTGTAAACATAGGCATCATGGACCTGTGCTTTACAATGGCAGCACTAGCATACATGCCAACCACCATCATGAAAGTGTTTAACAGTGGCAATGCTGGCATCATTCTGGGCAGATGAAGCATGAAATAATGTTTTACAGGTTCTTGCCTGCATATGTTGTGACATCATGAAAATGTTCGACAATGCTCCTGTGTACCTTTGATGATCTAGCATTCGTCTAATTTTTTTTGTTTGTTTTGTTACCATACAGATCTGTTTGTTAAATGTATGGCTGTGTACCCAGTTATTCCAAAAATGTGATGTAAAAGGCACCCTTTCCACACATTAGTTCTTAGGTAAGACATACTGAACCGCCATACATTAGTTCGGGTTCTGTCACTGCACTCGTTCGCTCGCATTAATGCAAGGGCACATTGCCAGGCCTTGCCAAGTCCCCTGCCGAGATGTCCGGACTCAATTGTAAAATGTACTCTTGTGGCATTTCAAGGAGAGTGTTTTTTAACACGCAAATTGGAGAGAATCTTGTTTGCGATATTAGGTGCTTCCAGTCACTGTCAACTTCCCTACAGAAAACCCTCAACTTCACTGATCAGTGAAGGCTATCCCAAGATTACGGATGTGTGCGGCCTCCCTAAAAGTGAAAGCAGAATTTCTAAATCAATCCTTGGCTGATTCTAATTTTCAGCACAATTTTCATTTAGAAAGTTATTTTAATCCTAGTGTTCATTCATGGAAACAGAGCATCTACCTTGGAGGACCCTTAAGGCAAGGAGAGCCATGATTGTTAAAAGGAAATCCGTACAGGTGGGGACTTCATTCTACCCTCAACTATATAGGATATCATAAACACATAAAGGATATCTCTAATTCCTGGTTGAGTAGTTTCTGACACATGATGCATGGCGCAGAAGCACAACGTCTTTGGTGGAAAGGAACTTCTACAAGAACGCAGATGGAGACGATGAAAACTAAAACCTAGTGGAGCACGCTCAGCTGGACTAAGACACTTTAGAAGTAAGAGGGATAAAAGCACCCTGCTTTAAATAATAAGCTGCAACCTCAGAATGTAGCAATCTCACCTCAGCCGGGCGGCGTACATGGCCGACAATGGCTTGGACAGGCCCGAGTGAAGCAAAGACCTCAGCGAGGAGTACGGGATATTACTGGCCATGTAGCCCCTATCCCCCCCCCCCCTCCTACCCCCCCGGCTTGGGTGTGATAGCTATTCGCACCCCGGGGCTTTCCCATAGTGCAAATAGTTTATATTTTCGTTTCTTGGTAGATGGGCTCCATGCTATTGCTATAAAACAAGATGCCCGCCGACATAGGAAAAGGGTAAGTGGGGGGAAGGAAGGGTGGTGGGGCAAGGATTCTAATGTCATTGGGGTGAAAGTGGGAGTTGTGGGACGTGGGGAGGTAAAAAGGAGAGGCTCCTTGTTGCCTCCACACAATCAAGATGTCTCCACCCGGGGAACAGCCTCCGGGGGCTGGAAAGAGCGACTGAATGACACCTGGACTTTAGGCAGTCACTTACACATTTCCTGTTGCCATTTGCTGAATAGCTACCTTGCTGCCTATGTGTTTCTAAATCTGTCTTCCATTCTCTGTTTAATTCCTATTTGTGTTCAGCGCCAGAATATCCTTGGGTCTCAGTTTGCACTATACAAGTCATTATACCACATATACCTTAAAGAGCGGGCGGTACACACTGTATTCTCGCCCGCTCTTTCAGCCACCTGATTGGCTGAGTGCCATTCCCTGGGTGTGAATTTTGTTTCTTGATTTGGCTGCATTTTGTTTAATTTTTCCAAGTAGAGTTACCAGAGTGGGGTTTGTGCCGGATACATCCAGGACTCACACCCTCCTCTTTCCCGCCCCACTGTTTGCCGATGGAAGGATCCAAATTTTCATTTCCTTTCTCCTTTCTGACTTTTCATTTATGGAGTGTTCCCCTCATTTTTCTTTAACCCTCTACCCATCCACCTGTACACTCTACACTTTTATCCCATCCCCCAAATAATTATTTAATTTGTTCATCTTCATTCATTCATTTTGCCATTTGTATACCTCCTTTCACCATAATTATGGTCCCAGTGCGCTGGTGGCTGAACGCCCTCGAAGGGACCAAAGTATGGAAACATTTTGAAGTGCTATTGTGCGTCTGTGCATTTCGGCCATTAAAGTTATGACCGGGTGGCCAAGACCCGGCTAGTCACCCATGTCTGAATGGCATGTGAATGGGTAGAAGGCGGGATATTAGAAGCTAATCAGGAAGGTGTGTGTAAGAGGATAGGTAGTTATGTGAGTAGCTCCAGTTCACATTATTGTCGTGAAAGGTAGATACATTCTTATGGCAGGGGTATTGTGCTACAATTTTTGAGTTATATGTGAGATCAGATGTGTGTGGGAGAGAGGCGTGCCTTCGGCTAAGTTCCGCAGATACGCAGTGTGAAAGAAAAAAATGAGTTGGCTATACATTCAACATAGTCTACCATCCTGGTCCCATCTAGGTACAAAGGGCAGTGTTAATCTCATATAGGATCTAAGTGCAATACATACCCACCTCTGTGTGGACCTTAGAGTGATACATTGCCCATCTCTGGTCCCTGGTAAAGTTCCCACCTTAAAAGTATATGTTGCAGCGGCAATACCCACCCTCATAAGCGTTAGAGTTACATTCAGTGCCAAACTCCAATGATGATTCAACTGCAACTACTTATCTAGCCCCTAATTGATGCAGTTGCTTGACCTAAAGGTGTGTTTAAGTGTGATACGTTACCCACCCTCAGAACCTATTTGAGTGCAATATCTGGCCCACTCTCAGAATCCTTATCAAGTGCAAGTTACTGGATGTCCTCTTGATTCCTCGGACGCTGAGCCATGTCTGTGTTGCTGGCGACGGGGGGTGCTGGCTCAGTGGCAAGAGTGTGGGGGCAGAGCTCAGGAGATAAATGAGAGATGGGGCAAGGTAACTGAATGGTAGATGGGCGAGAGGGGGTGGGCATGGGAAGGGGGTCTGACTGCTGGTAGATGCTGGTTTGTGTGGGGGACGTGGTGTGGTTCAGGATGTGGGAGGGGATAGCAAAGGTTTGAGGGCCTTTCTGAAAGACAAGTGACCCTCTAGGAGATGGAGAATGAGGAGGAGGGAGTTCCAGAAGGTAGGTGCAAGGACAGAGAAGCAGGCTTGTCCTTGTCTGGAAAACTTGAAATGGGGGACTAACAGGAGGTGTGCTGAGCCTGATCTGAGGACTCAGGTTGGGAGGTAGCGTGTGAGTTTGTTTTGGATGAATTCAGGGCCTTTCTTATAAATGGCATGGTGGGTAATGCACATGGCTATGAAGGAGGGCCGTCGGCTGATGGACAATCCGTGGAGTACTCTGAGTGCATGGGAGATGTGTTCTTTAGGCACGAGTGAGTGGAGAAGCATTGCTGCAGAGTTTTGGATCTGTTAGAGATTTCTAAGTTGAGATGCAGGCGCGCCTAGACAGAGGGCAATGGAGTAGTGTAGGCAAGAGAGGATGATGGCCATGATTGCAGAGACGATATAAAGAGATACAGAATGAACCACTTGAGAACGTGGAGATGGAAATTGCAAGATCTGGAGACGGCATCGATGTAGCAAGAGAAGGTTAGATCTGAGCTTAAGGTGCATTCTAGGGTTTTGACTGAGGCTTATGCAATGGGTGGGGATCATAAGGAAGGCGGCCAAGGGGTAGGTTGGGGAAGTAGACCTGTTCTGTCACTGATTAGGATTTTGTTTTTTCCAGGATTGAAGGGGAGGTGGTTTTCTGTCATCCAGCGGTCTATGCCTGAGATGCAAGATGCAAGATCTGGGAGGGGAGAAGACGGGGAGTTTGGGATCTTGAAGATGGTCTGAGTGTCATCAGAGTAGTAGCAGGTAGGATTGTGGGAGCAGATAAGTGCGGGAGGGACAAGAAGTAGAGGTTGAAGAGGAGAGGGGAGAGGGAGGAACCCTGAGGGGCTCTGTGGGGATCTGGGTGGGGTGCAGAGGAGAACGGATGGAGGAAAATGATTTGAGAGCCGTCAGAGAGGACAGAGGAGATCCATTTGATCCCTACGGTGAAGAGTCTGTTCGTGTGAATTGAGTGGTTGATCGTGTCAAAAGCTGCCAAGAGGTCAAGGAGGATGAGTGTGGCACAGTCTTCAGAGTCTGCTGTTCTTTTCAGGCCATCCCAGATTGAGACAACTGAGGTTTCAGATCCATGAAGGGTTCTGAAGCCTGCTTGGAAGGGTCAAGAAGGCTGCAGGATTCTACAAAGAGGCTGAGCTGGGATTAGGCATTGCTATCTAGAAGTTTGGCTAGAAAGCGATTATTATAGATGGGGCTGTAATTGGAGGAGATGAGGGGGTCAAGAGAGGGCTTTTTTAGTAGATGTTTGATGTGAGAGGTTTTGTATGCTTTTGGGAAATCCCAGATGCCAGTGAGTGGTTGATTATAGATCTGGTGAAGCTGCCTGTGCAGGTGGAGGAGAGAATGTTGTTGAGGAGGGATGGGGGCTGGGGTCCCCAGGTGATACTTCGGGGCGGCTGTTAGAGGGAAGCCTTAAGAACTCAGGGTGGGTGATTGCAGCAAAAGAGCTGAAGAGGGTGCATGTTGGGGGCAGGGATAAGGGGAGGGAAGGGCTGATAGTTTAGCATTGATGGTGAGGTTCCTTTCAATGGCTATGTTGTAGTAGTGGTCAGACAGGGAGTTGCAGAGTTCTTGGGAGGTGGAGGAGGGAGAGATTGCACAGAGAGGGGTCTTAAACTCAATAATAAACTTGTGGAGTTCTTTGCCGGGGTTGGTTGTGTTGGAGATGTGGGAGCTGTAGATGGAATGTGTTGCGTTCCTGTTTTCTAATCTGTAGGCTCTCGTTTGTCTTGCAAGCAGGGCTTTGTTATGTGTGGCAGGGTTGATCCACCAATGGCGTTCCAGGAGATGGTTGGGGGTTTTAAGGGAAGGGCTGATCCACCTTGGGGAAGGACTGGTAGGAGTCAGGGCGGATAGTCAGTGCACCAGAGAGCCATTGGTCGAAATGCACTGGGGAAGGCAGGAAAGTATGGAGAAGGATAAATCCAGGGAGATAGTGACCTTGTTCACAGAAGGATCCTGGTAGAGTCGACGGGGGCGACGGGTAAGGGGAGCGGGGGTGGGAATCAGAGCTGAGTAAAAATAGCGGAGTGATTAGTCCAGATAAGGGGGCGGGTGAGGGAGGATGAGATCAGATTGTAAGAGCTGAACTCTACATCTAGGGTGTGGCCTCTACTTTTTAAAATTAAGTTTTACTGCTCCTATACCTTTATTTTAAAAAGAAACCGTTTCGGAACGGTTTAGTTTTAAAATAACAGTGTAGGAACACATTGAAACTTGTTCTTTCAGTGCACTTCACTGAACGTTCCCTTAGACAGCAGGTGAATGTGTTTGGGGGTTTGTATTGTGTGTGGGGGTGGGGGTGGTGATGGGGTTTGTGGGGAGTGGGTGCAGGCTAGCAGGGAACATAGTTCCACTACTTCTTTTCGTACACTTCGACCACTGGTTTCTGGTATGCCAGAGGGCTCCTCTGGCCTTGGAGTTTTTTGGCATGGTGGAGGAGTGGTTTGGCACGGTGGGGGGGGGGGATAGCGGGTGGGAGTTTGACAGCTATGATCTAGGATGGTAGGTGGTGATGTGTGAAAAACATGTATGAAAGTTGAGGTGCACAGTGTCAAATATGCTGAAGCCATTCAATTAGCAATAGTTTTAAAATGGATTCAAAAGGTTCACTGGGCCTAAAATACGATGACAGTCAAATTAGTAAAAAATACGATGACAGTCAAATTAGTAACAGTTTTCAAAAGGAAAGCACCGAGATGAAAACGTGCACAGGGTCTAAGATTCGGAGATTGTCAAGTTAGAAACCGTTTAGAAAAAACACCTAGCTTCAAAGGTGCGCGGGGCCTAAAATGCGGAAGCAGAGAAGAGAGCAACAGTCTGAAAAACACCCAAATCTGAACAAATTGATGTTTCTTTGGCATGTTATTTGAAAATGCAATTCAACGACATCATTTGTGGACATTGACAGCAGCCCTTTGTGCCTGAGAAGTCTATTAGAACACGGTTCTTCTTTTGCCCGTAGCCTGGCACCCAGAAACGTTGGTATAGACTACTGTGGCAGAGTGATTTGACCAGTTTCCTGAACCTTACACATATTGTCTGCCTGCTGTTCCATTTTCCATAAGCAGATGTGAGGGATTTATCTTCATGTTTGATTGATTGTACAAAACATTGTAATGCGTTTACACTTTGTTTACCTCTGTGGCCTTTGAGAGGGTCACTCCCCCACGAGGGCTGCCCTTTGATGTGTAAATTAGGCACAGAGCTAAGATTAAACAGATAGAAGGGAAAGCAAGCCAAAAGGAGCCCCCCTTCCAGGTTCAACAAGCTTTTAAGTTTTTTATAGTCAGACACATTTCAATACATGGACAGTGCAGGTTTCTGTGAATTCATAACTAGCTCTGTTGTGTTCCTGCAGGCCATGTTATCCAGAGTCGGACACCCAGGTATCTGCAAGATAAGAAGGCCGCTTCCAAAATGCCATCCTTGCAAGTAGGCATTCTCAGTTATGTATCCTTCCCAGGTTCAATGCATGTACCTGTTTATTGTCTGTCTCACTGAAACTTGAATTTCACCATCTAATACCACTACTCCTGCTTCTCTTTTGACTTCTGACACTGCTTTTATACATACCCCCTGTCCTGTGGGCCATGGAGGGGGGGCATTGGGATGCTTTACCCCTCATCTTTTATTTCTGTTCCCATCCTTCCCTATCTCCCCACATTTGCCTCTTTTGAATACTTATGCACCTCATGTTTGAAACCTTATCCTCTGGCTTTTCTCTTGCTTTACTGTCCTCCCGAGCCCATCAGTTCCTTCTGTGAGGGGCGTGATGCTCTTCTTTCTTTACTTCTTCCTTCTTCCTCTCTTTTAGTTCTTCTAGACTGTTTTAATCTGCATCTTTCTTCTATTCACTTTTCTGTACCTTTGCTTTCTATTTTAGACTACCTTTCTCCTAGTTCTACTCCTGCTTCTCATGTTTCTGGTCTCATCTTGATCTTAGTTTTCATTCGCCACTCTCGACCACATCTGTGTCTGCAGTCCCTTTCTAGTCGTTGATCACTCTCTTCTTTTATTTTCCATTCTTCCGTCTTCTGACTCCTATTCGGTGTTGTATGCCTCTTTTAATTCTCATACGCTTTACCCGTGTGATCTTTGCACTTGTAATACTCCTCTGTTTATTTCCTCTTGTATTTCTGATCTTCATTCTCATCCATCGTTTGCAGCTTTTTCTGCGGACGATGCTGATTCTGTTTTCGCTTCTTCTCTTTCTTCATCTGTTGATTCTCCTTATCCTGTTTCTTCTGTTTCACCTACTCATAAGCCATCACAGCCTTGGCTTACGCCGCAGCTTCGCTCTATGCACCATCTCTTGTTGCATGGAACACTGGTGGTCTAAGTCACACTCTGACTCCGATTCGCCTGCTCTTTCTTCTTTTCATTCTCTTCACAATGAATCTCCTCTTTCTTCTAAGCACTCTTATTATTCTGATCTTCTTAATTCTCCCTCTTCTCATTTGCGTCATCTATTCCAAACCATGTCTTGCATACTTTCCCCTCCTTCTCCTGACCCCTCTCTTACTTCTTCTCTTTCAGCTTCAGACTTTGCTCACTACTTTTCTTCTAAGGTTTATTTTCTTCGGCAATTGTTTTATCTTCTTTTCAGCCCACGGTTTCTTCTGCCCCGTCTCATTCTTCTGTTCTCTCTACATTTCCTCTGCTCTCTGTATCAAATACTGAACTTCTTCTGGCTGCAACCCATCCTGCGTCAGCTCCTTCTGTTCTGTCTTACCTTACTCTGCCTTAACATTGTTCATCTTTCTTCTATCTTTTCTTCATCGTTCAAGCATGCATCTATTCTTCCTATCTTGAAAAAGCCTTGGCTGGACCCTTTCTTCCATCTAACTTCCGGCCTATATCTCTACTTCCTTATCTCTCTAAGCTTCTAGAGTGATCAGTGAATTCTCAAGTTTCGGCTTTTATTTCTGCTAACTCCAGTCTCCCTTGTTTCCAATATGATTTCCATCCTTATCAGTCTACTGAGACTGCACTACTTTCAGTTTGCGAACCCTTACTTTCAGCACATCATTCAAAGCTCTCTTCTTTATTAATTGTATTAGATCTATCTGCTGCTTTTGACACATTTGATTATTCTTTGCTTTAATCTTGACTTTGCTCCCTTGGGGTTTCTGGTTCTGTTCTTCTTTGGTTTCAATCTTATCTTGCAAATCATTCTTATCTGTTTCTTGGGCTGGTAAGTCTTTCTCTAGTTTTCCTCTTCAGCATGGTGTCCCTCAAGGGTCAGTGTTGGGTCTGTTCCACTTTTCTCTTGATACTGCTTCTCTTGCTTCTATCATTTCCTCATATGGGTTGTCTCACCATTTGTACGCTGAAGACACTGTATGCGATGCAATATTCAGAAGCATTCAGGGCACACACTCCTCTGTGGGAGGGCAAGATGAGTCCAGGGTTACACGGTTCTGCCGGACCATGGTGCCTAAGGCTACTTTATCATAGTTCATTAGGGACACATTGTCAGCAGTGTCATGGCACCTTTTCTGACAATAGGGACAACCCATAGATCTTATCTCTATTTAGTTTAATGTCTGCCTGGTGTCAGATGACCCATATCTTCATAAAACTCATTCCACACACATTAAGGGCCTGATTCATGGAACGTTTTCCTATGGGATTGCGCCATTATAAAACACTTCCATGAATACGGCCCATTATATAATGCCATGGAGGTGCAAGTAACATTGACCTGACCAGATCCATGTGAAGGCATTTGCAAGCAAAGGTTCTGCATTTGAAATAAGAATTGTGGTTCAGGGAAATAAAGCCTGATTCAGTGAAAGAAAATTCCTTCTCGAAGGGTAATCGCTTAGTGGTGACGTTCTCTGTGATGACCATAGTATATCTGCATTTGCTAACACCCAACGAGATCGGGCCCTGGTTTACATGACAGAGGAGATGTATAGTGGGACAAGCCAGTCTGATAGTGGCAAGTTTGCTTCTCATCTCCGTAGGTAGGGTATGGTTTGGAGGCCAATGAAAACCAAGGAAATAATTGTGCCTATTACCAGCCTTTCGTCCTTTTCATTTAGACACAAACCCTAGAAGAGTAAACGGTCCCCCAATGTAAGGGAATGGGTGCCAAGAGTCGAGAATTTTCTGGATACAGACATGCAGTAAACTGTTTGTGCTTTCAATAAACGGGTGAACAAAACAAGACTGTATTTTTATGGCAAGTTGCGTCGAAAGAGTCTACCATCAGCACTGGAAACAGGACAATGAGATGAAGGAAATCCATGTTGTTACACAAGTTCTGTTTAATGTGCGTTCAGGTGCACAGCAAAGTTCAGCAACAGTTCGATGCCCAGCAAGCGTTCATCAAAGAGTTGTGAGGCGATGGCAGGTGGCATACAATCCCACCATCATAATTTATACAGAGCTTCTCGCAGACAGTAGTAGTCATCACAATGCACAATTGGCAGAGCTGGATGTGTGCTGTCTGCCTGCATCACTGAAAGCTGCCCACCATGATCAGAATTCCAACAACCGACAGAAACACGCCAATTTCACTCTTATACAGTGGGATGTAAACACACGGCTGTTCTTCACAGAATTTTCTCCTTACACTTCCCCAACAAACATAGTGTTAGTAGCAAGAGTGTTTCTTGTTTTAGTGCAGTTAGCATCTTTGGTTAAAATCACAAATGCATGCACATTATCATTTGTGGTGTGGGCAGAGGTTCTACCTATGTGAGGCTATTGGCTCAGTACCTCAGGCAGCAGAAGTGTGCAGGAGTTCATTGTCGTCAGTTCAAGTGAACTCACTGTACATGAGGCAGTAAACACCAGTTGAAGCTGACGTTGGAGATGGCAGTGGGGGCTGGAGAGTATCCTCAGGAGTCGGCAAAAGAGTTGTGGTCACAGGTGGGCAATGCGTTAGCAGGTGGGGCCCATGATACGGCTTCTAGGGATGTCATCTGTGACGCTGGGGCTTTAAGTGGAGGCAGAGTTTTTTTTACATCTGCATGCATCCATTAAGAAATTCCCCAATACTTTATCGACATCTTGGTAGTAAGGAGACCTTCATGTGGCACCCACCACCTGACCTCTAGTGCTGACTTCCTCTAGTGCACATGGGTGAAGATCCAAACACCAAACCTGAGCCACTGGCCGTGTCCGTTGTGACTTTTGTGCATGTCTTCCTTCAGATAGGAATGGATAGACCTGACAGATTCTACAAGGGATTTGCAGTAGTTAAAACATGCAAACATCATCAAGATGCAAATTCATTTCAAAAGAACCTTGTTGAGGGGTTGTGGACATGTGCATGGTTCATCCAGTCAGAACCTCATGGTATCACATATTGCGTGCACAAGACTTTGTTAAATGCTTTACAAACCAAGGCAAGCTATTTAAGGCTGAACATATTTGAATTCTTGTCTACTGGGTATGACACACATTATGGTTGTATTCAACTGAATACAGAGGCTTACAAGCCTCCTTTCTGCTTTGAAAAGCAGTGGTCACATTTCACAATGTAGTTATGCCGGGCCTAGTGCCTCTGAACAAGCTTTGGTTGTTTACACATTTCTATGCTGCTCAGTTTCCAAAACACTCAGGGTCTCATTTAAAGTTCGGTAGATGCTAAAATCTCTTTGGCAGAAAGTAGCCTATTTAACGTTTGCCCCCCGCTTGCTTTGCACCAGAATTCCACCACCGGAAAGCTAGTGGAATATCCACCGGTCTCCATTCATGGCAATGATGACTGGCAGATTTTACTCCAGCTTTGTGCTGGCAGAATTCTCGAATAAAGCTGGTGTAATGCACAATTTAAAAATGCTTCTTTCTGCCTGCAGATAACCGTCGGTTTTTAGAATTTTCTTAACTTTAAATGAGACCCTCATTGTCTTCATCTGAAATTTCAAAATACTAAATCTATGCTGACACTGTAGAGAAGTGCAAAGCCTTATTTACCTAGCCCCTTTTCAGTTTTTGGTGCTGAGTCGGCTCATTTTTGGGAGAAGAAAAGATTACAGTTTTGACGAGGAGATCCAGATTAGGTACCATGATTGCTTCCTGTACTTGAAATCCATTGAAAATCATAGGGCAATGGGCCTTGTTGAACACTACTGATTAAGAAACTGATGCCCACAAGTCAGGAGGGGCTCACAAGAAAATAGGAGTGGTTACCTAAAAATGACTTTAAACTTTGTGACAAGTTGGAACACTGAGACACAGATTTCCAGAATTCCTGATGAGCAAATGCGAAGTGAGGCAGAGCTTTGGAAGCACAGATTAACCACAAGGCTGGGTGGCCTGGATAAATAGGAACACACCATTATTCTAATACTTCAAAATAGCTGATCAAATCTGCTCATTGGCTTAAAAATTGGTACTTTACCAATTTTTCCAAATTCTAATATTTTTTCAAAGCTTCAATATTTATTTTGTAGTTTAAAGTAAGCAAAATATTTTCTTTTCCATGGTTAAATCATTAAGAGCCACTGTGGAGTATTTTGTCAGGTAGCCTTTCAACTATGATTCTTTCTAGTGAGGCACTAAGTGAGTCTGGGCATTGCATTGTAAGACCTTTTCTGCCACTCATATTCCTTTGCCAGTAAAAGTCAATCCATCGAAGCATTTGAGGATGGAATAGAGGAATCAAAAACAGATTTTAAAAATACTTTATTGTATTTTTAATCCATTGCTTTATTTTGCTTCAGATTGTTTTTAGGAACTGTCCTTGGCCGCCAATGACCTTTGACCGAGTTTTTTAGGTCTTTCCATTGAATGGGCATAGAGGGATTTGTATAACCTCGCCTGTTTACTGGCTAGTCAAACCTGCCAGCAGTACTGTAAGTATACTTTCTCTGTGCCTTATTTTTAGATGGATACTCACTCTGTAGATTGATTATATTTTGCTTTACATCTACAGGAGTAAATAAGAGTAGGATGCTAGCGCTATATTCAGCACCATTATTGCCAATATTGGGAACTTCACATTATTATGAGAAAATACGTATATGTAAATGATTATCAAAGGGAGTCAGAGCATTCTTTGTGTGTTTGTATTCATGAGTAAAAAAAGGCACTTCATTGCAAGTGTAAATACTTGTTCTTTCACTGATTCGTGATAGCGAACTGAGTAGGGAAGATATTGATAACATCCAATGTTAATCATACACACACAGGTAACAGGAATTGGTTCCTAGATGATCTAGGGGTAGAACAACCTTTCAGGTACTTAGGGGTTGTCACATCTCTTTCACTAAGACATTTCAGCTGCCTTTGGGATGGAGGTTAGACTCTGACAAGCAAGGTATGATTAATAAAATTACATTGGGGTGACAAGCCATGCTTGTAATCAGCATTGTTGTGAATATGGAACAGGGCAAAGGCTTATGCTTCTCACCTGTCTCCTGGCAAATATTGGTGAGCCTCATCTAATGGTTCTAATGTGTTCATTCTACAATATCACTGGACTGGGAGTGATAAGCACTGTGCAATTAATTGGTGATATTTAGAGCTTTTCCAATATCTCTAATAACTTTTGCAGTGAAGTGGGTCCCTCGATCACTGTCAATTGTAATCTGGGGACCGATTCAGGGAATGAGTCAGTTAAACATTTTTCCACATAAATTATGCAGGCCTTTCTACAGGGATAGGCCTCCTCTCACCCCCCAAATACTTTTACAACGACTAGACAATAGGCATAGGGTGGACATTTGGGTAACTGGATGAAGTCAATTTGAAAGTTTTGGAAAGGACCTTCAGTGCTGGAGTCTGTGGAAGTCAAAGTCTTAAATTCTTGGCCAATATTGTGTGCCAAGCAGGTGAGCATGAGCTGACGGAATAGTGAGCTTATCTTACTAGCAGGTGCAACTAAGTTGGTCAGCCGGGAGACGTAGGTTAAAAGTGGCCACAAGGACTGTGGTATTGGGTATCACTGCCCATATAACAATTCCTGCTAGATAAGAATGAATTCCCTTTTTCTGTAGCTAGATCCTGCAACACTGCCAGACTAGAAAGCGTGGTGATCGGGAACTGGTTTGCTGTAACACGAATAAGGGCAATGTTGGAGTCAAACATTCTAGGAGGGTCATGGTTCTGGATGATTGCTCAGGTAGAGAATTTACTTGAGCAACTTTAGAGATGGGTAATTCATGTGCCTTAAACGTAACTATTATGAGGGCAGAAGGAAGCATTGGGGAATTTAATAAGGTAGCCACACAGGACCCATCAAATATTGAGGTTCCCGCTGCGGTTAAGAAACCTTGCTGTTTCCTCAGTATGAAGAAATCATGGGTGACACCATGGGCTTTGCAGGAGGTGGTATGAATGTTGGCAGGTTTATCTTTAGCAAAACTACAAGCATGTGTAAGAGTCATCAGCCTGGCAACTTGAGTAGAACAGGTGTTTGGCAACTGATATGCACCGAACACTTCAGACTGTGCACAAACTGAGTATCCTAATCTAAGTTAACACTGGGGATGCTTTAAACAAGACCCATCAACTTAGATAATCAACTCAGGGTTCTGCAGTGGTACATACCTAAAGTCTGATCTGGAGGTTATGCGGTGGTCGGTAATATTTAGGCAATCATTGAGGTCACCATTGGATGGTGTCGGGAGCAAGAAAGCATATTTGAGAATAGAACAATGAGATATAGTTACATTAGCAGCAAAAAGTAGCAGATTTGAATATTTATTCAAATGGGAATGAGAAATGTTCTAGTTTTTTCCTTTTAAAATTAAAGCGGTAACAGCTTGGAGGACTGCCATCATCACATGGTGAGCTTATACCAGAGTTGCTGCCCTTCTTCTGAAAGAGAAGTTGCATCAAAAGATTGAAGACAGCAGAGAAGTCCTGTTGCAATTAGATGTAAAGATGAGCTATTCTACGTAATAGGGTGGTGCTTGTCACTGTGCAGTTGAGTCAAAACCCCCAAAGCAATACTATTATGTTCATCAAAATAAAGGGTAAATGGTTTCTGATGATTAGGCAGGAACAGAGCAGGGGCTTTGGAAAACTCTTCTTCAATTTTGATACAGCGTTGTCTATTTCCGAGTACCAGGGAAGTGGTTCAGGAACAAGACTGTTTGTTCTCTCTGTGTCACGCTTTTAAAATCTATTGCTTTTTAACATTGCACTTAGCCTGTATTTTAGCTTTATCTCATTTTACTGTAACTGCCTCCTTATCGTCTGTCTTAATCGCTCTTTAATTAGTGCTGATTTGTGCTAACCACTTATACTGTAGGCTGTAATAGTTTGTTTTCAAATTCACAATGTGCAATTTGAATCAAGGCTCCCGTGAGCCCTGCACGCACTGCTAGACATCTCGAACTACAGTTCCCATCCACTCTGTAGTTCCTCTGTGGCTGTTATATTCCTGACCCCGGCGCGAACGTGCCTGCGCGCACGGGTCAAGCCAGTCAGTGTCAGTCCGCGTCTAGCTGCGTTGTGCTGTACTGCCATAATCGCTGTACTCCGAAACTCGAGTCGACTATGGGACTACAGGAGGTCCTGGCTGCACTTGAGGCAGCAAAAGGTACGTTGAACAAACAACAGATTGTAACTAGCCATATTAGAATCAAAATGAATCCGTTGGAATTAGTGCTAGCTGATATAAATAACATGCTTGTATCAGAAAATACTGCTGATCTATCCGACACTCGGAATGCTTATAAACAAGAGCCCACTACCACCACCCAATATAGCTCCCCTGTTAATGCTCTACCCATTATTAATGCCCATCTCCAACCTGATCCTCTCTTGGTCCTAGACATTAGTTCTCCACTTAAAGGAGATCCTGTTCCTAACTCTGAATCTAATAAACCGCTCACTCATCATAACGCTATTAAATCTCTTCTTATTAACACTAGATCCCTAGTAAAACATGCTGTGGAGATTGCCACTCATATTGAAGAGCATGATGTAGATGTAAGCGCTGTTACAGAAACTTGGGCCCACACAGCAGCTGGTCCTTCTCTTAACTCAGCCATTCCACCAGGCTTTGGAATGATTAGATGTGATAGGAAAGACGGTAGGGGAGAGGGTGTCGCCTTTATACACAAGCTAACTTTTAATATTTGGGAAAGCAGGGAATTTGTAATGGAAGGTGTTGATTCTCTTTGCATCAAAACTAGTTTGAATGGAGAGAGCACCTTAAACATACTCCTGATATATAAACCACCCCACATTATGGCTGATTTTGTGAAAAATCTTTCAAGCTTTCTGCTCTCATCTCATAAGGCAAACACAAAATATTTGCTTTTGGGAGATTTTAATTTATGGCTTAATCACAAGGATGATAAGACCGCACTTGAACTGCAAAAAGTTCTGCTTGAACTGGGCTTTACACATCTCATCCAAGAGTCTACACACAATATGGCCATATCATATCACCTTGGATTGGGTAGCCAGACACGAAATTAATATCAATAATATACTGGTATCACCATGTCCATGGTCGGACCACTTTTTCGTGAACTTTGATATTCTGGTGGATTCCCCCCATCAAACTTAAATGCCAAAATTCAACAAAAATATCACACCGGAATCTAAAAAGTATTAAGATGAACAAAGTACAATCAATACTCGATACCATACCCATTTCTAAAACTGACACTCTGGAAGACCTAGAAAAAATGATCTCTACTAACTTAGAAACTGTTGCTAATATTCTGGCACCCATCAAAATGAAGTTGATAAAACCTGAAATTAAACACAACATATGGTTCACGTCAGAGCTTCAATCTCTGAAGTCAATAACCCTTAAATCCTATTATACATGGAAGAAGTGTAACACACCACTGCCTCTCAGCAAATATAAGGCCTTTGTCTCCATTTACAAAAAGGCCATCATAAAAGCCAAATGTAGTTTCTTCAATGATAGAATTCAAAACACTCAGCACAACACAAAAGAGCTTTTCCGCATACTGAAAGAACAAGAAAGAACCAACCACATCATCCCATAGAGATCTATAACAGATGATGTCACTTGATGTAATGTAATGCAGCAAGCTATGCATAACAAATTAGATACCATCGCGGAAAATAGCCTGGAAAAAAACAATAACCTAAAATGTACCAAGCCTAAGCCTGCGGATTGGTCCTTCCATAGGTCACTGCTCATCCCAACATTTAATTTATCCCCCGTAACGGAAAAGGAACTAGAAATTATTATCAACCAACTCAAGCCCACGAAATGTAAGAACGATATCCATACCACCATGATAATTAAAACCTGCGCCCCTTCCTTAATCACCTCTATCTGTCAATTTGTTAAACCTTCTATAACCACTGGCATGGTCCTACATGATCTCAAGAAGGCATGGGTTATGCCCATCTTGATAAAACCTTGCCTTTCAGTCGATATGCCAAACAACTAGCGGCCTATTACTAACACGGTGATCCTCCTTAAAATCCTTGATCGTGTGGCCTATATAAAAATTGCAGACCATCTAAAGAAATATCCTATCCTAAATGACCATCAGTCTGGATTCCGGGCCGGCTTCGGTACCGAGACCGTGCTTCTAGAACTCAAGTCTAAACTAATGTCTTGCATGGATAGTAAGGAAGCTTCATTACTTATGCTACTCGATCTTTCGGCGGCTTTCGACCTGGTGGACCATGACATCATGGCCACCAGGTTGTGTGAAGTAGCTAATTTATCCCCCCTTGCATGTAAATGGGTCTTATCATTCCTTAATAACCGTGATAGCAGAGTCTTTTGCGGCACGGCAGAATCTGAGTCTGTCACAACTACCTGCGGTGTTCCCCGTAGTTCTTGCCCCTCCCCCTGTTTTTATAATATCTTCACAGCTCCTCTGTTCGCAATGCTTGACCATGAGAACATAACATTTACCAACTATGCGGATGACAATGTGTCATCCCGCTCTCTGGTTCTCATAGTGCAGATGAACTTGCCATCAATAGAGTTTTTACCCTAATTGAAACCTGGATGGTCCACAACAAGTTGGCCCTGAATAAATCAGAAACTGAGTTTTTCGTCATAGGATCCCCACACACTATAAATAAACTCGGCCCACAATATGATGGTTGTCAGATGGGAGAAGAATCTATCATGCCCCTAAAAAAGGTGAAAACACTGGGAGTGACCTTTGACCAACATACGACTATGAAACAACATGTTAGTAGTCTGGTATCATCATGCGCCTATTACATCAAACTCTTAGCACACTTAAGGCCCGTCATATCTCAAGATAATGCAGAGACCATTGCTAGAGCAATAATAGGCTCAAAAATAGACTATTGCTCTAGCCTCCTCATGGGACTTAACAAGTGTGATTGCAACAGACTGCAAGTATGCCAAAACGGGGCTATCAGAGCCGTTATGAAACTTAAATATAGGGATAATGTTACGATGGCAAGACGAGAACTCCACTCGCTGCCCGTAGAGTCCAGATTTCTTTTTAGGACTTTGATTATAGTACAAAAATGCAGATCTGGTAATATGCCTGGATATCTGCAACAGCTCCTTACTACGAGAAACAACACTAGAACATTAAGGTCTAATAATCAGCATCTAATATTTGAACCAAAATGCCAAACCACCAGAGTGGCCAAGTCAGCCTTCTTCTCCACTGGACCAAATGCCTGGAAAGCCCTACCATTAGACATGAGATGCATTGAGTCACTTGACATTTTTAAGAAAATACTGAAAACCTACCTTTTTAACTAAATTATTTCTGAGTTTGTACTTGAGTACTATCCTCCATAGCCTCTCACACATGTTCCTCCATAATCCTTGGCCGCGCTATATAAATGTAATAAAGTAAAGTAAAGTAAAGTAAAATTACACATCAATTTCCTCAAGGCCCAAATGATGTTTTCTTTGTTGGTCTTGGCCCATATGAAGGGAGATCCATCCTCTAAGAGCAAACTGAAACAGGCCATCCTCAGTTCTGGTCTCATGGAAGAGGCTATTATCAGTGTGGTCAATCTAGTGAATAAATTCACACTAGGCCAGGCAGTGGCCAAATGTTCCCTATTGACTCAGAATGGGTAAAGTACTGGGTCCCCAGAAGAGACCCCAGATGTTTTAAGCATGAATTCATCAATGAGGAAAAGGCTCCTGTTCTGAGAGACACAGCTGCTAGTTTCACTACAGTGTGGCAACAATCTATGCAGGATGAGCACTATGTCCAAAGAACCAATTACAATGTCCACAGGTGATGGTGTAGCTTATCTGGACGGCGAACCTGGAAGCACTGCTAAGCAGTAAATGACTCACTTCCAGTAGATCATCTGTTAGACAATTTCTTTCTTCATCCTGAAATAATTGTGGTGGTCAGTAGCTGTAAAGTGATGTAAGCATCCGGAAAAGGCTACAATGCTCTTCCTGCTGGAAAATGAGAGAGGCCAGTCACACAGGTAACTCCTAATCTGGATCCTAATGTCACTCCTAGTGGCACCTGCAGGAGACAGCCCAATTGCTACTGATGTGTCTACTGTTGTAGCTCAGAGTTTGGTGATCTAAGGGTTGTCTACCTGAAATAGAGGACACCGTTGCTTTAAACCTCAGGACCCTTCCAGAACTGAGCAAGATGTCATCATTTGGAGGCCCGAGTCAGGCTGACTTTTGCCAGGTTCAGAGAGACTGTTCAACTCTGGCAGGTCTGTGAAGGCAGAAAGAGGAACAGGCTCAGGTCGAGGCCACTAGACTGAACAAGGTTTACTGGGAGAATGGTCTCCTGTACAGTGAGCCCATGAATTCTGAGGCAGTGGGCCGGCTGGAGATTGGTTGTTCCCCAATACCACAGGAGGTTATTTCTGGACTTGGCTCATGAAATTCCTTTGGCATGTCGCTTAGGAATGACCAAGGCAGCTGACAGGTTGTCTGCCTAGTTTCTTTAGCCTCAGTTGGGAATAAACATAAGGGAATTTGTGTTCTTCTGCCACACTTGCCAAGCATCTGGTAAGTCAGGTTGGGTGACAAAAACCCCCTTAAGTCAACTAGCAGAGGTTTGACCGCTTTTCAAGAGAATACAGGTGGATACTGTGTGTCCTTTCGATCTTCAAAGAAGCTCAGGGAACTGGTACATTTTGGTGGTGGTAGACAATATCACATTAAAGCCCTGTGGTGGTGATGGCCCGGTGGCTACTGATGTGTCTGCTGTTGTAGCTCAGAATTTGGTGATCTAAGGGTTGTTACTGGTGTAGAAAATGAACCGGAGATAGAGGACACAGTTGTTTTAAAATTCAGGGCCCTTCCAGAACTGAGCAAGTTGTCCTCATTTGGAGCCCCGAGTCAGGCTCAATTTTGCCAGGTTCAGAGAGACGGCTCCACTCTGGCAGGTCTGCGAAAGCAGACAGAGGAATAGGCTCAGGCCAAGGCCACTGGACTGATAAAGGATTACTGGGAGAATGGTCTCATGTACAGTGAGCCCAAGAATTCTGAGGCAGTGGGCCGGCTGGAGATTGGTTGTTCTCCAATGCCGAGGGAGGCAGGGAGGCTGTTCCAGAGGGAGGCACCAGCCCAAGAAAGAGATTGATCACCAACTCGTTGCTTGGAGAAGCGACTGACGCTGAGGGAGTTGGAGGCGGATGAGCGCAGAGCTCGAGAAGGAAGATATTTAGGAAGAGAGAGTTGAAGGTACTGAGGCCCCAGCCCCCCGAAGACCTTGTGGACAATGCAGAGGGTTTTCAACTTAATACTCGCAGCAACTGGGAGCTAGTGCAGAGATTTCAGTCCTGGAGAGATACGATCCCTGGGCTTGAGGCCAAGGACAAGTCTTGCAGTCCTGTTCTGGATAAGTTGCAGAGGGGGGAGAGTAGAAGCAGGCAGATTTAGAAAGAGGCTGTTGAATAGTCCAGCCTAGAGAGAACCATAGCTCTGGAGACAGTGAGCTTCTGGGGCAAGGAGAGGAAATGAAGAATACCTCTGAGGAGGTGCAGTTGGTAGTGTGACTTCTTACAGACATCAGAGATGTGAGGAGAGAAGGAGAGTGTGGAGGCAAAGTTGACCCCGAGGTTTTTAGCCTTGCAGGCGGAGCAGGAAGAAGGCCAAGAGAGGCCGGCCAGAGAGATACAGGGAAGGAGGGAGCAGGTGTGCCGATGAGGAGAATCTCAGTCTTACTGGCATTAAGGCAGAGGTCATTGGCGGCACACCACTCCTGGATAGCGGACAGACAGCCAGAGATGAGGTCAAGGAGAGGAGGAGGCTGATGGTTGCCTGAAAATTAGCTGGGTGTCATCCGTATAGCACTGAAAGTTGGGGCAGAGAGGGTTGATGAGGTGGGCAAGGAGTGCCAGGTATTGGTTGAACAGCTAGGGAGAGAGGTTAGACCCCTGGGGTACACCACAAGTAGAGAAAAAGATAGCAGAGACGAATGACCCCAGTTGGACCTGGGAGGGTCGGTCAGAGAGGAAAGAAGTCAGCCACGCCAGAGCCTGACCAGTGATACCCAGGTTATCACGGAGATGATTAAGCAGGATGGCGGCATGACAGTGTCAAAGGCAGATGAAAGATCAAGCAGGGTGAGGACGTAAAGGGGTATTAGAGTCAAGGTTGGAGAGCAGGCCTTCACGGATGTTATTTTTATTTATCTATTTATTTATTTATTTATTTACAATTTTACATACACCAAAAGACAAACCATTGAGCAGGTATAATAATTAATCCAGAAGAGAGAAGAAGGAAAAAAAAATCATCATCCAGTTAAAAGGAGTCATTAAACACATACCCAAATGTTTCCATACAATGACAGCTTGTGTTTCAACTTGAAAATATTTTTTTCAGTTCTTGAAAGACAGTGCATCTCCTGAACCCAGTCCTCAAAAGAAGGGAGGGTTCTGGCTTTTCCATCCACGTAAAACTATCCTTTTGGCCACAATGGTAGACCGAAAGAACCATTTCTTGAGAGCAGAGCTAAGATCAGAAAGCACTGTATCATCACCTAGAATCACAGTCTTGAAATCCAGTACACACCCACCGCCAGTAATCTTGTCACACACATTGCAAATATCGCTCCAAAAACCTCTGACTCTCAAACAGCTCCACAACATATGTTCCAGAGATCCAACCTCTTGATCACAACCCCAACACGCATCACTGTCAGCCATGCCTCTCTTGTGCAAATATTCCACACACCAGTACACACAATTAAGAATCTTAATCTGCCTAGACCGTTCTCCCAAATTCAGTGAACACAAGGATACATTCCTGCACAAATTTAGCCAACAATCGGAATCAATTTCAGAACCAATCCTTTCACTCCATACTTCCTACAGTCTGTCATTACCCTGAAATCGTGACACAAACAATTTGTAAATTTTGCTGGCCAAACCCCCTCCATTCCCATTCAGGTCGCCCAGAAGGATGTTGAAGTCCAGGGTTTTGACCAGTCAACTTCACCAACTGCTCTCTTCAAGCGTCTGTAAGCGGAATTTGAAAAATTACCAAAACCACAGCTGTCTCTAATCTCAGCAGCAGTCAACCATCGTCCATCCTTCCCTAAATCAGAAATCTGTCTAATACCCGCCAGGAACCAATCTGGCCAAACATTTTTTTTTGAGTTATCTCGAATCTTTGGATTCAACCAAATGGAGGCCCTCTGGCATTTAAAGGCGTCATAACCCAACAACGCTAACACCTCACGCCAAGAAGTGCGTAAAAAAGCTGTCACAGTAACTTGTCCCCAGATCCTTTAGTTTTAGTGCTCAGAAGAGCTTCAGGGCCAAGCGGACCAAAGGCATTAGCTTCCGCTACCGCTCAGTGATCTAACTCACTACTCAAAAATGGAAGAAAAGAATGAGATGAGAAGGCTAAATGATAGGCCTTAAAGTTCGGGACGCCCAGACCACCCAGATGAACAGGAAGCTGTATTTTCCAAATAGCCAGTCTCAGAGGTTTTCGATCCCACAGAAATTCCTGAATTAGATGATCCAAATCCTTCCAAAAACAGTTTTTAATCCTCAAAGGAAGCATGCTAGTCACAAAATTGATCTTCGGTGTCAAGTTCATTTTTAAGGCATTAACTTTACCCCACATCGATAGACTGAGATGAGACCATCTGGCCAAATCTATTTTACAGTCTTGAATAATTCTTCACATGTTTTCATTGACCATAAGCGAGACAGGAGACGTCAACCAAATACCCAAGTATTGTAAGCGCATATCACACCACTGAAATCCCAGACCCGTGACAAGATTTTTATCACATCTGTGCGAAAGATGTAAAATCTCTGATTTTAACCAGTTGATCTTGTAACCTGAAAATGCATAGAAATCAGATAATATCTGCATCAGACAAGGAAGAGACACATTGAAATCCTGAAGCACCAACAAAAGATCATCTGCATACAGCCATGCCTTCTGCCCAACACCCCAGCAACCAATAACATGCAAATCAGCTTCATTCTTGATACAAATAGCCAGAGGTTCAATTGCCAGCAAAAATGAAAGAGGCGACAACGGACACCCTGACGAGTGCCCCGTTCCAAACTGAAAGACTCTGAGATAATCCCGTTGGTCCTCACATCTGCCGTTGGATTGGCATATAAAAGTGCAACCCAAGAAATGAAATCCTCACCAAAATTCATCTCCCTGAGTACTGAAAACAAATAATCCCAGCAAACCCTGTCAAATGCTTTCTTAGCATCAAGGGAAAGGACTGCAGCCTCACAGTCCGCCGCACCAGCAATCTCCATGGTGAGCAACAATTTCCTAATGTTACTGGATGCACGTCTGTTTTTCATGAATCCAGACTGTTCTACACCAATCAACCTAGGCAAGAATTTTTCCAAACGCAAGGCCAGGACCTTAGCCAAGATCTTATTATCGGTATTGATAAGACTGATGGGACGTAACTGGCTGGGAGACTGCCATCCCTCCCCTTTTTCAAAAAAACAGAGATAGAAGCATGACTCGTACATTTAGGCAGGGACCCGTCCAACCTACTAGCATTGAACACATCCTTCAGAAGTTCTAAAGCCGAATTTGGAAGAATCCTATAAAATTCACACGGGAGCCCATCTGGACCCGGGGATTTGCCACCATTTAATTTTGAAATAGCAGTTTTGATCTCATCAATGGTCACTGCTTCGCCTAGAAGGCAACTTTCTACATCCTGAATTTCTGGAAGATTAAAATTCATGAAGAAATCCCCCCTCTACCCGAGATGCCAGCCTCATTGCTATACAAAGTCATGTAAAAGTCACGAAATACAGAATTTATTTTCCTAGGATCAACCGTAACTCGACCTTCCCTGTCAACAACAGAAGTGATAGCAGATTCCGAAAACCTCTGTTTCAACCTGAAAGCAAGCCATTTATCACACCTCTCTCCCTTTTCAAAATATGTACAGCGAGAGTAGAATAAACTACGTTCTGCCCCAAGCGACAAGATGTCCTCCATTTCCTTCTTTAATTTTTTCAGCTCCCCCATTTTTGCCAAATTAGACGGATCCAGCATTAAATCCCCAAAAATCTCACTGATTTTATTATCAAGTTCCAATCTGTTCCTCTCTTCTCTTTTCCGTTTTCCACTAGACAACCCGCTGCAAATACCACGCATACAACATTTAAAGCACTCCCAGAGGGTCGCTAAATGGATCTCATCTGAATTATTCTCCGCCACAAAGCAATTTACCTCCGATACAATTCGCTCTAAAATACTATCATCCGACAAAATTGATGCATTCAGTTTCCATTAGAACACTGAAACTTCAGATTCAGCCGTATCTCCAACGGGGCATGATCACTCAGCAGAATATTACCGATTACACAGGAGACAAAGCTCTCCGTAACCGTCCCTCCCGTAAAAAACATGTCCAGTCTGGAATACACCGCATGGGCGCCCGAAAAGAAACTGTATTGACGTACATCCTGATTCATGAGTCGCCAATTGTCCTTCAAGTTGTGTTCCGTCAGAATGTCAAGAGAGCCCTATGATGATGGTCACTCCGCGTCATCCGTCCAACCTGACTACGGTCAAGCAAGGGGTCAACAACAGTATTGAAGTCACCTCTAAGAAGAATATTAGGTGTGTCAAATTCTAAAAGAGTCTGCGCAACCATTCCAAAAAACGAGCCATCGTCCACTGTTGGAGCATACACATTGCAGAGGGTCACAAGAACCCCCCTAAACTCAACCAACAAGGCAATCATTCTTCCCTCCTTATCAGCACGCTCTCGTACAATTGTCAAAGGTAATTTCTTCCACAGTAAAATGGCCACACCCCTGGCCCTTGAAGTGAAGGAAGAACCAAAAGCTGAACCAACCTATTCCTTTGCCAATTTTGGAATGTCATCACTTAAAATGTGCGTCTCTTGTAAGAAACATATATCCGCATTCATATCACGAAGCATTGTGAACACTTTCTTCTTCTTCACAATATTATTTACCCCGTTCACATTCCATGAGACAACAGAAAGATCTCTAACAACCCCACTGTGATGTGAAGTCATTGCAGAAACCGCAGTCGAACAGACAGAGAAATAAAGGAAAGAAAAATCAACAGAAGTAAAGAAGAAAAATAACAAAAACAACAAAGGAAAAGGAACCAAAACTGAACAGTCTAGACTGTGAAGTCTATTCAGCTTGATAAACAATAGAAAGAACATTGACGCCAACCCCAGGACCTCCCCCAATTTCCTTCAAATACACAAACAAAACATTAAATTCATAAATGAATCCACCCCTCCAAAATCCCCACACAAAAAACAATACCATACCAAACAACCCAAACAAGAAAAGGAATGAGCATGCCTCCAACATGGATAACTTAGACTGTAAACCCAATAACCCGATTCATAATAAACTAGAACTAAAACCAATCCCCACAGCAGATAGAAAACCAGGTACATAATGAGCAAAACCCCAACCACTGAGAGTCGGTGAGAAAACAACCCATAAAAAGAAATAAATATGTTGAAGCATTTGGATTTCCATGACATATAACCCACAAAATACAAACATAAGGGCTCCACTAGAGAAAAATACATCCCATAACCAAAAACCCAACTCGAGATCGCCAGATGAGGAGCGGATTAAAAAAAATGCAAAGTCACATTTCAGAAGTTCATAACTCAGTCCAGAGTCCAACATCCAGCAGACATCACTTTTCATGGAACGTTTTAACACTCAATGCCACCCACACCCACCAGGTCAGTTCTCACCTAAGCCAGACCTCGCCATCCCATGCAGACCCGGACCTTAAAAGTGTTCAGCCGATGACAATGACACATCACACCACGGCCAGGTCGGCTCTTCCCAGATTCGAGCAACAGAGCGTGAGAGCGCCGCATCATCCTCAAAACCACTCCGAATGTGACCACACTAAGAAGACGTGCCGTCGATCCCCATTGCATCAAGATTTCCTTTTCCGAGTGTCAGGAGCTTCCGCATGATCCCGCGCAGCCAATTAAAAGCGGCGTTGGGACTCATCAGCTGACCGCGTCGTCACGTTGAAGGGTCCTTTTCTCTTCCCCCACCGATCTGAATGCTGAAAAAGCTGTAATAATACGCGGCCGGGAAAGCATCAGAAGTTCTATCCAGAACTAATCCATATCACAGAAACCGAACGGAGAGCATGGAGTAACACGGAAAGGTGCCATAGTTTATTTTTAAACTGTAAACACGTTAACTGACACGCAAATCCAGCGCCATTAAATGTAATAGAAACCATGTTCCAAAATGAAAAAAAGGCATAAAACAAACCCAATAAATGAGGAGGGCAACAACGAAATAATGAGGATGCAATTAGTTGCTCAAAGCAGGCAAAGGCTGATCCCTTTTATACATTTCCAGCCAACGCAAAGCCTGGATTGGATCCGAAGTGCTCTTTTGCCCATCCGGAAAAGCCACAACAAAAACATTACCCTTGTTGAGAAAGGCTTTTAAATTAAGCTGTTTGGCCAATTCCTTTGCACTCCTGAATGATCTTCTCAGAAGAAGGATCTCCTCAGGAAAATCAGGAAAAATAAGCACAGAGTTACCTTTGAAAGTTGCATTCCCTGCCTGTCTGGCAGCATTCAACAAACACTCCTTATACCTTTGATGTACAAAGGATACCAGGATATGTCTAGCCTTGGCCCCATCTGCTTACCAATCCTGTAAGCGTTGTCAATGTCACCAATCTTAATCAGGCTGCAATGAAAGCTCTCCTTGAAAACGTGAACAACCAGGGAAGGTAAATCCTCCTTATCACCAGCATGATCATCCACTCCAACCAGCCTGATATTTTTAACCCTCATCCTCATTTCCATTTCTAGGCGCTGTTTCTTTTCTCTCAACAAATCAGACTTCAAGTTGTTGTATGCTTGGAAACTTCCCGCAATCTCAGTGCTCATGGTTAAAGATGATTTCTCCAAGTCAGTTATCCTGCTATCCAGTTGACCAGTCTTCAAGTTAAGCTCATCCATAGTCAGTTTGATATCACAAACATCTTGTGCCACCTGAAGAATGATCTTGTATACATGCTGGATGCTTGGGGTTTCTCCCATCTCTGAAATCTGTTTGGTTTCTTTGAAGCAGGGTTTTCAGCCTCTTCTAGCTTCTTCTTTGAATTCATAATAATATCTTGAAAATGTCTTCAGGGAGAGGTCCAGGAGCAGTTGAGCTAAACTGCTACTCCACTGCCAGCCATTCTAGAATCTCCTTAACGGATGTTCAGGAGAGCAGTTTCCGTGATTCTGGCAGCTCTGAAGCCTGACTGATGGTCATGAAGACAACCAAAAGATTCAGTGTGGAGATTAAGCTGGGAGATGGCCAGTTTCTCCAGGAGTTTGTCCAGGAAGGGAGAGATAGAGATTGGATGATAGTTAGCCGGGCAGGAGGGGTCGACGGAGGGTTTCTTAAGAAGAGGGTGCACAAGGGAGTGCTTCAGGGGGGATGGGAAGACTCCAATGGCGAAGGAGTGATTGCAGAAGTCGGCCAGGGCAGGAGCCAGGGAGTCGATGTAGTCCTTGATGGTTTTGGAGGAACAGGGGTGGACTTGTTTCGATGAGACTTTCATAGATCAGACTTGTCTAGAAACTAGTTGCTCCTTATAAGCAGGGCCAACAATGTGTTGGTAGCGAGGGATGATAAAATATGTTCCAGGTCCCTGAGATTGGCGTGGCCTGCTATTGCTATCAGCTCTTTGCATTGTTAGCCTAGAAGAAAGTGAGAAACACTACAGGAAGTTACGTTAATGCCTCTGGGATTGTACATTAGTGAAGAGGTAGAATGGTCTTAAATGGTCTTAAGAGGTTTTTCTGCTTGTAACAGCGCCACAATGCCTCCGCGCTGATGCACACTTTATTAATGTGATTAAATAAATACATAAATAAATGAACGGTGTGATCTTGATGCTGTCCTGATGTTTATAAAGCAAATGATTCAAACTTGCAATGGTGTTTTGTGTTGCCAATTTCCCTTTTCACTCTCCTTAATTTCTATTTCGATGTTATTTTGAATTAGAAATTGCCTTAAATGTAAGGCTAGTTATAAAACTGCATTTTCTGTTTAAAGTAATCAAATCTGTTGTTTGCATCTGCATTTTAATTTCTCAAATATTTTTTATTCCAAGAAACCTTATCTGTTGATCAATCCCATGCGGCCGACAGGTTCCTTTCAACTGGTCAGTTTAAAAACCCATGCCAGTGACAACTCATTTAAACTATCTAAATGGTCACATTTGTAAGTAATATACCGAGGTTGGATGCTGTCAGATCTGTATCTGGACTCCCTGTAAAAGTCCCTATTCATTAAAGCTGGCATAGCTAGGAAGCTCAGGCGAGGCGAGCCAAGCCAGCGGTTCCGCCACGGCTTGTTGACATGATACGACCAATTGAGCCCGATGATGCATATATGCGAAAGTACACAAGGCCACATGTAGCGTTACCGGGGCCACCAGGAGTACATGCCAGGTTTTTCTCACTCATCCGACTCTTCAATGGCTAGTCGTTATTTGTGGAGCTAGCGCCAGGCACTCAGTTCAGGACAGGCCATCATGGCACAATGCCAACTTGAAGACCAGTATGCATACATTTGGACGTCCCTTTCAGGCTTGCGGATTTTTCTAGTCAAAGCATTTTCAATAATGTGTAGATTATGCTATATAGACCTATAAATACATAGCATAGCAAGAATATCACCAGGCGTATCTCCTGATCCGTACCACCTCCCCTCTTCGCAAATATGTTGGCCAGCCATTTTTTTCACTTAAATGTAGAACATCACACCATGCCTTGAAAATGCCCTCTGAGGGTTATCTCTATTTTGCTGCTATGTCTGGTATATTTTTCCAGAGCCCTGCACATTAGCGGTCTAATAAAATGTGGAAGCCTGCAAAATGTGTTTGCAACATGTAAATAGCCAGGCAGCCTGCAATAGCCATATAAAGGCCTGTAAAAAGATTGTCTCTTGTACTGGCTAGTTGTAACATCGCTACTTACCTTTAATAAGAAAACTAAATCACCAGCTAACTGCAATCATTTCTTACAGTAGGGTTGTGATGTCACAATGCCTGCTGCTTAAGCCAGCACAGAGCAGAATTCCAGCTGTCACTGAAACACCTAATTAAAGTTGTTGTCTCAGGAGGATAGCTCAGGGGCAACGTGCTCGCCTTGGAAGCAAAGCGACAGGGAGCAACACAGGTTTGATCCCGGTCCGCGCTTAGAAACCTCTGGTTATTAAGCGCGTTATAAATAACCTATCATATCACTAGCATTTCAAATTCCTTTCTTCTAAAATATCTTTGTGTGACACTTTACGGCCTTAACTGATAAGGAACTGTTTATACATTATGTTTATTTTGTGCACTGCTGAAGTTTAATCTGCATAGTAGCATGTACTTTAAGACATAAAACTGTTTAGCTGCATTTCATTCAAACTGCTGAAAGAATTTTATTTGTTGCAAAACATTACAAGCCGCACATTAGTATTTTTTTATCCAAACATATTCTACATTGAACATGTGTAAAAATGACTGAAAGATTGTATATATTAAATTAGGCAGTATGTCTGTTATTAATGGGGACCTCACTGTGTTGGGCCTCATTACGAGTTTGCCTGTAATATGCCGGTGATTCAGTGAAGGCGGTGGCACAGTTTCCGGCAACTGCAACCATGGAATCACCGGCACATCACAACTCTGCAGGGGTGCACAATCCGGCATGCTGGTAACAGTACGACCGGCATGATGGAAACACCATCACAGTGCTCAAAAACTGGTGGCACTGCCATACAAAATGCTGGTGGCACCGTTACCTGCGTGTATCATACGACAATACCAGCAACAGAAACACTGGGACCGCATACAACCTCACTGCAGTAACTGGAAACTCGCCAGCAGCCATTTTGAAAAACACAATCCACATAAAATCATCCACTTCCTATTGCCATCCGGATACGTTGACACTGGTATCCTCACAGCAGGCATAACATTCCGAGTCCCTGAAGTGCGGCAGCCGTAGCCACGCTTCTCTTAGCAAGAACTCATTGTGCTCACGGATACCATAGTGCAACATGCTGAGGAACTGTTTGCCACCGACCACTGGCACAATTCCCAACTTTGGAAAAATGCCATCTCAGAGGCAGTGGCGCAGAAGGTGTTGGCCGTGGGTCCAGTACCAGGCACACAAAAAGACTGCCATAAGCGGTGGCATTGCCTCTGCCTGAGGGGCCGCAACCTGCTGTCGGCACACCGGAAGGAATTCCTGCCCACTGGCAATGGTAAGGACTCGCCAATAAAGCTCATGCCATGGGAGGACAAATGCAACAGTGTGCTGCACCTCAAAGGGGTCAATGGAGTGGGAGCGGTGGAAGCCGGTACAGGGACACATGGAGAGGGCAGTAAGTACAACGTGCAACTCCATAAAAACAATGCACAGTGGACAGGAAAATGCAGCGCACACTACATTGAGACACGTCCAACTGCATTCCACTAAACCACTTCCAACCCATGCAGTGGTGACAACATGAGAAGCAACACATACATGAGGCACACATCGGACCAAGGTGGAGTGCATGCACCACAAGCAATGTGCCTCTTCTAACCCACTCACATGCGTGCATGCATCATGCACACAGGGTCTCTCTGGCTGAGAAGATCAAATTCAAGAACCTCTGCATCATCCAGGCTTTATGGGGCCTCGGACCACGCCAGCTCCACTTTCCTTCCCTAAATACTGCCCTAACAGAGCCCTCTGCTCCTCTAATTCCAACTCTTTGATTGTGATTGTCAAACACTTCTCCAAGCAGAGAGTGGGGGGCAGGTCTCTCTCTTCGGCTGATGCCTCCCTTTGGAACAGCCTCCCTCCCCCCTCTCAGACTCGAGCCGGTCCTCTTTAAATTCTGGACACTCTCAAAACTCTGCTCTTCTCTACCTCTTTGCCTCTATCCCTTCCTTGCTACTATCCCATTGCCACTGAGACTGATGGCTTTGTCCTCATGCATCTCAAAGGTTACCAGGCCCTCTACCCATTCGATAGCAGCATTGCCCCCTGCCACTGCACTGCCTCCTGTGGCCACTGCTTGATGGCTGAGCACCCCACCTTTGGGATTCTTCCACCCTAAGATTTAACTTGGGGCCTCCTCCTTGGCTCCCCTTGGCACTTCCCTCCTGGGCACCCACCTGCACTTGTCCACCCCCCCCCCACCCATCTCTATTGCTTGCACTTCTCTTTACTGCACTTGCACGTCTGAATGCCACAAGATCTAGTAGGATCACAAATGTTTATTTGCTGTTTTGCCATTGTTATGAATTCCCCTTGTACCCTCCACATTCAGCCTTGCATCGCCTTGCATCGCCTTGCATCCCAATTCTGTTGTATAGCTGCCTAACAAATGCTCAATTAATAAATACATCAAAGTAATCCTGACGGCATGACTCCATGCAAAGGCATCATGACACACAATGTATGAACTGCATGTAGCAAGGCCATTGGATGACACAGAGGTGAATAACGGCATGCCCATTTCACCCCTAAAGGCACCTTCGTCTGACAGTGAGAAATGTGGCCCGAGCACATCACAGCCCCCCACACAGAGGAGTAGAGCCACTCCTCGTGCCACCACTACTAAGGCCAGACCAGTACCAGCCACAGAGGCACAACCAGCTGCCCCTGCAGCTACACCAGCATCGACCAGGGGGGCACGGCCAGCTGCCCCTGCAGCAACACCAGCACTGGCCCGACACACAGTAGAGTGGCCCAACAACACAACCATTTCCCCCCACCAGCCTCTCATATATGCCGCCACCTCAAGATATGACGATGCAGAAAGGAGGCCGAGTAAACCATCGAGGGGTTGCCAGACCATACCACCTACCACCATCCCTCCTTCAGCCCCTCGGGCCTCCACAGCCCACCTCCACCACTAATACCCAGTATCTGTGTCATGGATGTGCACATCCGGCGAATCAAGGCACGGCTCCAGGAAATGGCTGGACTCGTGTGCCAGCAGCTCGAGGAACCCAGGATGATGAGGGAGAGTGTGCAGGCCACTGGCCGGTGCTATGCCCGTGCCCTGGGCTGATCCTCATGCACAACGGTCCTGCTTGCAGAGAGGGCCTGGAAGAGGAATGAGGCAATCTCGGCTTTAGCAGAGTCCTTCACCCTTTCCCTGCAGGTGGCCTTAGAGCGCAGCAACATGGCTGGTTCCGACCCCCGACCCCTCCACAATCACCACGCCTGCCAGCCCCCAACAGAGCAGCCTGAGGCGCTGATCCTTGCACCTCTCAGGTCACCACAAAAGTGCTGGTCCTGTGTAAAGAGGCCACAGAAATGAGCCATTTCCAGATTTTCTGTGCCAGTACTGCAACCTAGGGGGTGTTTTGGGGAGGGTGTGTTTGGGAGCTTTAGGTGGGTAGGGGGTGGTGGGGCAGGTTAGTTGGGGTGGGGGTGGTGGGTCACACATTGTGTTGATTTTTGTTAATTTCTAAATACACATGGTTCTGCACAGTAATTCACATCTGGACATTCAGTTTGTGAAGTGGTGTGCTTTATTATTGGGCTGCATCACATGCAGTGTGTTCCATGGGTTGTGTGCAGTTGCTCGGTGCTCACAAGTAGTTCTGAATGAGTTCCTGGTGGGCTGCACACCCATGCTTGGCACCCTGTGATGGTGTTGCTGCATGTCAACAGGTGCATCACCATCACCATTGTCATCAGTGTCCGCTAGAGGCATGTCCCTGTCCGGGGCAGGAGTATGTTATGCCTGATGCACATATTGTGCAACATGGCATAGGCCAGGACTATCTTCCCTACCTTCACTGGCCTGTACATTAGTGCCCCAGCAGAGAGGTGAAGGTACCAAAAATGTGCCTTCAACAGTCCAACTGTCTGCTCAATTGTCGTCAGTGTTTTGATGTGAGCGCAATTGTATGCAATTTCCTTGTGAATCTGGGGATCTCTCACAGGGGTCATCAGCTATGGTAGTAGGGGATAACCGGAATCACCGGCATGGAATGGGACACAGGGAGAGCCATTAGATTGAGGTGACTGGGCAGTGCATACATATTGGGATGTGAGTGAGTTACACATACATCTGGGTCTGCAATTGTGGGCCCTCAATCGCATTGATGCACCATGTGACAGGCAATGCTGGTCAGGCCATTTGTAGGGTTTAACTCCCACGGATGGGTTGGTGGTGGGGCTGGGTCAGGATATGCTGGGTATTGTTACATGGCATTGATGCATTCTGGCACCTATAGTGCATTGCATGTACCTGTCCGTCCTGATTGTCATGGGGTGTCCATCCATTGACACATGTGGTTGATGCCAGTCGTGGCCACCCACTCTTGTGTGCCGATTATGTCCTTGCATTGGTATGGTGGATGTGGGCCACACACTGGTGCCAGTGAACATCCCTTCCATGCCTTGGTGCACATGCAAAGAGGTGTGTGTGTTGATGCTTTTGCTCACCCAATAGCAAGGTCTGCTGTCCTCCATAACACGCCATGTATGCAGGCATGGTGCTATTCTGCACGACCATGGCGTCATGGGTTGATCCCGGGAAGAAGGCGCAGCAGTGGGTGATAGTCAGGTCTGCACTTCCACTTCCGATAACCTGCACATTGAATGAGTGGTACAGCGTTCTGTTTCTATACACCTCCTCTGTGGTGTGGCAGCCACTTGCTCGATGTGTGTGCCATGCACTGCTCCCAATACATTAGGCATGCCCGCGAGTCCATGGAAGCGGTCCTTGGTGGCGTTTACCTGTGTTTGTGTGGTTGGTAGGGCAATGTGCTGGGACACATGGCACAGGACAACATCCAGGACCTCCACGAGCACATTTGAGAATGCTGGCAGCTCGCTCACTGTGTGCTGGAATATGCCTGTGGCAAGAAAGTGCAGCACAGACACCACCTTCAACAGGGGGGGAATTTTAGTCCGGATGCCTATGATGCTCTGGATGTCATCCTGGATGAGCTACACAAGTTCCAGGATGGGCTCCCTAGTCAAGGGGTCCAGTGTGTAGCCCTTGTGTGCGGTATAGGTGCACGCCTCTTTGGTGCAACTTGCATGCCATTGTTCATCTGAATTTTCCTTCTTATCCTCCTCCTCCTCCACTGCTGATCTGCCTGTTGCCACTGATGCAGCTCCTGCTCATAGAGCTGCACTCCTGCATGCAGAACCTCCAGGTCCATGACCACTGCTATGGTTGGCAGCATGGTTGTGTTGGAAAGTGTGTGCAGTGTAGGTGTGGTCCTGTTTTAGCCGCACCTGTGCTCATTGTGTGCAGCTGGGTACCTTAGTTGCACCTGTGGCCTGTTCCTCCATACCTGGGCCTGGCTACTGTTATAATGTCCTTCTCCTACTCCATAGCAGTGTTCCCACAGCTCCTTTCCCCTTGCTTTCCTACCCTGTGCCTCTTCCTTATGATGTTAAGTGCTTAGAATTATATGACGTTCTAGATGTGTTATGATGTAAGTGCCAGGTGTTAGGATGTACAGTTGAAGCAGTTGCTGGCAATGACTTGGTGGACATGGCTGTAGCCACACATGATGCTACATCAACTTAAATAAATAACTGTACCTCAGTACCATGCCTGTAGAGTTCCAGTTATTTCAGTTACCACCTGCTCCGCGGTCCCAGTGTTTCTGGCACAGCTTTCCCGGTGGCACCAGCATTTTTGGGCCAGTGTTTCTGAAAAAATTGCAGTGGTAATGCCACCTTATTTCTGTGGTGCCGGTGTTTCCGGCACTGCTTCCGGAGGTTCCCGCAGTTTCAGTTCACTGTTCTACCAGCTATGGTAGCACAGTATTCGCTGTTACGAGCACCGTTGTCGGAATTATTGGCACTTTGTTTCTGGGAATGCCACACTTGTAATGAGCCCCATCATGTATCATAAATAATAAAATAATAAAAGGCTCCCTATGGTATGTAAAAAGCATATTAAGTCACCTCGGAATTCTGTTATCTTTGAGAAACCTGAGGGTATTCTGACTCCTACTCCCCTTAGATCCTTTGCACAGGTGGCCAGGGAAAGGCCATTTTTTATAAAGGTTTTATTTATTGTGCATTTTCAAGGTGCTTATATATCAGGTAAATTGTGTTTCAAAGCGCCCCGAGGGTAACAGGGAGGGAACATGGAAATTAAATGAAAATATATCAATAAAAGATGGAGACGGTTTTACTCAGCCTTGTGAACATTCGGAGCATGCAAGTTCAGAGAGAGATTAGGGATGGGGGGGTAAGTGCTAGGAGTACCCTGGAGGGAAGTGCTAGGGAGTAGGCAGCTGTTAAGTGACTTGGTGAGAGTGGTCAACTGCCAATAAGAAGGTAAGTGCAAGCCTGTGATAGCACAGGCAAGTGGGTGCCTAGGTAAGTGCTGGGAGCAGGCAATGGCTGAAGGCAATTGGGTGTGGGAGGTCAGGGCCCGGGTGGACACACAAGGGCCCTGGCCACCAATCTCAGCAACTGTGGTGTTTAGCAGGAGAGGGAGGGAGGGATGGAGGGATGGAGGGAAGGAGGAGGAGAAAAGGAAGGTCTTGAGGAGCTTCCAGAATTTGAGGAGGTCCGGCTCAAGACAAAGAGGAAGGGGAAGTCTGTTCCATAGGAGGGAGCCAGCCGAAGAAAGAGATTGGCCACCAGTTTGCTGTTTAGCAAAGTGCTTGACACACAGAGAGTTGGTTCCGGAAGAACGTAAACATCTGGAGGGACAGTATTTAGTGAGAGCCAGTTGTAGAGAGCATGGTCCCCAGCCCCAGAGAGCCATATGGATGATGCAGAGGGATTTGAATTTGATCCTTGCAGCAACCAGGAGCCAGTGGAGAGATTTTAGGGCTGGAGAGATGCGGTCCCTGGGCTTGAGGCCAAAGATACGTCTCACCGCCCTATTCTGGATTAGTTGGAAGGGGCGTAGAGAAGAAGAGGGAAGATTAAGGGAGAGGCTATTGCAGTAGTCTAGCATTCTAGAGAGAACCAGAGCTCTAGAGCCATTGAGCTTCTGGGGAAAAGTGAGGAAAGGAAGGATTTCTTTGAGGAGGTGGAGTTGAAAGTGGGCCTTCTTGGCAAAGTCCTGAATGTGAGTGAGGAATGAAAGAGAGGAGTCGAAGATGACGCCAAGGTTTTTGGCTACAGGTGAAGACGAGGGGGAGACTCGATGGAGGGTGGCCAGAGTGAGGGGAAGAAAGAGGGAGCAGGTGTTCCAATGGGAAGCATCTCAGTCATGCTAGTATTGAGGCAGAGATCATTAGATACACACCAGGACTGGATGGCAGATAGGCATTCATGAATGATGGAGTAAGTAAGGAGAGGATCAGAGGGAAGTTTGAAGAAGAGTTGAGTGTCATCTGCATAGCACTGGGAGTTAGGGGAGAAGGTGGCAATTAAGTGTGCGAGTGGAGAAAGATAGATGTTAAAGAGCCAGGGAAAAAGATTGGAGCCCTGGATGACGCACAGGTGGAGATGTAGGTGTGGGAGGAGAAAGAGTCCAGAATAACCTTTGATGGGCGGCCCTTGAGGAAGCAGGTCAGGCAGACCAGTGTCCGCTCCACAATACCAAGGGTATTGAGGAGCCATTTTACGAGGAATGAGTGGTTGACTATGTCAAATGTAGAGGAAAGATCAGGTAGAATGAGAACAGCTGGAGAGTTAGAATCAAGAGATGCGAGCAGTTCTTCACAGGTGTTCAGAAGAGCAGTTGACATGCCCCTGGATGCCCTCAATCCAGATTGATGATCGTGTAGGCAACCAACATTACTTGTGGGTCCCATCCTTAGGGATGGAGAAGGGAGGGAGGATCACCTGGATGGAGGGTCCATGAGGATTGGGAGTGGGGTGCCCTTGAGCGAGACATGGAATCCTCTTTTCCTACTAACAGTCACTCTAACCCTCCCCAATTATAAGCCGATCAAATCCCCTCAAATCTTCACATATAAAACCTGACAGTACTGAGCCAAAGAAGATGCGACTAAGAGTGATGAAGATTACCCCTTTACACTACTCTGGGACTGGGATGAAGAAGATGCCTGCAAGGAACGGTGAGGGTCAGCCATGTCCCTGTAATTGTGGTCAGGCAGGGCTAATCAGAGACCCGCACTTACAGCCTGATAAGGGGCTGCAGGTGTATAGAGGGAGATCAGCCCAGCAGGGCAGAGCACGACAGGGGAGGCAGCAGGATACCCTTGAAAGGATGCGGCCGTGGTGGACCAGGAGAAGGACCAGACCAAAAGGGTGGGTGTTCCCTTCATCGTGGTCATTGGGGGAATAGCCATTAAGTAAACACAAAGAGTGATGCCTCACGGAATTATAATTCCTTCCAACTATTTCATGTTCAGAACTCAAGACAGTAATGAAAAATGCAATGGGTCAGTGTGAGCTGTTAATTCATTATAAAACCTGTGTTTTGTATTTTAAGATATGCATTTAAAATTTCAAAAATGAATTGCAAATCCTTCAGAATTTCTTATAAACAATTCATATTTCTAAAAACACCTTTTTAATACATATACAAAAGCATTCTCATGTTGTAATGTGTAACAAATGCAGAGCATACATGTGCAAATACGCATATTGAAAGGTAGTCACTATTATCTTCCTGCACCATATCAACTATATTTGTGTCAATCTATGACAACTGTAAACTGAAAATATATTCTATTCTTTACCACAACCGTGACTCATTTCAAGTGTAAGTCAACTAAAGGTATTCAAGAGAAGTATATACATAACCAAACTCCTCTGTTTTTGATTTGTGAATTTCCCTTTTTACTTAGTTTCTACAGAATTCTCATCTAGTTCCACCAGAGCTGATGTCCGTCTTTCTCAGGACTTGAAAATGACAGATAATTTATACATAGTTAGACAACAAGAAAACGTTTTTTTATATTTATATATCTTCTTTTTTCTCTCTTTATCTTTTTTGCACCATCCCACGGTAAAGTGTAAATGATTCTACAGAAAGTAAAAAATAAAGACAAAATAAAAAAATAGAGAGCACTGCTCATTCACAACTCTTCATACTATCTCCTAGGTTCCCATTGTTTAAATTTGAAGAACATTTGCAAATATGTTTCTTCCTTTTTTATCTAAGACGTGGTTGTCTCCGTCATTAACCAAATGCACAGGATAAACTTTAATTATCTGCAATGACATAATACAGAATAGGGAATTAACCTTGTATTCTAATCTGTGGGACCATACCTGCACAGTAACCAAAAGGCATACAGCACTAGTCACTAACCTCTACTGTATGTTTCTTTTGGTCTCTGTTTTTTTCTCTTTTCTTTGTGGCCTTGGAATCTACTTTAGAAAGCTGAACAAATAATTATCCCACTCCTCCTCTCATACGATTCGGACTTGCATCTGTTAAGAAATATGTAAACAAATGCCTTATATAAACAAATGTGTCTCGGTGTAGCCTGAGAACAAACACAAAGGTTCTATGCAGTTATTTTAAGTGTATCAAATAACTGCCTGTCATCACATGCAGCACAGGTCTGCGCCGCTTACCTCTTAAAACTTTTTGTAAAAATAGAGACACATCCATCAGGAGGTGTTGCCGCATGTCCGATCGTGTTCCTCACTAGAATGCGGACTGCGTAGTGTGTAACTGCATAGACCGCAGTAGTCAACAGAGATGGAGTGGCAGCTCTCCCCTCTCGTAATGTATGGTTAAAGAATGGAGGCCATAGAGCCATAGAACCATAGAAAGAGGACTCTCCCCGTGTATGGTCTATGGTTAAAGAATGGAGGCCATAGAAAGAGGACTAGGTGTGCGAACCTGGAAAAGGTTCAGAACTCCAGGTGTCTTCACGTACATCAAATGATGTAGAGAACAAAGCAAGTATTACCGCTGGGGACTGTAGTTACAGACCAAGTTATTTTCATTAATATAGTGCTCACACTGTATATAGAACAATATATGGAAAAGATAGCAGGAAAAGGACCTCACTCATAGATATGGATATAAGGAAACAGGATGCCAGCAGAAGGCCCCAAGGACTAGTTGGACCCGATGTAAGTGGGCTACGTATCTCCCACAAGCCTGGGAGCCTCCAAATCTCAGCGCATGCAGCAGGAGCTGCTAAGCATCCCGGAAATCAGAGGACGCTGTCTGCGTCCGGAAACCAGCATCAAAGGTGCAGGTGTGAAGCAGGGAGCACACAGCGAAGAAGCGGAGTTCGCAACAGTGTGTTTTCCCGACTTCATGAGGTGAAAGTAAGTCATGGGAAGTCATGGGAAACCACGGCGTGGGAGCAGAGAAAACAGGCGAGTGTCATTGAGGCGCTCCAGCACCGGGTAGCTCGTAAAAGACCACACATGAGTAACGGTCCAGAAGAATAAATAATGACACACATATTGTATACCTAACTAAATGGAAATTCGATATTTGAAAATACAATGCATATTGAATACCTAACTAAAAGGAAATTCAACATTGAAAATCCTAATGCACATTAAATAAAGAACTAAATAGAAAATGAGCATTGAGATAAAACCAGTACACATTGAATGTCCAATTTAATAACAATTTATCATTTAAACCGAACAGTTATACAGTGAATACTGAACTTAATTTAGCCACATAAGAGAGCCTTGGACTCTGAGCTGAAAGTGAACTTTAAAACATATGTGGCACAATGAATCAACCCAAACCTGGAAGTCTAATATATATTAAAGGATGATGGAAGCCAAACAGTGAACTTTAATGAATGAATGCAGTGTGACAAGGCTACAGTTTGGCAAGGGCTGTGTGATACATGGCGGCAGAGCCAGAAGGTGACCAAGGAGTAGCCAGAGAAATACAATAATATACCCTAAGCCAAGAGCCCAATAAAAGTAATAAAGTGAGAGTGACTTGGTGCTCAGGAATAAGTAGCAAGTATCCTCTGTGTGTGGGCTGAGAATACCAGGGTCCTGGTTGCGCAACCTGTGATGGCTGGACCGTGTGGCTGACAACTACGCCTAGACCAGAGACACCTGAATGGTGAAAGTTAAGGACACTGTGAAACAAGCCCAACAAAACCACCACAAAGGAGCTGACGAGGCAAGCCAGAAAGAGGGCCAGGCCAACCTGGTGTTTGTTCAAGACTTCTAAAAAGACTAAGACAAGTTTAAAGTTTAAAGGCCTTGAAGTATTGAAGTATTGAGGAAGGGAATCCTGAGACCTAAGGAACTATACATGTTGTCTTAGGACTGGATTCTCAAGACCCCTTTGTTTTGGATTGTGTTACTTAAAACATCGGGAAGGGAACCCCAAGGATTGGTGCTGAACTATATCCCTTTGAACTATTGTGTTACTTGTCTTGGGGAAGGGCATTCCGAGACCTAAGGATCTACACCTGTTGTCTTGGGACCGAAGTCTCAAGAAGCCTTTGGTTTGAACTACGTTACTTGAAACTTGGGGAAGGGAACCCCAAGGATTTGTGCTGAACTATATCTTCTTGAACTGGAGAAAGGTACATTTTGAGCTTTTTTCTTGGAACTTTCTAATGCTTGGGGAAGGGAAGCTGAACGGAAGCTGTGAGTTGGAAGAAGCTCAGAACTTTGAGTTAAACACTGTTTCCTTTAACTTTAACATCCCTACACATTGGTTAATTGTAGTTGTGAGGACAAGTATAGGTTTTGGGCACAGACAAACTTTTAAGCTGAACTCTTTGACTCAACTTTCCTTAGTTTCATTCAGGTAGGGAAATCCCATCTGAGCACATGGCAACTTAGGCCTTCAACCATCCTGACATTTAAGTTAATAAATATATTTTTGTTTGAACTTGAAGTATGTTGTCTGTGTCGTACTTTATGATGCCTACACGGACCTTGCAAAGGTGCTCAGCCTTCGGCATCAGTCCTCTATTTGAGTGGCCTGCAACCATTGCCTCACCTGATATTTTGGTATATGGCTCACATCAGCACTAGCCTGCATAGTCAATGGTGAGGGATCATGGTAGTTGTAGTCCAAAACATCTGGAAAGACACAGGTTTCAGACCCCTGCTTCTATTTGGTCAATTAACTTCTCTGTGTCTTTCAATATGCTTATAACATATGGTAGGGAGAACTGTATCCAAAAGAAGACATACAGGTGACCTGTCCCTTGTCAGACCCGGGTAGGTTTGAGTGATCCTGCAAGGGTTTCTTCTAGTTCGAACCTGACACATCCCGTTTAAGAGACATAAATCTTCGGGACGTTCAGGAGACATTTCGGCAGGGATGAGCTTATTCTTCGGATAGAATAAACATATACACAATAACTAAAAAGACCTTAGGAGTACATAAGTCTCTGGAGAGCGGTTAACAAGAGCAAATACTCTGTATCTATGAATGCCATCCAAGTAGGAAAGCATATTAATCCCTGCAGCAAGTTTTCTCAGGAGATCAATGCACCTACTGCAGAGATCTATGCATAACAAGCAGGTTCTTGGTTTGAATCGGATACGGATAGTTAGTAAAGTTGAAGTGGGCCAATTGTAAGATAGCTTGGCTGGCCAGCAGAGACATTTACATACCAGTAATGCCTGGGTCTGATTTCCATCATCTCGATGTCAACGCATTGAGTAATATTGAGGTTTATAATATTATAATGTAGGGAAGTCGTAACAGCCATGGACCTCTGAAACGTTATAGGTCTGGGGAAAAGTCAGTCAAGCTTCATGACATTTCATCATGCTGAGTTTGCTTCCATGAGTCCTAATGAGAGTATTTATTTAATATTAGGGAGAGACCATGGCAGCAAGTCAATGACCGTAGGAACAGCAGTGTGTTCAGGAGGACTCTGAAGGGACTCAAAAGAAGGGTCATTTAAGTGCTTGATTGCCTGCTGAAGCAAGGGCTAAAGGTACATGTGGACAAGTGCCAGTTTTGCGGTCGAGTCTCCAATACATCGGATACATCATCTCCAAAAACCAGCATCACTGTGAATCCATCAAAGATGGATGCCATCCTCACCTGGCCAAGACCTCAGGCACTCACAGAGTTGCAGAGTGTTGGGGATTCTGTAAGAACTACTCGGGGTTCGTTTTAGGATTTGCCAACATTGCAAGACCATTTTTGGACCTCACCAAAGGATACCCACCTACCTAGAGTAGCCAGAGGACTGCCATCAACTCTGAAAACCACTAATACCATTCATTGGATCATTTGGTGAGCATTGGACTGACCGACCACTATCCCTTTAAGGAGCTCAAGTGGACCCTCACCACAGCACCAGTCCTGGCCTACGTGGATCCGCTGTTGCCTTACATCTTGCACATGGATTTGAGTATAGAGAGGTTGGGAGCTGTTCTCAACCAGGAGACCAACGGCGAAATGAGACAGGTCGCTTTTGCCAGCTGAGGCCTGCACACGTCCCAAAATAACTACCCAGTCCACAAGTTGGAGTTGATAGCATTGAAGTGTGCCATTACAGAGAAGTCCAAGGATTACCTCTACGGCACCACTTTCACAGTGAGGACAGATAATAACCCCCTTGTGTAGGTGTTGAATGTAGCCATGCTAAATGCTACCAGGCACCAATGGCACGCATTGCCCAATTTGTATTTACAATAATGTCCTGGGTGCCCTAACATTGATGCTGATGCCCTCTCTTGGAGGCCTCATGCCCGGCCGCATTGTACAGCTGTAGCCAGGCTGTCTACTAAGTAAATGAAACAAGAAGGAGTCCTGCCACTTATCGTTTACAACATAGTGTAGTTCATGTATGTTAATGCTATTTAGAGAGTATAATAGCTTGAAATAATCTGCTCTGTAAACCCATCCGCCAGACTGTTTTTAGGTTTGCATGGTTAGTCTAGAGACAAATGCAACTGCAATGTGTGTGGATCTAAACAGCTTGGCTGTTGTATTACTTTTTCTTCATATTTTCTTTTCACACAAAAAGTGCATTAGATACACACAAATTGTATTACTTCTTCACGTTTGTGAGTATTCAGAACGTGCAAGTGCAGAGAGAGAAGAAGGGAAGAGGGAATCGGGGGTAAGTGCTGGATTGTCCGTGCTCGTGGGTGAGCAGCAGATGTAAGTGCCCAAGTATAGTAAGTGCTAGTGAGCATTGAGTTGCAATAAGTGGGTAAGTGCAGGCCTACAGTGGCATAGGCCAGTGGATGCTGGTAAGTGCTGTGTGCAGTCAGAAGCTGAGGCGATTGGGTGTGGGAGGCCAGGGCCCCGAGGACACATAAGGGCCCTGGTTACCAATCACAGCATCTGAGGCTAGCAGAGGAGGGAAGAAGGGAAGGAAGAAGTGAAAAGGGAAGTCTTGAGGAGCTTCTGGATTTTGAGGAGGTCCTGCTCAAGACAATGAGGAGGGGGAGGTTGTTTCACAAGATGGAGCCAGCTGAAGCAAGAGATTGACCTCCGATCCTCTGTTTAGCGAAACGCTTTACACAGAGAGAGTTGGTACCAGAGGAATGTAGACGTCTAGAGGGTGAATATTTAGTAATAGAAAATTGCAGATAGCATGGTCCCTAGACCCAGACAGCCTTGTGGATGATACAGAGGGATTTGAATGTAATCCATGAATCAACCCGGGAGCCAGTGAAGAGTTATTAGTGCAGGAGAGATGCAGTGCCTTGGCTTGAGGCCAAGGATAAGTCTCAGTGTTTTATTCTGGATTAGCTGGAGGGGCTGTAGGGAGGTGGAAGGTGGATTCAAGAGAAGTCGATTCCAATAGTCAAGCCTAGAGAGAACCGAGCTCTTTTGACATTGAGCTTGTGGGGGAAAGTCGGAAAACAGAGAATTATTTTGAGAAGGGGAGTTGAAAGTTGGAATTATTGGCAATGTCCTGAATGTGACAGAGGAAGGAGAGAGAAGAGTCAAAGATTACCCCAAGGTTTCTGGCTTCAGATGAAGGAGAAGGGAGAGAACCCATAGAGGATGGCCAAAGTGAGGGGAAGAAAGAGGGAGCAGGGTTCCCAATAGGAAAGATCTCAGTCTCGCTGGCATTGAGGCAGAGATCATTGGAAGTGCACCAGGACTGAATGGCAGATAGGCAGTCCAGGGTGATGGAAGAAGCAAGAGGGTCAGCAGGAAGTTTGAAGAAGAGTTGAGTGTCATTTGCATCATAGCACTGGAAGTTGGGGGGGAATGATGCTTGCCAGTGGCGCAAGGTAAGCCTTAAAGAGCCAGGGGGAGAGGTTGGAGCCCTAGGGCCCACCACAGGTGGAGAAGGAGGTAGGTGAGGAGAAGGGGCCAAGAATAACCTGGGATGGGCAGTCAGTTAGGAAGGAGGTCATCCAGTATAGTGTCCGCTCTGAGATACCCAGGGTTTCATGGAGCCGTTTTATGAGGATGGAGTTCTTGACCGTGTCAAAGGCAGAGGAGAGATCAAGTGAAATTAGGACAGCTGGGGAGCTAGAATACAGAGATGTGAGCAGTTCTTCACAGGTGTTCAGAAGAGCAGTTTTTGTGCCTCTGGATGCTCGGAATCCAGATTTATGGTCCTGGAGACCAACAACAAGTTCAGTGTGTGAGGTAAATTGGGGGGGGGCAGCTTCTCCAGGAGTTTCCCAAGGAAGGGGGTGATAGAAATAGGGTGGTAGTTAGCTGGACAAGTATGGTCTGCTGAAGGTTGTTTCAGGGGGGAGCACACAAGGGAGTGCTTGATGGTCCAGGGATAGATCCACTAGCAAAAGAGTGGTTGCAGAAATCAACAAGAGCTGGGGAAAGAGAGCCAATGTTGTCCTTGAAGTTTCTGGGGGCACAAGGGGAAACCTGTTTGGAGGAGACCTACATAGAGCGGACAATTCTGGTGACCTCATCAGGTGTGGCAGGGGAGAAAGAGGTGAGAGTGTAAGAAGGAGGGTGGGAGGCCATATGAGGCAAGGGTTTTGGAGAGGGGTTGAGGGTAGCAAGGGTGCTCAGGATGTCCAGAGATTTAGTGGTGAAGTGTGTAGCCAGTGCATTGCAGAGGGCCTGGGACGGAAGAGGGGAGGAGGAGACTGCTGAAGTGTTGACTAGTTCTCTGCAGATTTTAAAGAGTTAAGCCGTGTCGTTGGATGCACCAGATACCCGTGCCTGGATGTGGGCACTTTTCTTGGCATGGACGGAGAATCTGTATTGCCTTTGGAGCAGGCGACAGGCCAGTTTGCCAGTTGGTGAGCCTGAGGTTTGTCACTTCTGTTCCGTAACTCTGCATTTGCGTTTCAGTGCTGCAAGTTCAGAGTCGTACCAGGTGTCATGCTTAGAGGCAGGTTTCTGGCAGATCCTCATCACTGGGGCAAGAATGTCCAGAGTGTTAGTAATGACCAGGTGGAGGTTGCTGAGAGCAGAGTCAGAGGTAGAGTCAGGGGTGGGAGGATAGAAGGTGATGAAGGTGGATGCAAAGACAGCAGCTGACACACGCTGCATCGGAGAGATATTTGTGAATGAGGTTGGCAGGGCTGGAGTCAGAGGGCTGATGGGACCCATGTAAGAAGAGAGGAGAGAGTGGTCTGACCAAGAGGGAGGTATGATCCAAGGGGGGAGAGTGAAAGATCAGAGTGGATGAGGGCATGTGTCCTGCCGAATGGGTTGGACGAGCGGGAGAATGGAGAGGGAGAGGGAGGTGCAGAGGTCAAGGAAGAGGGGGGGGGTGCTGTGATAGAGGAGTCCAAATTGATGTTGAAGTTGCCCAAGAGAAGCAGTTTAGAGGTGGTAGTGAGGAGAGAGGAGCAGAAATCAGCCCATTCAGAGAGGAATTGGGTGGTAGTACCAGGCGGTGTGTAGATAGTGGCAATGGTCAGAGAGGAAGAGGGAGAGATTACCAACTTGCAGATCAAGCTCAAAGGAAGAGTAAGGCTGGGTGGGTATGAGGAAGGAAGGAACCCACTCAGGGAAGGTTAAGGCAACTCCACCGCCAGCATTGTTAGGTCATGGCTTGGAAATGATCTTGTAGCCATCGGGGAGAAGGGAGTCAAAAGCAGTGACTGGGCTGGCATTGAACCATGTCTCTGTAAGAGTGAGAATGTCGAGGTCAATGCCTTCAAGAAGGAGACAGATGTCAGCGGAGTGTTTTCTGGCTGAACAGGAATTGAGTGTGACCAGGTGAAGGAGGTTTCCACCTTTGAAGGTTTTCAGAGGAGGAGTACAGGGGTGTGATACTCCAGTCCGAGGAGGAGGAACAGAGAGAGTGGTTGGGGGAGAGGTATGTGAGGGAAGAAAGTTAATGGGGTATGGCAGGCACCGGTCAAAGAAAAGGAGGTTGGGTTTAGCCATAATGGCCTCATGTGCAGCTGAATCTCAACTCACCTGCCGGTGCCTCATGATTCTAGAGTGCTCCTCCCAGCGTCTCTACTGGATGTGCTGTCCACGTCCTCCATGTCATCTTGTGTGGCCAGAATTACTCGCTTTTCTCTTTTATGCCCGCCATCTCCAGGGTTGCCAAACCACGTAGGAACGTGGGGATCACTCACTGCACCATCCTTCTTTGTATCAGTAAGGCCAATTAATATCCATACCTCCAACTTTAGGAGGTTCCTTCTCTACCAGTGGATGCATGTTGCCACACTTTATGCTATCAGAAGCGTGCTAATAAGCACTGGGGAAATGTATAGCACAGAAAAACCACTCCTTTTTAGGACTGCCTGCTTTGATGCCACTAAATTCCCTTGCTACGCTTCCATGGACAAAAATAAAGAGGTGATGGCTGGAAGGTTTAAAATGAATCTTAACCTCTGGCATTGGTCTGGGCAACCCTCCAGATTATCATCGTTCTTCGCCTGCCAAGTCATTACAGAGGGGGAAAGACCATATGCAAATCAGACTTGGTCTCACCCTAAAAAGGGCAGTCCAGTCCGAACTGCTAGGTCACATCCCTTCTGCCCAAAACCCAAGCATACCCAGACATGTTTCGGCCTTGTTGGGCCTCATCCGCGAGGAGTAGCTTGGGTCTCTAGGCTCAGCAGGCACAGGACCCACGTCTGGACATACCCGTCCCACTCAGGGTGACAAAGCAAAAACAAAGAGGTGATGGCTGGAAGGTTAAGAATGAATCTTAACCTCTGGTATTGCTGCTCTGTGCCACCCTCCAGACCATGATTCTTCGCCTGCCAAGCCATTACAGAACGGGAAAGACCATATGCAAATCAGGGTCTGTCCCACCCCAGTGGACACCAGTCTTGGCCTGTTGGTGCAGTTCTTAATTTTGTTTCCCAGGGGCCATTTTAGGAAACTTTCATTTGGTGCCAGTTTATCTTCAGTCTAGCCTGGGGCTGTGTACGCCATGTGATACTGGAGTCGGACAGATACTTAATTATTTTACTCTTTTCTGCCCTAACTTTGTGCACTTTTTTCTCTCTTTGGGTCACTGTTCCTTTCCCTGCCCCATGAGAATGGATGATGCTTTTGGGGGAACGGTGGATGGTGTGATGAATCTGATGGTGTCATCCATGCTTCCCAGGAGCAGCTACTTCCCATGTGGCCAGGGGATGGCAGATGCTACCTGATCCTGACCATGAGGGTGGCTATTTGAGGGAGGATCACATGGGGGGAGGCAGCTCACGGGGAGTCTCCCGACATCATCGGATGAGACGTGGTATTCCCCTTTTCCTTTTAGGGATGTCCCTTCCATTCCTCATCATGCCTTAATGGCATTATTTTGTATTTCTCCTCATTCCCCCATGAAACCTACTACAGATACTTCCTCAGCATACTCTGCGGATCCCAAATTGACTTCTCTTTTTCTAATGCTAGAAGTACTGCCATGAGGAAGAGGAGCCGAGTAATGAAGATCACAAAAGGCCAGGAACACGAGCTGTGATCTAGTCATTGCGAACGCCCTTTCGCAGTTGGGACATTTAAACCAGGTAATCAGCTGATGAAGAGAGCCTGCCCCGAGAATTCTTGCCCGCTCAGAGCTGACTGAGGGACTGATAAGTGTGAGAGAGGTCCATGGAGCCAACCGGCTCATGAGAGGAACCGAGAGAGGCATAGTAAGGAATCTGGTGAGCCATGGGAATGCCAGAGCAGGAAGAATGGCTTCTTGGCATACAACTACACTGGGCAGCAGCCTCCACACCACTGAAGTCCAGGGAAAGTCACAGCCGGCAATCGACAGCATCAAGAAGGACGAAAACCACAAGGCAGAGGAGGCAGACCTGAAAGAAGTAAGCAAGATGCCGACAGGCTGCTGCGGGAGAGCCAATTCCTGCTACAGTATCTCGTTGAGTCTGCCCATGGGAAGAGGGGACACCAGGGCATTTCGACGCTGGTACCAATAGGGAAATAGAAGTAAATGATATGCATGAGACATAACGAAGGGTGCCATATGTCTTAAAGGAACAGAACAGTATAATTATAAAAGACTATCAAGTTTGTAAGTGTGCAAAGTATGCATATATATATAAAGCCATAGCAGGAGAGTATACCAGGCATTTCAAGATTCAAGCATATGAAATCAAGTATATGGGAACACGTGTTTTGCATGTAAAGAAAGCCCTGGCAGGGGAGTATATCAGGCATATCAAGTTGCAAGTATATGAAATCAAGTCTATGAGAACACAAGTTTTGCATATAAAGAAAACCCTGTCTGGAGAGTATACCAGGCATTTCAAGACACAAGTGTGTGAAAACTAGTATATCAGAAAAAGTTGGGTGCTGATAACTAAACTCCTGCCAGGAGAGTGTACCAGTCAGTTCAGGAGTATTTACAAATAAAGCAAATCCTGGCAGGAGAGTGTTCCAGGCAAGATTAGGCTGGACAATATATGAAAAATATTGCATGAGACAATCCTGACAAAGACATAACAAGAGATAACCAAGTATTGTGAGTGAAACATATCCAAGAGTGAAAAAGCTTGGCAAGAGAGTACACCAGTACACTAAGATTAAGATGGCCAATCAAGTTACTTTATACACTAATTCTGTTGATTTAAAGAAACTCAAGGAACTGCTATTAAGTGAAGAGAAATCCAGGGGAAGGGAATTACCATTTTTGAACTGTGAACTGTATTCACCTGGAACTTTTGTGTTGGAGTTAAACATTTCTTCTTTTGAACATTTGTACACTTTACAAGGCCATAGATATTTCCTTTTCACATTACAGTTGATTTTTAGTAAGTAAAGATCAGAATAGTATGTGTTTTGGACACTTTGACAAAGGACTGACCCATTAGTTTTGTTTTGGTAGGGGAAATACCTCTTAGAGCAGGGACAGAGAGGTGCTTCCCAAACTCACTTTTGTTTAATAAAAGTCTCTGGCCAAAATCATGAATCTAATGTGTCTGACTTTCATTTGTGACCCTTGACAGTGGTCTACCTTGCGTTGCTCCCCCACCACAGCGCTCCTTATTTGTTTTGCTTGTTTCCTGTTACTGGAGGTTATTGCAGGTTTCCTTTCTCTCGTTGCCAAAATGTTGTAATCTGGTGGGCATACATGGTAGTTTCAGACACAGACCAGCTGCGAGCCACTTAGTTATGAATACCAGGTAAGCTTTATTATACATATGTACAGTTGCTGTATAGTTCCAGTTACTCATAAGTATTTATAATATAAGACCACCCACAGCTATCCTCTTGCACTGCAGCTCAGGCCCCCAACAGACACATTCAGAATATTCACACTCAAGCACTCATCAACATTCCCCTGATGTCATGGTTCGCCGTTTCAGCCCTTTCTGGACTACGTGGTCCATAAGACACTGCAACGTTCCTTCAAGAGTAATTCCAACATGGCCAACGCCAGTGCAGAGGTACCGCTCTAGTGTTTCCAAGAATCTCCTTGAAAATAGATGCGCCCCAGTGGCTCTGCACGTTTCAACGCTACCTTTCCGAACTATCAGCAAGTGTGTGTCATACTTCCCCTTTTTCCCGTGCTATCACCTTGTTAGCGCTTACTTTCCTCCTAGGTAAATTACAAGTTCCACCCGAGCCTCCCGCTTGTAATCCTCTCGTACACCTCCCCCCAGGGGCCCTTTCCGGGCCAGCGTGCACTCGTTCCCTACCTGTTTATGGTACGAGTTCCAGTTCCTTCCTGGTTTCTCCTTCCCAGGACTTCTTACCTGATCCTTCCTGGAGTTCTGAATGCCTGCTTCTACGGACGGATACCTACCTGCACACTGGCGACAGAGGATACACACCCATGTTTTTACAAGACCTGAGTCGTCCGGAAGAAAGAAAAACCCCAGACTAAGACTTCAAAAGATAAACAGGTGAGATTCAAGGCTAAGTGTGACCGTTTGAGACACCAAGGATTGGATATTGATACAAATATGGAAGCCGCTGTTCAGGACTTCCTGAGAGGTATGCAAGAGCTAACCATTGAAGTGCAGAACCTTAAAGCCGAAAATGCAGCATTGATACAGCTTGTGATATCCAGGGATTCGGCGTTTCAAGAAAGTGCCATGGTCGGGGGCATAGTGGACAAATACGATGGAACCACCAAGGCACTACGCTCATTCCTTGATTCTTGTTTAGTGCTCTTTACCTTAAAACTACTTCTCTACACCAAGGGCTAAAGTGGGATTCATAATCTCTCACTTTTCGGGAAATGCATTGGCCTGGGCAACTCCTTTAATAAATTCAGGAGATCCGCTCTTGGACAACTATGAGGGATTTGTGGACGCCTTTGAAACCATGTTCGACCGCCCGGAACAAGTATACAGTGCCCAAGAGAAGTTATTGGAATTCCAAAAAGGCTCTCAAGATATGTTGTCTTATGTTACCCGCTTCAAACAATTGGCCAAGGGGGCTGATTGGACACCAGAAGCTTGTTTCACGTTGTTTCGTCGAGGATTGAACGACGAAATCAAGGATGAACTCGCCAGAGTGGCCCGCCCAAGTTCCTTCCAGGCTTTGTTGGATTTGTCTTTGCAAATCGATTTCTGCATCCAGGAAAGAAAGGCAGAAAAGAAAAAGTCACACTCTTTACCAGCAAGAGTTCCCTTGGATTATACTAGTTCAAAGGAGACAGCTCCTATTCCTTCGCCAGATCCTGAGCCTATGCAACTTGGTTCCTTACGGGTACCCATTTCTTCACAGGAAAGAACTTGCCGAATCAATACTGGACTTTGCATGTATTATGCTTCTGACAAACACCTTGTAAGAAATTGCCCAATAGCTCCACTTCGGCGTTCGGCAAATGCCAGCTCCCAATCTTGAATGGAGCCCAGCTTCGGGAGAAAGGTACATGCTCCGAATCATCTCCAAGCAAAAGCAGTCAACTCACAAATAGCTTGGTGATTCTTCAGGTGTTCCTGTCTACTATCAATAAGGAAAAGCCCTGGTAGATTGCGGAGCAATGGGTATATTTCTGGACCATGATTGGGCTCTGAAAACATCATATTGCCCGAAAAATAAAAGGACATCATACAGGCAGTTGAAGGAATCGATGGGAAACCATCTTCGGGACCCACAACTCAGAAAACTACAGAACTGCTACTAACAATAAACAACCATCAGGAGGCCCTGCATTTTGACATTATAAAGGCAGCCCATTACCCGATGGTTTTAGGCATGCCTTGGCTTCAAAGACACAACCTATATATCAACTGGGCAGCAGGTTCCTTGTTTCTAGGGTCAGAATATTGTCTTTCACATTGCCTGTCCCAGGGTATGCAACCCATTTCCTCAGAAACCCTGGATTCCAAGAAATCATTCATTAGTGTGTCCAACATTGCCCAGGTGCCTGAGAAATATCAACAATGATCAGACATATTCTCATCAGATATCGTTCAAGCATTACCTCCACATCGTCTTGAAGACTGTGCCATCGACTCTGAGGAGTCTGCAGTTATACCATTTGGAAGGATGTTCATAATTTCTGAACCTGAGAAGAGAGCTCTACGTGAATACTTGGAGACCAATCTCACCAATGGAACCATTCGCCATTCTAAGTCCCCTGGATGGGAATCCTTATTTTTTGTTCCAAAGAAAGATACCATGGAACTTCGACCCTGACTGGACTACCGGGGTCTTAATCAATGCACCCGTAAGGACCGTTATCCGTTGCCACTCATTTCAGATATCCTGGAAGCAGTTTGCGGCGCTGTTATTTTTACCAAACTTGATCTACGGGGCGCGTACCATCTGATCCGAATAAGGGAAGGCGATGAGTGGAAAACTGCCTTCAGGGCACCCTTCGGCCATTTCGAGTATCTATTGATGCCATTCGGTGTAACTAATGCTCCAGCAGTTTTTGAGCGCTTTATGGACAGAGTATTCTCTGACATGCTATTCCTTTTTGTTATCATCTATCTAGACGACATCCTGATTTATTCCAAGAATTCCAAACTACATCAAGAACATGTGTCTCTGGTCTTACAATGTTTACGAGAGAATAAACTGCTGCTTAACCCAGAGAAGTGTATTTTTCATGTTCCTACTGTTCATTGTCTGGGTTTCGTCTTAGGTCCTCAAGGAATTGGAATGGATCCTGCCAAAGTCGATTCAATCCTTTCGTGGCTGGCTCCCACATCAGTAAAACAAATACAATCCTTCCTGGGGCTTACAAACTTCTATCGAAATTCATTCCTACATTTTCTGCTATTGTACAGCCTATAGTTGCACTACTGAAGAAAGATGTTCCTTTCAACTGGTCAAATGACCAAGAATCCACCTTTCAAGAATTAAAACAAAGGTTTACCCAAGGACCCATCCTGGCTCAACCTGACATCAACAAACCCTTCCTGGTGGAGACGGATGCCTCGCATTACGCCATAGGGGCAGTTCTAAAACAAGAATCTGAAGATAAGAAAGAACACCCCATTGCATATTTATCTCGTACTCTGAATTCTAGTGAAAAACATTACTCAGTGCTGGAGAAAGAATTGCTTGCCATCCGTCAGACTTTTACCGAATGGCGTCATCTGCTCTTGGGTGCCAAATTTCCAATACAAATTCGAACTGATCATCGGAATTTACAGATCATTCAGTCCCTGGAGAGTAGAAACAGTTGTCAGGCTCACTGGGTCTTCTTTTTCACCCAATACCAGTTTCATATACACCATGTACCAGGAACAACCAACATTATAGCTGACGCTTTATCCAAACGTCCTGACTATGAACCTGATGAAACCTGTGCCCTTCCAAAGATGTTTCCCGAGTCTCTCTTTATTGCCCAGGCCAATTCTTTACTGGGCAACACCCGCACAGAGACCCCACTTTCTGATCTTTGGAAGGAATACACTAAGAAGAACAGATGGGTTCTCACGGCTGAAGACGGTTACCTTTTTAAGGACAAGTGTCTGGTTGTACCTACACTAAATTTAAGAATAAGGGAAGGCGATGAGTGGAAAACTGCCTTCAGGACACCCTTCGGCCATTCCGAGTATCTATTGATGCCATTCGGTTTAACCAATGCTCCAGCAGTTTTTCAGCGCTTTATGGACAGAGTATTCTCTGACATGCTATTCCTTTTTGTTATCATCTATCTGGATGACATCCTGATTTATTCCAAGAATTCCAAACTACATCAAGAACATGTGTCTCTGGTCTTACGTTTACGAGAGAATAAACTGCTGGCTAACCCAGAGAAGTGTATTTTTCATGTTCCTACTATTCATTATCTGGGTTTCGTCTTAGGTCCTCAAGGAATTGGAATGGATCCTGCCAAAGTCGACTCAATCCTTTCGTGGCTGGCTCCCACATCAGTAAAACAAATACAATCCTTCCTGGGGCTTACAAACTTCTATCGGAAATTCATTCCTACCTTTTCTGCTATTGTACAGCCTATAGTTGCACTACTGAAGAAAGATGTTCCTTTCAACTGGTCAAATGACCAAGAATCCACCTTTCAAGAATTAAAACAAAGGTTTACCCAAGGACCCATCCTGGCTCAACCTGACATCAACAAACCCTTCCTGCTGGAGACGGATGCCTCGGATTACGCCATAGGGGCAGTTCTAAAACAAGAATCTGAAGATAAGAAAGAACATCCCATTGCATATTTATCTCGTACTCTGAATTCTAGTGAAACACATTACTCAGTGCTGGAGAAGGAATTGCTTGCCATCCGTCAGGCTTTTACCGAATGGCGTCATCTGCTCTTGGGTGCCAAATTTCCAATACAAGTTTGAACTGATCATCGGAATTTACAGATCCTTCAGTCCCTGGAGTGTAGAAACAGTTGTCAGGCTCACTGGGTCTTCTTTTTCGCCCAATACCAGTTTCATATACACCATGTACCAGGAACAACCAACATTATAGCTGACGCTTTATCCAGACGTCCTGACTATGAACCTGATGAAACCTGTGCCCTTCCAAAGATGTTTCCCGAGTCTGTCTTTATTGACCAGGCCAATTCTTTACTGGGTAACATCCGCACAGAGACCCCACTCTCTGATCTTTGGAAGGAATACACTAAGAAGAACAGATGGGTTCTCACGGCTAAAGACGGTTACCTTTTTAAGGACAAGTGTCTGGTTGTACCTACACTAGATTTAAGATCCAAGATAACAAACCTCTGTCATGATACCTTCCATTCTGGTCATCGAGGCATTACATAAACCCTTCAACTTATTCAGAAGAACTTTTGGTGGCCCAGAATGGCCGATGATATTAAAGCATACATCCAAGCCTGTGCTGTCTGTAGTCAGAATAAGTGCGACAATAAAAAACCAGCTGGTCTTCTGTACCAAACTGCATTACCGGATCGACCTTGGGAAACAATTGCCACTGACTTTATTGTGGAATTACCTCCATCCAAGGGCTTCACAACCATTATGGGTACCATCAACCTGTTTTCTCATATGGCCCATTTCATTCCCTTGGAGAAGCTACCATCAGCACAAGAAATGGCAAGGATTTTCTTAAGCCATATCTTCAGACTTCATGGCCTCCCTTCCAAAATCATTTCTGACCACGGTCCTCAATATATTTTGCAATTCTGGAAGTACTTGTGCAAGATGTTGGGTATTCAATGTGCCTTGTCTTCAGGATATCATCCTCAAACCAACTGGATAAAAGAACAAGTAAATCAGACTCTTGAACAATACCTACGGTGCTTTGCCTCCAAGGTCCAGGATGATTGGTCTGTGTTGATTCCAGTGGCGGAATTTGCTTACAACAACTCTGACCATGCTGCCATTAAGATCAGTCCATTCTTTTGCTCTCAAGGATTTCATCCATCTGTGCTTCCTACAGTCCTGCCTCACTCCACCCCAGTTCCATCGGTTCATTCCTGGATAGAGCACTTGGTCACAGTACACAAAGATGTGAAGGGACATTTGGAAAAGGCCAGGATGGACGTCAAACGATATGCTGATTCCAGGAGAAGACCAGGTCCAATATATACCATTGGCGACAAGGCTTTCCTCTAGACTCTTACCTCGACACTTAAGACCCAACAAGTTGGCTCCACATTTCTATGGGCCTTTTGCAATAAAAGAAATCATCAACCCTGTAGCCTTCCGACTACAATTACCAGATTCATGGAAGAAGATCCATCCCGTTTTTCACACATCTTTGTTAAACCATATTCTCAATCCACCAGGACTACTCCTCAACCTACCCCCATGCTTAACAATGAACAAGTCGAATTTGAAGTTTCCAGGATATGTGACTCCAGATATAGAAGGGGTCGACTACAATATTTAGTGGAATGGAAAGGATATCCACCCAGCGAACGTACTTGGGAACCGATATCCAACATGAATGCCCCCCGTTTGCTACGGCAATTCCACTCAATCCATCCAGGCAAACCAGGTGGATCGCAGTTTAAGAGGGGGCATGCTGTCATGATTTGCTGTTTCAGCCCTTTCTGGACTACGTGGTCCATACAACACTGCAACGTTCCTTCAAGAGTAATTCCAACATGGCTGACGGCAGTGCAGAGGTACCGCTCTAATGTTTCCAAGGAATTGCCATCTCCTAGAAAATAGACGCGCCCCGTGGCTCTGCGCGTCTCAACGCTACCTTTCCGAACTATCGGCAAGTGTGTGTCATACTTCCCCTTTTTCCCGTGCTATCGCCTTGTTAGTGCTTACTTTCCTCCCAGGTAAATTACAAGTTCCACCCGAGCCTCCCGCTTGTAATCCTCTCGTCCACCTCCTCCCAGGGGCCCTTTCCGGGCTAGCGTGCACTTGTTTCCTACCTGTTTACGGTACGAGTTCCAGTTCCTTCCTGGTTTCTCCTTCCCGGGACTTCTTACCTGATCCTTCCTGGAGTTCTGAACGTCTGCTTCTACGCACGGATACCTACCTGCACACTGGCGACAGAGGATAAGCGCCTGTGTTTTTACAAGACCCGAGTCGTCCGGAAGAAAGAAAAATCCCAACCAAGACTTCAAAAGATAAACAGGTGAGATTCAAGGCTAAGTGTGACACCTGAACTGTTAGTGACACCAGGCACCAACACTCCATCAGCATTCAAGGATGGACAGCAGGACAGGACAGCATTTATAGACATAACACCCTCAAAGAGAGGGCACACAAACAATCATCCTCTTGCAATGTACCCACCCCCTGTAACTGGATCCCTGTATTGGTTTGGATGGCCTCACAATTCTCGAATTATACAAAGTTCGAAAAATGTCACTTTTCAACAATACCCGGCCAAGGACTAATCCTAATGGACACACAGGCTAACACACAAACCACAACCTACAGTACTACCCTACTGTTAAAAGGCACAGCCCAAACACTGGCTGCCTACACCCTGTACAGTCCTCTGCTACTTTCAAGAGAGGTCGGTCCTTAAAGGAATTCAAATAAAATAAAAAAATAATGTAAACTGTGAACACCCGGGAAATACACATTGACCAATCACTATCTGCCTTTCGCAGGTGCGATTGTGCTTTCACCGCCCGTACCGCTGCCATTAAAATAGAAAAGGGACTTGATCATTTTGGAACTTGTTTTCGATGGCCCACTTTATAGCCATTTACTAAAAAACAAAATATTCTCTGACAGGTGATAGGCTCGCGCTGAGCTGATCCCCCGTCGGACAGGAAAAAAAAAACCTATCTGTACTCTGCTAAATCCCAGGATGCAAAGAGCTTTCACACCCCGGCTGGGGGAGGGGGGGTGGTCATGGGCTTTAACGCCCTGCAGCCCGAGCTGAGGCCCTCGCTTCGCTCGGGCCGGCCCAAACTTGGGCTGGTGGGTGGTTAAAGCACATGTCCATACCCTGCCACACTGTGAAAGCTATAATAACATGTTACATTTGAACAGTGACATCGCAATGCTTGCTCTGCTGCAGCCAGAGCCAGCTAACAATGTGAATGAGGATTACCCCTGCTAATAGCGCAGGGAGTCTTGATTCTATTAAAGACAAGGAGGTGAGCATTAGGCTTCATCTTCAATTTATTCCTGTCTCCAGCAGTTTCAGCAACACATTTTGTAACTTCCCTAATAGAAAAAATGGCATTTCCCTTTGTTCTCCAGGCTAGCTGTAGTCCCAATGTCCTGACCACAAGATCATAGTCCTTCCTCTTCTTTAATGCTCTTAACTGTATTACAACTTGAACTGAACACAGAACTAGTACCAACATGGTTTCTGGTCTCTCACCAGCACTGTCCTGCATATCCTCCGTATTAAAGTGGCAGCCTCGGTCTCAAACAGCTTGTGTGTCTCAATAACCTGGCTCAGTGTTCTTCTGGTTGTCTCCTAATGAAAGAACATAAAGGGCACATTGGGGAGGCAGATACACACCATCATAATCCATCGTAAGTACATTATTATGCATTAATGTCAACTCTATCTGGAAAGTAATGCTCGCCTCCTTGTCTTTAATAGAATCAAGACTCCCTGCGCTATTAGCAGGGGTAATCTTCATTCGATGACAAGACGGAGACGAGCATTATGCTTGTTCAAAGCTTGTCTTCACTGTCACTGCTACTGACTGCACAGGATTGAAAGAGAATGTTCTAAAGGTAGTATCACTGGCCCAGTTGGCCACATTCAGGATATCTTGCAACGTCGCACCTTGCGCTAGCGCTTTTGAAGCCATTGCACCCCTAACTGTGTCCTCATCTATGGGCATTCCCTCTATGGGAATGTGTCCTGCTGATATTGCAGACCTGTATACTCCAATCGTCCTGTATGCTTTCCCGTCTTGGAGTAGCTCTGCTAAGAAATTCTATATCTCCACTAGAGGGGCTGAAACGGGATAAAGACTTCTCCCTTTGCACCACTGTGACCATCTGTTCCAAGCTGCATCGTAGCTCTGTCTAGTTGACGGCACCCACAACACCGCAATGAGGCAAGCAGCTTGCGCTGACATTCCTGGGAGATTCCAGCGTCTCCTGCAATCATGCACGCCATCAGCGGAAGAGTCCCTTTCACTGTCAGAGGATGATACGACCCAACTGGGTCCATGAGAAGGTTGTCTCTTGGAGGTAGCACTCTCGGGTAATCGGCACCCAGTTCCATCAATGTCAGGTCCCATACTTACGACTTCCATATTAGGGCCACCACTATCATCGCCGCTCTCTCTCTGCGAACTTTCGCTAGTACTCTGTTCATCATTATGAATGGTGGGAATGCATAGTGCATGTCCCCCCTCGAGTCTTGGAGGAAAGCATCTACTCGCGGCGCTGTCGGATCCAGTCTCCAGCTGAAGTATCTGCTCTTTTGCATGTTCAGCCTGGATGCAAACAGATCTGTGTGTACTGGTCCTCATAGTTCCCCTATTTGTTAAAATATAGTCTTGTCCAGCATCCAATCGCTGCAATCTGACAGATGTCTGGAATTCCAGTCCGCTACTACATTGAGCGAACCCGGGAGATATTCTGCTACTACTGAGGTCCCTGAATCTAGGCAAAAATGCCAGAAATCCCTGGCTAATTCCGCTAGTAATTTGGACTTCGTCCCTTCTAAATGATTGATGTATCTGACTGCTGATATATTGTCCATCTTCAGCAGGATACATGAATTCACTTTTCCTTTCGTAGACACCTTTATTGCGAATGACCCTTCTAGTAATTCTAGGCAGTTGATGTGCATCTTGAGCTCCTTCAAGCTCCGTTTGCCCCCTGTCTGTAACTCTCTGCAGCGGGCTCCCCAGCCTGTTCTGCTGACGTCTGATTCTATCACTAGGTCGGGCTGATCCCCAAATATGGCCTTCCCGTCTAGGCGTCCATATTCTGTAGCCAACATTCCAATTCTGTCTTGGATTCTACATGTAGCGGTACAGCTTGGTGGCACTTTAGACCTTTCTGCAGGTGCCTTATCTTTAGTCATTGAAGGACTCGATAATGTAGTGGCCCTGGAAATATCACCTGAATCGACGCTGCTAGTAGACCTACTACTCTCGCTATCGTACGTAGTGAGTTTATGCTTTTGCTCAGGCAGCTCCTTATTTCTCTCTTTATATCTCTTATCTTATTGGATGGCAGTTCCAGCGTAATGTGTAATGTGTCTATGACAAACCTCAGGGAATCTATCCTCTGCGTTGGCACTACGTCTGATTTTTCTCGATTCACTAGAAAGCCTAGAGACGTTAGTAGGTCTTTCACCCAGCTTTTCTGGTACTGGAGCGTCTCCCTGCTGTTCGCCATCAGCAGGATGTCATCTGGATATATTATCATTCTTATTCCCTTCTCTCTGATCGCTGTTGCTATCGGCTTCATGAGTTTCGTGAAGGCCAATGGCACTGAGGGTAGCCCAAACGGCTTTGTCGCAAATTGCAAAAATCGTCCGCCCTCGTCTAATGCCAGGAAGGGCCGATACTCCTCTTGGACCGGTATCGTAAGATACGTGTCTTTCAGATCGATCGTCATGAGCCAATCGCCCTGTCTGAGGGTGTCTGTGAGCTGGTGAATCCCTTCCATCTTGAAATGGTGGTAAGTCACCCAGCTGTTAATTTCCCTCAAGTTTATAACCAGTCTCACTTTGTCTTTACTGTGTACCAGGAACATGTTGCTTATAAATCTTGGGGTTGTAGTACAAGGCTCTATTGCTTTCTTTAGTGTTAGGCTTTGCATTTCTGCCTGTAAGATCTCTCTCTCTACTTGCGCTGAGTGTATGAGCCGGGGCCGGGGGGGTGGTACTCTGTGGGCATTTGCGTAAACTCTCGCTGTAGTCCTTTGACTGTCTGTAATACCCAGGCTTCGCTGGAAAGCGTGCACCAGTTCTCCCAGAAACGTAATGTTCTCCACCCCACTGGCAGATACGGGATATGTCTCACCTGTGGGGAAGCTTTGTCCTCTTACCTATCCTCTGCCTCGTCTCCCTTTCGAGAAACATCCTCTTGGGGGAAAGAAAGCATCTTGCTGCTTGTTTTCCCAGTAGTGGGCCCTGTTGTTCTGAAGCTTTCTTGCGGTTTGGTAATGACTGATCGCTCGGCCTCAATACTGACCGGTTCTGGCAAAAACTCTTGCTGGAAAAATGTTCCTTATTGATGCCTGAGCTTTCTCCAAGGAGATATAGGTACCAACAAACCTCTCCATTTCCTTCCCGAAGGTCTCTCGAAATAGTAGCCCTTGAGCCGCTTCACCTGCTTCGTAAGAAGCTAGATCCCCTAGCTTGGGGTCTATTTTGATGAGTAAGCCTCTCCTGCGCTCTGATAATATGGCACAATTAGCATTGCCCAGGAGGCATATAGCTCTTTGTGCCCAGTTAGCGAGGACATTCGGGTCCACTTCCTTTCCTGTATCTTGTGATCGTTCTGCTAAGTCCATAATCTTTGCTGGTAGTCCTGCGATATCGAACACCTTTTCCTGGCAACTTCTCCAGGATCTGTTTATCCCCTTTCTGGGTTCTCTGGAGGTCTTCGACACGAAGGCCAGAATCATTGGGTCGAGCTCCGGCACTTCGCCACTTTCCCTGGTAGCTCTAGTTTAGGCCATTCTGCCACCATTCTTTGTCTTGCTTCTCTTTCGAGAGCCTTACGCAATCTGTGCGTCATGTATTTTGTTACTCTTGGCAATGGTAACTAGCTTGAGGATTTAGGGTTTCGGATGTCTTCTGGCTCGAACATATCTGAGATTTCCTCATCGTCCTCTGTATTGTTGAGTTTTCTCAATCTTGTATTAGGTGGGGATTGTACCTCCTCTTCGTTCCCCCTATTGTCCTCGTCTTGTGAGGACCGCCGGATCTCTGTGGGTTCCTCCTCTGAGTCCTGCCCCTCATTCCCCATATTTTCTTCCCCTGGGCTGGGGGTCATGAGGCTTGGCACTCCTGACTAGTGCATAAATGCATCTCGCAGTTTTATAAATGCGTCAGTAGCCTCAGGGGCCTCCTGCTCTGCCCCATCTGGTTGACTCAGGGGGTCAGAAGAGTTTTTTCTTCCTGCACCCATGTGGGCCCTCTGGCGTGACCCTTGTGGGCGTGCTTTCTTTAGCTGTGGTGCTTTTCTTCTCCTGGCTCAAAAATGTCACAATGGTTGCCAGTCTTTCTTGTAGGGGTCTCACCCCTTGAGCCACTGCTTCTACAAGTGAGTTCCCCAGCACTTCTTTGAAACTATAGGCTAGGTCCTCGGAACTGGTGGCCTCTTGCTCCTCCTCGCTCCATTCAAACTCAGCAATTCTTTTGTGCCTTAGGTACCTGTTCAGGTGTAGTAGCACGCCCACACACTCACTGTATGTTGTACATGTGGCTGCACCACATGTCCAGTTGAGCAGGCTTCAGTAAATTCTTCTTGAGCCTAGCAGGCTTCAATAAAGGTTTGCTGGGTTTTGTATATTGCAGCGTGTGTCTTGCTGTATTAATATGGGAGTGTTCTTCCTGCTTCTGTGTGCCTGTCGAGGGCTCTGACGCTCTCGAGATACAATTTGACCTCTCCCCGCCTCTTCGGATGAAATGAGTCCCTCTACAAGGTCGCTGTGCCCATCCGGAGTGAAGCGTGTACAGATAATACTGTACAATGCTCCAGTTCCGTGTCGTCGGGCGGAGGCTCTTCCCCTCCAAAGGAGGGAGCGCCTCCTCCTGCCAATGAGCTTTGTGTTCTTCTCACGCTGTCACCGCACGGTGAGCCGGCTTACACGGCTCAGCCCCACCTCCCCAATGGTGGGGGCAACTCCTGAGTTGCTAGTGGATAACGGCGAACCCCAGGCATGGTGTAAATGCGGCACAGGGCTGCTGTTTACTAATTAATGTAATGTAATGTAATGAACCGGGCAAACCCAAATACTTTGTGCGCATATATTTATGTAAAATTTAGAATGCAGATGCTATCTGCTCGTCGCTGTGCGCTTCATATTATTCATATAGCTATACATAAACATACCGCTAGGCAGCTATGAAGACATGCAACTTATTTGCTTGGAGAGCAGGAAAGAAGAGGGAGATAACAGGAAGTGAAAGGACTATGATCACGTGGTCATGACATTGGGACTACAGCTAGCCTGGAGAAAAAAGGGAAATGTAGTTTTTTGTGAAAAAAGAAGCAAAAAAAATGTGTTTTTCCATATGGGAAGTTACAAAATGTGTTTGTTGTTGAAACTGCTGGAGACAGGAATAAATTGAAGATGAAGCATAATGCTCGACTCTGTCTTGACATAGAATGGCAGTTCATTTGATACAGAGCTAGAATTCGGAACAAGATGGCATACATCTGTTTGCCCATCATCACATTTTATGGTACAAACCAGATTTGAAAAGCATGTTCAACGTATCAGTTTGTAAAACATTGCAAATTGCATATTGATGGGTTTTCTTCCTCTTTACCAATTCTACAATCATTCCATCTGTGAACAAGTGTTGAAGAGCTCTTGAATCTGATAGGAAGTACTGAAGAGTGATCAAAGTGTATGGAAAGAAGTAGTGGAACTATGCTCTCTGCTGGCCTGCCCCACTCCCCAGAAACCCCATCGCCACACCCCTCCCACACGCAATCCAAACCCTCGAACAAACGTGCCTGCTCTTTAAGGGAACGCTCAGTTAAGTGCACCGAAGCGCACGTATCAACTTCATCCTACACTTTTATTTTAAAACTAAGCCGTTCCGGGATGGTTTCTTTTTAAAAGAAAAGTATACGAATGGTAAAACGTGATAAAAAAAAGTATAGGATCATCAGTCCAAAGCGCTCGAGGCCATTTCGACCACTGGTATTGAAGGGGATGACAGTATGACCTAAGGTATAAAATATGACCTACTGGATGTAGAAACGACATTGTAAGTCCTCTGTTTGATCATGGGCACCTGAGTCACTTGAAATGGCATAAAGCACATCAGTGGATACTTCAGCTTTATAGCTTTACACATCCTGTCTTCGGCTGTACCAGGAGTTCTGGGCCCTGAAGACGGAATGTGTTTTAATGTCCCATAAGGCCTGCTATAGCAAGAGGGGGTACCATAAAGTTATTATGACCAAATCATAATAAAATACAAATACAATCTCATGTAGCAATCAGAATGATATGATATGATATGATATGGCATTTATAACGCGGCTATACACAAGTGTTTCAAGGTGCGATGAGGCAAGGGAGGGGGAACAGAGGGAGGACAGACAATGATCCTACTAGGACAGGTGTCGTTCAGATTGCGGAAGTGCATGGGATGGGGGGAAGGGACAGTGCAGTACATGGGAATAGATAATAACAATAAGTATAAGTAACAGCCAGAAAGTGGTAAGTGCAGACATCAGGTGTCAAGTGCTGGTGGGGGACTGTAGGGATACAGAAACAGTCCCCAAGTGCAGGGGTTGCCAGGCAGGCAGTGCAGTTGTGAGAGACTGGTGGGGGAGGGACCTGGGCCCGAGATCAGAGGGTGTCCAGGTAATCCAGTGCCGATCCGGTAACAGCCAGGAGGGCAGCAGAAGAGAGGAGGAGATAAAGCAGAAGCAAAGAGAAAGGTTTTGAAGTGTTTCCGGAACCAGAGATGGTTCTCCTCAAGTTTAAGGGAGGCAGGGAGGCTGTTCCAGAGGGACGCCCTAGCCGAAGAAAGAGATCTACCACCAACTTGTTGCTTGGAGAAGTGACTGACCCTGAGGGAGGGAGTTGGAGGCGGATGAGCGAAGAGGTCGCGAAGGACAATATTTAGGAAGAGAGAGTTGAATGTATTGGGGCCCCGTGCCCCAGAAGGCCTTGTGGACAATGCATAGGGTTTTGAACTTAATACTCGCAGCCACTGGGAGCCAGTGCAGAGATTTCAGACCTGGAGAGATACGATCCCGGGGCTTGAGGCCAAGGACAAGTCTCTCAGTCCTGTTCTGGATAAGTTGCAAGGAGCGGAGAGTAGAGGCAGGCAGATTTAGAAAGAGGCTGTTGCAGTAATCCAGCCTAGAGAGAACCTGAGCTCTGGAGACAGTGAGCTTCTGGGGGAAGGAGAGGAAAGGAAGTAATACCTCTGAGGAGGTGCAGCTGGTAGTGTGACTTCTTAGAGACATCAGAGATGTGAGGAGGGAAGGAGAGTCTGGAGTTGAAGATGAACCTGAGGTTTTTAGCCTTGCAGGTGGGAGCAGGAGGCCGGCCAGAGAGCTACAGGAAAGGAGGGAGACGGTGTGCCGATGAGGAGAATCTCAGTCTTACTGGCATTAAGACAAAGGTCATCAGGCAAGTTGAGGTCACAGGGGTTGTTAGGGTCAGGGTAGGAGAGCAGGTCTTCACGGATGTTCAGGAGAGCAGTTTCCGTGCTTCTGGCAGCTCAGAAGCCAGACTGATGGTCATGAAGAACCAACAGATTCAGTGTGGAGAATAAGCTGGGAGATGGCAAGTTTCTCCAGGAGCTTGCCCAAGAAGGGTGCGATGGAGATTGGGCGATAGTTAGCAGGGCAGGAGGGGTCAGCAGAGGGTTTCCTAAGAAGAGGGTGCACAAGGGAATGCTTCAGGGGGAAGGGAATACTCCAGTTGCGAAGGAGTGATTGCCAGGGCAGGAGCCAGGGAGTCAATGTGGTCCTTGATGGTTTTGGAGGAACAGGGGTTAACCTGTTTTGACGAGACTTTCATAGATCAGACTTGTCTAGAAACCTTGTCTGCTGTGAACAGTGGAAAGGCAGAGAAGGAGGGAGGAGAGGTGGCTGCAGAAGGGCCAGAGGAAGAGCAGGGAGTAGGGGAGGGAGGAGGGAGGAGGAGATGGAGGACAGGATGTCCTGAGTTTTAGAGATGAAGTGAGAAGCCAGTGCCGTGCAGTGAGCCTGGGAAGGGACAGGCGAGGTAGAGGCTGTGACAGGATTGGCCAGTTCCTTGCAGATTTTAAAGAGTTTGGCTGAGTTGCTAGATGCCGCAGAGACACAGGCTTGGATATGAGCTCTCTTCTTGGTGAGGACAGAGAGCCGGTTTTGCCTTTGGAGCAGGCGGCAGGACAGTTTGTCAGTGGATGTACATGAAGCATGCCATTTCCTCTCGGACACCCTGCACTTGCGTTTTAGGGTGACGAGGTCTGAGTCGTACCAGGAGTTGCACTTGGCTTTGGACTTCAGGCGGATTCTCATGACAGTGGCAAGGATATCAAGAGAATCAGATATAGCAGAGTGGAGCGTGGAGAGGGCTGTGTCAGAGTGAGAGTCAGCCAAAAGGGGAGGGGGAGAGAAGGTGGCAGTGAAAGCCTCAACTGATACACGCTTCATGGGTCTGATGACCGAGAAGTTTGGTAGCAGTGATGGAAGTGGCTTGGCCTGAGGGGCAGGGAGGAGAAAATGGGAGGAAAGGAGAAAGTGATCACTCCAGGAGAGAGGAGTGGAGAGAGGGACAGAAAGGGGGAGGTCTGAGGAGATCAGAACATCAAGAGTATGCCCTGCAGAGTGAGTCGGGCCAGAGGGGAGAATAGTGAGTGAGAGAGAGTCGCAAAGGTCGTGAAAGAGTCGAGGGGGGGGACAGGAGGCATCCAGGTGGTTGGGGAACCTAAAATACATAGCGCCGGGAAAGGCGTGTTTGCTGGAAGAAGTAAAAATGGGGTCAGGCAAACAATGTTCCTTGAATACCGATCATAATGGAATGGGGAAAGCCTGAGAAGTGATTGAGATTAGAGACATCACAGTGGAGGCCTCACAAGAGGAGTTCCACCAATCCAACCAGAGGGCAGACATTGATGCAGAAACATCAATTTTTGCAATTCCCAAGCTTTGGCTATCCACGGTATCGAATGAAAAAGCAACCAGATCACTCTGCATAAGTGTTATCTTGTCACATCTGAAAAAAGTGCAGAGCCTTTATGTGATCAAGTCCGATGATATTGAATATGTTTGCTTCCCTGATATCCAAAATGCGTACTTGGTAGAACTTGAACTGACCTCAACAGAGTGTAAAGAAGCAATAAAGGGAGCGTCAAAAGAGTTAGAAGGCCTGGGAATTCGAGTATCAAATACCTGTCCGGTGGAACCTCAGAAGCCAAAACAGAACTCAAGAGCAACCGAATGGCCTGGAGACCTACAAGAAGGTCACTCCACATCCACGAGGGCCGAGGCTAATAGCATTAACAGAGACAATTTGCCTTTCTCTCTACTACCAGAAATTGTGTCCCAGGTTCTCCTCAAGCTGGGAGTAGGGCCCAACACCTTTAGACAAAAGGAGTTAAGAGTAATCTGCTGGAACACGCGGGGTCCCAATATATTCACATCACAAAAAATGAAGGCGCTCCTTTTTTAATCTGGGGGACATTGTAATGTTACAAGAAACATGGTTAGTTAATCCCATTGAAATCTAAGGATTTAGAGTCATCTCCCAGGCCGCCATTCAAAAAGGGAAAGGGAGACCATCGGGTGGGTTGCTCGTAGAAATTAGAAATTCCCTATTGAGAGAGCCTGTCTCAATCCTAAAAAATGATGGCGGGATCCAAATTTGTTGGGCATCTTTGAAATGTCAGATCTTTATGTCAGATATGTTATTTGTAAATGTTTATTGGAACCCTGCACGTTCTAGTCAGGATGCCTTTTTGAGAGACCTGGTGGTTTTGTTGGAGAATATCAAGCTCCTCTATGGGGGTGCTCAAATAATACTGGGGAGTGACCTAAACTCTCATTGCCTGCACCCGTCAAAGGAGGGCGAGGCTATGCAAGGGAGTAAACCCTCAGATAGGGTTAGATTTTAGGTAGAGTTCCTCGAAGGATGGGGTCTGAAAATGGGTAATAGGTCTCTCCCGGGGGAGATACCAGCCAATCCGACAAGATCCCAGGGCAAAATTAGCTTTATCATCGACTATTTTTTCTTGTCTTTTGACCTCTTTGCCCAGAATGTCTCGTTGATCATTGAAAAAGGGGGGGGTGATCATTCCAGGTTTTGCTCTGACTTTCTCAGATACGGTTTTTGAAGGGCAATGCAGGCAAAGACAGATGGTGGAAAGTAGGAAAGGGATAATTTTCCTCCAAAAATATAAACGTGACAGATTGACTCTGAATAAGTGTCTCCTAATTATATTTTATGGCTCAACTGTACTCCGGATAGTTTCACCAAATTCATTTGGTCTACCTGTGCGCCGAGTATGGGAGGAGGGGGAAAAATGCAAGTGCATCGCCATGCTTTTGACGAAGCTTCTATGTTGAAGAAAAAACGTCTGAATCAAGAGCTAAGGATGCTAAAAAATCTGAACATTGGAAAGGCTGAACTGGGAAAGAAATCTAAAGCACTACGCCAGTCGTATAAACAATGGTCAGTGGGAAGGAAGGCCACGCGTCTTCAGCACGACAGTGAACTCATGTTGAAGTTGGTGGCAAACAGGGATTCTGGTAATTTTTGGAAGGTGATAAATTCAATGGAGGGTAGCTCAAGAAGCTCACTTTGCAACCTGGTCCCTGAAAAGGTCTGGGTGGAATATCTCTCTCTCACCTTCGGCTCCTGCAGAACACCCATCCTTTCAACCTTGGAGAGCATGAAATGGGAGCTTCCGTTAGATACACAGATTCTGGAAGATTTAATCAGTAAGAGCTCGTACCCCAAAGCAGCTGGTCCAAATGGGCTTAAGTACCTAGTGCTAAAAGAGAATCCAAGAATATGGGCTAAATTGCTGGTCTGGTTATTTGGGGAAATCCTGCTGAAGAAAGTACAGCCTCCCACTTGGAAGTCGGCTATAATTATTCCACTATTCAAGGGGGGTATCGGACGTTACCAATGAAATACCGACCGATCGCCCTTCTGGATATTGATGGAAAGCTCTTCATGAAAATCCTTTTGGGTGAGGTGGAGAAATGGGTAAAGGAACACAAGATCTTCTCCAAGTACCAAACCGGTTTTCGAAAGGGCCTCTCAGCCTTAAATGGGGTTGCTCTCAATGTCATGTCAGAGAAGTCGGGTAAGCTTGGAGGAAATTTATTGTATGGGGCCTGGGTGGATTTCTCCAGAGCTTTTGGTCAGGTGGGCAGGAGCAGACTGTGGGCAAAGTTAAGAACCTGGGGCATTCCCGAGGGGTTGCTAGCCATGTTGATCGAGTTTCACAAAGATAATACTATAAGAATTCGACTCGACGAGGAAGGGAACTTGTCTGAGTCTATCAGAGTGGATAAGGGGGTCTGTCAGGGCTGTCTGGGTGCCCCGTTGTTTTTTAATTTGTACTTGGCAGATACGGGAGAATGCCTGAAATCCTTCGCGTTGGCCAGCCCAGTGATCAAGAGATCAAGGGTTCACTGGCTGGCGTACGCTGATGATGTGGTTCTCTTCGACTGCACTCCTGTAGTATTGCAGAGACTGCTCAATAGACTGGATTGCTACGCTAGTGATAAAGGTTTAGCCCTTAATCCAAAAAAACCAAAGATTCTAGTGTTCAGACAAAGTCTTATAAAAGTATCCTACAGTCATTGGGACATAGGAGGTCAGCGAATTGAGAGAGTGGAAGAACTGTTATATTTAGGCTTTAAAATATATGCCTCCCCTGCCATTTGTAAGGTTGAGAAGGATTTGCAAAATAAAATTTTACAACTATTAGCTCAGATGAAAAAAATCTTATTAAATATTGCAAATTCGCAGTACTACCATTGATTAAGGGGCCGATTCATGGAACAAACGTGCGTCGAAAATCCCAGCGCAAGCAGGCGCAAGGAGGCGATTCAAGGAAGGTGCTGCGCTACTTTCCCACTGGTTGTGCGCCAAATCCGTGCATGGCGCACGCTGGCGCACACGTCTCCAAACAGCGTGCGCTAAGCGCACAGTGAAAGCGCACATAGCGCAGCGCACACAACAAAAGTAGGCAGAACAGGGGGCGTAACACCTGGAATGGGGAATAACGCGTGAAAAAGAAGGCGTAACGGGGGAAGTACTGCTGGGAAGTACACGGAAGGCCCACACGCACGCGAACCACAAGTATTCATGGAATCGAATAGGGCAAACCCACGCACGGGCAAAGACACGCACAGGCCTAAACACATCCGCCACACGAAGGCAGGCGGTAATGTCCCTGAGCATCACAAAAGTGTGCACAAATAAAAAGCACGCATATTCTGAGTGGGGTACGTGTATTTCTGGGGTTCGCGTGAAGTTTCACACGCGATAGGCCCTGTGCGACTATGTGAGTGGGGTACGTGTATTTCAGGGGTGCGCGGGAAGTTTTACATGCGATTTCAGCAGGGTACGTGTATTTCAGGGGTGCGCGGGAAGTTTTACACTCAATTTCAGTTTTACACGCGATTACAGCAGGGTACGTGTATTTCAGGGGTGCGCGGGAAGTTTCACACGCGATTTCAGCAGGGTACGTGTATTTCAGGGGTGCGTGGGAAGTTTCACACGTGAAAGGGCAACGCCCGTGCGCGATACGTCACAGATGCACTTACGAGCTAAGGGCCTTTGGTCCAATGAAATCGCGCACGTGTGCTGACGCGCTTACGTGCTAAGGGCCTTTCCTCGAATTACACGCTGACGTGCAATTTTTTCACATGCCAAATCACTCCATATCAAGCTGGCCACGCGAAAACACACGGAAGACCACGCTCCTGCCCTGAAGGCCATTTTCCTGCTCCCCAGAGCCCCGAGCACGCTCCCACCTCCCATCTGCTGCTGCCTGACTGCCTGCTGCCCACGTGCCCTGCTATTTGGTGCCTGCACATCAGCCATCTGCAGGGGTCCAGTTGCTGTGTCCACCCCTGCTGGAACAGAAGACTCCCGACTGGGATACCATTGCTCCACAGCCCAGCCCCAGGACCCAGTTGTCCACCCACGCCTGCCTCGGGGGTCGCCATGTCGGGGCAAACACCATCTGAGACCACTGGCGACCCCAAGCGCGAGGGGCAGAGGGCCACCAGCTTCAGTCAGAAGGAAGTTGGTGTCCTGGTGGAGCATGTCCTGGGGCATTATGATGCCCTCTTCGGAACATCACGCGCCAACAAGGAAGGACGGGATAGGATCTGGGATGACTTTGTGGTTGCCATCAATGTGGAGGGGGTGGCAACCCGCAACATCAAGCAAGTCAAGAAGCGCTGGGAGGACTTGAGGTCCAGGACCCTCGTAAAGGCCTGGCGCCTCATGGAGGGGGGCCGAGCAGCATGAGTACCATCCAGATGAGGGTCCTGGAACGCGTAGCCCCAGCGCTCCACGCCCAGATCCTTCAGAGGCAGATCTGTCTGGAGTTGAGCGGTAAGTGGCCAAGCATTGCTGTGTGAGACATGGCATGTTGCAGGGTGCTGGTTGTTTGATACTTGCCTGTATGTCTGACATAGGCCATGCAAGTATGTGTGTGTGCAGGGACATCATGGTCATGCATGTGAGACCAGTAATGTGTGAACCACATGGTAGGTGCATGCGTTACAATGCAACATGCGGAGCAGCATGCGTAATGCACACATCAATGCATGCCTGTCTCTGTTATTGGACATGGATGGGGTGTGAGAGATGGGTGCTGCGGTCATGGACATGTATGGTGTCCATGTCTGTGTGTCTGACTTGCGTGTTTGGGACTTGTAAATGCCATGGATGCATGACACATGTCTGTGACAATGTTCAGATTCACTGATGCAGCCTACTCATCCTTGTATCCACTGTGTCTGGGGTGTACAAGGCCAGATGGATGAAACTACGGTGAAGTGTGTGCATGTGATAGGCATGACCCATGATGCATGTGAGTTTCAAACCAGCATTGTATGTTTCAAGAGTCCCTTGGACATGTATGCTAATATTCATTGCATGCGCCATGCCTGTTACTGCATGTGTTTTGCCTGCACTGACCCATGTGTTGTGGAGGGACATAATTGAAGTGATGTTTGACAGTGCCACCCATCTGCTATTGCTTCCTGTCTAGGGGACCATTGTACAGTACCCTGATGCTTGTGTTCTATGTCTCCCTCTACACAGCAGCAAGTGATGATGAGGGTGGAGACGGCGCTGTGGAGCAAAGCGGCGGGGATCCCCCCACCGGCCGGCGACGCAAGGCCCAGTCACCCTCCCAGAATTTACCATCGTCCGGGACCGAGGGGACTGGTGCTGCGTCTGCTGCTACGGCTGCAGCGGAAGGGCTGGGTGAGCCCCCACAGGGGCTTGCAACGGCAGAAGACGGTGTGGAGCCATCCAGGTTGGTGGATTCCACAGAGGAGCAGGAGGCTGCTACTGATCTGCACATGGGGCCTGGTGGGGGTGGTACCACTGGTGCAAGTGGTGCAGTCCAGGGGCAGGGGCAGGAGGCAGCAGAGGTCGCCGTGGAGGGGCCTGTGCATGTCACTGTCCCTGACACTGTGACTGCACCACCATGCACCAGCAGGTATGCCCCATCCCAGGCCCGTCCGCAGGTAGGGGGGATGTCCATGTCATCTGACACTCCTCTACCTGCGGACGAGGGGACCCCTGGCCGTATGGAGAAGGTCCTGATTGGTGTCGCGTTGCGCACGCGTGACATTCGTGATGACGTGCGTGCTTCCGGGGGGGAGCACGCACGTCATCACGAAGAGCAGCGTGCCAACGTGGCCCAGTTGGGAGTGTCCATGGTCGGAGGTTTTGTACATGTGTCGGCCACTCTGGCGGCCCTCTCCTCCTCTGTGGAGACTATGTGCCAGTCGTTCTCCATGCCGTCTTCCGGCCCAGATGCCACCAGGGCCCCCTGTGGACCTGCCCTGACCAACGCAGCCTGCTCAGTGTGGATTCCATCTCTGCCACAGTCGGAAGTCGGAGGTCCAGCAGGGGTGGACACCACAGCAACTGGACCCCAGCAGATGGAGGATGTGCCGGATTCCATCAGCCTGGATGCCGTCGTGCTGGCAGAGGCAGTTGCGTCGGAGGCAGCGGCAGGCTCAACGTGGGAGGCATCATGGCTCGGGGCCATCTACATCAGAGGGGCAGGCATCGGCCGGAGGGCAGGAGGACCCTGGAATGGGAGTGTCTTCCGTGTGGCAGTGGTTGGGCCAGCCGATAGGTGCGGAGCGGCGGCGGGCGGAGGAGGCACGGCTAACAATTATCAGGGCGGAGAACTCCATGCGCAGGGTGCTCAGGCTGGCTGAGTGCCTCGAGGGAATTCGCAGGGAGTTGGAGGTGGACATGGGGTTATCCCTGCGAGACCTCTGGGCCAGAGAACAGGCCCGCCTCCAAGACATTGAACAGTAGTTCGATGATGCCCTGGCCCATGACATCAACAAGTGAGCCGTTGGACTTGCCCGCCGCCATTGTATATAGTTCATTAGTGTTAAGTTTCATTTCTTTTTTCTTTCATTTGGGGCGCATGGACTATGCCCCACATTTTTGTATATAGTTAGTAATTAGGTAGGTTTCATTGTAGGTTTCATTTATGTCGTTGGGCTCATGGACCCTGGATTTGCTATTTGTACATAGTTTTACAGTGGATTTTTCTCCTTCATCTTTTTTTTTCTTCACCATGGAGCAATGGATATTACGCTTTTCTTTCCCTTTGGATTTGCTTTAATGGACGGTGACTTTGGACACATTTTCATTTGGATTATTTTGGATTTGCATTTTATTTATTTATCATTTTTTGGAACATGCTGCATTTTGATTATTATTGGCATTATTGTGTGTTTTGATTTAATTTCCTTCATTTTGACTTGAATACATTTTTGTTTCTTACTTCAATGTGTGGTCTTCTCTCATTGGTTTCATGCATGTCACAATGTGGGTTTTCTCAGTCATGTGTTGCCATGGTGTGGGTCGGACAGACTTGTACTCATGCGCATACTGCTTATTTGTGATCTATCATGTAATGGGGATTTCAATTTGGAGTGGATGTAAAGCTTGGATGGGTGTTTGGACTGGGGTGGCGTGGGGTGGGATTTGGGTGGCCATAAGAGCCAGGGATCTAGATTGTGATGACGTGTTGGCTGGGGGTCATGTGTCGGGGCCTGCTGGCAGGTTCCTGTCAATGCTGGGGGGTGGGGGTGCTGGGGGACATGTGTCGGGGCCTGCTGGCAGGTGCCCCTTACTTGCTGGGGGGTGGGGGTGCTGGGGGACATGTGTCGGGGCCTGCTGGCAGGTGCCTGTCAATGCTGGGGGTGGGGGTGCTGGGGGACATGTGTCGGGGCCTGCTTGCAGGTGCCTGTCAATGCTGGGGGGTCTGGGGGTGCAGGGGGAAATGAGTGGGGGCCTGCTGGCAGGTGCCACTCACTGCTGCGGGGGTGGGGGTGCTGGGGGACATGTGTCGGGGCCTGCTGGCAGGTGCCTGTCAATGCTGGGGGGGTGGGGGTGCAGGGGGACATGAGTGGGGGCCTGCTGGCAGGTGCCCCTCACTGCTGGGGGGTGGGGGTGCTGGGGGACATGACCAGGGGTGCAGGGTAGTCCCCTGTGGTGTGTGCTGCCTGCAGGGGCCGTGAAGGGGGTAGAGGGGACACCTGGGAGGACCCACACTGCGAATTCACATGTAGGACTCCCCGCGCACCCCCGAAATATGTGTTCCCCGCTCTGACAGCAAAATCGAGGGTAAAACTTCCCGCGCACCCCTGAAATACACGTACCCAGGCCAATCACGTGTAAAACTTCCCGCGCACCCCTGAAATACACGTACCCTGCTGAAATCGCGTGTGAAACTTCCCGGCACCCCTGAAATACACGTACCCTGCTGAAATTGCGTGTAAAACTTCCTGCGCACCCCTGAAATACACGTACCCTGCTGAAATCGCGTGTGAAACTTCCCGCGCACCCCTGAAATACACGTACCCAGGCCAATCGCGTGTGAAACTTTCTGTGCACCCCTGAAATACACGTACCGTGCTGTAATCGCGTGTAAAACTTCCTGCGCACCCCTGAAATACACATACCCTGCTGAAATCGTGTGTAAAACTTCCTGCGCCCCCCTGAAATACACGTACCCAGGCCAATTGCGTGTAAAACTTCCCGCGCACCCCTGAAATACACATACCGTGCTGTAATCGCGTGTAAAACTTCCCACGCACCCCTGAAATACACGTACCCTGCTGAAATTAGTTTCCAGCCTTCAATGGCTTTTAAGGAGCTTAACCCTAATTCAAATCTAATTTCTCTCTTTAGGCTTATCTCGGTCGCACAAGAGGACTCTCTATATGGGGATATCAAAGAGCATTTTGAGAGGGGTGGTTCTGAGAGACTAAGAAAATTGAAAGAGTGGGCCCTTTGTGAATTATCTAAGGCAAATACAGATCTGCATACTTTGATACACAACCCCTGTAAGGGCATAAAGAATCCGGCAGAAATGGACTGGATCACAACAATTGAAACTATGCATGCCAGAGCAAGAACTAATCAATTCATGGCAGAAGAGAAGAATTAAGGCTTTGTTTCAAGCTATCTAGTAAAATTCCCAGATTGGAAAATAAGGAACAATTTCCTCAGAATTCGGCTCAATGTAGCAAGAACTGGTGAGGTTTTGGCACAGAGAGGACAAGGTGATTTAGCAACAAAGTTATGTGATCGGTGCTCTAATCCGAAAGTCCAAACTTGGAAACATCTTTTAATGGACTGTCAAGGATCCGGGCAAGCCAGATCTCGACTGTTCACTAGATTTGGTCTCAATAATGCTAACTTCATACCAGAAATGTTCTGGGACCGTCTAATCACTGGTGTCCACAATCCTCTCACAATCACAGTGGTGCAGGTGCTTGCTAGCTGTAATATTGTTGACTAACCACTTTTTAAATGTGTCTTAAGGTCACGTAGGTCTCTCCTCTTCCCTCCATTTTCTTCAAAATTTGAAATTAATGTTTAGGATCCTTGTGCGAAAAAGAAGAGTAATGTTATAGTTATCTATAATAGTGTTTAGGATCTGGAAATGTTATAGAATGTTTTTAGATTTTATTGTTTTCCATTTGTATTTTAAATTTTTTTCTTATATGAAATGTTTTATGTGGTAACTCAAGAATTCTTGTAATATGTGTTTGTTGATGGAAATATGTTGCGTTTTCATTTCGTAAATTTTTCTTATCTTTTCTTCTCTTTGTTAAAGGACGAAATCAGTTGCACTTTTCTTTTGTAAAAGGTTGTTTCACCAAACACAAATACATTAAAATATATATATATATATTAAAGCAGAAATATACAATACACCCAAAGACCAAATATCGAAAGAACATAATCTAGTTGCAGTAAACCGTGTCATGTCAGGAAAACCTACGAAAAATATCTTCATTGAGGTGCTTGAATACAGCAATCTGAGTGAGGTGTTAATGAAATCATTGTTTTTTTTATGGTAAGCAGGTAACTAACAGGATGTAACATGAATAGAAAATACAGATAATACCAATGAAAATGTAAGTGGCTCCCATGTTCTGTTGTATGACCATGAATTCATAATTGCTTTCAAATGTTTTGAAACTACTATCCAAAAAATCGAAAATACATAAAACTGAATGTACAAAAATAAGCCGTGGCCAAGCCAGTAGTTTTGGCTTTTATGTAGGCATGTAGGCCAAAACAATTTTTTTTGGCAATGTTTGTTATTAACAGGTAACAGATGCATGGACACACCTATTCATTATGAATCAAATGCCTCAAGGTACACTTGTTTGAGAAATTGTTATTACACCAGAAGCTGGTAAGTAGTTGCAAATATGCTATTACCTTAGAGGAGACTCCTTGGAAATATAATTGGCTTCCCCTTAAAAGCACAGAGCTAGCTCAAAGAGATCCAGGAGGAAGGGTGTTTTAGTTGTGGAGGGACAGGTAATGACTGAGAAGGGTCATAGGGATCAGCATGGCCATGTATGGTTAAATGGGTGGATGCATATCCAAGCACTACCCACAGCATGTGCCCATCCACATCCCATCTGTCTTCTAGCTTAGTTGCGTTTTACAGACAGTGCTTAAAGAGCCACTTAATTGCCAACTTCTGATTCCAGAGCGCTCATGTTTCAAGTTGCCCTGCATGATAAGGCCATCCAGTCCTGCCTTTTTCAATTTGGATCCTGTGACTTGGATTCTGTCCTATTTGAAATTTAGGTAAACTACAAGTCCCAGAATTTCAAGCAAAAATAGGACTGTATGGTCTTCTCGCATGCCAAACATGTCCACGGCAAACTTCAGACATCCGCGATTCTGGCTTCCCTGATACTAACATTTTAGCTTGGACTGCAATATCAGGGAGTTCAAACGTTCTTCAAGAAAGAATTTTGATTCACCTTTGTCAGCAAACCAGAGGTTACGGTGGTATGCTGTGATTTGTCACTAGACTTTTTCCCCCAACCCCTGCACTCTAACCTCCAAACTAGGTCAAACTCAAAATGAAAGAAGTTGCTGTTAATATTTCAGGAAAGGTTATGGTAAATGCATGAATATGCCATGTGGTCACTCAAAAAGCAGTCACAGTGAAATGTTTGAGTAGGCTTAGACAAACTAGCAATGGAGCACACAACATGCAGAAAACACATTTGCATTAAATTGCTAAATAATCGAGAACTTGGAAGTGCATAACTTTTGAAAGTTGGCACTGTGTAAATGTTCCAGCCAGCAGAGAAACAGCACTGGCTTCTAATGAATAATTCTCTTTCGAAAATCAATATTGTGACTTTTCTTACTCATCACACACAAGAAATTTGGACCAATAATTATTAAAGATATTCAGGTAACAAAGGTCAGGTGTGAATAAGACATTTTGATATTTTGCAGCTTATTTATTGGTAAACAAAGTGATGGAAACTTAATAAATGGGGAGATGCAAAGAAGATATTCACTCAATACGATGTAATGATCGTGGGCAATGTGCCCCGCCGATTAAAGTGACTCATGAGCATTCGCAAATCAAAGCATGTTCTTGTTCCAGGGAAACATGTCTGAATCAGGACATTGTAAGGTGGGGAATCTGACTCATATAATAATCAAATGAAATAGCATTCATTTACTGCTCCCATAATGCCCTGTGTCAGTAGTGAGTAATATGAGAAAGTCAGATAAACCTGTTGTCTTTATCAGTGACAGGACCTCAGTGTAGAAACAGATATAATCATGGGGCATGATTAAGATATTTTTATTACACCAGTAGCACATTCTACAGCTGCAATGAAGTCATTAAGTCAGCAGACAGCCTAGAAATGATAATGGCAGGCCAAAGTTTTATTTTACAGTTCGGTAAAGATAGCTCAAAGAGATCTCAGAGGGATGTGATTTGGGCATGGAATTGCAGGAATTTGGCTAAATGGCCATAAGAATAAGTATAGCCATTGGCGGTTAATGGGTGGGTACATAACCAAACACCACCTACAAGCTGTGTCTCACTCCTCACATAGAACATCATATTAAAGAAAGGAGCGATACCAACCTTCTAAATCTATAGCCTCTCCCAATTGTAGATCATAGAAAACAATCATGAAACATTGACTAGTTCCACATATGTCAAAAACAATATAAGAAATGAATACAAGAATCTGTGTTCAGATGTTTCTGTCCTTCAGATGTAAAATAAACAGAGGACAAGTGTAATAAGGCATATGTTCCTTTAGGATTTAGTAGAAGTTCCAAGTACTAAAAACAAAGAATATGTACTGTCTTAGATTCAGTGACTGCTAAAATTCTTATTAAAATGACTCCTCAAACTTGTAGCATGCCCTATTATACAACATATATGTGTGTCAGTACCTGCCGTTCTGTCCATGGTACAAAAACAGGAGATCTGGTTTCAACAATAAGTCTTCACTCTGAATGTGAACGTTTTTTCAACAAAAGCCCAGAAATAGGCTACTCTGCAAACCAAATAATCAAACAGAGTTTGTTTTACTAACAAATTTCATGAAAAATAAAGGCCCACACACTCAGTGTCTAATTAAATGTATAAACAGCGGTAGGTATTTACACATTTCAAACAATGTGGTCGGTAGGTATTTACACATTTCAAACAATGTGGTCGGAGTAGGAAGTTAAGGGGCTTCAATTACTTAATGAAGTAGCCCACAGTTGTAAACTAAATGTAAAAAATGTCAAAGCACAAGGGTCCCCATCAGTGAGGGCCTGTAGAAGTCAACCTTGCATGCAGAGTTTGGAGAGGTAAGCGGATCAATAAATGAGGTCCCACTTGCCTAATAATAGATAATAGCCTACTAATAGATTTATGGAGACATCAATGTCTCACGGGGTGCCACTAAGCGAAAATCAGCATTCAGCCTGCAAAATGTCCACTCTTAATTATATAGAGCGTGTCGCAGTGTGATGACATCATTGCGCAACAATGCAATGATGTCACGTGTACACGCCGCAGTAAAAATTACCATGATGGTCCAGCCAGATAGCTGGAAATCCATAGTGAATAGGTGAACAACAAAATGACATGCCATCTCCCTCCTAGCTGTACTCCAATGCAATAGCTTTGGCTTATAGATAACACTGAAGTACCACCTTATAGCCAAAACTAATTAAGTTGAGTACTCTGATAATTTATTTTGGATTTGTAAAATAAATATATAAAACCATGTCAATAACAACTGTATTCAAAATACCCATTCAAATGTGATAAGTAATAACATATAAAAGGAGTCATATCAACAATGAGTTGTGTATCACAGATTAAAACAACATACATGCAGAATATTAAATCATAATCAAGGCTTTGCGTCACAAGAACAGTAGGTTTCTTCTTTTCCATGCGTATTGAAGGTAGCATGCAAGTTTAAAAGCACTTGTGACAACAGATGGGTTCCACAACAGCATAAAAGCAGGTTTCCAGTGGCTAAGCCCGAAACCCCTAAGAAAAACTAAAAGGTATATTCTCTGCAAGTCATTATATACACTGGGCAGAAAAAGATAAAATGTGCTAAGGTTTCTGTGTTAGCACAAAAGCAGCAAATGTATTTTTCAGACTTTGGCCCACATGACAAGCTCTCAATTGCGATGCCTGTGATTCCGCCATGCCGGTAGTACGTTACTGGCTACTGGCATTGCGGAATCACTGGCAGATTACAACACCTCCAGCACGCGCATCTGTCAGTTCCGTAAATGGAGGCACCAGCAATGCAGCAATAGCGGATAAACGTACAAAATGAAGGTGCCACCATCATAAAACATGCCCCTATTACAGGATCCGTCCCCTTGTTCCCGGAAACACCAGTACCGGAACCACCAGCACTGGAAATAGCTACATCGCAGGAATTGGAAGTAGGCTGGTGGCCATATTGGAAAACACAATCCAATTTAAATCGGTCATTTTCTGTAGGCATCCCCATGAGGAAACACTGCCAGGATGTCCGGAAGCAGAAAGTGCAGGGCCCCAGCAGTCTGGCTTAGGAAGGCACGGTTCTTGGAAGCAAATTAACAGCATTGATGGACCACATAGTGGACAATGCAGAAACTCTCTTTGGCAGGGACAACCACCGCACCAGCCAGAGGTCCAAGTCAGCCATGTGGCTGGAGGTGGCCATTCGGGCAACTGCGATGGCGTCCATACCCAACCATCCATGGACTGCCGCCGTGAATTAATGGCCACAGGAGGCGGGACGATGTCACCCACCCGACTGATTCCCTGGGAGGAGTGGTGCAGCTTGATCATGCACCTGGGTGGCATACAGGGTCTGGGAGGAGCAGAGGCTGGGGCTAGCAACCAAGGGGACGATGGTGAGTACAACGAGCCACACCACAATCCCCTGCAACACACAAAAGACACACACTAAACAGGTCAGGGAAATGCGTACAACAAAAGGGACGGTAGCAGTGACATCACTGTCTAAAGACCATGTGGACAGACAGGAGACAGGGTTCGGGCCAATCCAACAATTGCAATACCATTGTACACAACAAAAAACCGTGCCCATGTTTACATGTCATGTGCACCTTGGTTGTAGGTCAAAGGATCGACAACCAAAGGATCGAATGGTCAAAGGGTGGACACCAAAGGACCGAAAACAAAAGGATCGAAATGTTTTGGGTTTTTTTTGTTTACATTTTTTTTGTTTTTGGGGGGGGGGTCCCACGGGGTCCCACCCAACCCCTGTTTTTTGTGGTAAAAAACACTTTTTTTCCATAAACGAAAACCCCCCAAAAAATGTAATTAAAAAAAAAATGTGATCCTTTTGTTTTCAGTCCTTTGGTGTCAATTCTTTGACCATTCGACCCTTGTTAGTCGACCCTTTGACCGGACACTGTGCACCGTGGCATGACTGGACAGTCAATACTACCCTGATTAACACACAATCCACTGTGCCATGAGTCCAACCAAAACTGACAGGCCCCCTACATGCATACATGTATGCAGCAGTGCACAATCCCCCCCGCCCCATCTTGACGAGGCCAGGGAACATGCAATGTCCAAGCAGCGTACTGCAAGTGCATCTAAGTCACACACAGGCCTTTAACTGCTATGTGTTCTCACCCTAACAGGCACATCCACTGTTGGCGATGGAAATGGCGCTGGGTCATCCACAGGCCTTGAAAGGCCTAGCCAAGCTTCATAACAGCCCATCCGACCAACAAACATGGCAACGCCAGTCACACAGGTCCAGCCACCAGCCCAGGCAGCCCAGCCACCAGCCAATGAGGCCCAGCCACAAGCCCAGGTGGCTCAGCTAAAAGCCCAAGAGTCCCAGCCAACAGCCCAGGAGGCCCAGCCACCACTGCAGGCCCAGCCAGCTGCACCAGAACAGCAGCCTGCCTCACAGATCCAGCCAGTGTCACACCCATGACAGCCATCCAGAGCAGCCATCATTCATCATGCCCCTGCCTCACATGGCACCACCTCTGATGAGGCTGAAGCAGCAGATGTTGGTCAGGACACGGATGAGACAGCCCAGTGCTCCACCTATCCCTCCCCCACTTTTAGTCCATATCACCTCTACAGCCCACCACGTCCACCAATGGCGTCCATCAGGTAGATGATGACCGCATCCGGCAGTTGGAGGCCTGACACGAGGAAATGCTGGACATGCACGGGCACAGCAGCAGCTAGCAGAGGCACAGCACATCAGGGAGTCCATACAGGCCACTGGCCGCTGCTGCCTCCGTGCCCTGGCCCGTAGCTCTGCAACACTTGTACAACTAGCCCAGAGGCTCTGTGAGGGCAATGAGGGAGTGTCAGCACTGCTGGAGTCGGTGGCAATGTCTGTGTGTGCCAACCAGGAGTGCATGGGTGCCCAAGGGTCAGACCGTACCTCCAGCACAGCCACCCCTACCAGCTCAACGCGGATCAGCCACAGGTGCCGCTCCCTGAGACAATTGGGTGTGCCTGCCCGTGACAAGGGCCCTCATGCCAAGAGGCACAGGGAGTGAGAATCTGGACTGGGCAAATAGACAGTTCGGAGAGTTGTAGTTTGAGGAGGGGGTGGTGGGTATGTGGGGAGGGGGTGGTGGACACAGTGCACAGTGTTTGAATTGCAGTTTGTAGTAATGGTTAATACATTCCAGTTTTCACTTGCAACAATCAGTAGACAACTGTTATTCAAGTGTCTGAATTTATTGAGTGCACACATTATTTACAGTGTCATTTCATGGGTGGTGCACAGTGAGACGTCCTCAGAAGTAGTGTTCAATGATTTCCTGTCGTCCAATGCGCCCATCCCTGGCATCCATGTGCATGTGCCTATGCCTGGCTGGGGCTGCCCCACCAACACCATCACCGTCATCATCATCTCCACCCTCAGGTGGTGTCATGTCGAGGTCTGGGGGCAAGGGTATGTTTCTCCTTATGTAGATATTATACAACATTGCACAGGCTAACACTATCTGCCCCACCTTCTCTAGCCTGTACATAAGTGCCCCCATGACCGGTGTAAGTACCTGAAATATTAAAAACAAAGGATCCCAGTCACACCGCGCCAAAAAAGTTGCCAAGTTAAGAGTAGTAGTCTGTATTTTGTTTAGGTGATAACACAGCCTGACACGTGTTTCAAGCTTTAGCTAGCTCTTCATCTGAGGCTTGGCTTGAGGTTACGAGGTTTCCAATTAGAGGAGGCAATAAGGTTTCCGGATAGGAGAACGGCTCAATTGATTCACAATTGCAATGACATCTGACGAGGACCTGAGGAGGACCAAAATAACAAGAAGGTTTCAGCGCGCTCAGATGAAGAGCTAGCCAAAGCTCGAAACACGTATCAGGCTGTGTTATCACCTAAAATAAATACAGACTACAACCCTTAACTTGGCAACTTTTTTGGCGCGGTGTGACTAGGATCCTCTGTTTTTACTGTTTCGCTATAGTGGTAGTATATTGGCAGTATACCCACACCCCTCGGGCACCCGCAGCCCTGTGCCACCCTAATTCTGTTCCGTACAAGCGCTGTGGACAATTGACTTACTCTGCCAATAGTTGTGTTTAGGTACCTGAAACATGCCTTGAGGAGTCCAAACATCTGCTCGATAGTTGCCCTCGTTCGCACATGGGCACGGTTGTATGGCATGTCCTCCGGCGACTGTGGATCCCTCAGCAGGGTATTGAGCAAGGGCAGCAGTGGATATCCAGAAACACCACCTAGGGGGGTGGACAAAAGTTGAGGCATTGCTTGCATGTGGCTGGACTCACATTGTAATGACACATTATTAGATACTCTGATACTTCATGCATAAAGTGCCATCGCAAATATGTGAGTCATGCACTGTGAGGCACCCTGTTACAGCAATTGTGAGTCATATGCACCAAGATTTGTTGTAATCCATGGGGTGGTATGATGTGGGTGGGAATGCAATAGCCCCCAACAGTCACTGCCTGCATATCCCCATGGAGTGGCGTGCTAATGGCCATGGCAGTTGCCATACAGTGTGTGCACACGCCGCATGACACCCAAGCTGCTATCAGTGCATGTATGCACCTTGCTACATCATGCCTTCATTTGCATGGTTGGGATGGTGTTCTGCAGGTGTGGGTTTTTGGGAGCGGCAGTGTTTGATTCTGGTACCTGTAGTATGTTGCCGGTTAGATTCCTCAGGGATGATGTCTGTACTTGTCACTGAGTGGCACAGCAACATTCTGGTATTACACCCATGCTACATGGACTATCCATTTGGCATGCACTGGTCATACCTTCTGATGCTTGGCAGGAGTGGTTCATTGTGTCATGATGCCTCGCCCCAGCCTGTGCACCATGAAGCAATGTGTGTGTACTTGTCTGTGTACTCACCCAACATCCAGATCCTTTGTCCACTGCACCGTGCCATGTAAGCTGGCAGGGTGTTGTTCCGCAGAACCATGGAGTCATGGGTTAACCCTGAAAACCTTGCGCAGCTTTGTGTGAAGGTGAGGTCGGTGTCACAGGTCATCTGTACATTCAGGGAATGGTACTGTGTCCGGTTCTTGTAAACCTCCTCTGAGGTGTGTGAGGGCACCAGTTCCAAATGTGTGCAGTCCAATGTTCCAAGCATGTTTGGCATGCTTGCAAGCGCGTAGAAGCAGCCCTTGGTGGCATTCACCTGTGCCAGGGTGGAAGGGCCTCCAATACCGGCACCAGCACTCTGGAGAAGATGGGCTGCGATATGCCAAGCAGCTAGCCCACACAGGGCTGGAACGTGCCTGTGGCCAGGAAGTGCAGGACCGACACTAGCTTCAGAAGCAGTGGTAGGCTGTCCAGATGCCAATCCTGCTCTGTATGTCGCCCTGGATTAGGCTCAGTAGTGTTGGGTGGGACTCCCAGCTATGCCAGAGTGGGACTGGGGGTCCATGGATTTAGAGGGCCCAACACCCACCCCAGGACAAACAGAGGACTCAGTCAATGACAAGTACAAACTGTGGTTTATTGCAAAATAAACAACAGGGATCAGTACACAAACACAAGAAGTTTCAGGTAAAGCTCGAGGCACCACGGCGCACAGGCCAGTTTTCTATTACTCTGGCGTCATCACTCAGGCTCTTCCCATGAAAACCTATCACCATGAGGGATTGGTAACTGAGAGTCTCTACTACCTATAGTGAACCCTATAGGTGTTGTTCTACTGGTCCTTGCATGTCAGGTGGCTGACCTGTCCCATCCTCAAGAACTATCTATTACATTATTGCAGAGTAGTGGGCTTACCATTGGTTTGTGCCATCCAACCCTGGGATTATAAGCTGTGATTGTTTGGAGCTCATGCCCCCAGGCCTAAGAATTGATTGAGTTCTCAGCTCGCTGTGTACCTCTTCAAGGTGATGTGAACGATTATGTGTCTGTATTGTTACTTGTGTGTACCACCTTTGCCTATGAGAATATTCTCCTTAAGTTGCAACACTTGTTGCAGTTTTCATCTGGTTTGCTGGGTTCGGCTCCCCTTTCTCACTGTGGATGACTGTACATTGTCACGTCAAGCTACATCACGTGTTTAGAGACCACTCATTGAGCTCTGCAGTTCATAATTATGAGGATTTTATTCTGCTTTTCTGCAACTGGTCCCCTTGTCGTCTGGAAATTGGAATGTCCTTGTATCTCTGACATTGGCTGTGAGCCTGTCTTCGAAAGTCTTGCTTCCTGTGCAGCCTGACTCAGCTTGGTTCGTCTCATGTTCAGTGGCTTGAGGCCTGCTGTAATTTTCCTAATCCTTATAATGCGGTTTCTAGATTGTTCATGTTGTGCTACGTTCCCTATGGGTGCGCTAGACATGGTTTAATCAGGTTCCATAAATACTCCTGTATATCTATGTGAATATAAGCTTTAAGCATCAGCAACCTTGCTCAAGATCTGTTGTACCTTGTGGTACTGCATTACTGCATTTGGCTAATGCCAAAAATAATAAAAGCATTTGTCTGGCCTCTAGCTATAAAACTGTACACTCATGTTCTTCGTGTATACGAGTGTGTGTTTGTGTGATGCAGTGTGTTCTGCCGATGTGCTTTCTGTCTAATGCTGCTAAGTCATGGTCTCACTAATGACTTCTGCATCGTGGCTTCTTAGTGCTTAAATTGAGGAAGTCCATAAGGGTATTTCTGTCCACAATCTCTGTTTCTTCTCCTATACCTATGAAGATGTGTACAGGATTTGGTCTGTATGGTTGGCTGAGAGGATACCTTTCAGTGTATTTGTCAATCATGAGTGCACTTGGGATTTGTCTCAAATAAGATGGGTAGCTGTGGGCATTTCTTGGCTTTCGTCCTCATCATGAACTTAGGAGGGCAGAGTGGTGGTCTTGGGACCACTGGTACTCCCTCTTCAGTCCCCCCTCTAATGGACATGTTGACCACATAACAATAAGTTAATCCTTTAGCTCTTGGTTGACATATTTTCATAATTCCTCTGAGGTGTCTGTAATAATTCACATGATCATCAAAGGTTCATTCCATAGAAATGCACTCTCCTCCCGGGTTGCACCACACCCATTTTCCTTTATAGTACTATGCATTGAATGGATCGTCCAATTTCATTGCTTCAAGTGAGAATGCTGGACAGTTTGCTATTCTCTCTCTCAGCTGGTCTCTTTCCTCCTCTATTTTATCTCTTGCTACTCCAATGTTCACGTCCATCAGGAGCTTCATTTCAATAATTTCTTCTGCTGTCTTCTGGCACTGGGTGAGGCAAATCTTTACCACACACATTATCGCCCATGCCAATATCATTGCTCCAAATATCACCTTCAGCCCTTTCCGACAGCCATCACGGCATCCATGACAATGTGTATGCTATCCAGCTATGGTACCTTCCCGTCCCCTTGGCTTCTTCTTCCATGTTGGCATGCATCCGAGATAGCTGAGTTACTGCTTCTGTCAGTGTACCGTTATCTTCGTCATTGGCAGGTGTGAAGGTGCAACAAGAATTCTCGATTGTTGTGCAAACTCCTCCTTCCATTGCTGTGAGCATATCCAGAACATATCTATTCTGGAGCTCCACCAACCTTACTGCTTAGAGCTCTTCCTTTATTGCGTTGAATCCGTTCACTGTGGAGTTTATCATCACCATCAGCTCCCAACGGGTAATCTGTAGCCATTTCGTATTCGTATATATCTGTACAGATGGTCTTACTGATGCAAAGAACATTTGTGTCCTGCTGAACAGTCTGTGTTCTGCTGGCACTTCATCCAGTGCTCTTTCTGATGCTTCTGAGAAGTAATAACCTCCTCTCTTTACTCTGCTCAATTCTGCCAGTTTTTCGCTCATGCTTATCCGTTCCTCTTCTACAGATCTCTTCTTCTTTTTGTTGGTGTCCATTTTTGGGAATTCGTCGAACTTCATATCTTTTTTGTGGCATGACCAATGACGGCATATTGATGTGTACCAAGGAGAAAACTCCTCCCCAGTTGGGTGGCAGTTTCTCGTATGCCTTGGATCTGCATGCCTAGTAGTGATCCATCAGTACTGCAGTGCCTATCTTCATCGCTGCATGCTTTTCTATGCTTTGGCATCCTGTATTGTCCCCAACTTCCACTTCACTGTCATTTTGGTAGCAGAGTGCTGGCGCTTTCAGGGGTATTATAGGCATCGGTCCAGTTTCATTTTTCACCCAAGTGAGCAATTTTGCGCTCATATACAACTCCTTCAGGCATGTGTAATTTTCGTCTTGTACCTTGCTCACTGGTGATTGTGCTAGAGTGAGCGGCTTGCTTCCCACCACTCCATCCTTCCAGCCATCTTCCATGTAAACTTGACCATACACCAGTATCTGCGGTCTTTCCCAGCACCCAGCTTCTTCTCCTGTTTCTTTCACTTTTGTCCATGGGCATGGCAATTCTTTCAATGTTATAGTCTTTGGGCCTCATTACATGGTAGGCGGTAAGGGAATACCGTTACCGGTAACGAAATACCGGTAACGGTATTTTCCCAAGCCGATCACGACCCGGACCCACCGCTATTAGTGGACCCGTAAAGTACGGCGCCACCAATAGCGGCGTGGCCGCTTGCGCGCAACCCCCACACCGTAAACAGCGCCATGGCGCAAATAGCACGCAATCACAACCCATGCGTACACGGCAATACCGGCATCCCAAAGACCCAAAAAGCATGTACCGGCATGGCGCTAATAACAGCATCGAAAACCACACGTTAAGAGTCCTGAGCAGTGTTCCCATCTGCCCATCTGCCCCAGGTGGACACAACCAGCACAGGTGGAGTCAATGGAGACAGCCAGCACTAAAGAGCACACCACACCCCTTCCAACACCCCTTCCCACAGCAAGATGGTCCCAACACCAGCAGCATGACATAGGCCTGCGTACATGACTGCAGTGCAGCACCAACAACAACAGGCAGCACCGAAGAGACGTAGGAGTAGGAGTAGGAGAAGGAGGCCGAGACCTGCGCAGCAAGCACCACCGGGGCACCCAGAAACACCACAAGGGCAGCCAACAAACCCCCGGAATCAAGGCGAAGATGACCATGGTATGTGTAAGGCACAAATAAATGTGCATCTGATAGAATGTGCCCATGGCACCATGCAAACACCAGATGAGCATGATGTGGATGTGGATGAGTATTGTCGAAATGCCCAGCCCGGACATGCAAGAGGCGATGGCATGGCGGGACAGGATCCGCGTCAGCATCGGAATCAGGAATAGCATCAGGAACAAAGGTGGAATATCATGCATGGAGAGACGTGCATTGTTGCCCTTGTGGCCGTCTTGAGGCCCACAAAGGGCCCTCTCCCAAAGAAAATCACACATACACAATGATGGAGACCATGCCTGTTTTTCAACTGCAGAAGAGTGTATTTTGAACATAACGTGTACAGAAAGTGCATAACCCCAACTGTGCAAACACCCTCCCCCCTCCCCCCACAACACCCCCGAATACACCCTCCCCCCCTCCCCCCACAACACTCCCACGTGAGTTCCAAGGCGTGAACATGTCCTTCCCCAAATGTGGCCGATATTCCTTGTTGGCCCTATTTGTTCGCTCCTTCTTCGGGCGTTTGCGATGGTGTGCGCCTGAGGTTGCGCATAGAGCGGCATAGGGGGCTTGTCTGCCGCGAACTCCCAGAGGAGGCTGGGCCTGTTTCCTCCTGGGTAGGGAGTGGGCATCTGCGCTCAATCGCCTCCGCAATGCGGATCATGGCCTGCCTGAGTTGCCCCATCTCATTGCATATGCGGTTGGTGCATGCCTCCATGGCCTCCCTCGTCTGGCGTGCGAATGCACCAATGTCCTCCCTCAGGTGCCCTGTCTCTGCCAAATGTTGACCTACCAGACCAGCCATTTCGGTCTGCCTCTGGTAGATGGCTGATAGGTCAAGTTCCTCGTTGTCTGCCGGTGGAATGGCTGATGCGCCTGGATCAATAGCACTGGCATCAGGCGTAGGTTCCAGGGGGCTCCATGACACATCATGTGTGTGGGCGGGCGATCCGCCTTGGCTGAACGGACCTGGTGAAAACATTGGGGATGCGAGTAAGTGGCGTGTGGGGATGGGGCTCTGACTCAGATCCTCATTCACCGGTGCTTCCTCCGCATCGGAAAGTGGCCCAGTGGCTGCTGCCTCACCCGTAGAGCTGGTGGCAGCAGAGTGCACTCCCTCCATGCTGCCTTTAATTGATGGGAGACACACTCCCGTGGTTACCACAACAGCGGCAGGCATGGCCTCTGGCTGCGTGGCACTGCTGCTCCTGCTGCCTTTGTCCCGGTCACTACTCTTGGGTCCCCTAGAGGATGTTGCGTGGTCCCCGGTGGCATCCCTCCTGGCTTTTTTCATGGGTGTGGGAGTGGGTGCTGATGTGCGTGGCTCCTCACTTTCCGTGTGTGATCCTGCAGGGGTGATAAGAAGGGTAAATCATCATCTATGGGTCTACCTGCATTATGGCAGATGTATACGTCATGCAGTTTGATGCATTTTGGGGTCATCATTGTGGAGGCATGGAATGGGGATGTTGGCTGGCTCATGCATGATTGGCCCTGTGTTGGTGGGTATGTGATGATGCATGCATGTCTGTTTGTGGCTGGATCCACGGCATTCATATGGACACATGATTGTGGGACCCCTCACCCTTCACTGCGCATTTTTGGGTGCATACACTCACCTCCATCCGATGAAACGGCCACGCCATGCTCCATATCGCCGACCCCCTCTATCGACTCGACTCCTATTGTGGAGGCACATATCTCCTCCAACTCCTTCATCTTCAAGGGGGAGTATGCGCCACCTCCTGTGGCCATTGCCATGTTGCGGTTCACAGATAAAATGTTGCGCACACGCACCCGGAGGTCGTTCCACCTTTTGCGGCATTCCCTGACACTCCGGGTGGTGGTGCCCACCGCACTGACTTTTAGCGCGACTTCGGCCCAGATGGCCTTCTTCTTAAGGAGGGCCTCCCGCCGCATATCGTTAACAAATACTACTCCTGCATTTGCAGCAAGTGTGGTGGTCATCATCATTAGTTCCTCATTAGTGAACTTTTCTTTGCGCTGGCGATCAGCAGTTTTTTTAAGCGCCTTCGGCATCCTCGAGCTACCCGGTATGGTTCCTGGTCGGAGTTGCCTGGATATATGTCCTGGATGCAGAGGATGGCAATGGATTGTGTTTTTGAAGATGGCCGCTGTGCTCTTTCCCGTTCCTGTGCGACGACGTAATTTCCGGTTCCGCTTTTTAACAGTGTGCGGTAATGGCGGTGTCCGCTATTTACGGGTAGCGGGAGGGCGGAGGCGCTATCGGCGGTTTTGCGGGCGCCGGTAAGGGGCTTTTTGGGGTATTTAGCGGCAGGGCGGAACGGTCATTTACGGCATGGCGCTATGCTCGTGTCCGCGTACTCGTGATGGGACGCTATTAGCGGCCTCTTGCGAGGGCGGACACGCTAATGGCGCCATGCCGTAAAATTCCGATTTTTACCGCCTACCGTGTAATGAGGCCCTTTGTCTCTCCTTTCTCAGGTCCATCAGTAGCATAATGTATTGCTTCATCTAACTGCCAATAATTGTTCATCATGTCTAATGTCTTAATGGTATTGTCTTCATACGCGAACATTGCTCGAGACATCCACCTTAATGTTGCTGTCTTCCTTGAAATCTTCCTCGAGTTTTTACCTTCGACAGGTACATGAGGCATTGAGCTCTTGCTGCTGGTATTTAAGTTGCTATAAACGTTCTGGAGGCACTCATGGCATAGGGGATTAATGAGCAGACATAACAGCTCTCCCCAGTGGTTTCCTTACCTACTTTTGTCATGTCCTTGTACCGCATGCGGTTAAACACTCGAACAGTGTCAGTGAGATAGAGATTTACCCTTTTCATGTCTGTGTCAGCACTGCACTTACCTCTCCTTACCGTACTTGCAGTGCTCCCCAGTCCACCTGACATGGTCGTTCCACCCGTTGAGGTCGGGGTAATGTTAGTAGAGGATACAGCGCAGTGCTAGCAACCAGCGAAATTCTACAAAATATAAGTGCAAGCACCCCACTTGGAATAAAGAGACCCAAACATATAATCACGTTTTTTATTATTTCACCCATCTTTACCTGTGCTGCTTGATCCTTGTGTAGCCTGAAGATATAGTTGCCCCCCGGAAATGCATGAAAATGTGTGGTATTTTGTCAGTATTTAGTTAATTATCTAAGCCCTATGGACCATATAGTCATTCACCGCAAAAATAAACACCTTCTCCTGCACTGCCCTTACTGCTGGGTCTCTCAATGTGGTGAGAACAGGAGGGTTGCCTTGTCCAAGTTGTGGGTAAGCTTGGGCCAAATATTCCACAGAGACGGGATAATATACTCTGGGTGATGGTGCTTGGAAACTACTGGGTTCTCACATTGTGGACGAATTGGTTTGAGAAGGTATCAAGGTGATAGCCATTGGATAACATGAACAATCATCAATTATTGCAGTTGACAAGTGTATGTAGAGAATAAAATAACAAACAGACAGTGTATCCTCACTCTAAGGGCCTTATTACACGGTAGGCGGTAAGGGTTTACCGGTACCGGTATTTTACCGGTACCGGTAAACCCTTACCGCCTTACTATGAGGTCCCTTTGCGGGTTGGAGAATTTAACGCCTGCTTTTTGCAGGCGTTAAAAACCAACCCGCAAAGGGACCAGGGAGCTAATTACGGTACCGCAATTTGCGGCACCGTAATTAGCGCCTTCCCCATTCCCATAGAGCCCTATGGGCAAAAATGGGAATGGGGAAGGGCAATGGGGGAAAGGGGAATTACCGCTTCGCCAACCTTGGAATAGGGCGGTAATTCCCCTTTCCACCAAGGCGGTGCCGGTATTTTACCGGCATGGACAAAGGTGCTAATAGCACCTTGGTCCACCGCCATCCGTTTAATGAGGCCCTAAGTCTATAAGTAGTCCATTCCCTAGCTCTGCTGCCCTTGAGAGAGTAACCATTGGCTGTCTTCCACTCGGCAGTGTAAGTTCAGAATCGTTGGCTTGCTCTTCTTGCTGTTGATCGTTGGCCCTGTTGAACTCATTGCCAGGTGATGCTGCTGCTTGGTAGGGCTTCACGTCTGATAGATGGTTCCACACAGTTTTCCCTTCGAGTTTGACAGCTCTGTCTGCCACCCTTTCCACAGTGTGGGGACCAGTGAACCCTGGTCCATCCCACCTTCTGATGAAATTGCATAGCAAGACCAAGTCCTTAATGTTTACCTGTCTCTTAATCTCAGAGTCCTTTTGTTCGTTGTCACAGTTGATTTATCTGGTTTCTTCTCCCCCCCCCGATGTTGTTGTATCGGGCGAGAGATAAAAGAGGCACTAGCAATCAAGGAATTGATTGCTAGTGTATCACAGATTAAAACAACATACATGCAGAATATTAAATCATAATCAAGGCTTTGCGTCACAAGAACAGTAGGTTTCTTCTTTCCCATGCGTATTGAAGGTAGCATGCAAGTTTAAAAGCACTTGTGAAAACAGATGGGTTCCACAACAGTATAAAAGCAGGTTTCCAGTGGTTAAGCCCGAAACCCCTAATAAAAGCTAAAAGGTATATTCTCTGCAAGTCATTATATACACTGGGCAGAAAAAGATAAAATGTGCTAAGGTTTCTGTGTTAGCACAAAAGCAGCAAATGTATTTTTCAGACTTTGGCCCACATGACAAGCTCTCAATTGCGATGCCTGTGATTCCGCCATGCCGGTAGTACGTTACTGGCTACTGGCATTGCGGAATCACTGGCAGATTACAACACCTCCAGCACGCGCATCTGTCAGTTCCGTAAATGGAGGCACCAGCAATGCAGCAATAGCGGATAAACGTACAAAATGAAGGTGCCACGATCATAAAACATGCCCCTATTACAGGATCCGTGCCCTTGTTCCCGGAAACACCAGTACCGGAACCACCAGCACTGGAAATAGCTACATCGCAGGAATTGGAAGTAGGCTGGTGGCCATATTGGAAAACACAATCCAATTTAAATCGGTCACTTTCTGTAGGCATCCCCACGAGGAAACACTGCCAGGATGTCCGGAAGCAGAAAGTGCAGGGCCCCAGCAGTCTGGCTTAGGAAGGCACGGTTCTTGGAGGCAAATTAACAGCATTGATGGACCACATAGTGGACAATGCAGAAACTCTCTTTGGCAGGGACAACCACCGCACCAGCCAGAGGTGCAAGTCAGCCATGTGGCTGGAGGTGGCCATTCGGGCAACTGCGATGGCGTCCATACCCGAACATCCATGGACTGCCGCAAAAGGTGGGATGGTTTGCGGCTGAGGGTGCAGAACCTGCTGGCAGCCCGCCGCCGTGAATTAATGGCCACATGAGGCGGGACGATGTCACCCATCCGACTGATTCCCTGGGAGGAGTGGTGCAGCTTGATCATGCACCAGGGTGGCATACAGGGTCTCGGAGGAGCAGAGGCCGGGGCTAGCAACCACGGGGATGATGGTGACTACAACAAGCCACACCAGAATCCCCTGCAACACACAAAAGACACACACTAAACAGGTCAGGGAAATGCGTACAACAAAAGGGACGGTAGCAGTGATATCACTGTCTAAAGACCCTTTGGACAGACAGGACACAGGGTTCGGGCCAATCCAACAATTGCAATACCATTGTACACAACAAAAAACCATGCCCATGTGCACATGTCATGTGCACCGTGGCATGACTGGACAGTCAATACTACCCTGATTAACACACAAAACACAATCCACTGTGCCATGAGTCCAACCAAAAGTGACAGGCCCCCTACATGCATACATGTATGCAGCAGTGCACAATCCCCCCGCCCCATCTTGACGAGGCCAGGGAACATGCAATGTCCAAGCAGCGTACTGCAAGTGCATCTAAGTCACACACAGGCCTTTAACTGCTATGTATTCTCATCCTAATAGGCACATCCACTATTAGCAATGGCAATGGCGCTGGGTCATCCACAGGCCTTGAAAGGCCTAGCCAAGCTTCATAACGGCCCACCCGACCAACAACCATGGCAACGCCAGTCACACAGGTCCAGCCACCATCCCAGGCAGCCCAGCCACCAGCCAATGAGGCCCAGCCACAAGCCCAGGTGGCTCAGCTAAAAGCCCAAGAGTCCCAGACAACAGCCCAGGAGGCCCAGCCACGACTGCAGGCCCAGCCAGCTGCACCAGAACAGCAGCCTGCCTCACAGATCCAGCCAGTGTCACACCCATGACAGCCATCCAGAGCAGCCATCATTCATCATTCCCCTGCCTCACATGGCACCACCTCTGATGAGGCTGAAGCAGCAGATGTTGGTCAGGACACGGATGAGACAGCCCAGTGCTCCACCTTTCCCTCCCCCACTTTTAGTCCACCCCACCTCTACAGCCCACCACGTCCACCAATGGCGTCCATCAGGTAGATGATGACCTCATCCGGCAGTTGGAGGCCTGACACGAGGAAATGCTGGACATGCACGGGCACAGCAGCAGCTAGCAGAGGCACAGCACATCAGGGAGTCCATACAGGCCACTGGCCGCTGCTGCCCCCGTGCCCTGGCCCGTAGCTCTGCAACACTTCTACAACTAGCCCAGAGGCTCTGTGAGGGCAATGAGGGAGTGTCAGCACTGCTGGAGTCGGTGGCAATGTCTGTGTGTGCCAACCAGGAGTGCATGGGTGCCCAAGGGTCAGACCGTACCTCCAGCACAGCCACCCCTGCCAGCTCAACGCGGATCAGCCACAGGTGCCGCTCCCTGAGACAATTGGGTGTGCCTGCCGGTGACAAGGGCCCTCATGCCAAGAGGCACAGGGAGTGAGACTCTGGACTGGGCAAATAGACAGTTCGGAGAGTTGTAGTTTGAGGAGGGGGTGGTGGGTATGTGGGGAGGGGGTGGTGGACACAGTGCACAGTGTTTGAATTGCAGTTTGTAGTAATGGTTAATACATTCCAGTTTTCACTTGCAACAATCAGCAGACAACTGGTATTCAAGTGTCTGAATTTATTGAGTGCACACATTATTTGCAGTGTCACTTCATGGGTGGTGCACAGTGAGACGTCCTCAGAAGTAGTTTTCAATGAATTCCTGTCGTCCAATGCGCCCATCCCTGGCATCCATGTGCATGTGCCTATGCCTGGCTGGGGCTGCCCTACCAACACCATCACCGTCATCATCATCTCCACCCTCAGGTGGTGTCATGTCGAGGTCTGGGGGCAAGGGTATGTTTCTCCTTATGTAGATATTATACAACATTGCACAGGCTAGGACTATCTGCCCCACCTTCTCTAGCCTGTACATAAGTGCCCCCATGACCGGTGTAAGTACCTAAAATATTAAAAACAAAGGATCCCAGTCACATCGCGCCAAAAAACTTGCCAAGTTAAGAGTTGTAGTCTGTATTTTTTTTAGGTGATAACACAGCCTGACACGTGTTTCAAGCTTTAGCTAGCTCTTCATCTGAGGCTTGGCTTGAGGTTACAAGGTTTCCAATTAGAGGAGGCAATACGGTTTCCGGATAGGAGAACGGCTCAATTGATTCACAATTGCAATGACATCTGACGAGGACCTGAGGAGGACCAAAATAACAAGAAGGTTTCAGCGCGCTCAGATAAAGAGCTAGCTAAAGCTCGAAACACGTATCAGGCTGTGTTATCACCTAAAATAAATACAGACTACAACTCTTAACTTGGCAACTTTTTTGGCACGGTGTGACTAGGATCCTTTGTTTTTACTGTTTCGCTATAGTGGTAGTATATTGGCAGTATACCCACACCCCTCAGGCACCCGCAGCCCTGTGCCACCCTAATTCTGTTCCGTACAAGCGCTGTGGACAATTGACTTACTCTGCCAATAGTTGTGTTTAGGTACCTGAAACATGCCTTGAGGAGTCCAAACATCTGCTCGATAGTTGCCCTAGTTCGAACATGGGCAAGGTTGTATGGCATGTCCTCCGGCGACTGTGGATCCCTCAGCAGGGTATTGAGCAAGGGCAGCAGCGGATATCCAGAAACACCACCTAGGGGGGTGGACAAAAGTTGAGGCATTGCATGCATGTGGCTGGACTCACATTGTAATGACACATTATTAGATACTCTGATACTTGCATAAAGTGCCATCGCAAATATGTGAGTCATGCACTGTGAGGCACCCTGTTACGGCAATTGTGAGTCATATGCACCAAGATTTGTTGTAATCCATGGGGTGGTATGATGTGGGTGGGAATGCATTAGCCCCCAACAGTCACTGCCTGCATATCCCCATGGTGTGGCGTGCTAATGGCCATGGCAGTTGCCATACAGTGTGTGCACACGCTGCATGACACCCAAGCTGCTATCAGTGCATGTATGCACCTTGCTACATCATGCCTTCATTTGCATGGTTGGGATGGTGTACTGCAGGTGTGGGTTTTTGGGAGCGGCAGTGTTTGATTCTGGTACCTGTAGTATGTTGCCGGTTAGATTCCTCAGGGATGATGTCTGTACTTGTCACTGAGTGGCACAGCAACATTCTGGTATTACACCCATGCTACGTGGACTGGCTGTTTGGCATGCACTGGTCATACCCTTTGATGCTTGGCAGGAGTGGTTCATTGTGTCATGATCCCTCGCTCCAGCCTGTGCACCATGAAGCAATGTGTGTGTACTTGTCTGTGTACTCACCCAACATCTAGATCCTTTGTCCACTGCACCGTGCCATGTAAGCTGGCAGGGTGTTGTTCCGCAGAACCATGGAGTCATGGGTTAACCCTGAAAACCTTGTGCAGCTTTGTGTGAAGGTGAGGTCGGTGTCACAGGTCATCTGTACATTCAGGGAATGGTACTGTGTCCGGTTCTTGTAAACCTCCTCTGAGGTGTGTGAGGGCACCAGTTCCAAATGTGTGCAGTCCAATGTTCCAAGCATGTTTGGCATGCTTGCAAGCGCGTAGAAGCAGCCCTTGGTGGCATTCACCTGTGCCAGGGTGGAAGGGCCTCCAATACCTGCACCAGCACTCTGGAGAAGACGGGCTGCGATATGCCAAGCAGCTGGCCCACACAGGGCTGGAACGTGCCTGTGGCCAGGAAGTGCAGGACCGACACTAGCTTCAGAAGCAGTGGTAGGCTGTCCAGATGCCAATCCTGCTCTGTATGTCACCCTGGATTAGGCTCAGTAGTGTTGGGTGGGACTCCCAGCTATGCCAGAGCGAGACTGGGGGTCCATGGACTTAGAGGGCCCAACACCCACCCCAGGACAAACAGAGGACTCAGTCAATGACAAGTACAAACTGCGGTTTATTGCAAAATAAACAACAGGGATCAGTACACAAACACAAGAAGTTTCAGGTAAAGCTCGAGGCACCACGGCGCACAGGACAGTTTTCTATTACTCTGGCGTCATCACTCAGGCTCTTCCCATAAAAACCTATCACCATGAGGGATTGGTTACTGAGAGTCTCTACTACCTATAGTGAACCCTATAGGTGTTGTTCTACTGGTCCTTGCATGTCAGGTGGCTGACCTGTCCCATCCTCAAGAATTATCTATTACATTATTGCAGAGTAGTGGGCTTACCATTGGTTTGTGCCCCTTGCCATCCAACCCTGGGATTATAAGATGTGATTGTTTAGAGCTGATGCCCCCAGGCCTAAGAATTGATTGAGTTCTCAGCTCGCTGTGTACCTCTTCAAGGTGATGTGAACGATTATGTGTCTGTATTGTTACTTATGTGTACCACCTTTGCCTATGAGAATATTCTCCTTACGTTGCAACACTTGTTGCAGTTTTCATCTGGTTTGCTGCGTTCGGCTCCCCTTTCTCACCGTGGATGACTGTACATTGTCACGTCAAGCTACATCACGTGTTTAGAGACCACTCATTGAGCTCTGCAGTTCATAATTATGAGGATTTTATTCTGCTTTTCTGCAGCTGGTCCCTTTGTCGTCTGGAAATTGGAATGTCCTCGTATCTCTGACATTGGCTGTGAGCCTGTCTTCGTAAGTCTTGCTACCTGTGCAGATCGTCTCATGTTCAGTGGCTTGAGGCCTGCTGTAATTTTCCTAATCCTTATAATGTGGTTTCTAGATTGTCCATGTTGTGCTACGTTCCCTATGGGTGAGCTATACATGGTTTAATCAGGTTCCATAAATATTCCTGTATATCTATGTGAATATAAGCTTTAAGCATCAGCAACCTTGCTCAGGATCTCTTGTACCTTGTGGTACTGCATTACTGCATTTGGCTAATGCCAAAAATAATAAAAGCATTTGTCTGGCCACTAGCTATAAAACTGTACACTCATGTTCTTCGTGTATACGAGTGTGTGTTTGTGTGATGCAGTGTGGACTGCCGATGTGCTTTCTGTCTAATGCTGCTAAGTCATGGTCTCACTAATGACTTCAGCATCGTGGCTTCTTAGTGCTTAAGTCGAGGCAGTCCTTAAGGGTATTTCTCTCCACAATCTCTGTTTCTTCTCCTATACCTATGAAGATGTGTACAGGATTTGGTCTGTATGGTTGGCTGAGAGGATACCTTTCAGTGTATTTGTCAATCATGAGTGCACTTGGGATTTGTCTCAAATAAGATGGGTGGCTGTGGGCATTTCTGGGCTTTCGTCCTCGTCATGAACTTAGGAGGGCAGAGTGGTGGTCTTGGGACAACTGGTACTCCCTCTTCAGTCCCCCCTCTGATGGACATGTCGACCACATAACAATAAGTTAATTCTTTAGCTCTTGGTTGACATATTTTCATAATTCCTCTGAGGTGTCCGGAATAATTCACATGATCATCAAAGGTTCATTCCATAGAAATGCACACTCCTTCCGGGTTGCACCACACCCATTTTCCTTTGTAGTACTTTGCATCGAATGGATCGTCCAATTTCATTGCTTCAAGTGAGAATGCTGGACAGTTTGCTATTCTCTCTCTCAGCTGGTCTCTTTCCTCCTCTATTTTATCCCTTGCTACTCCAATGTTCACGTCCATCAGGAGCTTCATTTCAATAATTTCTTCTGCTGTCTTCTGGCACTGGGTGAGGCAAATCTTTACCACACACATTATCACCCATGCCAATATCAGTGCTCCAAATATCACCTTCAGCCCTTTCCGATAGCCATCACGGCATCCATGACCATGTGTATGCTATCCAGCTATGGTACCTTCTCGTCGCCTTGGCTTCTTCTTCCATGTTGGCATGCATCCGAGATAGCTGAGTTACTGCTTCTGTCAGTGTACCGTTATCTTCGTCATTGGCAGGTGTGAAGGAGCAACAAGAATTCCCGATTGTTGTGCAAACTCCTCCTTCCATTGCTGTGAGCATATCCAGAACATATCTATTCTGGAGCTCCACCAACCTTACTGCTTAGAGCTCTTCCTTTATTGCGTTGAATCCGTTCACTGTGGAGTTTATCATCACCATCAGCTCCCAACGGGTAATCTGTAGCCATTTCGTATTCGTATATATCTGTACAGATGGTTTTACTGATGCAAAGAACATTTGTGTCCTGCTGAACAGTCTGTGTTCTGCTGGCACTTCATCCAGTGCTCTTTCTGATGCTTCTGAGAAGTAATAACCTCCTCTCTTTATTCTGCTCAATTCTGCCAGTTTTTCGCTCATGCTTATCCGTTCCTCTTCTACAGACCTCTTCTTCTTTTTGTTGGTGTCCATTTTTGGGAATTCGTCGAACTTCATATCTTTTTTGTGGCACGACCAATGACGGCATATTGATGTGTACCAAGGAGAAAACTCCTCCCCAGTTGGGTGGCAGTTTCTCGTATGCCTTGGATCTGCATGCCTAGTAGTGATCCATCAGTACTGCAGTGCCTATCTTCATCGCTGCATGCTTTTCTATGCTTTGGCATCCTGTATTGTCCCCAACTTCCACTTCACTGTCATTTTGGTAGCAGAGTGCTGGCGCATTCAGGGGTATTATAGGCATCGCTCCAGTTTCATTTTCCACCCAAGTGAGCAATTTTGCGCTCATATACAACTCCTTCAGGCACGTGTAATTTTCGTCTTGTACTTTGCTCACTGGTGATTGTGCTAGAGTGAGCGGCTTGCTTCCCACCACTCCATCCTTCCAGCCATGTTCCATGTAAACTTGACCATACACCAGTATCTGCGGTCTTTCCCAGCACCCAGCTTCTCCTCCTGTTTCTTTCACTTTTGTCCATGGGCATGGCAATTCTTTCAATGTTATAATATTTGTCTCTCCTTTCTCAGGTCCATCAGTAGCATAATGTATTGCTTCGTCTAACTGCCAATAATTGTTCATCATGTCTAATGTCTTAATGGTATTGTCTTCATACGCGAACATTGCTCGAGACATCCACCTTAATGTTGCTGTCTTCCTTGAAATCTTCCTCGAGTTTTTACCATCGACAGGTACATCAGGCATTGAGCTCTTGCTGCTGGTATTTAAGTTGCTATAAACGTTCTGGAGGCACTCATGGCATAGGGGATTAATGAGCAGACATAACAGCTCTTCCCGGTGGTTTCCTTACCTACTTTTGTCATGACCTTGTACCGCATGCGGTTAAACACTCGAACAGTGTCAGTGAGATAGAGATTTACCCTTTTCATGTCTGTGTCAGCACTGCACTTACCTCTCCTTACCGTACTTGCAGTGCTCTCCTGTCCACCTGACATGGTCGTTCCACCCGTTGAGGTCGGGGTAATGTTAGTAGAGGATACAGCGTAGTGCTAGCAACCAGCAAAATTCTACAAAATATAAGTGCAAGCACCCCACTTGGAATAAAGAGACCCAAACATATAATCACGTTCTTTATTATTTCATCCATCTTTACCTGTGCTGCTTGATCCTTGTGCAGCCTGAAGATATAGTTGCCCACCGGAAATGCATGAAAATGTGCGTTATTTTGTCAGTATTTAGGTAATTATTTAAGCCCTATGGACCATATAGTAATTCACCGCAAAAATAAACACCTTCTCCTGCACTGCCCTTACTGCTGGGTCTCTCAATGTGGTGAGAACAGGAGGGTTGCATTGTCCAAGTTGTGGGTAAGCTTGGGCCAAATATTCCACAGAGACGGGATAATATACACTGGGTGATGGTGCTTGGAAACTACTAGGTTCTCACATTGTGGACGAATTGGTTTGAGAAGGTATCAAGGTGATAGCCATTGGATAACATGAACAATCATCAATTATTGCAGTTGACAAGTGTATGTAGAGAATAAAATAACAAACAGACGTTGTATCCTCACTCTAAGGGCCTTATTACACGGTAGGCGGTAAGGGTTTACCGGTACCGGTATTTTACCGGTACCGGTAAACCCTTACCGCCTTACTATGAGGTCCCTTTGCGGGTTGGAGAATTTAACGCCTGCTTTTTGCAGGCGTTAAAAACCAACCCGCAAAGGGACCAGGGAGCTAATTACGGTACCGCAATTTGCGGCACCGTAATTAGTGCCTTCCCCATTCCCATAGAGCCCTATGGGCAAAAATGGGAATGGGGAAGGGCAATGGGGGAAAGGGGAATTACCGCTTCGCCAACCTTGGAATAGGGCGGTAATTCCCCTTTCCACCAAGGCGGTGCCAGTATTTTACCGGCATGGACAAAGGTGCTAATAGCACCTTGGTCCACCGCCATCCGTTTAATGAGGCCCTAAGTCTATAAGTAGTCCATTCCCTAGCTCTGCTGTCCTTGAGAGAGTAACCATTGGCTGTCTTCCACTCGGCAGTGTAAGCTCAGAATCGTTGGCTTGCTCTTCTTGCTGTTGATCTTTGGCCCTGTTGAACTCATTGCCAGGTGATGCTGCTGCTTGGTAGGGCTTCACGTCTGATAGATGGTTTCACACAGTTTTCTCTTCGAGTTTGACAGCTCTGTCTGCCACCCTTTCCACAGTGTGGGGACCAGTGAACCCTGGTCCATCCCACCTTCTGATGAAATTGCATAGCAAGACCAAGTCCTTAATGTTTACCTGTCTCTTAATCTCAGAGTCCTTTTGTTCGTTGTCACAGTTGATTTATCTGGTTTCTTCTGCCCCCCCCCCCGATGTTGCTGTATCGGGCGAGAGATAAAAGAGGCACTAGCAATCAAGGAAGTAATGTAGTCATACATTAACACATCTGCACTACTCTCACAGTCTTTCAGTGCTCTAGTGGGAGGAGGCAATGGGAGTTGCATGCGTTGTCCTGTCACCACTTCGTGGGGGATAAGTGATGGTCGGACACAGGCTTATTTCACAATTCAAACAATGCAAAGGGTAGGCAGTGAAACCAATTCTTCTTTGTGCACTACTTTGTTTTAGCTATTGCCTCCTTCAGTAGGCCATTCAGGTATTCACACATTCCATTTGCTTGTGCGTGGTAAGCACAGGATAACTTATGTTGAATGTCCAGCAACGTGGTTATGTGCTTGAACATCTCATTGCTGAAGTGAGGGCCGTTGTCAGACCGCAGGACCTCACACATGCACCATCTTGGGAATACCTCCTTGACCAAAAACTTCACCGTTCTGAGAGCATGAGGATGCGAACAGGGGCATGCCTAAATCCATCTTGAGAATGGACATACAACCACTATCATTTAGTGGTATTCGTGACACACTTGGATCATGTCAATATAATCGACATGTAAATGCTGGAATGGGCCAACTGGCCGAAGTATGGCTGCTCTCAAAACTCACAATGCATGTCCTGCTGTAAATTGCTTGCATGTCAAACAGTTGCTTACATATTGAGCCATGTGTTCCGCCAAATTAGGACAGAACCATGTTTCTCCAATATGGGCAGCAATGACCTCCTTTCCCATGTGTGTTGGATTGTGGGATGTTTTTACCCATGCATCCAAGCCCTACAATAAAACTTTGCAGTACTGGCATGGAAAACATCATGATGGCCAGAACTCCCCAGAGAGTGCACAGGGAAAACATGAAGAATAGGCTGCCACCCATTTTTGCCTATGTTGTGAGCACAGGAGGGCACTGCCTAAAACCACCATTGGGCTACACACACAGTAGCCTGAAACCATTGGGAATGGCAATGCTGATTGCAAAAAAAAAGCAACTCAGAACTGTGGGGAATTCATTTTCTTAATCCCAAAAATGGTTGCATTACCAGTACTCACCACTACCAGAAAGCCGGCGTTTTAAAACCACCAGACTTTTGTGTAAAACTGAACAAATGAAACAAAACCAGACCAAGGAAAGACTTGCTAAGAGGTGGATACAATGTAAAACTATATTCTGAAATGACTTGAAGGAAGTAATTATTTAATGTATATGTAAAAATGGTAAGTGATTTAAACTGGGAACAAAAAGTGACATTTAGCTGAAACCTGGCCTAATGAAACTGGATTCTGCCTGACAACTACCCCCGACAGGAGTTGAAACCTGCTCAGCCACTCTTCCCCTTGCCAAAAGGAGTTGTCACCTCTCTGATTAGGTTAGGGGTGGAGCAGCTGGGGACTACAGGGAGTTGAACAAAGGCCTGTCCTGGACTCAGGCAAATGTTATATTGGGGATGTCGTAAAAGTGGCTTCCTCTTAGGGGAAACTGGGAGGGGCAGTGCCTCTGCTCGCAGCTGAGCTTGGGGGAAGTGGATAAACCAGTTATTCCACCCTGTGATGTGGGAAGCGACACCCCTTTTTTGACCAGAGCATAATTTTAAAAAGATAGATAACTCATAGTGCAGACTTGTCAGAATTATATAATTAATATCATTATTTTTGTGATTTTTCTGTGAACATTTTAAGGGGCGTTAGGACCCTGTGGTGTATTCTGGGGGGTTGCTAGCGGAAAATAGGGTCTCACTCCAAATGTATGCATGTTAAAAATCTGACACTTTATCATCTGTAACCCATATCCCTGGTGCACATTTGTGTAAAATCTGGAAAGGTTTAGAGGTTGTTATCTGGATGAAAAGGGGAGAATTCTGTCATCAGTGGACACGACATCGTACAAAGACAGGGATCGGATGGTTTGGTGCTACAGAAAATATGTTAACTGGACCTATAATATTAGAAAAATGGTGCATAGATAAATATGTATTTGGGTCAGAAATAGATTTGTGTGCAATCTGACAAGGGGAGGTTCCTCTGACCATAAAACCTACAGCATCACTCTGACTCACATTTCCTTCCCCCAATCATGCGAGAGGGGAGAATTGGGCCAATGGCAAGTGAGAGGGGCAGGTTTAGTTATGACCAACGCACAAACCCACTTTCCAAAACACATAAAAAGAGACTGCTGGGACAGGTAGAGAGATTCAATTCCATTTGCTGCGGAGCATGCTGACTGACGACTTCACATCCAGAGTTCCAACACTTAGACTTCCAAGCTAAACAGAGACTACAGAACTTTGAACCAAGAAGGCCCACTGCAAGCAAAAGTATTTGTCAGCAGGCCTCAGCAACCTTAAAATCATTTGCGAACTATTCCACAGCCGGGCGAGCTGTTTGAATTCTTTTGCCAAGAACAATTGCCAGAGACCAGACCAGAGATCCAAAGTGACCCAGACCGCTGTGAGCAGAACCAGAGAGCTGACCCAGATCACTGTGAAGTGCCGAGACCAGAACCGGAGTCCAGTCCAAAACCTGACCAGTTCCGTGGCGAGGCCTATTTCAAATTTATATTGTGAGTACCTAGCAGAACTGTGCAGAACCAATCTCTTAGTTAAAATAATCTAATCCAAACTATTTTAACCTAAGTAGAACAGCCTCCTAGAAATCGTGTCATCTGTCACTTGAAAGCTGCACAACTGTCACCTGTCAATTCTGAAGCTGCAAGCTGTCACCTGTCATTTTGAGTTTACTTTAAATCCGAAAAACTACCTTTATTTAATCGTCCGTATCTCTAGAACCGTTTGGGCTAGGAACGAAATTGAACTTTCCTCTGTAAGCTTAGAATCTAGGCCTTCCAAGAAGCATGCATCTCCCACTCACACTGAATCTCTAGAGGGAATTAAAATCATTGGCACATGTTCCCACCCATTGCCATCACATTTAAAAAGCATTTTGGGCCTGTGTTTCAAACTCCTACCTGTTTTCTCTAAGCTTGCTGGGGGGGACTGAATTTCGTATTGCATTTGATTGCATTCCTGAGAACTGTGTGCTCCTCTTTCCATCTCCTTCAATTTCTTACATTGCACAGGGGAGGGGGGTGAATTGCCAGAAAAAAAGTGATTATCTTATCTTTTGCTAAAATCATATCAAGTATTTCTGTACTGCATTTTATTCCTCATTGCTTTTCCCTTGAAATCATAAAAGTATTTTTGCTACTTTATCCATCCTATACTAACTCCTCATTGATTGTAAAGAAGTGTGCTAGTGCCAGATTACCCATTGTTGATCAACATCATATGTCTAAGTGTACTATCAGATATTAATTTATTATAAAGTGTGATATATATATATATTGTTTACATTCTCAAATAAACCTTTTAATTTGCAAAACAAACCTACTTTTGGCTCAGTGGGGTCAGGGGGATTCTAAGAGGGGGTGTTATACAAGGGTGGTCATCCAGAGTACAGAACTATACATAAAAATACATTAATAAGGGTTTTCCTCAGCATCCCAGACTAGGCATTGACTTGGCTGTAGTGTTGATTGAATATCGCTTACAGAAGTGGGGGCTCGTCCGGGATATTCTGGGTTAGATTTATCGCTTGTGCAGATTAATACAGTGTGCTAACTGACAGGAGACATACATCCGGTCGGATCACCACGCTGTGTTACGCTGTAAAGCACTCCTCAAAGGAACGCTCTAAGGAAACGGTCTGTTTTGCAAAATAAAATACAAACTTCTGTAAGTCAGGAAGGTACTCAAATTCCAGAATGACGACCTTGGTAGATATGAAAATAGACAGAGAGCACTTCTTACATAAGCTATTTGTGAGAGGTGAGTGGACTCATCAGGACCAAACGGTCTGGTTGCAGGCAATCACGCAACAGGTCACTGAAACAGGGTCAGATACATGGGGAGATCAGGGTCCCCTACATGTGGCCCTGAGTGAACTATATATGGCCCCTAAAGCCAAAGATGAACATAATAAGATTGCCAGGATAGCGGCATATTTGTATCTATATATGGGAGCCATGCAGGACAAATGTGCTGAATGCCAAGATCTGGCAAATAGGCAACAGATGGCGTTAGAGAAGGCCCAATCTGATCTGGACTCTTCTGAGCAGAGGCTGCTCAGGAGCCAGGAGTCAGAAAAGGACAGCAGACAGTACATCACTAAAATAAAGGAGGATATGGATGTGCTGCAACAGGAAAAGGCGGACCAGGATACCAGATTTCTGGCCTTGCAGAAGGAGTACCAAGAAAGTTTGGACTCCCTACTGCAGAGCCAGAAAAAGCTGGAGCAACAATTAGATTTCAATAGGGCATGTGCCGAGCAGGTAGTCACCCTGCAAAGCCACCTAGATAGGGAGAAGGCAGAGAGAATAAACTGATTTTGAAAGACCTGGATACCCAGGCAGAGTTTGACCAGGAGCGCCAGAAAGCTGGTGCCTTCCAAAGGCAAAGGGACAACCTGGCGGCACAGATGCAGGCTCTTAGTCAGGAAAGGGATACCTTAGGCCAGGAAGTCTGCCACTTAAAAAGGAAAATGGAAGAAAATCACCTGGCCCTCCAGGGACTGGGTGACCTCCAAAAAGAACACCAGAACTTGTTAGAGCACACCAGGAGGGTGGAGGATCCTCTGGCAAGAAAGGAGCAGGCCAATAGGGACACAGCTCAGGAGGTAACCCTCCTGCAGCAGAGACTGGCCCAGTACTCCAGGACCAATCAGGAGGCACAGAGAGAAAATGAGGCTCTCTGTCAGCACAATGATAGGCTCCAGCAACAGGTAGCCATGCAGGAGAGACTGATAGAGTCTAGTAAGGCCTTAACTGAGGAACTGAAAGCGCAGGCTCTTGCATTGCAACAGGAAGCAGGGGCGGATAGAGACGAGGTTTGCTGGGAAAGAGAAACTCCTGAGCATAACCTCAGGAGCCCTAGTACCAGAGGCCTTCATCTCTCCCAGTCCCTGGACTCTGCCACCCCCATGTCCCCTCGCGCACATGAGCCCAGGGCCACGGGGATGGCAGATTACTATCCAGCTATAAGTATGGGGCTCATAGGCCAGTACCTCCCAGGAATGGATGGGCGGGCATCCAGGTATGGGCACCCAAGCACAGTGCAATTTAGTGGGGAACCCCAGGAGAGTATGCCCATTAAGGGCATCCTGAAAACCTTGTCCCAGTTAGGTCAGTGGGGGGGGGGTACCCATCAAATTCTGGCAGCAAGGAGGGGTCTGAAGACTCCTCTGAGCATTACAGGACACAGGAGACCAGGTCCCCACATTCTGCCAGCCATTCCCAGGCTCGCAGAATCCGGGAAAACCTGGAAGATCAGACGGGCACCTCTGGGAGCAGTGCTTCTGAGTCAGAGGATGAATGGACCAGGGTTACCCGAACCAAAAAGGCCAATAAGGCAAAAAGGGTCTTGCTTAAGGATCCATTGAAACAAATAAAGGCAATCAGGAGTGTCATCACTCCTTATCATAAGAACGCCAAGTATTCCGTTTGGGAACACCTGGAGCTCTATGAGCAAATGATGGAGACTTTCCATTTGAAGGACAGCAGTAGCTGCATCCAGTACGTCAAATGGACATTCTCCCCAGAATACTCCAGTTTCTTTGCGGGGCTGGAGGACCAAAATCATTTAAGATAGTCCACCCATAAGGCGGCCATCTTTAAATATTTTTCTGTTCACAGAAATCCTCAAGAGGCTCGCAAGGCAGCCTACAATTTGCAATGTGGGGAGGATCAGGCCCCACAAGAGTTTGTGCAAGAATTAAAGCGTGCTTTTGCGCAGACCACCAGAAGGGTGCGCACGGATAGCAGAGAATTAATCAATACGTTTTTCCATGCCTTACCCAAATACATAATGACCCAGCTCGTGAGAGATTTTCATGAGAAAAGATCTTTAGACTGGGTCATTGAACAGGCTACCCGGATCTATGAGGTGCAAAAGCCCATCGAAAATAAAAATAATGCGCCGAAAAACCCCAAAACCAACAGCACCCCTGCTGCTGCCAAGGTGGCAGAGGTAAAGGTTGTCCCCGTTTTAGATTTGGAGATTGGGGGGCCTAAAAACCTGCCTGCACCAAATAATTCACAGCCCAGAAGGCCCTCGGGCCAGTCACAGACAGGGAGTCGAGGAGGTAGTCCCACAAATGGGGTCCCCCGCTCCCCTGACTATGTAAGTCCCCGCTACAAGGCAAACCGACCAATCCTGGGTTATGTGTGGACTCCTCCAGCCCAGGGGGGGGGATCCAGCCAAGCACCTAACCCAGGGAACTTCCCTCCCAACTTCCCACAGGAGGGCAGAAATTCTCCAAATCCTGGGCAGAACTTTTTCCCAGGTATCCACCCAATTTCCAACCCCAAAACCATCCATCCTTCTTTCCCCAATTCCCTGAGCCCAGACAACCTAATCCGGGAGAGGGGAGGCCAAGGGTGGAGGGGTACCAAAATCTTCCCAACCAGGGGTACTACCAGAGAAGGGATAGCTACCCTTCCCGGGATCAGCCCAGGGGAGAAAATAGAGCCCCGTATCAGCCTGAGCGGGTTTCACAACTTGAGCGCCAGGTCCAAAATATGGCACGAGATCTGGGTCACATACTGAGGGCTCAACAGAACCCTCAGATGAGCATGCCACCGCAGAATGCCCCAAACTCTGGACCTGGTGCTCCAGAACAATGACGGGGGCAGCACCCCGATAACCCACCGGTTCCCAGGGAGGAGGCACAAGGGGAAGGGGGGTGTAAAGCCTTGGAGGAAGCTTACTTCCTAACTTGTAAACAGCCCCTGGAAAACCAGGAACCGGAAACAAAATCTCCTGCCCCTGAAAGCCTGCCTCCCAAGGAGCAGAGGAGGGGTAGGAGAAACAAAGGACCCAAACAGACCCATTTGTGGAGGAGGTACAGGTCTTCCAATTTGAGGAAGAGGGATCCTCAGAAGATCCTGGGAAAAGGATCTTCTCCTTCAGAGATGGGGGAACTCCTCCCAAGGAAAAATGGGTCCCAAGGTATGCCAATTCAGACTGGGGAGATGTGGAGACTGAGCTACCGCCGCCCATCATCTCATCCCAGAACCGACAATACCAAAATCCCGTGGGTCAAACCCATCCTGAGGACTGCCTCCAAAAAGGGGGGGGTGGCCCAGAACCCGAAACCATTTCCAGTTGCCAACTTTTTCTTTCAGATTCCCCAGGCTCTCCACAGAATTCTGCCCAAATCTCTTCGCTAGCAATGTACAAAGCCAGAAAGTTAGCCCACCAGTTATCCAAAAATGTGCATTATCTGTGCCCCCTTGAGGAGAAGGAGGGAAGGTACTATGCCCCGGTACAAGTACAGAGGCAGGGTACAATTTTGGCACTGGTGGACACTGGATCCCAAGCTACCCTTCTGTCCAAAAGGGCCTTTGAGGAACTAAATGCAGGAAGGGGGGAGAATTACCGAATTTCTCTCACCTCTTTTCCTGGACAACTGCAGAACTTCCCGTTGAGGGGACTGCAGACTTGGACATTAAAATTGGGCGACACAAGGTGAAACACCCGGTCATAGTAGTGACTCTAGAGGGCACCCCTTGTTTACTAGGGAATGACCTCCTGAGAAGGTTGTCACCCCTAATAGATTGTGTAAACAAGGTCCTCTGGACCCAGACTAGCCGACCCATAAAATTCAAACAGAGTGTCAACCATGTTAGTTTAAATGGCACCTGCCACATGGTTGAACAAAAATCTGACCAAGTAGAATTTCACTTCCAGAACAACCAAACTCCAGACGTGACAGTAATAGCAGTAGGACAACAGACTGGTGATGGGGGGTCCTCTCTATTTCTGAAAATCAACCTTCCTTCCAGTTTAAGGTGGTATTCCACACTGGAAGGAAACACTCTGAAATTCTTCACCAATCCACAATCAGAAACTCCCACTCCTATAGTCCAGAAAGATGTGAAATCAGCTCAGAGCCTGGCTGATATTCAGCAAATTGGAGAGCAGTTGTTCATCCCTATTCAGTTAAATGATGGGAAGGACTCTGTTCTCGCTCGAGTGTGTGTGAACAACGGTAAGAGCTTCATCAGCGAAGCCATGTTCCGCCAACTCCCAAAAGATCCAGCCATTCCCACATTCAAACTGATAGACAAATGGGAAATGGACCTGGAAGCACCTAATTCCAAACATCTCCTGCCAAGCAGGTGTATGCTCAAAATCTCCATTGGCAACAAGAGCATAGTCCATAATTGTTGGGTCGTGCGAGACGTCACTGCCGCCTTTTACTTAGGCAGTGACATTCTCAATCGCTTTGCCATTAGTTTGGACCTAATAAACTTCAAAGCTTGGTCCCGATTAGCGGATAATCCCATGGGCTTTGATGATCCAGAAAAAGCATTTAGGTCAGCTCAATTGCTACCTTATGCAGTTGAAATTCAGATCAAAGAGGAAGTCACCATCCCAGAAAGGACCCGACAATTCTCCCTGGAAGTGAAAGTTAAAAGAGGACAAAAATTGCAAAACCCTGATGCTTATATACATCTAAATGCTTCTCTCCAACAGCAAGGGTTAGGGGTAAACCCAACACCATTAGTCAACATAGAACATGACACCATTCCAATAGAGGGGGATAACAGCGACTTACAGAGTATTACTCTAGCCGCAGGCACCATTATTGGAATGGCGGTTGATGACCGACATTTTTCCATTGATCTAGGAAATGTCCAATCCCCAAGGACTGTTTTGACGGTGACAGTGATGACAACACAACACCAGACAGGATCTTCACCCGGCATGGGGGGAACTTCCTGGTGTACACTTCTTGCCCTTACGGTAAGGAAGATGTGACTTGTGACTTCAGGAGGGATGAGGTGATTTTCTGGGTCCATGAGGGCTGCCTTTCCCACCTGAAGCCTCCAGTCCAAATCAGCACTCTGACCAGGGACTTCTCCACCCACCTGGAGGAGGCCGCTGAGATAGCCAAACCAGAAGTCTTTCCAGGCTTCAGGCAGATGGTGGAAGAGAGAGTCAACCTAGCTGATGCCTGTGTGACTCTGGAACAGAAGCAAAAGTTGAAACAAGTTTTCTTAGATTTCCAAGATCTCTTTGCGGTAGACTCATATGACTGTGGTCGCACCGACATCCACACCACAACAATTCCCACGGACCCTGGAATGACTCCAGTGTTTGTGAAGCAATATCGCTTGCCTCTCGCATCCATGGAATCCCTTACTGAAATAATTAAGAACCTAGAGTCCCGGGGAATACTCCGTCCAGTCCACAGCACTTTCAATAATCCGGTGCTGGGAATATTGAAGCCAAACGGCCAGTGGAGACTCTGCGCCGACCTTAGGGAGCTCAACAAACGGGTCCATACTTCCCGATGGCCTCTGCCCTGCATTGATCAAGGGCTGGCCCAGATTCAGGGGTCACTGGTATTCACAGCAATAGACCTGACCATTGGATACTGGACCGTGCCTGTCAGTAGGGAGGACCAATACAAACTGGCTTTTACCTTTGGGGGCCAGCAGTACACATGGACCCGGACTCCCTTCAGATACCTCAACTCCGGCAATGAATTCAACATTTTCCTACATAAGGCCATGCCCGACCTGGGTGCGAGGGGTAACCTGGCTTATGTAGATGATGTCCTCATCAAAAGTTCATCTGTGGAGGAACACATAGCGGAGATCCGTTATGTTCTGACACAGTTGAGGGCCGCCGGAGCAAAACTTTCCTTTTAGAAAGCACAGTGGTGTAGAACCCGTGTTAATTTCTTGGGGCATGAGATTACTCCTCAGGGTCTCTGTCCCCAAGAAAAGAAAGTGGAAGCACTCCAGAAACTGAAAGACCCCACAACTCTGCGGGAACTAAGGAGCCTCCTTGGACTGACTAATTACAGCAGAAAGTTCATTGAAGGCTACGCAGAGATCACTAGACCCCTGATTCATCTCTTGAAGGGGGGGGTCAAGTGGGAATGGGGTCCAGAACAATCCGAGGCCGTAAGACAACTCAAAAGAAGCCTCTCACAAGCGCCTTGCCTAGCTTACCCTGTCAGAAACAAGGAGTTTTTCCTGGAGACGGGGTTCTCTAATACGTGCTTGATGGCAGTATTATACCAAAAGCATGACAAGGTCAATAAAGTAATCTCCTATGCGAGCAAAACTTTATCCTCTGTGGAGGAAAAATTCAACGATTGTGAGAAGGCACTCCTGGCAACGGTGTGGGCATTGAAGAATTACCACCCGTTTATCCAGGGGGAACACATCATAGTGGAGACTCCACACCAGCCTCTGCAATATCTCCAAAGTGACAGAATCCGGGCCGGAAATGTGAGTAATTCCCAAATTACTTCCTGGATTCTGTCAATGCAAGGCTTTCCTGTGGAGGTCAGATATGGCCAAAACAAGAAGAGTCCCCTCGCGCAAGGTCTGGCTGACTTGCATGATTGTGCCAGAGAAAACTGTCTCGAGGACGAAAGTCTAAAAATCAAGGACAACATGGAGGCATACCTTAATTCCCCACACAAAGTCTTTGAAGAAGACAAGTGTGAGGGAATGCCCACTGTCTATGTGGATGAATGCTCGTACCATGTTGACAACAACGGGGAGAAAGAACTAGTGGCCGGTGTAGGGAATGCCTGGGTGAAGGAGTTTCCAGAACCCTCCGCTGGATACAAAATTGGTCCCCGAAGTAGTCAGGTGGCAGAGTTGATGGCTGTGCATCAGGCCATCCTCACTGCTGTCCAACATCAACTCCACGAACTGGTCATAATCACCGATTCGGATTATGTACGGAATGGGTTCGTGGAGCACCTGGTTAATTGGAAAACCAGAGGCATGTTATGTGCTAATAACAAACCCTTGACACATGGGAAGTTAATCCAAAACATTGATGATCTGGTCACATCGAATGGGATGACCATCTACTGGAAAAAGATCAAGGGTCATTCCAAAGTAGAGGGACCAGACAAAACTGGAAATTACTTAGCTGATCAGCTGGCCAAAACCGGGGCCATCCAAGGGGATCTAATAGAAATAGAGTCCCTGTTGGGGGAAATCCAGGTCACTGCTATCACTAGGTCCCAGACAAATGCTCACAATGATCTTTCAACTGCACAATGGAGTAAGGAGACCCCTGATGCTGATTTAATTACAGCTCAGAAGGGGGATCCAATTATTGGTAAGTTTTACCAACACCTTGAGGACCCTGAGAACTTTCCCCTGAGGGATACCGATTACATTGGGAAAGAGGACCTAAGAGTGTTGATGAAATGTCCAAAAATGTTCCGAATCCAAGACGGTTTGCTGGTAAGGAAATCCAAAGCTGGCCACGATCAGTGGGTGGTTCCTACCTCATTCCGAAGCCTGATGTTAAGTCACACCCATGTTGCGGCCACCGCCGGTCATAGGGGGTTTCACACAACACTGGAAATCTTAAGAGATGTTGCATACTGGCCACACATGGGGCAGGACCTTGACCAATACTTGAAGGGGTGTCTTGCAAATCGATTTTGTAGGCCCTGTAATCCGCTTGTCTAGAGGAAACAAGTACATGTTGACCGTTACATGCTTGTTTACCAAGTGGGTGGAATGTCTCCCGGCACCAAACTGCAAGGCAGAAACAGCAGCTGCCCTGATGATTAACCACATCTTTTCCCGTTTTGGTCTACCTCAAAGAATTGAGTCAGACAGAGGTAGCCACTTCACCAGTGAAGTAATGACAAAGATGTGGGAGATACTGGGGGTCAAAAGGAAGTTACATATTGCTTACAGGCCAGCTTCTTCTGGAGCAGTGGAGAGATATAACCGAACCATTGTGAGCAACTTAAAAAAGTTTGTGGCAGATTCTGGGCCAAGTTGGGATATCCGATTACCTCTGGTCCTAATGGCCATCAGATCTACCCCTTCATCTGCAACCAAAATGTCACCATTTGAGTTGATGACTGGACACAAGATGGTGCTTCCCCAGCATTTGCTCTACAGGACCCAAGAGCAGACACTGATAAATGCCTCCACAACTCATGAGTATGTGGAGAATTTAAGGAAACACCTTCAACATGCTTTTGCCTATGCTCAGCGGAATCTAGAAAGATCAGCCGAGAGCATGAAGACCCACTATGATTTAAAAACTACCCGAAAGGAATATCAGGTGGGTGATCGGGTCTATCTATACAATTTCCAAAGGAACCAGGCCAAACAGCGAAAATTCTTGCCTACATGGAAGGGACCGTTGGAAATTGTAGACAAAATCTCCCCTGTGGCCTACAAGATCTGCATCCCCAAAGGCGGTTTGGCAGAGGGGGTAGACAAGTGGGTACATATAAATCAGCTAAAGTGTTGCCATCCCGGGCACACTCTGCAACAACTGGAGGAATCCACTGGAATCCCAGAGGGGGCCGCTCCATAGTAATTCAGTTCCAACCCTAAAATATTCCACATATAGCATATAAAATTCTGTGATCCTTGTATATATATATATGTTCTTGTCTCCTAAGTTAAAAAAGAAAATGTATATGTTCATATCTTCTGATTCATAAAATGTATATGTTCGCCACACCATTAATAGTGGTGGAAAAATGTCTAGGAATGTGTATTGCCGCTTTGCTTTATCATCCTAGGAGAGATGAAACCATGGAGACTGACCAAGGAGGACGACTGGGGACCGGGAGCAGGGACCCGAGGGGCCCAGGGTACCGCCCAATATTCCCATCAGGACCGGCAAGGAGAACCGGTCGATCCAACTGGATGGGGGAAAAGATGCTGAACTGTGCCATCTACCGGAAGAAGATGAGGAGAACATCCCAGATCTTGCGAGTTCCATCTGAGAAAGGACAGAATGGCCATTGCAAGAGGGGGGGCTTGTGGGATGTTTTTACCCATGCATCCAAGCCCTACAATAAAACTGTGCAGTACTGGCATGGAAAACATCATGATGGCCAGAACTCCCCAGAGAGTGCACAGGGAAAACATGAAGAATAGGCTGCCACCCATTTTTGCCTATGTTGTGAGCACAGGAGGGCACTGCCTAAAACCACCATTGGGCTACACACACAGTAGCCTGAAACCATTGGGAATGGCAATGCTGATTGCAAAAAAAAGCAACTCAGAACTGTGGGGAATTCATTTTCTTAATCCCAAAAATGGTTGCATTACCAGTACTCACCACTATCAGAAAGCCGGCGTTTTAAAACCACCAGACTTTTGTGTAAAACTGAACAAATGAAACAAAACCAGACCAAGGAAAGACTTGCTAAGAGGTGGATACAATGTAAAACTATATTCTGAAATGACTTGAAGGAAGTTATTATTTAATGTATATGTAAACATTGTAAGTGATTTAAACTGGGAACAAAAAGTGACATTTAGCTGAAACCTGGCTTAATGAAACTGGATTCTGCCTGACAACTACCCCCGACAGGAGTTGAAACCTGCTCAGCCACTCTTCCCCTTGCTAAAAGGAGTTGTTACCTCTCTGATTAGATTAGGGGTGGAGCAGCTGGGGACTACAGGGAGTTGAACAAAGGTCTGTCCTAGACTCAGGCAAATGTTATATTGGGGGCGTCGTAAAAGTGGCTTCCTCTTAGGGGAAACTGGGTGGGGCAGTGCCTCTGCTAGCAGCTGAGCTTGGGGGAAGTGGATAAACCAGTTATTCCACCCTGTGATGTGGGAAGCCACACCCCTTTTTTGACCAGAGCATAATTTTAAAAAGATAGATAACTCATAGTGCGGACTTGTCAGAATTATATAAGTAATATCATTATTTTTGTGATTTTTCTGTGAACATTTTAAGGGGCGTTAGGACCGTGTGGTGTATTCTGGGGGGTTGCTAGCGGAAAATAGGGTCTCACTCCAAATGTATGCATGTTAAAAATCTGACACTTTATCATCTGTAACCCATATCCCTGGTGCACATTTGTGTAAAATCTGGAAAGGTTTAGAGGTCGTTATCTGGATGAAAAGGGGAGAATTCTGTCATCAGTGGACACGACATCGTACATAGACAGGGATCGGATGGTTTGGTGCTACAGAAAATATGTTAACTTGACCTATAATATTAGAAAAATGGTGCATAGATAAATATGTATTTGGGTCAGAAATAGATTTGTGTGCAATCTGACAAGGGGAGGTTCCTCTGACCATAAAACCTACAGTATCACTCTGACTCACATTTCCTTCCCCCAATCATGGGAGAGGGGAGAATTGGGCCAATGACAAGTGAGAGGGGCAGGTTTAGTTATGACCAACGCACACACCCACTTTCCAAAACACATAAAAAGAGACTGCTGGGACAGGTAGAGAGATTCAATTCCATTTGCTGCGGAGCATGCTGACCGACGACTTCACATCCAGAGATCCAACACTTAGACTTCCAAGCTAAACAGAGACTACAGAACTTTGAACCAAGAAGGCCCACTGCAAGCAAAAGTATTTGTCAGCAGGCCTCAGCAACCTTAAAATCATTTGCGAACTATTCCACAGCCGGGCGAGCTGTTTAAATTCTTTTGCCAAGAACAATTGCCAGAGACCAGACCAGAGATCCAGAGTGACCCAGACCGCTGTGAGCAGAACCAGAGAGCTGACCCAGATCACTGTGAAGTGCCGAGACCAGAACCGGAGTCCAGTCCAAAACCTGACCAGATCCGTGGCGAGGCCTATTTCAAATTTATATTGTGAGTACCTAGCAGAACTGTGCAGAACCAATCTCTTAGTTAAAATAATCTAATCCAAACTATTTTAACCCAAGTAGAACAGCCTCCTAGAAATCGTGTCATCTGTCATTTGTAAAGCTGCACAACTGTCACCTGTCAATTCTGAAGCTGCAAGCTATCACCTGTCATTTTGAGTTTACTTTAAATCCGAAAAACTACCTTTATTTAATCGTCCGTATCTCTGGAACCGTTTGGGCTAGGAACAAAATTGAACTTTCCTCTGAAAGCTTAGAATCTAGGCTTTCCAACAGACCTAGAACCTACTTCCAACTCCTTATACTTTTTCTGCAATCGCGAGACACGCACTCGCGAAATTTACCGCGATTTGCGATTTTGGCTCAATTTCTCCACTTGTCAGAATAGCAGCTCCATTCTTTCCTTTGTTAAAATCCGTTTGCAACTTGGTAATAAATCATAGAGCATTGCTAAAGTGAGCCTGAACTAATACCAACACGCATCTCCCACTCACCCTGAATCTCTAGAGGGAATTAAAATCATTGGCACATTTTCCCACCCATTGCCATCACATTTAAAAAGCATTTTAGGCCTGTGTTTCAAACTCCTACCTGTTTTCTCTAAGCTTGCTGGGGGGGGACTGAATTTCGTATTGCATTTGATTGCATTCCTGAGAACTGTGTACTCCTCTTTCCATCTCCTTCCATTTCTTATATTGCATAGGGGAGGGGGGTGAATTGCCAGAAAAAAAGTGATTATCTTATCTTTTGCTAAAATCATATCAAGTATTTCTGCACTGCATTTTATTCCTCATTGCTTTTCCCTTGAAATCATAAAAGTATTTTTGCTACTTTATCCATCCTATACTAACTCCTCATTGATTGTAAAGAAGTGTGCTAGTGCCAGATTACCCATTGTTGATCAACATCATATGTCTAAGTGTACTATCAGATATTAATTTATTATAAAGTGTGATATATATATATATATATATATTGTTTAAATTCTCAAATAAACCTTTTAATTTGCAAAACAAACCTACTTCTTGGCTCAGTGGGGTCAGGGGGATTCTAAGAGGGGGGTGTTATACAAGGGTGGTCATCCAGAGTACTGAACTAGACATAAAAATACATAAATAAGGGTTTTCCTCAGCATCCCAGACTAGGCATTGACTTGGCTGTAGTGTTGATTGAGTAATTGTGTCAGTGCAGTGTTCAATAATGCTAGTGGAATCACCACTTTCCCTGTGTTGTTCTGCCACTTTAGGGCATCTATTGGAGACACTGTACCTCCCTTTCTAGTCCATAATTCTTCCTCCTCCCTGAATGCAGCTCCCTTCAACCCCCTTCAACCCCATAATCTGTGTTTTTGGCAATGCATTGTACCCTTCTTTCAGTACCATGTTCCTTGCATCATCTTGGGCATTTGATGCTGTCTCCGGTTCTAGTAGCTCCCAAAATATGCTGTGCATTTTTCTTCTGCGTCTGCTGCTTTGTTTTCCCTTGAGATAGATTATTCCCCTTGCGTGTGTGCCTGGCACTTCACTATTGATATCTGTGTAAGGTATTGAATAACATCAATCAATTTGCCCAATAGAAGTACGTGCTGTACTGGTGTCCCATCTGCCCTCCTGAAGCCTCTCCTCATCCATCATGCCAATCCTGAATGTACTGTTGACATCACGTACGCAGAGTCAGAGTACATTGTCACCTCCTTTCCATTGCTGTGCTCCAATGCTAGTGTTAAAGCCATTAACTCTGCTGCCTGTGCTGAACAATGTGATGGCAGATGTGCACTCACCACTACCTCACTTGTTCCATCTTCCCTTAACCGCACCACTGCCATTCCTGTATGCATGACCCATCTGTCTGGTCAATTGTCGATGACCCATCAATGTACAGCACGTATCCCACCACAAAAGCATCCTGATGTACGTTGCAAGTGTCACTGAATTCCTCTATGTTTTCTGCACAGTCATGTGCATAGTCACCTTCTTGTAAAATGTCTGCCAGGAAAATTACTGGGTTAACAAGTCGGCACCTCACTATCTTTAGTGATGTGTTTGATATTAGCACCTTGTACATTGAGGCTCTCTGTGTTGTCAGAGTGCTCTTTGGCTCCGGCGGTATCGCAAAAAGGGCATGCTCCACGTAAAGAGTGGTAGTACACCCCATGGTAATTATGCTGATTTCTCTACCGTGAATGCGACAGCAGCCAAAGCCTGTTCTCACTGGTAGTGTCCTCTCATTACTGGGTCAAGCTTGCCACTGTAGTATGATATTGGCTTGTGTCCCACGCTTGTCTTCTGAGTCAGTACTGCCTTCATCACTACTCCATCAGTGTGTGAGAATAGGAAGAATTCCTTTTATTAGTCTGGGATCCCTAACACTGGAGCTGTGCATATGGCTTCCTTCATCTCCTCAAATGCCTCAGTCATTTCTGACATCCAATTTATTGCCTTGTGGCCCTTCTCTGCTTCTTTCAGAGTGCCCAGTAAAGGTCTCATGTATGTACTGTAGTCAAAAACCCATTGTCTGCAGTAATTGCACAACCTCAAGAACTGCTGCACCTCCCTCACTGTCGTGGGTTTGGCTGTCTTGCGTATTGTCTCTGCCTTTCTGGTGAGATCTGTTGGCCATTTTGGGAGATCATCTGCCCAATGCATAGCACCTCTTTCTGACAGTACTGTAGTTTGGCCTTATCCACTTTCTATCCTTTGTCAGCTAACACTGTCAGCATGTGCACTGAGTCTTTTCTACACTGGTCTTCTGTCGTGCTGTAAATCGAAATGTCATCTACATACTGTAGGACTGTGCTCTCCATCTGTACATTGCAGTAGTAGTACAAGATAACTCTGACAGCACGTATAGCATTGTATTAACCCCACACTGGCAGACACATTAGCTGCTATACTTATTGATTAACCTCTTCAGTATTATCACCTTTGAGACAGCAGTTATGACTAGCTGGGTACTTTCTACCATGTTTCCATTCTGTGTGGTACTAAACTGCCTACCACACACAGGAAGGCCATTCGTCTCCTATTGAAATGGCCTAACTAGATCAGGCTGCCCCCAGCATCATCCCATTCCTTGCCCCACCCCGTTCTTACCCATCAAAGCACCATTCCCACACACGCTGAATCCTGGCAATACCCCCAATGCCACCAAAACCCCCACTAAGATTGAAACCTCTACCATCCTACTTAAGCTGCCTCATGCTCACACAGAAAAGACTATTGTCATACCTTCTCACCACCCTATATAAGGTAACACCAGTCACTATAGACTCAGATCACATACTCAAAGGAATGCGCCACACCTTAACTCAAACTTTGTCAATTCCACCCAGATTAAGTCAATCCCCAGCCAGGGCACCACTAGATTACTTTGCCTTAGGTCACGTACAAAATTAAGCAACTTCCTGAATGACCCTACCACAACTACCCAAATTCAAGCAAAACCTTTCCCTAATAGCCAATCCAAACCATACAAGACAACTACAATAGTCCCCACTAAACAATCGGTCAACCCCTCAGACGCCCAAGCTCCGACTATCACCACCTTATCTGAAATCGAGCTTCCTGCTCATCTTAAAGGTAGTTTAATCAATGCCCGATCAATAGGAGCATCCAAGATCCTAGGTCCGAGATACATGACCTGATCACAGAGCAACAACTAAACATACTAATAGTCACAGAAACGTGGCTTCACCAAGCGCCTGGACCCCTACTCGCCATTGCTATCCCACCAGACTATACGGTCCTCAGGACGGATAGAACTAACACAGTTGGAGGAGGTGTAACCATCATAGCCAAATCAAACCTTCAACTAAGATCATGCCCCATTGAAAACCCAGAAGGCTACAAAATCCTATTAGCCAAATTTGCCCCTAATTATCAAACAACTATCAATTTATTGGTGATGTATAGGTCGCCTAACTCCATATCCCAGCCAGAGGTTGACATACCTCTCTTACTAGCCCCATTTAGCAAACCCAACACCAAATGTATTATTCTAGGTGACTTAAACCTAGGATTCAATGACTGCCAAGACCATAAAGCTGAAGCCCTCCACAGAGCCCCTGTGGACATGCACTTCACACAACTTGTGAATGCCCCCACCCATATTAACGGTAGGACACTGGACTGGATACTCTCACTTAACACTACCATAACCATTGAATCTATCTCACCTTTGGACTGGACAGACCATCATAGTGTGAATTTCTCCTTCACATGCAATATAATTTGCCCTCCCAAGATCAAGACAATGGACACTTATGAAACGAGAAACATCCACAAGTTAACAGCTGAGAGCCTAAACCCTATACTAAGTAAAGCCCTACCAACTAACATTATCACTTGTGATAACCCAAGCCTCTTGGCAGACACCTACCATAACTGTCTTACCACTACCATAGATTCCCTAGCTCCCATTACAACAAAAACAAGACACACTGACAAAAACACTTTGTTCTGGTTTAATGAAGAGTTAGTAGCGCTAAGGTGAATTAAACGTTCTTTCAAACATCCGCTTAAAAAATGTCCCACTACAGATTCCGCTGATGACTATAACACCCCATTATTCCGCTTCCTTACAGTGTCCCAAGAACAAGTAAATGATACCATAGCCAAGCTGAAAGCATCTAACTGTAAAGGGGATAACTTCCCAGCCCACCTAGTCAAATCATGTGCCTCCTTCTTCACCCCTATCATTACCAACTTTGGCAATGCCTCTTTCAACAGCAATGTGGTCTCAGCCAGTATCAAAGATGCCTGGGTCACCCCACTCCTAAAAAAAAACCACCCTTGACCCTACTGTGCCCACTAATTACCGGCCAATAACAACAGTCCCATTCTTACTAAAAATCATAGACAAAATTGCATATTCACAAATTCAAACCCACTTTGAACAAAACCATCTCCTGGGAGATAGACAATCAGGATTTAGAACCAAACCACAGCATGGAAACAGCACTCATCAACCTAAAAATCCAGATGGACACCATCAGAGACTCAGGGGAACTCTGTATCCTATTGCTGTTGGATGTATCTGCAGCTTTCAACCTCGTATATCACGATAAACTATGTGCCACTCTAGCCAAAGACTTTAGTTTTCTCAAAAAACGCCACCCTTTGGGTAAAATCCTTCCTAGACGAACGCACACCCAGAGTCTCCATTGGTAAAGATGCTGTAGACCCTATAGCAGACCCCATTGATGTTCTGCAGGGCTCTTGCCTCTCTCTAACCCTCTGTAATGCTTAAACGAAGCTCCTCTGCTCAGCATTAGACAATATTGGTGTCATCTACATTAATTTTGCAGATGACACCCAGATCCTTATTCCTATCTCTGGGAATTAAGACCAAGACATCCTGACCATCAATAAAGTTTATGCGATTATCCAAAATTGGATGGCCCTAAATAGCCTCTGCCTTAAGGATGAGAAGATGGGGATTCTCATTGTCGGCTCCCAACACAAAATAGGCACCCTTCACACAGACTATTCAGCAATCAATATAGACGGCACACAGATTCCTGTTCTGAAACAAGTTAAAACTTTAGGAGTACACTTAGATGCCAACCTCACTATATTCAAACATATATTGACACAGGCATCTTCCACATCATATACTTCCAAACTAATCACCGTAACCCGCAAATTCCTCTCACCTACCAACTATATTACCCTGGCCAGAGCACTGATTCTATCAAAACTAGATTATTGTAATGCTCTATTGCTAGGTATGTCTAATACTAACATTAGTAAACTTCAACTAATGCAGAATAAAGCTTTGCGGGCAGCACTAGGAATACAAAAATCTGCCCACATCTCCAACATAAGAAGGGAGACTCACTGGTTTCCCATTAAGGCCAGAATTATCTTCAAAAGTCTATGTGTTACACATAAATGTCTCGCCAATAAAGCCCCCATCTACATCAATAGCATCATTAAGAAGAAAACTTACAGCAGAACTCTCAGATCCAACAACAATGTACTACTGGAGATCCCCAGGTTTAAATGTTCCAGAGTTCAGTAAAATCCGATAAACACTGGAAAAACACACCTGGAAGAAAAAGTGCCTTCTATGTTTTAACTGAAAAACACTGTTTCCACTTTCCCATTGGTGCCTTAGTTTGAGCAGGGATGGGATGAAGTTTGGAGCTGAAGGGGTAGCTGGAGAGGGGGCTTTGCAGACAATAAGTAAAGAGCCATACTCCCCTATGTAGCCTTGTTTGCTTTCTCCCATTGTTTCCCCTCCTGTCCCCTGATCTCATTCAAAGACGCTGTACATTCAATGTTACATTGTTTTCTTTGTAAAAATAAAATGTATTCCTATATCCCTAAACACTGTAATTCCCTCCCTCTGAACATAAAAAGGAGGAATCCTTCCCAGGATTTAAAACATCTCTAAAAACTTGGTTATTTAACCAATACAAGTTGAGTCAAGTTGCTCACCCTAGGCTCTCTTAGTCTCACTAGGTCTACTCAACTTTCACACTGGGACGATTGAACTGAACCTGTAAACAATTATGTTTTCTGTATTGTCTCATCATTTGTACACTACTAGATGAATGCATTAAACTACTCTGCTATGCTTCCCACTTTCTAGCATGTAAATAACGATGTCTGATTTCTATACCAAAAATGAACGTAACTATGATAAAGATGTCTGTAACTACGCCATCATACCTCTGGGTCTGGGCATGTAATAAATAAATAAATAAATACATATGTCCATCTGGATTACCCTGTTAAAAATAGATGGTGACTCGCAGTATCCCTGAGGAAGTCTTGCATGTTTCCACTTCCGGTTTCTATACATAAAGGAAGTCAAGTCTTGTGAGTCTGGGTATAATGTTACTGAGAAAAATGCATTTTTGAAGTCTATGACCGTGAAGCATGCTGTTTCTGCCGGAATGTTGCACAAACATGTCACTAGATTTGAAACCAATGGATACTCTGCTTCTACAATAAGGTTTAGGGGGTGCACATCCTGCATAAAACAACACAACCCCCTTTTGATTTTTTGACTGGGTACACCACAGTGTTGCATGGGGCTAGGATGCCTTGCTCCACTAGTGCTGAAATTGTCTCATAAATGCCCTCAGCTGCTTCTTTTGAGAGTGGATACTGTTTTATTCTCTGTAAAATTGCCCCTGTTTTCACCTTTATCTTCCCTCCTTCTGTGCCTTTCAGAAGTGTCACATCATAGGGGCTTGGGGTCCATAGGATGCTGGGTACCTTGGCCAGATACTCCTCAGAGAAGGACAGTGGTGCTTCCAGCGCTATTGTTATCCTCTGTGGTACTTCTCTGTAATGTATTTTCAGCCAATACATCACACTAATTTAGTGTACCTCTCGTCCCTGAATAGTTCTTTGTCTGTCACTGTGGTTAGCCTGCACACTTCTGCCACCGTGATCAATGCTCGCCATGGTCGCCCTGTGTCATCCATCTCATGTACTGATATCCAATCATCTCTCACAACCACTGCCTCAATTTCTATTGGCACTATTTTCCCCTCTACCTCATCCAATGGTATCTTAGGTATGAATAGATACTCGTTTTGAACACGCCACATTTTCCCTGCAATCCCTGGGAGCCATGCAATAGCAATGTCAGTCTGGTACTGGAACATCTCCTAATCCACTGACACCCCCTCTGTACCTTCCGTCCACAAAAGGCTTTAATGATCTATCATACATTGAGCATGTGTATTCCTGGTGTGGAGAACACGATCCCTTTGTCTGTGAATGAAATTGTCATGTTTAATCTGCTCATAATGTCTTGTCCCAGTATATTTACAGGTGTCTGTCGAGAGTAAAGTAAAGGCAGAGATAAATCGTGTTCTCCTATAGAAAGAGAAATATCGTCTGTGAAAGGAACCACTTCCCGAGCCCTAGAGAATTCATGAGTATTCATGGAATCTCCTGACAATGCAAATGCTCCCTCCCGAATACAGGACCTAGTCACCCCTGTATCTACAAGAAAGGAAAAAGTCTTGTCACCTATTGCCACCCCTATGCGAGGTTCCTCCGCAGGGCTGGGTCTGATCAACAGGATGGAACACATAAAATCCATCTGTGGGCTGTCCTATTGAGGGTATGAGGACATCCCATTCCCCGAAAAGGGGTTGTTCCCCACCATGGTGAGCCCTCCCAGTTTTCTAATGGAGACTGTTGCCAGGGGGTCTATGTGTGATGCTGTGCTGTCGTTTTGTTCTATGTTGTCTTGTAACTGTAGACATTTCTGTGTGTTTCCTTGAATCTGTGGTGCTTGTAAATACTTTGGCATTGGTGCTCCCATCAGTGGTGTCTGTGCCATGGGCTGATGTGCCTGCTGGTGCACACCCTGTATCTGTCCTCGCTGGAGCTGTGGCTGGTCCTGGGTATAATAGTTGCCCTGGTCACCCTGATATGTCTGCTGGTATTGTGTTCCCCAATTCTGCTGCATCCCCCTACTTCTACAAGCTCTCAAAATGTGTCCTACCTGCCCGCTCATCCAGCACTGTGGTGGCTCTCTCCCTTGTCCTTGGAAAACCCCTGGGCCGTGCTGCACCTGCTGCCCATATCCTTGAAACCCTCCTGGAACCCCCTTGGTTGTGATGTATCTGTGGCCCTCTCCCTCAAAAGCCTTGCTGTGTGTACTCCTGCCTCATGGACCCTCCCACATGGGTGGTGGTGTGTACTTCTGCTGTGTCCTCTCTGTGCTTGTGCTGGTTAGTATCACCCCTTCCATTGCATACTTCGATTGTTTTTTCTGTACTAGGTTTCCTTCATCTATCTTTCTGTCCTCCACCTTTTTCTTAGGCTTCTCTTGCCATAGCCTACAATGGTGAACGATCGTGAGCTTTATTTCTGGCCAAGCCTTTGCTTCCATGCCTATTAACATTCTTAGCTGCTTCTGTACTGGTTCTGCCAAACCCTTTACTAATATGTGGTAGCATACTGATATTTTGTATCCCACAGTTCTCGAGTTTCAAGGTTCCAAAGCTCCTGGATCTCTTGAATATACTCTAAGGGGTCCTCGTCTTCCCCGATTTTCTGGGGCATAATTTCTCCAATGTCTGATGAGTCTGGGTATTGTGTCTTTAGTGCTCACCATATGGCAGCTCTGCAGTTTGCAAATGGTCAACCATTGTGCGCGTGTTTTGGGTTGTCACTCCAGGGAACCCTGCCCTCTTCAATATGTCATCAGCAGCATCCCTGAGGGTCACCACTAGCAGTTCCTTTACATATCCCATTGCTAATATATGTTCTTTCCATTTCATAAATCCATTTCCCAGCACCCGCACTCAACGATGGTAGCCTACACCTCACATTTTCTTTGTCAGTGTGTTTCCATGGTATATATTGTGGCCGTCCTCCTCACTTTTCCAGTAAGGGCACCTGTGTAAATCCTACCTCCCCATGCACGCTCCTAGTCAGCCTGACCTGTCTGTCCGCTTCTCCAATGCCTGTATATACGTCTATCGGTTCTGGTATGGGTATTCAGACACTGTCATCATGTTCCCCTGTTAGTCTCTTTCTTGAGCATACAATAGCTGTCTCCCCCTTCCTTCATCCTGCGAGGTCTCTGAGCCTCTCTACATATGTTTTTACATCATTGAGGGTGCATAAGTAGTTCATTAAATGTGGTTCCCGCTCGTGCATTCTGCCTCCTCCTTTACCTATCCTACTCTCCCATGTAACCTTTTTATCTATTCCTGTCCCTGTCGATTGGAGTCTATGTAGCTACCCCTTTTAATCCTCACTCTTCCGTCCTTCATTGTCGGACCCTGAGCCCATGTTACTACAAAAGTTGTCTATGAAGCTCAGCTTTCTAGTTCTTGTGACTGTGTTAGGTTTCCGGTTAATGTTGATATCCCGCAATTCGTATCTGCTGCCTCCTCCAAACCCTGAGGCCTGTTCTGTCCCCTCCCATGGTACTCTTGTTCCGTGATGCTGTGCTATCTGGCTGTGCTAATCTCCCCCCCTCAAGTCTGTAATTTCCCTGATCTGCTGTCCATTGTGTCTTTACAGCCCTTATTACTCGTTTCCTCGCCAATCTGTTCACCTGCAACTTCCTTTGCTCCCTCTCAATCAACTTGCATTTTTCCTCCTCTGCTACCCCCTTCCATCTCTCGATCTCTTCTGCTTCCCTTATCCTTCTGTCCCACTGCTCCAGCTCCCCTATCTTCCTCTCTCTACAATCCCTGTCTATCCTTTCTTCTCTTTCTCGCTACACCTGACCCATTTCTTCCTCTTTTCTCCTCTCCCTGTCCTCTCTCTCTAATCTCTCTTCTCTCTCCTTCTCCTTTCTGCCAGTTTCCTACATTATCTCAACCCAATCACTCGCTTCTGTGTCTCCTCAGAACACTTCCATTGCCTTAGTTGCCCCCTCAATCTCCCCATCTGTCTTCCCTTCCAGCTTTAGGAGTATATGTCCCCCTATCCACTCATTTGTTGCTATGGTCCCTAGCCCCTCCTTCGTATCCAGCTTTGCTTCGCCGCTTGCTACTCGCCCAGTGATTAGCTGCCCCACAGTCCCTTTTCCCATGTGCATGGTGGTGGTTTATATGTTGGTTTTGAATACTCTTCTGCTGCTCTTAATTCTCATAAATGGTTAAATCCCTTGCTCATCGTCTATTTCCTCTGAGACCATGCTCAGAGGGATGTGTGGGGGAGCGTAGTGCAGGGTTGCGGACCTCTGCACCTCCTGCTGACTCAGCATCCCCTGATGCCTCACTGGGTCCCCCTCACTCTCTTGGAACATCCTCCACAACTCAATATCGCCATGCAGCTTGCTAACTTCCTCCCCTTATAGGTATCCTGTATGTGTGTCAGTAGTGATTGCTGCACATCTTTGGAGAAATCTCTGCATGGTGGCCATGGTTTAGTTAACTTCCCCTTGGTGCTTATGGACCATTCTATGCTATATTTACATATTCTTTCCTTATAGGATGGGAAAGTATTGCACAGGTGCTCAAGGGGCGTGTGTCCCCGCAATTCCCTTGGTATATTGCCCTGGCATTTCTCTGACCTCATATTGAGGCTTTTCGACAGTCCGCTGTTAAGGGAAAAATGCAATGTAATCACAATGTTATCAATTTGCTACGAGCCTCTCCGGTAGAACACCCCGACGGGCGTGCTCCATGCACCACTCCTTTACAGCCTCGCTGCCTCCTCAGACACACTCACAATCCTGCACACACGCCTTCCGCACACCACTACTCGTTCACCTTGTCTGCCAATCCCAAGTATTCCAGTGCTAGTTCCTCACCATCTCGTGCTCTCCGTGTCCGATGCACAAACCTACAGGTGACATCACCAATTTGCTAACCACATAGTGCTAAGAAATAAAATACTGCACGCACAATATTCCACCCCATTACTCCCAAAATGCACCCACCCCAACAACACCCCCACAACTGTCTTCTTTCCTCCAGGCAGAGTATGTCACTATTCTCTTGTGATCGAACTGTACCTGCTGCGTCGCCTCGCATGCAAAACGTCTCACTCCAGGAGACTTAATTAGTCGACTCACCTTCCACAATCTTGTTCATCTCCTTCACTATACCTTATGGGGATACTGTCATCTATGACCCGAGCTAAAACGCCCAACCCACAGGAAGTCACTATTTACATTCTTCTATCATCCGTGCTTCCAAGTCAATAGTTTAAGTATTTTCACCAGAACTGTTTACCTCTATACTCGAATGGGCTCTAACCACAAATAATGATGTCTACCTCTGCTCCAGTCCCTACTACTTTGAACAATGCTAAACAATACCCAATGATAGTAAACAATACTCCACAATACTCAATACCCTCCCTCACACACACAGTTTCCATGTGACTGGGTCAATACTTACACTCCGTGGTCTGCTGGCACTTCTCGGCTGCCATGTCCCCCAAAGCTGCCATTTCCCCCCTCCTGGTCTGCCTGGACACCTCGCTTACCTTGGGCAGGATATTTTCCAAGCTGGCTTCTGACAGCCTTTCCATGGGTACGTGTTCCCTGTCTTTCTCGAAATATTGCGAGGCTCCTGCAGCATCTCAGGTTTGGCAGCGGAGGAGACTGCTTCATGCCTGGCTGGCGCGGCGAACCATCAGCTCTGCTACCAACTTGTTTGATGGGGCTCCCATGTATGCCAGAGCGAGACTGGTGGTCTGCGGAATTGGAGCATCCAACATCCTCCCCAGGACAAACGGAGCACTCAGTCAGTAGCAAGTACAAACTACAGTTTATTGCAAATAAAACCAACAGGGATTAGTACATGAACACAGGAAGATTCAGGTACTGCTCGAGCTCCATGGTACACAGACCGGTTTCCTGTTACTCTGGCGTCATCACTTGGGCCCTTCCCAATAAAAACCTGCCGCCATGAGGGATTGGCTACTGAGAGTCTCTACTACCTATAATGGACCCTATAGGTGTTATTCTATTGGTATTCGGATGTCAGGTGGCTGGCCTGTCCCAAGCCCAAGAACCATCTATTGCATTGTTTCAAAGTAGTGGACTTAGCATTGATTCTTGACCCTTGCCATCCACCACTGGGATGCTAAGCTGTGATTGGTTAGAGCTGATGCCCCCAGGCCTGGGACTTGCTTGAGTTCTCAGCTCGCTGTGTACCTCTTCAAGATGATGTGAATGATTATGTGTCTGTATATTACCTTGTGTGTAGCACCTTTGCCTATGAGAATAGTGTCCTTATGTTGCAACACTTGTTGCAGTCTGCGTCTGTTTTGCTGGGATTGGCTTCCCTTTCTCACTGTGGATGACTGTCCATTGCCTCGTCTGCCTGCATCACGTGTTTAGAGACCACGAAATTGAGCTGCAGCTCATAATTATGAGGATTTTATTCTGCTTTTCTGCTGCTGGTCCCCTTGCCGCCTGGTGATTGAAATGTCCTTGTATCTCTGAACTTACCTATTTTCGTACCTCTTGCTTCCTGTGCAGCTTGAGACAGCTCGGCTCGTCTCATGTTCAGTGGCTCGAGGCCTGCTGTAATTTTCCTAAATGTTATAATGCAGAATTTAGGAGGGTTGAGGGGTGGTCTTGGGACCCCTGGTATTTCCCCTTCAGTAGTTCTTGTATTGTCTCCCTTTTTAGCCGGTACAAGCTATGTATGTGCCCATCTGTCAGGGCCCAGGGTGTGGCCCTTTTGCGGGGTATGGTAGCTTACCTCCGCCTCACCTCTTGCAGCCCACCCATCATAACCATTCTCCTCCTCAGACTTTTTCTTCTCCTCCTCTCCCTGGCCTCCTGCCTCCAATGGTGCTGCTCCAGCTCATTCAGCTGCACTTCAGCCTGCAGCGTCTCTATGTCCATTGCTACCACTGCGAGAGGAAGCATTGTTGTGTTGGTGGAGTGTTCTGGGTGTAGCTGTGGTCCTTTACTAGTATTGCTGGTCCTGTTGGGTGTACCTGTGGCCTATTTGAGTACACCGGTGCCATTTACTGCCTGGTCCACGATGCCAGTGTTTCCGGCATGGTTTTTCCGGTGCTTCTGGCATTATTATGCCAGTAGTACCAGAAAAACAATGGTCATAATGGGCCGATGACTCTGTGTCACCAGTTTTTCTGGCAAGTGTTTTGGGGGTTGCCGGTATTTCCGTTGTCTGTGGCTCCAGCACCGGTGGTACAGGGATTGTATCTGTTGATGCTGATGATACTGTCATTTTTAGCCAGAATTGTACGGCCCGATAATTGTGCTGGTACACAGTACTAGCGGCACTTTATTTCTGGACACGCTAATTTGTAATGAGGGCCTGTGTTTCAGACCAATTGCAGATGACTCCCTTTACCTGCAGAGTGTTTGATCTGGCTAGAAAAAAAGAGTGAGCTGTCGTAGAAATGAGTTACTAAGTCAAGATACATGGCCACCCCAATGTGTTGCGAAAGAGGGAGATATTTCCTGATAGAAGATATATTCTCCCTTTTGCTGTTCCAAAGGGTGATTAATTAAGTTGATACACACTAATTATTTTAAAAGTGAACAGCGTTTATTTAAATAAAATCCAACATCCTCTGCTGTTTTGGAATTACTCTTGTGGCACAAGGTGTAAAGCCATCCTGGAGAAAAACTAGCAGATGGTCACTACTTGCTATTTTGTAAGGTGAAGCATGTAAGACAATACGGTTAAGTTTTCATCTGCACAATCTTCAAGTATATGCTGCTGATTTTCAAACTAGCAATAATACTGATAGTGCACCATATTCATACTTCATTTTAAAAACACCTGTTTTATGCATTGCTGATGGCTGCTGACAAGCTGGAGTTATATTTCATGCAACGAAGCAGCACCGGTGTAGTAGTTCCTGTAGCACTGTAGAGTTGAGAGCATATGGTAGACAGCTCTGAGATGAACCAGTCAAACCCCATACTACCCGAGAACATTATCTCACTCTACCTGCTATTGGCTTAAAATAGTATTCATAACAAAAGAACTGTACTATCCTCCAAAAGGCCACTTTCTGCATGCACATCTTGATGGAAAGAGCCACTCAGGAACAGCCAAATGGGATAAAGGGCAATAGGTTGGGGGAAAGTGGCCATGCACCTGAAAGATAGACCTCGTATAATAGGTGGTATACAATAGTTCTAATTGCATTGCTGCCCTAGGCTGGAGAACGCAATTCCCATTTATTGCTGTGTGTGTGGTATCTGCCTTTTGGTATCACCTTGTGTCAGGGGCTTCTCACAAGCCATGAAATGCTTGCTTTAGTAGGTAAGACCTCCTCACTTGACAGCTAATTGTATATTGCCAGAAAGGCTTTACAATGGTTGCAGGTACACCCAGAATTCACAGCACCAGCTGCAAATGACAATTCTGATTGCCAGGAATTCAATATCACACATGCCTGACTGCCTGTTTGAACAAAACAATGCTATACAACGCTACTGTGACCATCCAAGTCAAACAGTATACAGGGAATTCCTCTTACTGATTCAGCAGTAGCTCATGAATAATGTCAATTCTGAGCTGTTGTCCTATCATATAGCATGCAAAAATGCACTCACTTAACTCAGTGATGAATAATTGTACCCATGTTGCAGATTATATTCTGATTTTAGACACACAACATATAGTAAGCATTGCATTTCAGTAGTTGCAGAATTATCAAAAGTGGGGGCGGGGTGGGGATGGCAGTACCAGTCCTGAATACTACTAGCTCGGTCTCTGAAGACGAAAGGATACTATGGTGTTGGCAAGTGCCATGCATGTGCTGGGAAAGAGCTAGCACATTCCTTGACCCCCAAGCGCTTTAGAATTAGGCAAGACTTCTTTTGACCGTTTCTATGCACTACAAAAGACCAGGGGGGAGGAGGAGCACTAAGAAAGCTTTTTTCATGCAAACATAATCACACACACAGGCATGGGTGGGCACTAAAAGAAGGCAGTTATTATTTAAATATAAGGTGTAAATAACTATTAGCTGAATAAATTGGTAAATGTTAAATCCTATTTTGTTTTTCTCAAAGCACAATAGAAGCAGGCTCTCTGCCAAAAGGAATGTGGCCTGCGCTAAAAATTGACTCCAGGCATTGCTGTGGCGTTCATGCTAGCATGAGCACACTGACCAGCTGTTTGTTGTCTGTCAAAAGCCCACACATGCTAGAAGAAGATTTTAACATGCTCAATGCGGTTATCAGTCATTTGGTCGACAACCAAATGGTCGAATGACCATTTGGTCGACACCAAATGGTCGAAATCCAAATGGTCGAATTATTTATTTATTTTTTTACATTTTTTATTTGGGGGGGGGTTCCCCCCCCAACCCCCCTTTTTATATCTTCATTTTTTTTTACCAAACAAAACGAAAAAAAATATATAAATAAATTTAAAACAAATTTCGACCATTTGGTTTCGACCAAATGGTCATTCGATCTTTTTTTTTCGACCAAATGAGTGGACACCGCTCAATGCACACAATGCAGAATTATGGAAAAACCGGTTTAAAAGAGATTAAAGGCCAGATAAAAATATGAGTAGAATGAATGAAGTTTGGAGAGAATGATGGCAAAATGTGTTTATATATAAAAGTTCATAGGTAGCAAAATGAAGGAAAAAAATGAAGCTACAGTATATTCTTGCATAGTCTAGCAATATTTAAAGTAGCATGTCCCAAACAGAAATCCGACCATGAAGAAAGGAAGACTGGAAGAAGTACAGTTTGGGATGGAGACATAGTCTGTATCCAGTGACCAAGTCAAGAGTATAAAAGCTCCTGCCTGGCTCCAGTTTGCAGGAGAAAGCAACCGTTAAGGGACAGAAGAGACCATTCAGGGAACAGAGTTCATTGCCCCATCTTCATTTCTGTAAAGATTACATTTGCTATCCTTGCAAGATAGATTCTTGGCCTTACTGCCCTAGTGGGGTGCATTTATTCTGGCGTGAGTGTGATTAGGGGTACCCTTATAATTAGGGATACCCCTGTAATTAGGGCCTACCTTACACATGCTATATAGTGTGTGTGTAAAGTCCGAATTAAACATGTATCAAGGGTATCAGGATCTGTCGCTGAGTCCAGTGAGTCATTTTTTGTACACAATTTTTATCCAAAATAACAGGGGACGGTGGGTGGATACCAAGTTGTTGGCAGCACTCCACCTACTGAAGGAATGGCAAACACCCACAATTTCTGTCTGTATTCTCACAGAGAAAAGGACATACACCTATAATGTATGGATGCATGCGCTGGGAGAGAGGGGTACCAACCCACAATTATTGACTGCATGCTGAGTGGAAGAGTTGTGTACATCCATGATAATGTCCTGCATACACATAACTTTGTTTGAATGCACTCCAAGGTGTACGGGAGGCATGGTATCACAGGTATGACACTGACACAATGGGTACAATTTGTAAAATCTTTATTGAAATGGTTGGAGAAACTACTAGGCTACCCTATAGCGAAGACGGGAGTAGTCTGACCATCAAATAATAAATAACGCAGTCCAAGTCGAGTCTGTCAAATCAAAATGGCCTATGCTAACAAAACCTAATGCAGGCCCTAATACTTGTACAAAAAAGTGAATAAAGGAGAAATGTATGCAAAAAGGAAAGATCAGCTTTCAAATGAATAAATGTGGTTGAACTAGCTCTCCTCCCCATGTTAGACCTCATGGAGTTAGGCTTTCCCTGTAGGCAGGATGACACACTCTGGGTCGGCTTCCAACACAAATACAGTTCCGGAACGTGGATCGAGGCCCACCTGGGCTCAGACCTTTCACCACACAGTTTTCGTAGGTCCCCTCTGCTGGGCTCAGACCTCTGTGAGAAACCAGAAGGTGTCCCACCTGCTAGTCCCCACGGATCTCTCTCTCAGGTGTCCAGGGCACGGCCATCACCTTTGGATCCAGACCATGGGGGTGGACCAGTGCAGGAGGATCACCCCATTGAAGGGACTTCAGGGAGTGGGTTTTAAGACCCCTGGCCCTGGCCTTGGCAGACAGGCCATCTGGGCTGCACCACAGTCTTCCATTATAGGCTCAAGGGCCCCATCATGTCCCCCAAGACTCTCTTGGAGTCAGTCCTGGTGCCTTTGGCGCCAGGATCATATGGGAAGTCAGAAAACTGGGACTTACAACAGCATTTACACAACATGGATGCCCCGCATGGCTTAGTTCCATAACTGAGCCATGCGGCCTAGCATTTAGGGTGTGGTCAGGCCTGGGGGCACCTGGGATACCTGCAGGCTATATAAGCCACGCCCAAGCTGGGGAACACGCTTTGCGTTACTCTGCTGGTCGCAGTGTGACGCTCGCCACGGTCTGTTGGAATCCTCATCTGCACTCCTGGCCCGCTTACCTGCAAGAACAAGAACAAGAACACTGTTAGTATTCACTTACCTACGAGTGAGCCCTGCTTCTGTCCTCCGCTCCAGCATCCCAAACATCCAGCATCTTGGTGACCGCTCGCTCAATCTTGAGAGCCGCAACCTGGGAAGAAAGGGAACGGAGAAGCAGCATTAGTAAGCGTTTATTCTTCAACATCGGAAAACAACCAAAAAGGCGCACGCTTACCTGAGATTGACTTGGGCCATTTAACGACCTGCATGAAGGAAGAAAAGGCCGACTAACACGCAGAAGTTATAGAAAGCTGCTTGTGCAGCGCCTTACTCACCGCTCCCCATCTTCTCGGCAACATACAGTCCGGGACATCGCAGCGGCCTGCAAGAAAGGGAAAACAAACAGGTTAGCACAAGAAAGGCACATAGCGCTGTGCTTTTCGCTTTCGCTTACCATCTCGTGCACAGCATCACCAGAACTCCTTCTGCACCTATGAAAGAAGGAAAGACATTAATAGGGGCAATTGTAAAATAAAGGACAAACTGCCAAAACCGCAAACTTACCTGGCGAACGGAGTCGCAGCAGGCCTGGACTCTGAGGGGGCCGCACCAGTGAAGCAACTAGATTGCGACGTGCCCATCCACAACGCGCCCCTGCACAGAACAGCAGGATGGAGAGCGCACCATACCAAAAAGCAAGGTGAGGAGAGCACTAAGGGGTTGTTGGGGTCCACAAGGGCGGTGGGCTCCGGGCTAGAAGAGACAATAAAGCTAAACCCAAACTCCTGTGTTTTCAGACCTCGTCCTCAGCAGAACAAGAGTCCAAGGGAGTGAGTCCAAGGTCGGAAGAAGTGCAGCCAGACTGGGTGGCATCCCTGTGGATATCAGGTGTGCATTACAGAGGGAGTGGGACATAGGATGGTGAGATGTGGTATCCACTTCCTGTAACCCCTTTACTCCATCTTACCAGAGAGGATACGTAGGAACTCTACGCCTCTTTTTCTACACAAACACATTCACATCGACAGTCAACTCAGGGGAAAACAGACTAACACCAGAGCAGTACACCTGACATGTCCCAATACAATGGTCAGGCAAGGTCAGGCAATTTCTGACCGACACTCAGACCTGACTTCCATTAAGCTTCCCCACACAGATATAAGGCAGAGCACAAAGGCACAATCTGAGCGAGGCAAATCACATGAGAAAACCGCAGTTTCGAAGCGGCAGCTGAATGAGAGAAGAAAGACGGCAACATTGTAAGGCGAGCGCTGAAATGAACATGGTTAAAACACGTGTGATAAAAGACGCAAGTAAAGTTGAACTGCTGATGAGTGTTTGAACTTTGAAAAGCCAGATACAATACCTTTGACAGAGTTTTCCTGTACCGGTACAACATCCTTTCATCGACAACCGTTTTGTCGATGGGTGTTTTTATGAATAGTTTTTGCCCAAAAAACAAATTGCATTTTTTTGGGGGGCAAGGGAAAGGGTATATAAAGGATTTGGGGGATTGGGAATACCAAAAAATAGGTAGAGGAGGGTGTTTGGGGGCAACCCCCCAAAAATAATTCAAAAAAAGTTAATGAGTTTTTTCTGCAACATTTTTTCATAAAAACACCAGTTGAAAAAACTGGTGTTGATGAAATGACATAGAACCCCAGCACTGCGTGGGTGCTCAATCAAAGGTCTCTGTAAGGTGATCCAACTGATAAGTGGCAGAAGTGAAAGTTAAAGGGTTGTATTAAGAAGAGAACAAGGAATTGTGAATAAAAGTGGTCCTGCAACGGGTCAAGCAAAATCCTGCGCACAATCAATAGTCTTAGACTTTGATACAGTAAAGAAAGTTTGGAAAATTAGATAAATTTGGTCCGACCCTGGTGGAGGGAGACCAATTGAAAGTTTTGTGTTAAAGTGGGTCTGAGCCTGGCGGAGGGCACCCGGGTTGAATAGTGAATCACCAGAGAAGTTGTGCATGTAAGAATCCTGAGGAGAAAGGAACTTTGAACTTTGTTTGTCGCATCAGGCCCTCTGAAATAAGAGACTTTGAATGGCAAAGAGACTTTGGCACAGAAGGTCCTGATACTGAGATTTTGAACTGCATGCTCATACTAGAAAAGCCAAAGTATGTGCTAAGATCGAGTGTGCTGCCTTTTCCCGTGCTGAAAATGTGGGGAAGGGAAGCTAATGGCTCAATTATCCTCACACATCATTTCTTGGACACTTTTCTTTTGTACAACAATGTTTCCCACACCATTTGTATTTAGAAATAAGGATTGGTAATAGGTTTATTAGCATTGGCCCTTTTATTTTGACAAGGCACCACTAGGACTACCTTATTGTTATTTGATGGTCGTAGCTTGCTCCCATCTTTAGATATAAGATTAGATAGTTGTTTTTCAAACCAAATCAAAGTTCTATAAACACCCTTGAACTGTGGTCATGTGTGTCTGTCTTACTGTTTGATACTTTGCCTTCCTTACAACTCTCATAATACAGTTCAACACAAACTTGCAAGGGGGGCTCCCTTCCCCAAGAGCTTACTTCACTTTGGGCCTCCCACTGTTCGGCTTGGACCAATTTCAGATGTCAAAGACTTTCAAATGTGCATGGCTTACTTTCCAGACCACTGCAAGACCACTGTTACTCAAAGTGTATAGTTCAACTTTTACTTTCCTCTTTCTAGGAGTTACACTTTTCCACATCACTTTGGCTGTATATTTTCTTTTTCATTTCAAACAATTTACCTTTTATGGAGACTTTCGAATGGGCTACTTCCTTTCACTGGACCACTCCGTTATTTAGTATCACTGAACTCACAGCTGCCTTTTACTTTAATGATTAATTAACAGGTCTGCCTTTCCTCGCGTCTCATTCTCACGCGTGTAGCCTTCACTTGTAATAAAATGTTGCTATTTCGAACTTTAACACACACCGGTCTTTCAGGTCGATTGACAACTCACTGGCTGCGTTCGTTTCTTCTTACTTTGTGATTTCCAGTTCACGAGTCAAGATTAGTACCGCAGGCTTGGCCTCACATCCTCAACTCTGCTGTTCACCTGGGAGGGTCGCCGGCGTCCTTGAAACACAATGCAGTTTTCACTTGCGGGCTCTGGCCTTCTCCACGTCGTGTATCTCGCTTTCTGTCGGAGGCACTGACCTTTCAGTAGGGAACTCTGTGGTTTTCTGACCCGCTGCTCTCGCCCCTTGGTCTGTTGCTGTGCTCCAATAGGTTTGCCTTCATCCCGGAAGCCCTGCTCATTTTCATGTTCAGCCTTGCACCGAGTGTGTCTTTGGGTTCTGCCTTTTATTCGTGTGAGGAGTGCTAATTGGTATCAGGTGTATGCACTTAGAATTAAAGGCCTGACCTGATTAGCGGGACATGGCTAGTACGATGTGTGAAAGTTAATGTTGTTACTCTCAGTCACCCTATTCCTAGGCCCAGTGTTTGTGTAAAAATGGTGTGGGGGGAGTTGGGACCTTAGAGCATCCTAAAATAAAGGATGGTTTAGATAAACAAAATAGGGGGGAAATACCATGTCTCGCCATCGGCTTCCTCACACGCAGTCCCCGAAGACCCTCCCAAAGGTTGAAGTGCTCACATAAAGCACGGAGGCTGATTATGTAGGTAAATGAGGGTTTTATTATAAGATCAGTAAAGGTGGACAGGCCCCACCGACCGAGGGCAGCAACTGAAGAACGCGTTTGAATATCGCGTCTCCGTCACTGCGTTCCATGCATTCCATTCATCCTTTCATCACGAGGAGAGCTCGCTCAGTGCCTCGTGATGAAAGGATGACAAGTACATTACCTTCGAGCATCCTAAAATAAAGGATGGTTTAGATAAACAAAATAGGAGGGAAATACCATGTCTCGCCATCGGCTTCCTCACCCGCAGTCCGCGAAGACCCTTCCAAAGGTGATCCTCCTGCACTGGTCCACCCCCAGGTTCTGGATCCAAAGGCGATGGCCGTGCCCTGGCCACCTTAGAGAGAGATCCCCGGGGACTAGCAGGTGAGACAACTTTGGGTTTCTCACACAGGGGAAAGGGCAACATACAATTGTAGGCTCCCAAAGGTAATGATGCACATGACAACACATGTTGGCTAAACTCCCTCAGGGAATTTTATTCATTCCTAAAATGTTGGCTGCTGTCTAAAATAGGAGGGTGAACATCCCAACCCCTTTTGGCATCTCACTGGAACTCTGCTAACCAACATTTCTCACTTCTCTCAGGAGACATGAAACCAAATTAACAGAGATGTGTGTTGATGCCTGAACACTTAAACCTGAATTGAGTACCTTCACATGGTGTGACTCATAGCAAAACATTGTTACAAAATCTCAGTGAAGCATAGTACACACTTGGAACAATCACAGGACCTGCACCTGATCTTATGATGACAGAATAAGAACACTCTCCTGGGCAATGGTGTCATTGTTCTGGTTCTCTGCGACCCTGAAACTGGAATAAACATCTATAGGTTTGCAATGATGTATGAATTAAAATGTCTTACAGTTCCCAGAGGCAGTGCATTAGTTTGCTCAGAACTTCAGTGCTCCACAATGGATGAGTGACACCACAGTGAGCTTGCTCTGTCTGACTTCAAGCGATATCTTGTCTCGACACTACAGCATGCTTGATATCTTCTGTTGGAAGCCTTCACAGACATCTCAGAATAATTCTATAACAATGTATGGTTGGTATTTTAAAGCATGAATCACTTCATTGCACAAGAGATGCATGTATATTTCACGGGCTATGATATTCAGTGCATTGGTGTCTGATAGTTACCTAATGTTTGGTGCACTTTTTGAGTTACATGCACTTCTCCCCCCCTCAGCATTTCTCTGCTTCCACTTTTCCACACTTGCACGATCTGAATGACACATGGCCTAGTAAAATCGTTGTTTTGTCCTCTCTATGTCCCCCCTCCTTGTCCTGTCGCGCCTAAAAACCCTTGTGTACAGGCGCACTATGAATGCCATATCATATCATATCATAATCCTTGGTAACCATACCAGAAAATCAAACCATGCATCGTGAAGTAGAAACCTCTGATTAAGCGCCTCCAGTAGTTATTGTGCTCACCACTATAGTTAGTACCTCTTGACTGGCATGGTGTATTATGGCTATGGCCCACACAAAGCATAAGCATGGAGGTGAACCCAATGAGCGACTACCTAATATCTGATTACTATGCGGACAATATGTTATGAGTGATGCGTTGTGTTTGAAAAATATTATTCTCCCTATTTATAGGGCCTGTCTAATTAAAGAGAATAACAAGAGGAAATGGTTAGATCTTAGTGTGTTAGGTCATTAATTCCAATTCAAAAGACCTTTTAAAGTAGTGCAGCCTTGCCTGAATAGTATGCTGAGTAAACAGGAATAGATTTTACTAATCGTTGTTAATTGATATACACATCGAAAATAAAGCATCTATGATGCCCAGGACAAAAAACATCATGCACGGTGAGCCACATACAATGCGGTCACTAAACAAAATTAACTGCATTTAAATGCTGAAAATGCAATGGAAATGATCTTTCATTAAAAAAAAACATAAATCAAAGTAGGGTTTACTTCTCTTTAAAACGTAAGTTGGGTAGAATAGGTTAAAATGGCTCATATTTTAGAAGGAACCATAATATCACTGTTCTTTGTTAGCAAAATGTTTACTCAACATATTTTAGAGTTTATCTTAAAATGTTAATTCTTAATCCACATATGTATACAACATATTTGAAGACTAACTATGGATGTTATTTGTGTATGGGTAATTCTAAGCACTGGGTGCTGTACAATGTGGAAGTAAGATAAAATATAGTAGGGGAGGCGAGTAGGCATATGAGTAGGTGGAGAAGGTTCTCCTGGGCTGGCGAGGTGTTCTTTGAAGAGTAGGGTCTTCAATTCCTTTCTGACGATCAGGAGGGAGCCAAACGGATTTGATGTTGCACGCAGGAGCAGGCTTTCTTCTTGTTTTTAGATCTGTCGATATAGAGCATTAGCTCTTTGCCATAGCATTGGAAGAAATATATTACAGTAGCCACGTTGCCAATCAACTGCTTAGTTATGAAACATGAGGCATAACTGTAAAAGCTATGTTATCGTGGCAGCCATTTTGTAGAAGCAAGTGGAACGGTTTGAATTGGGGGAGGTTTGTTAAAGGTTGCTTTTGAGAACTGCATATTTTTCGAGGATGTTTGGGTCATTGCTTTTTTTACACATTTGTGCAGCAGCATCTTTTAGGGAATGATTTTTTTTGATGCACCTTAGCACATTGATGATTTTATTTTTGTTTATGTTGTAAAAAATAATTCAGGTGGTGTGACGCGCTTCTCTCTACAGTCTGCTAAATTGTTAATTGCCAAAGTAAAATTGTCCTACACTCGAGTTTCATATTAACGATTTGTTATTCATATAGCGCTTATGCCTACATTATGATATATTTAGTTGCACTATATTACAATTTACTTAATGAAAGTAATCGTATGCACAGAAACACAATTATGTATTGCCTGTTCTTAAGGATGCTTATTTGTTTCTCAGAGTTACATAATATCTGTTGTTGAAATTAAACTGACCATTATAATGAATGACCAATACGTGTTAGAAAGGTTCATACATTTGGACCATAGCACACACTTCTTCAAGCTTGACTTTCAATACACTTGCTCTATCCTGCACATCAGGGCAAGAGGGGGCGGTGCACAAGGCAACGGGAGAGATAGGAACCCTGGGCTGTGCAGTTACCACTCACTAGTGAACACTGGTGAGCATAGAAGAACATTCCTGATGTTTTAGAGGGTGGAGAGATGTTCAGAAAGGCTACACCCTTTGTGCCTCCTGAAAAATCTAACCAGCTATATTTGCAATGCCAGAACTATTGATTTTGCAAATGCTGCGTGCATTTCTTATTCCCGTGCATTTTAAATGCTTCTTATGTTGCATTAGGCTCAAGAGATGGTTAGGTTTTTCACAGAAATTGGAGGGTGCTTTGGCTTGTATGTGACGAAGGCTGACAACCTAAAATAATGAACTCACACAAATGGACATATATCTTATTGCATTCCCACATTGTGCTGTATTTATAATATTCACTTACAAATTTGTATTCAAAATTGATATAGTATGTGCTGCCTATTTTCGAGGATTTCTACATCGGGACCATTCAGTTTTGACTGCATTTATGTTGTCTTAAAAAATATCAATTGACTTCAAATGGAGCACTTTGCAAACCTATGACTTAGAAGACTATGGGCCTCATTACACGGATGGCGGTGGACCAAGGTGCTCTTAGCACCTTGGTCCATGCCGGTAAAATACCGGCACCGCCTTGGTGGAAAGGGGAATTACCGCCCTATTCCAAGGTTGGTGGGGCGGTAATTCCCCCTTCCGCCATTGCCCTTCCCCATTCCCATTTTTGCCCCATAGGGCTCTATGGGAATGGGGAAGGCGCTAATTACGGTACCACAAATTGCGGTACCGTAATTAGCTCCTTGTTCCCTTTGCGGGTTGGTTTTTAACACCTGCAAAAACCCTTAGCGCCTACCGTGTAATGAGGCCCATATTACACGGTAGGCGGTAAGGGTTTACCGGTACCAGTATTTTACCGGTACCCGTAAATCCCTACCGCCTTACTACGAGGTCCCTTTGCGGGTTGGGGAAGTTAACGCCTGCTTTTTGCAGGCGTTAAAAACCAACCCGCAAAGAGACCAGTGGAGCTAATTACGGTACGGCTAATAGCGCCATGGCTCTCCGCCTACCGCGTAATGAGGCCCTATATCCTGTAAATTATATGTAAGAATGACACCGTGGAGTGGCCTGTAATAAGGCAATATTGGATATTTTGATAACATTACATTTTGTTCTACTGTTCGCTGTCGGAAAATGAAAGTCTCAAATGATAATTTTATGAAGTCAGGTGTTTTCTATATAGCAGAGCATTTGTAGGGTTACTATCATTGATGTCATTTCTGGGTCAGCAGTGGTTGCAGCTGCGAACCCTGGTGACTCCTCTGCCACCTCTGCCACTGTCTCTGCGACCCCTGTTCAAGGATTGCGGAGTCAGTGTGCAAAAAAAAATAAAAAGGATTCTCACAGCCCTCTTCATATTTGGAAATCACCCTGTGAAGTGTAACTGTCTCGAATGTGTTTTATTTGAAAAGATGCAGCTATAGATTAGACCCATAGCTTCTTGTTTTGAGTTAACTTGATTGTTTTATATTTGCAGAAGCCAATAGTTTTGTCTGAAAACATTTTTTGTTGGTTGAGATCTTTTTATTTAGCATTTGTAATTTGAAATACAAACAAGAACCTTGCTCAATTTACAGCTGGATTTGGTCTCCCATACAGTGGGTAGGATTTCAGAAAACCGCCCGGTCACAATAGAAAAAAACAAAACATTAGTCATACACAAAAAGAACATAATAACTGGAGGCAAAACCCCTCATGTTCACATTAATCCAATGACTGAGGTCGAGGAGTGATAGCAGTGGTCTTTGGGTCCCAGCAGGTCCCCCTTCAGGTGAGCATGTTTTCTTAGGAGCCTTCCACCACACCCGTGGCCCGCAGCCTGGCCGAGCAGGTAGAGTCTCTATTCTGTATCATGTTTTAAGAACTCTCCTCACCTCTGGAAGAAAGTCAGCTCCTCATATTCTGAGAAGTATACCACGTTCTCTGCAACCACCACCGATCATGAATCTCCAAATGGATGCTATAATACCCCTCGCTATGAGGAGAATAGTGTGTAACACAGGGTTATTATGGTTATTCGCATCACTTACTCTTCCTTTGAAGGCTCCCAACAGATAATTAACAGGATCCAACTGAAGTGTTGTCCCCAAGATATTGTTCAATGTGTTTACAACCCCCTTCCAGTATCATGTGAGTTTGGAACAGCGCCACCATATATGCAGGTAGGTACTCACGCTCCCACATTCCCTCCAGCACCGGTCCCTTAAACTTCCACGCCCTATGTGCTGCATCCAATCTGGTGTGAGGTGCCTCCTATCCAGGAACTTAAACCCCTTTTCCATAAACTGCGCACTCCTAGTTGCCTTTTTAACCCTCTCTCCATACTTCCCTCCATGCCCTGTTTGGGATCTCCCGACTCATCTACACGTGCAAAGCGTGGAGGTAAGGAGGCAGAGCCCTCCCCCTCCTCCCCCGAAGCAAGCATAGAGGCTAGATAAGAGCCCCTTGAGGGAACTCACTGCGAATATTAGCTTTTCAAACACTATAAACTCCCTAGTGGCCACCTGCCTGTTGATCGGTTGCATCACCCAGTGTCGCAGTTGCCAGTACTGAAATCTATACCTCTCCCCCACACCAAATGTTGCTTGACAGGACTCAAAGGACTGGATTCTGTCCCATTCAAACAGGTGCGCCAGGAATTCACAGCCCCCTGGCTTCCAACTTGAGAAGCCTATCCCATCATCGGTGGGAAGAAATCTATGGTTTGAATGAATCAGGGTTAGAAGGGATGGAAGAGAAGAGAGCCCCAGACTCCCTACCACTGGATCCAAAACCTGCATAGTCACCTTAGTTGCTTGGAGTTCATATAAACTCAACGGCCTGTCAACCTTGGGTAGCCACAGGATGTATCTCAGTGGTTTGCCACCACATCCTCCTCTAGGCAACACCACCCCTTGGTTGTGAAGGGATTGACCCAATCATGGATGACCATATTTGCACTTCCCTATAGTAATGGCGCACATTGGGTAGAGCCACCCCCCTCTTCCCGAGGTTTGTAAAGAGTTGTTTTAGAGATCTCGGCCTTCCCACCCCTCCAGAGATATCCCATAATCTCCAGCTGAAGGTGCACCAAGGCGCCTGTCGGCCCCGCCACCGGAAGAGCTTGGAAGCGGTAAAGCAACAGCTGCAGTATATTCATTTTAATTACATCGATCCTCCCAAGCCACGAGATAGCCTTCATCCCCCAAGATCCCAGACTAGCCCTGATGACGTCAAAGAGCACCGAGTAGTTGGCACGGTATAGATTGTGGCAATGGGGAGTAAGATAGATCCCCCAGTATTTGAGCTTCCCACTCGCCCACGTGAAAGGGCTACCCGCTTCAGGAAGTCGAGAGTCTCTGGTGCACAAGTGAGATTCAGTGCCTTGCTTTTCCCCAGATTCACCTTGAACCCTGATACCTGCTGCAAAGAGTCCACGATCCCCAGGAGCTCCTGTACAGAGGATTCAGCTTGTGAAAAAGTCTGAATAACATCATCAGCCAAGAGGGCTGTACCCTATAAGGTATCCCCCAAATTCCCCCTGCCACCCTTATCCACATCGCCAGTGGATCCATCAACAACTTAAAGAGCAGAGGTGAGAGGGGACATCCCTGCCTGGTCCCACCAGTAAGGGAGAAAGGTACGGCGTCCGTTCATTGCGGGATGTTTTTTCGCTGGGTTTTTTACAGTGAATTTTTTTTTTCGAAAAAAAACCCATCTAATTTTTTAGAAAATGGGGGGGATGTGGAGAGGGGGGGCAAAAAAAATTCAATGGATTTCTTTGAGAAAAAAAATCACGGTAAAAAACCCTGCAAAAAAACATCCCGCGATGAAATGACATGGAACCGTGAGTAACCCTGAGAAATCCTGCAATTAGCGGGGATCCGAGTGGTCGGACACAAATACTGGGCCAAAACCCCTTTTATGGACCCTTTGCCGATGTTACAGCTTTTCATCCCCTCCCGGAGAAAAACACACTCAACACGATCAAACGCCTTTTCAGTGTCAAACCCCAGTAACATGGCCAGTAGACCTGTCCAGTGGGCCATGTCAATATGATTTGCGATTTTCCGTTCATTATCTGCACCCTGACGACCCTGAACAAATCCTGCCTGGTCCTGACCAACCAACAGTGATAGAACTTTGTCCAGCCTGCAGGCCATAATTTTAGCATATGTCCTAATGTCGGTGTTCAAGACCGAAATAGGCCTATACAAGGAGTGAGAAGGCAGTAGGGTACTTGCCTGGCTTAGCGATAAGGGATGATCTTGCCTGCTCCATGGTTTGAGCCAAGGAGCCTTGTGAGAGCATTGCATTAAAAAGTACACCAAGGGGCTCCAGAATGCTATTGGAGAATTTCTTAAAGAAGGACGATGTCAGCCCCTTCTTTGTAATCTGACCCTCAAACTGGGAATATTGCTCCAAAGAGAGCTTGGGCATGGGACTCTGATATAGGAAACCCTGTATTGAGTATAGATCTGGCTCGCCAGAGGCATACAGTGTTCTGTAGAAGGTGTCAAACTCCCCAAGGATGTCTGCATTACCACTGAGCTTCTTACCAGTTCCATCCCGAATCTCATTCCACCCTACAAGCACCAATCCTCTGCTTGAGCTTCCAAACTAAAATCGTGCTGCCCTTGTTACCCTCCTCAAAGTATTTTTGTTTGGATTGCATAAGCCTAAACTGTTCCCTCAAGGTCTCAAACAAATTAACCAGCCTCCACGCTTCTTGTAGGGCGCAAAAGGCCTTGCGCAATCCCGCTTTTCTGTAAGCTGTCTCCATAGCCTGCAACTCCATAGAAAGCTTGTTGCCCTTCACCTCCTGACCCTATTATATACTGCAGCCTTGGATATAAAGACACCCCTAATATACACCTTAAAAGCATTCCACCAAACCACCTCCGAGGTGTGACCTGAGGGATTGTTCTGGAAGAAATCCTTTATTGTGAACCGAACCTCATCACACACAGTGGGCTCATGCAGCAGCGTTGGATTGAGCTTCCAGCCTCGGAAAACTGCCTCGCTTGGGGGAATTGTCAACCTCATCAGAATTGGGGCATGGTTTGAGATGTCAATGGTACCTTTATCGACTGCACTCAACCTAGACATGAGAGACTCACCCACCCAAAAGTAGTCTATTCTGGAGTATGTGCAGTGGGCTTGGGAGAAGACGGTGTAGTCCCTGTTATTCGGGTGTAGGTGACGCCAGGCATCTACTAGTTGCAAATCCACAATCTGTATGAGAAGTACAGTAGTGGGCCGTACTGCTCCTCGGTAATCCCCTTTAGACTCATCCAGATTGGGGTGCATGTGAAGGTCACCCCCCCAATACAATGTGGACCCTTAATAAAACACTAGCAGTTCCCCTAGGACAGCCCTGAGAACGTCATTTTCCCCCAAATTCGGCCCATAAATCGATACCAAGGTGACCTGCGTACCTCCCAACACAACCAATATAAAGAGAAAATGCCCCTCCCGTCCTGTTTATCTTTTAAACTTGAAGCGGGACGTTCTTCCCCACAAGTATGCCACTCCATGCTTGTTGAGATGATGTGTGGAAAAGAACTGCTGTCAGAACTCCCTTGTGCGTAGCCTATTCACATCTGTCATACGCAGGTGGGTCTCCTGAAGAAATGCTATATCTATCTGATGCCCTTTAACCTATGTGACAGTGTGCTACGTTTCCTGGGGGAGTTCAACCCTCTCATGTTATGTGTCAGACACTGCCATTCTGTTGTGGCCATGAGAGTAACACATCCCCTGTGGGCTGCCCCAGCCTGTCCTCGCTAAGAGCACTGCTGATAAGCTTTTACCCCAAAACCCCCACAACCTCAGAATCCCCCATGTTGCCTATAACCTACCAAACAAGCAACATGAACCAACCCATGAAACAGTTATAAACTATACACAGGTGTGATGAAGCGGATATGCCTCATCCAGAACCATCCTCACCAAATGGACAAGCCTGCCTCCTCCTCCCCCGGACCAGGTGCCCCCCCACTCCCCTCCAGTACCCAAAATCAACAGCTGCATGGAAGCAAGAGAATAAAGGGTAGCGACCCCACCTTCATAAACTCTTTCCGAGAGTAACCCATATTAAACCTGATGGCCCTTGCCCTGGCCCCCCTCTCAGGCCCCTTCCCTGCACTCATCTCAATCTTCTCTCAACCACATCCTCCCTGTGCTGCTATAAGGAGAATCTCAAGACCTTGGCTGCCTCATCTGGCACAGTGCAAAGCCACTGCTTCCCTTCCCATGTGAACAGGAGGCCAAAAGGGAAAGTCCAATGATATTGAATTGAATCTGTTCTTAGCCAGGTTTCCCCGTAATTTGCCGAAATTCTAGGCGTTTCTAGAGCATTAGGGCGGCCAGGTCTTGAAAAATGAGAAGCTTCTGTGAGCCATAGGTGATTGACTTGGAGGCATGGAGGATCTCCTCCTTGACAATGAAGGCATTACATTTCATAAGGATATCTCTAGGCTGGTCCCACTGGTTCCTATGCAGGGGCCCAACCTGATGGACCCTATGAAGGACATTGGGATCTGTAGAAATGCCTGGGAAATGTATCCTCGAAGAAGCGGAGAACCCAGGCCCTCAAGACCGACCTTTCCATCTCCTCCGCCAGACCACTGACTCTGAGGTTCTCTGATCTGTGCCTATTTTCGAGATCTTCAATCATGGAGATGAGCTGCTCCATTCCCCGTTTAGCTCCAGCCAGCTTACCCTGCAGATGTATAACGTCCTCCTGCAGGAAATGGATTGACTCCTCAGCATCTCCCACTCTTGTGTTGATCGGGTTCTGGTCCTTAGAGAGAACGTCTATGGACCTCTGGAGGCACTTGGTTGCTGCTGTGATCTCATCTCTGACTGAGAGTGGACATGCACTCCAAGAGGTCTGCTTTTGTGAGTGGTGGGGGTTGAGGGGTGGCAACACCCTCAGTCACTTCTGCAGTGTTCTTTCCAACTGCTGTCTTATCGGCCCTGCCATGTCCCCAGGCTCTGACACAGAGGCCCACAGTGAGGTTATAGAACGTAGATTCTTTTGCGCTTTACGGGACGACATGTAGGTGGGAGAAGTGACCCCCAAAGTCTAGCTGGTGCCAACAGGCCTTCTTCCATGCTCTCACAAGCCTGGCACTGCCCCTGCATCTTCTTCAGACCACCAGCCCTTAACGAGTCCAGTCCCACTTCCCAGGCCTCCTCTGTGCATGGCAGATTGACCATTAAGGCCCTCTCTCCTGCTCCAGTCTGGGAATGGGTGACACAGCTTGCTCCTCACCACCCCTTCATGGGGAGGCTACTGCTCACTGCTGCCAGGGGGGTGCTCAACAGGGTCCCCAACACACCCCAGCCCCAACAACGTGTTGCCTAGTTGCAGCCCAGTGCTCCACAAAACTTTCAGCCTTCAGTTCTTAGACGGGCCCTCTCCAACACTTAGGTCCCATCCCCGGGGCGAGAACGTTGATCATCCAAGGCAGCACCCGCAGTCACAAGGGGGAGCGCTCCCCTGGTGCCTCCAGGCCACGTCTCACATCCTCTGCATGGGCACCAGTACACTTTCAAGAGGGCCCCACAGGGCTATTGAGGCCACTCAGCACCACACCGGGGGTCGGCGGCACTCCTTAACAGCTTAGCTTTCGTGGGGCCAGCGTCCCTCCAGCTGCTCCAGACCACTGCGATGGTGTGAGACTCCCACCCTCTCCTCCACTCTGGCTCTCACAGGGTGTGCAGCTGCAGGTGTCCCATGGCCGCCCAGCGCCTCCGCCTCACTCCTTACTGGGATGGATGCCTCGATTAGCGGGTGCAGCGACCTGCCTCCTGCCACGCCTCCCTTCTTCCTTTGGCGGGGTTTCCAGATACGGCGCAGTAGTGCCACTACATAACTGCTGAACCCATATGCATGCATACTTTCGCCGACCCCATACCCTCATCCAGGATAAATTGGCTCACACAATGTTTGTCAAGTGTTGGCAATAAAAGGCCGGAGGTTTTTATTGTATAGATATGGTTATGGAGATAACAATAATCACATATCATGATAGTAACATATTTTTGGGCACCGGGTCTTGGGGTTACCCCCCTCTGGCCCGTGCCTGCTTTCTCATGTCCCACGACTTGTTGTGGGCACCGTACAGTGCCTTGTACTTCTTTTCCTTTGTTCTTCTCCCTTATTTGTAGGATGGGAGGGTTTTGTGGTAAAGAAGCAAAGGTTTGGAAGGCACTGAGTAAACAGTGCACCTCCCGTGTGTTTGGTGTCCCCGTTCAGGGTCCACAAACTGTTTGTGTTTTCTCAGAGCATGCCGCTCTGTATTTATAAGACCCAGGGGAGCCCTTTGTCTTTGATATGTATAGTAGTGGGGGCTGTTATGCTCCAGCCCCCGGCCGGATAGCCGACTATCTGGCCCCCTGGGGCGGGGCAGGTCTTTGAACCTGATTCCTGCCTGCCTGTTGTTTTCCTTAGGTGCTTAGCACCTTGCTGCGTGAAGGAAGGGTGAGGTGATTGCTCACACCTCACCCTTCCTCAGTATTGTGTTCCGCAGACTGCGTGTCTCTCCGGCTTGGGAGAAGGAGAGGAGCAGAAAGGGGGGGTGGGGCTGCCCCTCTCGAGGCCTGCTGATGGTAACAGCAGTTACCCTGCCTCGCTTTGGGCGGCCCTGCAGCATTGCCCAGCCTCTGCAGTGACACGGCAGCCCAGTGCGGGCAGCCCACCATGAGGCTCAGTGAGACTACGGCTCCCCACCCCGCACTGACCTCAGTTCTGGCGGGACACCGCTCCCCAGTATCACTGGGGTCTCCCGTTATGCTAAAGGAAGCCAGCCATTAAAATGCTGCGCTGCTAGTGGGAGATCAGGGTCCACTCCGTGCCGGGTTCAGCTGAGCTCCTTTACACTGCGGTCATCGCGGTCAGTCGCCGGCCACGCCTCCCCCTTTCGGAAAAACTTAAAATCTCACTGTGACCTAGATTTTGCTATATCCCGTTCAAATAGTTGGTATTATGTCATAGTTTTATGTATAATGCGTCATGTCTGACGCTTCACTCCTCCTGCTTGTAAGTGCTGTAAAAATAGATGTTATTACTGTGAAATGTAATAGTACTTCAATAATCAACCTCAGAAGTATAAAGGGCTGATTCAGCCCATCTGAAATATGAACTTGGAAACTTCAGGCTGGCACATGTCAGAGTTCAGCTTTTAACTTGCTGAGCTATTTGATTGTGGCACATTATTTTGTTTAATTAATTGTACAGTTAAAATAAAAATTGATATGGATATCTAACCAACACTTTTTCCTGTTCCGTCCTGTCCCTTTTAAAGCAAATATAACAATACTATTATCAGGTTTTCTAGTGGTCCATGAAATATTTCTCCTGTTGTAAGCACTGCAGTTATGAGCAATGTGCCTCTCCCTGCCAGAGCCAATGCATTGCTAAATTCTGTGGTATGAACATTTACGGAGAACTAGCTGGCAAGATTGCCCAGTGGGTTAAGCCCTCACTGCTTATATATAAATATATGTGTGTTTTGCAGGTCACAGATTTCAATCCTAGCAAGTTCTACTCAACCTTTTATTCTTCCGAGGTCAAGAAATTGATATTAATTTTGGTTGTTGGATAACATTCATTTTTATATAAGAGTGTTCTATGTAATGTGCTTTGGTGAAAGTAATCGATTATTATAAATGCCTAAACGTTACCATCATAAAATCCAAGCCTAGGCTGGGCATAATGTCACAGATTAAAATGAGTACCACTTTAAAAAGTATTCCGTTAATTCCTTGAGATATGTGTGAATCTTGTTTCATGCTGACATGTCAGAAGTGGAGTGAGATTGGGTTTCTACTGCGTCTGCACAGGTTTATAAGCAATTCTGCTACAGATGTTTGGGTGGACTGTGATTGCAATTCCTAGAAAGCGGTTGAAATAAATGTTCTGTTCAAAGAAAATGCATGTGTGCAAATAAAACAAGCATTGGAAAAGCCAACAGTTTTTGCTTGGGCATAGGTGTTAGGCATTTGCTAGGCACTGCTATTAGATGCCCAAGTACATGTACCATGTTGCACCTGCCACCATCAATGGGCAGTTAATACCTCCATGGATGTGCCTGGCAAGTGCCTTTGCTGTGCCTACACAAAAGCCCAAACTGAGGACATTGCCAGTGCTTGTTTTTTTGGAATCACAAGAACATTTGTAAACTATTGGTATCATACCCATTATTGGGCTATTACTGTGTGTCCAGAAGCAAGTCACACTTACCTCTCGAGAAGAACTGTGCACCTCTCCAAAAGCTCACAAATTGGCTCAATATTTGACACACAGTACGGCTAAGGTAAATATGTGCACCAGAATACGCGAGCGTTGTTAATAAGGCACACTACTATAACATGCATCCATTAATAACCTTTCAAGTCAGTATTTGACAAGATTACAGAGCCACGGTAGTGGCTGTGTAGTTATGGTTAAGTTGCTGTTTCCATAGGAAGAGCACTTTTTCGGCGCCTTATAACTCTGCTCCCCCTGGACGAATCCTCACCAAACTTTGGAAAAAAAGTATATGGCCCACTTTGAATTTTTTTGCAAAGTTTGGTGAGGTTTGGTCCAGGGGGCAAAGTTATGGGGGGGGTCCCAAAATGTATTTTTTTCCCATAGACTGAATGGGGAAAAAACTTTGCTCACGCCTACAGGCCAAACTGCTAGACAGATTTTCACCGAATTTGCGGCAGGAGCAGCGGCATGGTCCTGAAAGTGTGGTTTTGTAAATTTGGTGAAAATCCGTCCAGTATTTTTTTTTTAAAATGACCAAAAAGTAGGTAAAAAAAATTAGTGATATCTATGTTTGGTCCGCGGACACACGTCCCTGTTCGCTCCGCAGACAGTGTCCTGATTGGCCAATCGTCTTGCATCATGTCCGTGGACATGCGGCGTGTTCGCCAATTGGATGGTGGGGGCGTGGTGTGCGTCAGATTTTTGGAAACCCCCGCCATCTTGTATCCGCGGACGTCCGCGGACAGCGCAGTGACAAATGGTGGGGAAATACAATTTTGGCAAGTGTGTTGGTCTGTAAGACTGTTAGAGGATGGTGGGGGGGTAAGAGAAGGTTCAAATATTGTATCTATTTAGGTGGTAGGCACTGCTGTTGTGTTCGTCGTGTCCGCGGACAGTCGCGATGTCCTTAATGTCCGCAATCGACCCATATGGGGATGTCATAAGGACACTATACCTGTCCGTACTGTTCGCAGGCAAGTTAAAACTGTTCTAAGAACACACGCGGTGTCCGGGATGTCCGCAAAAAAAATAAATGAAAATGGAGGTGTCCTGGGGGCAGTATACCTGTCCGTATTGTTCGCGTAAGTTGAACTGTTCTAAGAACACACACGGTGTCCGGGATGTCCACAATGAAACGAAAATGGGGGTGTCCTGAGGACACTATACCTTTCCGTATTGTTCGCAGGCAAATTGAAACTGTTCTAAGAACACACGCGGTGTCCGGGATGTCCGCAAAAAAATTAAAATGGAGGTGTCCTGAGGACACTATACCTGTTTGTATTGTTCGCAGGCAAGTAGAAACTGTTCTAAGAACATCCAAGGTGTCCGCGGACATAAAAAAATGCCATGGGGCATAGTTCAAAAAGTTTGATTCTATGGGTGTGATCCTATGGGTGTGATATGCTACGGTGGTTGCGGCCAGGGCTTAGAGTCTTGGGTGCATGGCCGAAGGCCGAAGGCTGTAGGCCATGCACCCAAGACTCTAGGCCCTGGCCACAACCACTGCAGCATATCACACCCATAGATCACACCCATAGAATCAAACATGGGTGTGATGTATGGGTGTGATATGTTTCAGAGTTGTGGACAGAGTCTACCCAAGACTGAAGTTATAAGCACTGAAATTATAAGCACTATACAGTGTGCTGGTTGTGGGCAGGACGTAGAGTGTTGGGTGCATGGGTGAAGGCCGTAGGCTGTAGGCTATACATCCAAGACTCTAGGCCTTGACTACAAGCACTGCACCATATCACAGCCATAGATCACTCCTATAGATTCGAATATCTGTCAAATGGTTGCAATTATACTTACTGTTTGATTTTTTGAGATTCAATATATTTTTTACATGGGTTTGGTACCTGGAGGAAATATTCTTTTTCAATTTCTGTGATCAAAGAAAAGAGCATGTTAGTGTATGTATTCTATAAAGACTTATTACATTGCATAATAGATATTTCAACTTTTTTTTACCCTCATATTTGGTTTACAAACCAGTGTACTGTGTATTTTCCTCAGTTTCTGTGTTTGTTTTTCAAATCATTGGGTCTGTGGAAAAAGAAAATCCTTGTCGGATTAAAAAACCCTTTTTTTGTTGTGCTACAGTCTATTTGTTTGTTTCCTTTCAGTGTTTACTTGTTGTTTCTGGTTAATGTTCTATCTGTTGGATTGTTGCAGATTTCTGAAGCAGTTAGATACATGTTGGCGTATTCTAATTATCTATTTTTTTGGTACAATTTAGTGGTATTCATTTATCTGTTTGGTTATTATATAATCTTTGGCTAGTTAGATACCTGTTGGCATATTCTGTTTACAGTTTTTTCATTTAATTTTTGTTAATGCTGAAGTACAGATTAATTATTACATTTTCGTTTTAAGAAGAATAAAGAAGCGTTTGTAAGATGTGCTGGTAATCTTGTTGCAGATTTTTGAAGCAGTTAGATACCTGTTGGCATATTCTCTCTATTTTATGTTACAATTAAGTGGTATTCATTTATTTGTTTGGTTGTTATAGAATCTTGGACAGTTAGATACCTGTTGGCGTATTCTAACTGTTTATAGTTTTTTATTTGAATTTTTGTTAATGTTGAAGTACAGATTAGTTATTAAATTTTGGTTTTAAGAAGATTAAATAAGCGTTTGTAAGATTTGCTGGCAATCTCTGCTTTAGAGTAATGGTACTATCATTACATTCGAACAATCCACATTTTTTTTTTAAATATATGCAGTTTAGTGACCTGCATTGGTTGTGGCTCCTGTGTGGTAGATTATATATACCTATTGTTGTGAAGGTTTTCTTACCGAGTGATACTTGACCGTGTGTGAATCCAGTCAGCTTGCAGTTGTTTCTGGTACCATCTGCATTGTAACGTAGATGCATTAGTATTAAGTAGTTACTATGTGTTTGTATTAGTAAGGTGAAGCGATTATCTGAATTGCAGGTAGTACATAATCTGCCATGGTTTGCATGTTGTGCAAGTTGCTGAAATGGAATGGATTCACAATTTGGTATGGATACATACATGAAGCGCTCATTAGGGATTTCTTCTTGTGTAACATTGTTGCAGAGAGTGCAGGTATGTTTCCACATGTATGAAATCTTGAAGATTTCATTTATAGGTATGTTTTTGTTTTCCAATACTTGTAGTAAGTACATTAGAAATTCTTGTGGATCTTCTTGTGAGTTTATAGTGAATTTCACCATTCCAGCACAGTAGTCCAATTCCTGTCTTATTCCGTGAACACTATACGTGTTGTCAGGATTGTTTGTTGCGTTTCTATGAAGGACTAATATTTGCAAACACAATTGGTCTGTACTGTGTAAGTAAATGTTGTCAACAATTGGTGGCAATTGAAATAGAATATTAATTGCTACATTTGCGTAACAACTTACACCAGTTACATTTGAAAATTTGAATGGACCAGATAGTTCTGTGTCCAAGTCATTTTTTCGGAGTGTGTTGCTTCTTTGAAGAAGTACCTGAGTTACTTCGATTAATAGGTTCTTCTTTACTTATGGTAAATGATGAAGTATTAGCTTTTTTTACTCTTTTTGGAGGATTTGCAGTCAGATTCTGTTGCATTTCAGTTTGAATTAGTTTTCTTTTACAACGTTTTCCTTTTTGTGGAACAGGATATGCTTTTAGATGGGGGGTGTATAGTGTACGTAGTCTATTGTATTCTAGAATGCAAGGAATATCAGCGTTTACTTTACTTGCATCAAAGTTTATTATAAATAGACTGTCGAGTGTACGTAGGCGTGATAGTGCTACGTAGCTCATGCCTTCTTTAAAGACTGTGTTACCAATATCTATCAATGCTTTGTCTAGGGTAAGACCTTGGGATTTATGAATGGTGACTGCATATGCAAGAGTTAGAGAAAATTGTTCTCTGCGTAAATACATGTCTTTGAAGAGAAGGAATCAAGCTGTTGAGTGTGCTATCCTTTTTACTTCTGAAAGTTTGTCGAAGAAAATATTGACAAACTGAATGTTGTTGCCACGTGGGTATGTTTGAAAGCCAACAACTGTACCCAGTGCTCCATTAACTAGTCCTTGCTCCACGTCAAGGTTACGTTTAAGCATTACTCTACAGTTTAAGGATCATTTTAATATTTTCTCCAACCCAGCTGTGTTGGAGATAGAATTTTCTAAGGTATTTAGTCTTGTTGTGGCTTGTTGACACATTGGCAGTGTAATACCATGTAAGTCCAGTTTGTCTGTGGAGCAAATTTCAATTATTGGTTGCACTTTTTTAACATTGTTTCATTGAATTTGGAACAGCTTGCAAGAGTTAGCATTAAGGCCATACAATTGACATTTGTCTGCGCTAATTGTTCCATAACATCAGTAGCACATGAGTTATCGCCATAAAGTGCATGGATGTGCCGGGTTTTTAATATTGTTTGTGCTTCTTGAGATAGTACACCAACTCTGATACTTTTTAAAATGTTGGCGTAGGTGTGGTTTTCAGATTGGCGCATGTTTTCTGTTAATTCTTTGTATTAGAAATGTTGCCAAAGGTTGACATTTCCTATGCTGCCAATAATTTTACGGCAGAGTTTGTGTTTTCAAAATAGGTTCACCTTTCACTGAAGTCAATTGAAGAAGATCTCTGAAAACAATAATGTGTTTTCCTCCAAAAAGTTCTTCATAGTTTGTTTTAAGTAAGTTGAATCAAAGCCAACATTAGGTTGGAGACCATGCTCACTTCATCTATTAATAGCATTTTCATTTGCTTCAAAACGCTACATAGTTCCTTTGCAGCTTCTGTAGAAAGTTTGTAATAATCTAATTTGTTCTGGTGTTCTACTGGAAGGAGTAGTAATCGGTGTAAAGTGACACCGCCTATGCTGTAGGCAGCTAAACCTGTGGGGGCAGTTACAGCAGCTGACAGTTTTTTGTTTGTCAAATGTTGAAGGAACTTGCTGATGATTTTGATTAAGAATGTTTTGCCTGAACCAGCTTCACCACTGATGTATAATAGTATAAGTTTGTAATTTTGGCTGGTACATTCTTTATTTTCATGTCGTACACCATCTGCAATTTCTTTTGTTACTTCTTCAAAAATGGTGCGCTGCTCTTTGTTTAGTTTTGATTGTAGTGCAGTTAAGTCTTCTGTATCTTCTACATAGGGACACATGGTGTTTTCTACTTCTGTCATAGCTAATTATGCCTCATTTGCTATTTGTGGCTGTCCCAGTGGTTCTTGGCTTCCTGCTACAGAGGTTGACTACTGTACGGAGTGTCCTTATCTAGTTGGACCTGGAGTTCTTCTTTATGTTGCTGTTCATTTTGCACTGCATAAAGTTTACATCAGTGATAGTGCTTTCATTTGCTTTGAAAGCGTTTTCATAGCAGTCATAGTTATCTAGTTATCTTCTTCTTTTCTCCATGGTTTAAAAAGTTGTAGCAGGGACATGTAATATAGTTCTTTCTGTTGAGGAGTTTTTAATGACAATTTGATATGATTAATTAAGTTTTGTTTGGTAAGTGTCACTAAGCTGCCTTCACAATCTGTCACTCTATATCTACCTTTGTTTTCATCGGGTTTTATATTATTTTTGTATGCAAAGTTTTGGGCATAGACGCATGTTTTCCAAAGTGGTACTCCTGTCCGGGTAGTATGTGTCCAGTAAATTGTTTTTCAAAATGTCTTGGCTGTTGGGATCATTTTTGGCTATTGTTTCTATGTCGTCATATGATTTGAGAACTCTTTTTCTAGATTTAGCAGGACCAAGACTTAGCCATACTATATTTTCAGATTTTCCATACAAAGCATTACCGGTTAAACGATCTGCAGCTTCGTAGGCTTCACATTCTCTATGAGAGAGCATTTTTATGCCTAAGCTGTACAATTTCTGAGATAGTGTTTTGACTGATGATAGGTCATTCCAGGGGTCTTGAAGCTCTGTTTTTTCTGCTTTTGTTAAGTAGGCTGTAACATATCGTGCAACTGCAGTGGAATTGTCTGCAATGTACTGCACATCTATGTTTGCATTCCATAAGTGGGCAATGATTTGATTGTAATCATTGATATATTTTGATTCTTCTGTTCTTTTTATGTAATACATGTTCTTAGGCGATTTACCTTTAACACTATGTCTAACTGAAGACATGAAGTTGTTTACTTCACCTGTTTCTGTAACTGGTCTAGGGAAACCAAAGTAGCATTTGGTGTAGTATTTCCCTTTCTTTTTGTATTTGCGACGACAATATTGGCCACATTTGTATCTTTGAAATTGTTCAATTTGTGCATGAAGGTCACTATGTGACGTTTGTGAAGGGATTTCACAAGTGACATATTTTTGGATGAATTGCAAAACAGTGGCATCACTGTCCTGACCAAATTTAGGAGCATCTTTAATCCATAAAAGCATGTGGATATGTGGTGCTCCTCAGGCTTGGTATTCTTTTCTTCAAAAGAAGTGTTACACTTCTCCGAGTGGAGGAACAGTTTTATTACACAAAAAGTGTAGCATAGCAATGAAACGATGGTGGAAATATCTTGAAACATTAACAGGATCTAGAGAGCAAAGCTCTCCAGGTGTTAGTATATCTATGTTTGTTTTGTTTTTGTTTGATATGCGTAGGAAATCCTGTAAATCTTCCCATGCATATTCTCCACAACTTAATGTAACAAACCAAGTTGGTGGTCCAAGGTTTCTGATAATACAACGTACATCTCTGTGACGTCAGAACCAGTATTCTTTTGTACCACACATGTTTGCAAATAGATTTGTAATATTTGATTTTAAAACCTCATCTTTTTCTTGCACTTTTTGTATTAATTGCATAGCTGACATATTTTGAAAGTGGGTTCCTGATTTCAAAATGTGTGCAACTCCGTAACATAGAGTTGCTAGTTCACTTTCAAAGAGTAGGTGGAATATGTATTCCACGTTTTGTCTAAATCTGGGATCTTCAGAATACATTCGTAATGAGTGGTATTCTGATGCTGTTATCTGATTGGGTATATTATCGTACCTTCCTCCTTTGCCAGTAGGAAATAGTAGAGGAAAAGTACGTGCTTCTATACTTTTTTCCCATATGCTCATTGGTGATCCTTTGGTTTGTCGCATTGGTACGTTTCTAGTGCATCATCTATGCTGTCTTTAGAGTGCAATGGATGAATTGTAAAATGGTCTAAAATATTGGATCCTGCAGCTGGATCCAGAAGTTCAAATTGACCAGTTTCTGGTGACTCTTGAATTATTTTAGTTGTTCCTCTCAAGTTTTCTTCAATATTTATTTCTTTGTAGTACTCATTATTGTCTTTTAGATATTGCAAGGCTTGTCTAACTTTATGTAAGTCGACGAGTTGTTGCCAAATTTTGTTGTCTTTTGTTGGTACACCATTTACTAATATAATGAAAGATTGTTCTATTGGACGTTGCACTCATAGAGTGTGCACATTTTCTGTCAGATCTAATGGTAAATAAACTACTTTGCCACAAATGCCTTTCACCAATTCAGAGGGAGGTAATTTTGCTGTTTTTGGTTCAAGGCGTATTATTGCTTGAAATGGGTGCACTGTTTGAATTATGATGCTCTCATATAAATTGAGTTGTTGTAGGGGTTTTGGTAGTGGGAATAATTCCAAGTTATTTGTGATAGCGCATGAAGGAGTTTGGTTGTTGTCAAGTTTTGTAGTGCAGTAACTGCAAAGTATTAAGGGGTCAGTTATTTCGTATTTGTTTTCTGCTATAAGGCAGAGATCTAATTCAAACCATTTAGAATCTTCATTGTCCTCTATTTTGTATGTTATGTCTATAGTTTTTGTGTTAGTTTTATAAAAAGTTCTGCGTCAACACACACACACACACACACACACATGGTTTGGTATTTCAGCAGATGTACTTTTAAATTTTAGTATTTCTTTTTTGTATGTGTGTAGTAGAAGGTTGCCATGTGTACAATTGTTGCTAGTCTGTTGTTAAGCTATTTCATTTTGTAAGTGGCTTTCACTTCCAAAATATTTTTTCTGGATATGGTCAATTTCTTCAAGTAGTTCTTTGGCTGTACCATGTAGAAGATTGTTATTTAAATTGGCTAGTGCAAAAGCAGGACTTTTAGCATAGTACAGTTTAAAGACTAGATTTCTCATAGTTGTATGATGTGTTGATATCATTTTGATATGATGGAAGGTGCCTTTGCAAATAGGTCCTGAAATGCAGGCTAATGAATGTCCTTGTAGTCCTGTGTATTTACACACTGGACAGGTATCCATTTTTGCAGCAGTTTCATTTTGATTTTGTCTTTGCCTTTCATATACTGATTGAGGAATTGGCGTAAAGATTTGAAAGATTTTTTTGGAATGTTACACATTGACGTGCATGGCCATTTGTATACTGGATGTTTTGGTCCAGTCGAATGGAGAGGTAATTCTGAGTTTTCTGGGGATATTTTTGTAAGCAGTATTTCTTGTTCCATTATGGTATTATTACGTTTTTCATAACCTTGTCCACTGCTATGTATAGCAATTGTATGTGTTTGCTTTTGTTTGTATGCTTCTTCATTAAAATATGGTTCTGTGCTTGTGGTGTGACTCCATTCACCTCCAAAAATATTTAAGAAGTTATTTTTGTTGATATTTCATTTATTGAGAAGTATTTTTTGTAATTTAGTAATTTGTTTTGTTAGTGGTTTCATTATGTTTAACACTAAAATAAATAACTTTCTTTTGAGAAGTATTGCACTGTCTATCAAAGCTTCTAAGATTAATTTTCTACGGTAGGTTTTTAGGGTTGTGTATGATTTCTCTCCTGTTTTTATAAGATTCTGAAGGACTCTGTGGCGGAACATTTTTGCTAAAATATTTTTTTGGTATGCTTACTTGCCACTATATCAAGATTTATAGGAGCAATTTTAGCAGCAATGGTAGCTGAATTCTTGATAATCGTTTTCTGTTTCGTTTTACATTTTGATAGCGGAGGCAAGGTTTCTGTACTTGAAGCATGTTTTGTTTTGCTAAATGACTGTATTAGCTCTTTTGTTAGAACTTTTTGTACAAATTCTGCTAGAGATGGATGCTTATTTTGGACACTTCTTTTTTTATTTGCTCTACTTCTACGTTGTTTTCTACAGACTTGCTTTTTGGTAGGCATTCTTTGAGGTCTGTTGAAAAAATAAAGAAGGTATGGGTTGGGCTGTTGTGCGATGCATGTGTGCTGTGTGCATGAGTGTCTGAGTATGATGGTAGAGATGTATGTGATGGTGTGTGATTGTGCATTGGGCAGCTACAACTAGCTGGGAAGGCTATTCTTGTATTTGTGTGTTACTATACTGGGGTTCAGATACAGTAGAAAGTTAGCTAGTGTTGAGGAGAAGCACAAATACTAAATCTAATGGTATAGAATTAAAACAGTCCTTTTTTCTGCAATACTAACATTCTAGAGGCTGAGTTAGGTCATTTGTGCACCGAAAAACAGGAATGTGTGTGGCATTCTGCCTGCAAATCCCTGTTCAACAAATGGGGATTTGTGGGCAGAATGGTGCATTAATCTTTTTATTTGGTGCACAAATACCATGAATCAACCGCACAGTGTGTTTGAGTAACAGTAAGAATATTATGGTAGTATTGTACTTACTTTTTTTGTGTGGAATGATTAGGTTTCTTCTGAGTTGTTGTTTGTACTTCGGATTCTGCTGCTTTTCAGGAGAGTGGTCTTCACTGTAATTGTACAGGAAATAAGTTAGTAATTTTGTCTGTATATAGTATGCAATTTCCTTTGACTATGTGCAGTCTTTATATTTTATTTTAAATATGTTAGTTCAACATGCTTTGCAAATGAGTAGAATAGGAAGTGTATGAAACTCACTTGGTTTTTTAAGGCTGTGTTATTGAATGTTAGGAGAAAGAAGAAGTAATGATATACTTATTTTGTAATTTTTATAAGGTAAATGGCAGATACTGTATAGAAAATATGGAATATTTGCATTTGTGAAGGTGTGGGTAATAAATCAGAAGGATGTGATTTACAGGCAGTGGTGCTTTAGCAGTTGGGAGTTTTTCAATGATAGTGTCTATCTGTGTGAGTGTGTGAAGGTGCATGACCTTATCCTGGCTGTGTGTAATTTTATAATACACTACTTAGTGTTTTTTTACAATTATACTGTTGTGTGTAAAAAAATGTTTAGAAAGTAGATAGGTTTGGAAGTGACAGTTGATTATAGTAGATGGAAAAAAATAACTATAGGTTCATTTTATAGGCTGTACAGGTTAAGTGGCACTTACTCTGTTTATATTCTTTTACAAGAGTTGTACATGTACTGCATACCTGTAGTTTGTATTCATGCATGTGGATATGGGTGCAGCTGCAAGTAGAAATCTTGGAGACTTGTACAGTAGTTTGTGTAGTAGGTGCTTTCCAATGATATGAGACTTGTACTCAGAGTAATCTACAGTACATTTGAAGTGCTGAACTCTGATGATGTAGTCAGATGTAGAGGTCTTGGATGTGATTGGTGGATGGTTGTGTGACTTTTTAGCTGTATCCAATGAGGGAATGGCACAGAGAGTGAAGTGGAAATGGTAGAAGGGCTGTCTATGTTACGATATGTCCGCGGACATACGGGAATTTTGGGGTGGAGAGGCATGCAAATGTGAATGAGCATAGCAATTGATTGGCCAGTAAAGTTTGGTGGGTGTGTTGTGTAAGAAGAGAGTTTGTCATAAGGTCTTTTTCCTGAGAGAAGAACAGTTAGCTATGGCTGTGTGTTTCAGAAAACAGATTGTGTGGATTTTGGGAGACTCGTGGATACATTGGTTGCAGGTGCGTGCACAACACTGTGGAGTAGCTGCAGATCTTGGATTCCCTCATGTGGAAGTGCACTAGCATGGAGTGCATGGAATTAAGTGGCTAGACTTGGTACCTCATTGTGCTAGTTTGGAGACAGAGCTACATCCAGACATAATTATAATTCATTGTGGAGGGAACAGTTTAGGACATGTGTCAGGAATTTCTTTGCAATTTGCGATGAAAGAAGGACTTGGGAAGGTTATGGAAATGTTTCCACATTCTCAAGTAATATTTTCTCGTATTGTGCAGGGACAAATGTGGCTGCGTTCTTCTTCATTTGGTCCACAAATGGAGAAAGCAAGGCGGAATGTTAATAAGGCTGTTTGTGCCTTTCTAGGAGATGTTGGCATGTCCTCTTTTCACAATGAAAATATTATGTTTCGTAGCACATACATTTTTCGAAGAGATGGAGTCCATTTTATTTATGCTGGTAATCAATTTTCTTTTGAGAAATGTGCAAAATGCATTGCGTCCTTTTGTGGCATTACAGCCATCCATTTTTCAAACACGAAATAAACACCACCAAAAGGCTCTTTTCAGAGCCACCACTTCCTCCCAGAGAAAAGTGCAATGATTTTGATAGACTAGCACCCCAAAATTTTAGATGTTCGCAAACTGTCCGCGGACTTCTAAAAAAAATGCACATGGCCCTGCTCCATTTATTTGTCAGTTCTATTTTTAGACTGTGAAAGGCGGCTCTGAAAAGAGCCTTTTTTGGGGGGGATTTTTGTTGTTTTATATTTTTTTGTTTTTTTACACATGACACACTAGGAGAGGAGGGGAAAGGAGGGCAAGGGGGGACACCAACCACAGGGATAATAAAGGGCGGGTGGAGAGAGGAAGATGTAGGGTGACCCTTACTTAGTTAGTGGGCAGGTCTTCTTGTGCTCTGAGACCAGAGTCTCAAAAGCACTTCAAATTCTCTCCCCCCTGCACAGTACTGTGTCACAGTACATACTCAAAACTGTGACCCCCGAAAGGTAAGGGTCGTCAGCATTGTGAATGGCCTGTGAGGCTGCTAGAGGGATTCACTCTTCCACAGGAGTGTCTCTTGTGGGCAGAGGAGCAGAAACAGAGGATGAAGTAGAGGAACTCAACCTACTACGATCCACGCAAGGTACTACCTAGCAAACGGCCCCACTGTGGAACGACTTTAGGTGTCACTTCATAGTAGTCGTACCAAAGCTGTACGTACCAAGCCTCCCGTGACTCAGCACCATTTTGCACTGGTTGCAGGTAACTTTGTTCGCACGCGCCTTGGATACGTTACCATGAATGGTAAATAACCGCCACACCCAAGACTCACGGCGAGTGCTGGTAGTAGGGACTTCCACTACCTCATCCTATTCATTCTCTTCATCCTCCTCTGCATCCTCATGCCTGTTCCCCTCTTCAGGCCCTTGGGGAGGTGGTGGAGCGGGTGGGAGTGGTGCTGAGGCAGATGTAGCACCAGGTGGCGGTAGAGGAGCCATGGATGCCATCAGGTTTCAGAAGAAAATCTGGAAAGTTGGCAGAAAAATGCACTATGTTCTGTAAGGTAGCCAGAAACACAATGAGTATGAGCACTGGGGTGTGGCCTTTTATAGGGGTGCTGGTGCGTGGTTCACGGACAGCTGCTCTGTCCGCGGACAGAACTAACACCCCAAAAGGGTTCAAAAAGTTCTAAAAAGTATGTAAAAAGTCAGGGTTATTGTCTGGGACATGTGCTATGCTGCATTTTTAGTACAAAATACTGTGGATTGCGCGAAAAGGTAATTTTCAAAATGATCGGGGACCCGGACAGTGTCCGCAATTCAGGGTACACACTCAGCGTGGGTGCGGTCACATGATGGTGTTGTGAAAATGTCTGAGAAGGGAATGGGTGTGCGCAGGACATCAAATGCACGGGAACGGTTGTGCGCATGCGGGTGTTCTACGGACAGTGTTCGGGTCCTGAAATTAATTAAAAGTGCGACACAAGCGACGCGAACAGGAACGGACAGGCGCGATGTTCAGAGAACTTACGGGTGTGGTGCGCATGTGCGTAGATGTTCTTTAGGCAGTGCGGACAGGTAGGTCCTTAGAACACCTACATTTTGGTTAATTGGACATCCCGGACACCGAGTGTGTTCTTAGAACAGTTTCAACTTGCATGCGAACAATACGGAGAGGTATATTGTCCTTAGGACACCTCCATTTTGGTTAATTGCGGACATCCTGGACACCCAGTGAGTTCTTAGAACAGTTTCAACTTGCCTGCGAACAGTACGGACAGGTATAGGGTCCTTAGGACACCTCCATTTTAGTTAATTACGGACATCCCGGACACCTCGTGTGTTCTTAGAACAGATTCAACTTGCCTGCGAACAGTACAGACAGGTATAGTGTCCTCAGGACACCTCCATTTTGGTTAATTGCGGACATCCCAGACTCCTTTTGTGTTCTTAGAACAGATTCAACTGCCTACGAACAGTACGGACAGGTATAGTGTCCTTAGGACGCCCCCATTTTCGTTTGATTACGGACATCCCGGATGCCTCGTGTGTTCTTAGAACAGTTTCAACTTGCCTGCAAACATTACGGACAGGTATCGTGTCCTCAGGACACCTCCATTTTGGTTAATTGCGACATCTCGGACACCTCGTGTGTTCTTAGAACAGATTCAACTTGCCTGCGAACAGTACGGACAGGTATAGTGTCCTTAGGACACCTCAATTTTGGTTAATTACGGACATCCCGGACACCTTGTGTGTTCTTAGAACAGATTCAACTTGCCTCCCAACAGTACGGACAGGTATAGTGTCCTCAGGATGCCCCCGTTTCTGTTTGATTACGGACATCCCGGATGCCTCGTGTGTTCTTAGAACAGTTTCAACTTGCCTGCGAACATTACGGACAGGTATAGTGTCCTCAGGAAACCTCCATTTTGGTTGATTGCGGACATCCCGGATACCTTTTGTGTTCTTAGAACAGATTCAACTTGCCTGCGAACAGTACGGACAGGTATAGTGTCCTTAGGATGCCCCCATTTTCGTTTGATTACGGACATCCCGGATGCCTCGTGTGTTCTTAGAACAGTTTCAACTTGCCTGCGAACATTACCGACAGGTATAGTGTCCTCAGGACACCTCCATTTTGGTTAATTGTGGACATCCCGGATACCTTGTGTGTTCTTAGAACAGATTCAACTTGCCTGCGAACAGTACGGACAGGTATATTGTCCTTAGGACGCCTCCATTTTCATTTGATTACGGACATCCCGGACACCCACGCTGTCCGCCAACACCCCAACTGTCTTTTTTAAAACAAAACACAAAAAAGAACTGAATTAGGATACCTATAATAATTTTGCTTTATTATAAATAGATGTAAAAATTATGAAAGAGAAGGGGAAGCAGAAACTGAGACAAACACAGGAGAATTGGGGGTTTTAAGAGGATTGATAGGAGGAGTTGAAGGGATGGAAGTCTCATCAAAACGTTTTTCTTCTTGGAGAGGGTTTGGGGATAATTGACTGGGATATGGAGAGGGGGGACAGGTACATGTGGGACAGTGGTATCTAATTTTTTCTTTTATGTTGTCCTCCACAAGGTTTTTCCATGAGCATGTCCATTTTTTCTTCCATGCACTGGAGAGTCTTATCCAATATATCTTTTGGTGTACTATTTTCAATGTTTGTATGGTCTGTAAAAAAAAATATATATATATGTTAAGTGTACATAAAGTAACGCTTATTAATTGGCTTATATAGAGAAGTGTCTACCATTCGGCTCACTATCTTCAGACATTTCCTCACGTGGGAAATTCTCCTCAAGCCACTCCAAAGTTCTGGACATTTCTGTGAGAAAAGAAAAATATATTACTTTTTGTTGTATCTAATACAGAAATTTTAGAAATATATAAGTAAAATGAAGTACAATTACTAGCTTCTGATAAGTTGTGTTCTTACTGGTTTGTAGCTCTGCTGTTGCTCCTAGTTGTGCAGTTTCTGTGAGGTTATAATGTTGGAAGCCTATCTTTCTTCTTTTGGTATATTCGATTTTAGTACATATGGTATTTAAATGGATGGTTGATGTGTTACATATATAGGTTACACTTTTTATTTAATACTACATATAATATGTTTGTGTGGTGGTTTTTGAACCAGTGCAGTGTTCATATGGCATGATATAACATGCAGAGATACCCCTGAGTTTTTGGGTAGCGTTGCTGTTGTCCAGTCTGTCTGCGGACATACGCAGAGTCCGCGGACATCAAAATCACTAGCTGGGAGTTCAGTATGTTCTATGTTACATGTATATAAAGTCAGGGATATTATGGTTAAGTTGTGCTACTAAAAACCGATGAAAGTCAATGAAAGAACATTGTTAAAGGGACGTTATGGTTAACTTGTGCTACCAAAAACCTATGAACTTCAGTAAAAAAAACTTGTTAAAGGGATGCTATGGTTAAGTTGTGCTATTAAAAACCTATGAAATTCAGTAAAAAACCTTTGCTAAAAGGACGGTATGGTTCCAAGTAAAACGGAAAAAACCCTTGAAATTCACCAGTTATGGTAAGCTAAGCAACCATATCTCGCGCCACCACTGTGCACTGCTAAGACTAACACCCAGGACATCAAAGATGACATCACAAATGTCATTGATAACATCACTGATGACATCACATGTGCATTTAGTTTTCATGAAAACTCTGTACAAGGGATTCTTATTATAATGTTGACCAAAAAGTGTCAAGGATAATTGGAATAAATTTCATGAGCTAATTAGTGCATTAAGCAATGCATTGATATAAATAGCATTCTATTATGAAGTTCTATCCAGTATACTAAGCTACTCATGCAGAAACATAGGCAGTGTGTGCAGCATACATGATGAAGGTGTGGTATTCATAATCTTGCCATGTTGAATAGAGAAATGATAACTGCTAACTTATTAGAGTTTTGCGTACTGTGAAATATGTAACAAGTAGCTAATAAAACCCACTTAATACATAATTGCATTATTACAGACAAAAAACAAAGAGACAACAACACATATAAATATGAGTATATACAGGGAAAGTGAAGTAAGCAAAACAGCAGAAGTAGTAGCAGAAAGAGTTCACAACCTAACTGATTTTCTTTATGCAGAGAAATGATTGCTCTGTTTCAAAGCTGCTACATACCCTATGTATGTGTATCACATGATGTGACTGGATCCTAAGGAAAGTAGTGTGAGTACAATGTATACAAATATGAGCATATACAGGGAAAGTACAGTAATAAAAAAAACTATGAGAAAGTGCTGATAACCCTAATAATTATCTTCATGCACAGAAAGGATTGCTGTCTTTCAAGTCTATGTCTTTTGCTATGTGTATGTTTGATATGATGTGACATACTTGAAGGATAAGTTTACAAATATAGTACGTTTTAATTTTTATTTCTTGACTGTTACTGAACAGAATCATGTGGCCTAGATATGTCAGTAAAGGAAAAAGACATTTGTGATGTCATCGTTGATGTCCTGGGTGTTAGTTAGTCTTAGCAGTGCAAGGTGGTGGCGCGAGTTACGGTTGCTTAGCTTACCATAACTGGCGAATTTCAAGGGTTTTTCGATTTTACTTTGAACCATAACGTCCCTTTAACAATGTTTTTTTACTGAATTTCATAGGTTTTTAGTAGCACAACTTAACCATAACGTCCCTTTAGCAAAGTTTTTTTACTGAATTTCATAGGTTTTTGGTAGCACAACTTAACCATAACGTCCCTTTAACAAATATATATATATATATAAGCATATATATATATACATATTTTTTTTAACAAATATCAAAATTCTTTATGTAAATAATACAGCCTCCAATGGATCCACCACTAGGAATATACTTGGCCCTAATGTTATACTGCCCCCCCATCCACAGAGAAATAGGATCGAGGCATTGCATGATGAATCGATGGTGAATCAAACACAATAAAATTTGCTGGAGATCCATACCTCTATATTACTGACATGTTGTCTGTCCGTCAGTGGCACCACACAATCTTGCGAGAACAATTAGAACCTGCCATGATAACGCATGAACACCTGAAGAGATGAATGCATTAATTTTTATTGTTATTTTTATTGTGCATTTAGTCAACATTTTGACTTTTTACACAAGAGAAAAACACATAATTCAGATTAAAACATCAAAAACGTTGACATAACAAATAACAGTACATCCATCCAAAAAAACGGAACATAGAATTTGACAATATTCAGAATTAAAATATTTAAAACAAAAAGAGAAATAAATTCATTTCATCTTAGACAATGTTTCCACATTTCTTCTACAAATTCAAATTGAACTAAGGCTGGTTAGCAAGTAGTTTTAGTTCTTTTAATAAGACTGTCACTTCTGAAGTAAGGAAGGTATCATGCCACTGACTCAACCTCTGCCAGAACCACTTTCAGTTTAACATTCTAGGATCATGCACACATCTTTGTAGCCTCTTCTGTGTAATACACCATGTCCCTGAGCATTCTGATAACAAATGAGCCGCTGTTTGTTTTACCCCCTCTTCACATATATGACATATATTAGATGGAAAAGAAATCGGATCTCTAATATGTTGTATTTCCAAGGTTAATACCAGATTCAGCCGAAATCTTAAAAACTCCATTCTTGCCCTTGGATTTATACCTTTCTGTAAATAAGCTGCAATAGTTGCCTTAGGCTTATCCTAATCCGACCAAGAAGGAAATATGTTTGCCTCTCTCATCTTTGTTATTGTTCTAATCCAATCCATTCGTTTAGCTAATTCTTTAGCTTTTAATGGATTTTGAATTAGAATTTCGGTTGAGCTTTCAGATAGCTCTAATATTTTATTGCATTTGACAGACAAAATCTTTAGAAACGGGTTATTGTTCAGTTTCAGTTTTTGGGCTACGTCTTCATTAAAAGACTTCTTTGGCGGCTCCAGAATAAGCCTAAATTGACTTAACCCCTTCCACTCCAAAGTCGACAGCAAAGAACCAAGGCCCCATATCGGACACATGCAATAGGAATTGAGGTTGGCAAAACCAAAACATCCCTCCAGAGCTTCCCTTCTAATCTATCCCAATTAGCATTGAAAGCCTGTAGATTTGTTTCCAGACCATACGTGGCAGTTGAAAGCACCTTACCCACATAATATTTTATTTGGGGCAGCACTGAGAATCGACAGTGTTTAGAATAGATACTCTTCATTTGAGCTTCCAGCTTTCTTGCTTTCTCAGCCTAGACTCAATAATAGATAGAAATTAGTCTGAGTAGAATAAGCCGCAATCTGGGAGCCCAAATACGTCACTTTCTTAACAATTGGGATAGTCAAATTATTTAGAGACCATACATAGGATTTAATTAGTTACTGTGGGTGTTTAAAGATCACAATATGTAACTTGTCACGGTTAATTATCAGGTCATTCAGGGCTGCATCTTCAGCTAATGCACTTAGTAGTCTCTGTAAGCCGACTTGAGAGTGGTCCAGGACCACAATGTCATCAGCATATGCCAGCCAATTAACATTTCCAATTCCAAGTTTCGGCGCCACCAAACCCTTGCCCGCCAGCCATTCCCCTTGATCTGCCATGAACAAAATAAAGAGAAAAGTGGCCGACAGGCAGCCTGGACGAACTCCCCTCTCAGTAACAATTGGCCTAGAGAGCAGCCCCGATTTTGCCAGCCTTACTCTTAGCACTGAGCCTTGATGTAGATGAATCAGAATATTCAGTAAACAATCTGGTAGACACCACTTTTTAATTTGCACCATAATTTGGTCCTGTTTATGTTGTCAAAGGCTGAGATAGATCCACCCATGCACAAAAGAGCGGAGAACCAGCCTTTACCCAAGTGGTAGAAGTAATACAGCCCAAGGTCAGAATATTTAGTATAGTAGAAATACCTTTTCTGAAGCCCGTCTGTTCCTTTGGGAGAATACCCTTCAAGGTTGCCCAGCCCTCCAATTCCCCCAAGAGTAAGCCACAGAAGATTTTTCCATCCGCATCTAGGAGTGATTTAGGGTGGTAGTTATCCGCCGATAGGCGGTCTCCATTTTTATATATCTGGATGATAATTACATTGCTCCATAAATCAGGGATCGTTTGTGACTAAATTATATTATCAAAGAGGATCTTAAATACTACAGTCCAGATCGTAGGGTTTTTTCTTCAGGATGGAATTAGATAGGTCATTTGGCCCTGGGGCTCTTGAGCTAGAGCATTTCCTTATTAGATGTATAATGTCATCTATTTTAAACTCCATCAACCACTATATTAATACAGAAGTGTCTGAGTGGGGTGTATTAAACCCGTGCTCAACGACACTACCCAATCTGACATTAATGGCCATTTGTAATTGATTATTACATGCTCTCCTATGTTTTTGATAAGGCACATGCTATCTGGCCCAAGACTGAAACGTCCCCCATACAGTCGGCAAAGAGTGGAGGGAAAAGGGTAGTACTCCATTGCTTGCAAAAGGCTTCTCTTGTCAGTCTTCAATCTCCACAACTGGCCCAAAGAAGAACTGCGTGAGCCGCGGGATAAGCCAGAAGCGACAGTAATGACTTAAAGGGTCCGCTGCAGAAATGCTGGAAGATCATACGGCCAACCCAGTTTTGTTCTTGCCTTTGATAAGCGTGCTCACACTTCACTCGGTGCACAATGTTTTTTTCAGAGGGTGTGGACAATGCATTTGATCCTGGTGTGCCACCGCTCATCTCTGAGCGATGTAGTAATAATAAACAAGAAGCTGAATAGAGTAACCGTACACTGTGTGGAAGTGGAGGGGGCTTCGAACGTAAGCCGGGAGGCTATCTTACAAAGGACTGTCCACGCTTAAGTGTTGAAAGTAACGTGGGGGGTAGGCAGAGGCAAGCTTTGTCAGTCAGCGTTACACGGCTTTGTCCTTAATAGGGGTATTGACTTATAAGGACTCTTCATGTACCCACATCAGAGACTATATGTGCAGGCAGGGGCAGCATAGAGGAGCCACCGACATCTCACTCAGCAAATCGGTTGGCCGAGCGAAAAGAAAGAGGGATAGTGCGTGCGCACTACACATGAGCCCGACTGCCTTTCCCCTTTTAGGCGAAGACTTCACTGCTTGCCTGTTTTGAGAGAGTGACAGGCTCTCTACCAAGGTGGCGGGGGGGTGGGGGGGTGCTGCTGAGGTTGACATGCTGAAGAAGTACGTGAGCGGGGCAGGTGCTGTATTTCGCAGCTTTCCTGCAACGTTCTGTTCGCCCCGGCTCCTCTGTGTGGCACCTCACCCTGGGGAAGAGTGGTGCTCTGCCAGATGTTTGTAAGGTCTGCAGCATCAGAGCAACGCTGGAAAGGGATTTTAAAGAAGGAATAAGCTTAGTTTAGTTTGTTTATCTGTATAGCGCTCTAGCCCGTAGGCATCTGGCTGCATTTCTTACTTAGAAGGTTTCAGAAGGTACATTGACAGTGATAAAAAAGTGACAGATGTTGCAAGATATGTTTGCATGTGAGAATAAGAGAGGATATATGCATGTAAAAATAAAAGAAACACAAGAAATATTTTTGAAGTAAAAAAGATTGCCAATCCGTTGTTTAACATTGATTAGTGTTATTGTGAAATCGTACCTTACCGCATATATTTGAAATTTGTTCTACACATAAATGGAAAATATAAATGGAAAAAATGCGGTAATCGCATGAAAATGTATGATTTTATTTGGAAGATGCATGGTATATTTACCATTCAAAGATGGCCTTGGAGGCAGTCATGAAAGACGGCTGGCACCATGGAATAGCTTGAAGAGTTCCTGTGCCAAAGAGTGGAAAAACAAGTGTGTTTGGAGGGAAGATGGGTGGGAATGGGAGGAAAATCCTATAGATGTCACTTAGAGATGGGCGTTAGATGGGTGGGACACATAGCCAAACTACATAAATCCATGCTCATATGACATTTGCATTGAAAAGCATTACAGACCTCCATGCAAAGCTACTATTTCAAGCTCCCATGTTAAAGCCCTTATTTTATTGACAATAGTTTTGGCTTTAAAGGTAGCGTTTTCAGCGCCACCTAATAGCCAAAACTAAAAAATGAGCAGAAAGTGACTTGCTGTCGAAAAACTCTGTACAATAAGATACGGAGTGAGTTTGGTAAATTGAATCTGATGGAATGGAATGTGCAAAGCATGATGTGCCCAGTGGCGGCGGGTAATTATTTGATTGGAGCAAATATTTTTCCACAAATATGTGAGAGTCACAGAACATAGCGAGTGTACGCCCCTTCCCCGAAAACATGTTTTGAATAATGTGTTAAAATGGTTCATTGTACAGCACACGTTTTGTGCAAAATTGGCTAAAAAGCCAGACAGTTTGCAATCCGTTTTGTAGGGTAACCCATGAACCAATCCAATAGATGCATGTCAGCTATAGTGCACAGGAGCTGTTGCAGCGGAGGGAGCGATTCCTGTTTTCACTGGGCAGGCTTGGCGGCTTGTTCGAAACTTTCAATTTAGTTGATTAAGAGACCCCCTCAACCCCCCCCCGCTAGCCGGGAGAAATCTTTCACAAATCATCAATTAAAGGTGGCGAAACCCAGGCATCAATGCAGTTCTGTGGGATTGGTGAGTGTTCACCACCTTCTGATCCATTTCACCCCATTATGTGTGAGAGGTTTTCCCAAGCACTTCCTCTCCCTCCTGCCTGTGGAAGTGGCATTTGTCCAGTTCAACATATTAACAGTGTTTTTGCAGTCTGCACACTACCTCGCATACATGCTCAATGTGACCTTCCTTATTGTGGGAACAGACGTTATGCTATGTTATTTATGTTATGTTATGTTACGTGGGAGTTTTATAAAGTGCAATGATCACCAATAGGCATCTTGGTGCTATACGAATCGTGAAATGAAGACCAAGGCCAGGAGAGCCACCCACCCCTTCTCTTTATTCTCCCCTTCCCTCCGACTCCCGCTTACCTGTTAGCGCCCTTGCTGCTCCATCTTCCTTCTGGCCACCATGGAAATGGAAGGGGGGCACCGCTTGGAGCCCTGTCTTTGTGGCAGCCACCTTGAAACAGTCTTTTGTATGAATGAACAAAAGACATGGCTATCAGGACCCTGGGTTACCAGATTGACAACCTGGGGTGCTACTAGCAATGATCACCCATTCCACGGGCTGCAGAAGGTGGTAATGGCACCGAGGACCTCCATTAAAGGGCCTATTAACTTGGCACAGGCTGTTATCACTCATTGGAGACCATGGAATGGGTGATTATTGCTAAATTGTGACAGAGATGTAATTGGCCACTATAGTGGGAGACGTTGAAAGAGTTCACAGAGAGAATTTTCAAAAGAATTACTGAAGTGTACCCCAAGAAAAAGGATCAAACTAAGATCAATTAGTGCAGGCATGGTAACAATGGGAATCCAGCTGACTTTTTTGAAAGGTGAAAGCATTATTTTGATCAATATTCGGGATCTTAAATGCAGTTGAAACAGCAGAGCAAGCTGTGGTATCTGCATTTCGAGTGGAACTACAACCCAAGATTTAAGATGGTATTAGGGAGGTTGTCATAGGTTAGGAAGGTAAGAAGTTAACTAAAGTCCTGTCAGCTGGCCAGCATTTTCATCAGAAAGCAGAAAGAAAGTACTGAGGCTAAATTAATTGCTTTAACAATCCAACAGCACCAAATATCACACAGGAGGGTGGAACACTGTGAAGGACCAACCCCCTGGTGAAGAGGGAAGTCTAGTAGAAGAGGACTCCCCACCAAATCAGGACCTTGTGGAACTCAAAACTGAAAATTGCCCAATTTATATAATGACCATTTGTAATTATTGCAAGGAATTTGGGCACTGGAGGTCTGAAATTTCCAAACAAGTTTCTATAAAAATATGACTAAAAGGGTAAACAACGTGTTAAAACATGAACGGACTACCCCTGTAATGAACTACACAGTGTATACAGACATTAGGTTAAAAGGGCTTAATGGGTATGAGAAATAGTGGTCTGCAGGTAACAGTCTTGTAGAAAAGTCAGGTTCAAGAGTATGTCCTGTAAGGTAACATGGGGACTTAAATGTCACTAGGGCCCATAGAACAAGGTCAGGGGACAGAACGACTGTGGATACTTTAATGCCCTTTTTCAGTCGCTTGACTGTGTCGAGCTGGTATTCTAGGCACTTTCTGGTGAGTCGAGTCAGGACAGAATTGCAGAATTCAGCAATGCGTGCAATACAAGAAAAGGCTTGAGGCTCAAAGAAGCTTGAGGTGAGTGGCTTGGCATGCATAGATGCATAGGAATGGAATGCTTGACAGTGGCTTGGCATGGTGATTCAACTTCAAAGTTGATATGTGTCAACTTGGTTCAGCAGTGGCAATGGATTGAAGCTTGAAGAAGGTGGGGAAAAGGCTGTTGATGTGCTCAAATTGTTTTGAAATGTAGAGTGCTGGGTACTTTCAATAGTTCAAAAAGTCTGGAGGTTGCTTGCAGCAGTATGGTCATGCAAGGAGAGCCAGAGGCAATTTTCCTTCTGCCCTTCGCATCCAGGAAAGTGTCCAGGCACAGTTTCAGGATTGCCACTTCAGCAGGCAGAGTATCGGGCACAAGTGCAACGGCAGCAGCCAGGATTTCCAACACCAGTTCACTTCAAATGACTCCTTGAATTGGTTAGGGGGAAGGTCTGCACACTCCCTGGATCTCTTTATCTTCACTCCAATGGCTAGGTACTTTGGACAGACTATACCCCAAGATGCTTCCAATCACACTTTGTAAGATATTTCATGAAGAGGGTTTACAGAAGATTTAATTAAGGATTTTCCCACAGCAGATTGGTCTATTCTTTGCCCTCTGTAAGGGGACGCACCTTCATACTGTAACAAGGGTTTTGCCTACTGATGGCAGGTCCTAGAGTGAATTATCTGCAGGAAGCTAGGGTGGGTCACAGGAAGGAAGTTTGGCAGGACCATTCTTGGGAAAAATCTTCTCATCATTTACACTACACTCCCCTTCTTGTCCTGCCTGCCTGAGATCCAAAAAAGACTTCAATAAATATCCCAGATGTGGCTTCCCTGTTGTAGGTACTGAGCTCCCTTTTAAGTAGTAGCAATAGTAGTCTCATCTAACCCTTTGGAATATGTCCTGTTCCCCTGGGAAAGGGTCAAACCTTTCCAGCAGATAAAAACGGGCATCCAGGGGTGGGCCCAGCAACTGCTGTGGGTGAATCCCCATGTCCTGTCAGCAATACACAAAGTGCTCTGACAGCTGCACGAGTCACAGGAACCCAGTTGATAACCAAATTACATCAGATCGATTTATCTCCTCATAGGCCATTAAATCAAACCAGATATAGTTTTATAGTTTTATTTAACCAACGTTCTGCTAACAGGCCGTGGAGATATACAGTTATATTGTTTGCATAATGAGTGCGCACTGTTAAAAACAGACAATAGCTCTTGAAATTAATTTGATTCCAGCAGGCTGTTTTACGATTTCACATGTTACTTCGTGGCTGCCATTTTGCCAAGTCACATTGCAGCTGCTGCAGTGTCAGTAGGTCAGTAGACAAGACCAGCAAAGTACACGTGTGAAGTACATGTTTTTAACCATAGGGCATTAGAAAGCGGTGCTTGTTTAGCAAAGCTCACTTTTCAGAGAGCGAAACCAACATCATTTTGAATAGCAAAGAGAAAAACGTGCAGGGCAGCACACCTTCGCAGATGGCATTCTGTCACACTCTGTGAATGTTCTTTAAAGTAAAACCTTTCAAAAATATAAAGTATGAAAGCTGAAAAAATACAGTTCCAATGGACTGATGCTTGCAGTGTTCCTCTTTTCAATAATCCGGCTATAAATTAATAATTCCTACCAGTTACAATTTTAACAAAAAGTCCTAAAAGGTTAGAATGTGTAACAGGTTTCCGGTGCAATGTACACACACAGCTAGTATTCCCTTGGTGGAAAAGAAGAATGTTAAACAGCCAATGTATCTTGCAAAATGGACCACGTAGGAATTATTTCTTAAGAAAATGAACGCCTTAATAAGATGGAGTGCAACAATTAATGTCAGCAGCAACAGCCTTTCGAGGAAATTATGTTTTTTTTAATGACAATAATGTCGCAAGTAGATCAATATGATAATAGGGCTCCCATTCTATTTTTGGAAATGCTTTTCTTTACAAAATATACACCCAGCTGTATGCTAGTCCCAGTGACTGATAATTATATAAACATGTATAAAATATGCAGAAAAAACATTAGTTTCTTAAAAGCACAGCAACTGAAGGTACACACTATATTATGGAGTGTTTCGTACAAATTATACACGTTCACTCCAACAAAAACTATTTTTTTTCAATTTATATATGTTGCTTTAGGAGCAACGTTTTGGGTTCAGTACAACTGTCTGCTATGTTAGCTTTCGGTTGCCTCTTTCATTTCTGTTTCTCTTGACACTGGGTGTTATTCATTCAGTTTGAAATCAATGATGTGGCAGAGTTGTGTGACACACAACCTCTGGACTTGCTAGACACACGGAGGATATATTGTGAGTTGTGTCCTGTCCTTCACTGAAACACACAGAAAATTGGAAGGAGAACTGAACTTCCTGTGCCTCCATTTGGGACCTGAGCAGCCAGGAAATTGGAGCAATATATCCATACTGTGCTCCCCAGAAAACAGAAAAGAAATATTACTCATATTCGTTTTCACACCGCACAACCCTACTGTAGTCTTTTTTTCATGATATCTTCTTGCTAACATCATGGCACAAGCAGAAAGCAAACAGGAAACGTTTACAAGCACTGCTCTATTAAGACCTCACCCACCTCAAATTCTTACCGACTTGATGCAAAAAAGATCTCATACGCCACATCTAATAACTATCTTAATGCCACATACTAGAGCAAAGACCTATTCATAAATATCAGGCACTGTGTCAGGGCCCGTCTATACATACCCGCAATTTCTTCAAAAGAACCAAATCCATTGATAGGTTCTTTAGTGCTGGTCATCTACCATGACATTCTGTTCATGGTAAATTTACCATGAAAAAGGTGGTGGAGCAAGATTTCTTCCCCATGAACAGAAAGGCCATCTAAATTAAGGAGGGAGAGTGGCAAGCAGTCAGGGGGTGGAAGACCAGGGGGTAAGCCATGGACATTTTGCGCCCAATTCATAGAATGGAGCACAGAAGTAGCGCAAGCGCTGTGCACTCAGAAGGAACGTGCGCCATGCGTGAGCCAACCGTGGTGAAATCCATCAATTGCACAGCACGCGTATTCATGGATTTTCCGAGGCATCAGTAGCTGTGGCGCAATGCACATAAAGCAGCATCAGTAACACCCCCCAACACGCCCCTGTGCACAGGAAAAAGCCATTCAAATGGCTACTATGGCGCAAGGCCCCACGCCATCCGTGGGACAGCACACAGCCCCCCCATCGTAATTGCATGAAAAATCATTGCGTAGCCTGCTCGCACCAGCCAAATTGAGTGGAAAGGCCCACGCTAACCCCGTCCGCACCCCAGCAAAATCACATAACCCGCTCGCACATGCCAAACCTCTCAGAAAGGCCTGCGTGTACCCCATCCGCACCCCAGCGAAATCGCGCACCCCATTCGCAAAAGCCAAATTGCATAGAAAGGCCCACGCGTAACGTTTCTGAACCCCAGTAAAATCGTGTACCCCGCTCTCAACAGACAAATCGCGTGGAAAAGATACACGCACAACTCCCCTGGAAGCAGACTCCTCCTCACGGGACAGCCAGAACCCAGCATTGGACCATACCCCGCAGGCAGCCCACACCACATGGAACCCCCCCATCACCAGTGATCATATCCGCAGGCAGCCCACACCACATGGGATCCCCCCATCACCATTGACCATACCCTACAGGCAGCCCACAACACATGGGATCCCCCCATTACCCATGACCATACCCCACAGCAGCCCACACCACATGGGACCCTCCATCACCCATGACCATACCCCGCTGACAGCCCACACCACATGGGATCCCCATCACACGTGACCATACCCCGCAGACAGCCTACACCACATGGGACCCCACCATCACCCGTGACCATACCCTGCAGGCAGCCCACACCACATGGGACCCCCTCATCACCCGCGGCCATACCACACAGGCAGCCCACACCACGTGGGACCCTCCCATCACCCGTGACCATACCATGCAGGCATGCCCCGCCTCATGTCCACACCCCCCACCTGTGACAGCAACTTGCAGGCAGGCCCCGCCTCATGTCCACTACCAACACCAGTGACGGCAACCTGCAGGCAGGCCCCGCCTCATGTCCCCCACCACCACCAGTGACGGCAACCTGCCGGCAGGCCTTGCCTCATGTCCCCCACCACTACCAGTGACGGAAACCGCAACACACTGTGGATTGATAGACATCAATTCCGCAGATTTGAAATGAAATGCTACCACACACTGCACACTCCAAGTGCACCTTAAACACCCATCCATTGCTCATGCACAGCACAACATGCCACATGCCATTGGAAATGAAACATGACACATGCATGCATGTGTGCACACACATGAACAACATAGGCCAGCATCATGGACATAGAACAGAGTAAGCAAGAGTGAAACTTGCCCTAAACCATCGAGACCAGACACCACTTTGATTATGAATTAAAAAAATACATATTAATAACAGTATTTAAGTCATACTCATATGAAACAAAATAAGTAAATCATCATCAAATGAGCAAATAAATAAAAGATAGTCAAAAAGAAAATATAACTCCAAGTCAAACAAATGAAGATGAAAGCAAAGATGTGCTCCATGTCCATAAAGTAATTCAAAATGAAATCACAAATAAAAATCAAACCATTACTCCAGGGAAAAATAAAAAATATACGTCTAAAAGCGAACTATTTACAAAAATCCAGGGTCATTGTCCAAAACCATGTCCAAATATGGAGAAGAAGAAAAACAACAAAGAACTATATACAATACGTGGAGGAAAGTCCAAAAACTCCAAAGAAAAAAATAACAAAAGGAAACTTAAACCTAAAGAACTATGTACAGTGGCAGCGGGCTAGTCCTTTGACTCACCATTTCCCCCCAAAGTCTTGGCCAGGGCACCATCAAACTCTGCATCGATTTCCCCATGGCGGGCCTGTGCTCTCCCCTCGAGGGCTTGCAGGGACTCCCAAGTGCTCCTCTCAAGCTCCCTGCAAGTCTCCTCGAGGAACTTTGCCCGCCTCTCTGCCCGACACAGGGTATTCTCCACCCTGGCGATGGTGAGTCATGCCTCCTGGGCCCGCTGCCGCTCTGCTCCGATCTGCTAGCCAAGTCGCCCCAACACAGAAGACATCCTTGTAGAAAGGTCCACATGTGCCTTCTGCCCGAAGGCCTATACCTGCCTCACCTCCATTTAAGGCCCGAGTCCTGTCACCTCCTATCCCAAGCCTGCCTCCGCCAAAAAGCCTGGTGCCTGCGCCTCTGGGATAGCCTCTGGGATGATGGCAACCCCCGGGACTGTCGTTCATGAGGCCTGCTGCTTGTTGCCAGCTCATCCACCATTGCCACATGTCCTGTTGCCGGATGGATCTCTGTGGTAGCCACCACTGGTGATCCTTCAGCGACTCCCAATTCTGGCAGGGATGTGGTCTCCACCAGACTGGCCACAGGGGTTAGGACAGGTGCACGGGGGCCCTGTTGGTATCTGGGCCGGAAGACGGCTGGGATGATGACTGGCGCACAGAGGAGGCAGACGAGAAGGGGGTCCCATAAGTGGCCAGCCCATGCACCCATTGCGATACCAGGAAATGTGCCAGTCAGTTCACGAGACGGCAGACCTCCTCGTGATGACATGCAGGCACCTGATTGGAAGCCTACACATCATCACAAACGGAATCCACCTGCCCCATGATACCGGCTAGCGCAGGTTCCACCCTGTACCTAATGGTGACATCCACAGGCATTGGTCTTTCCGTCTGGGTGGAAACGACCACCACCTGTGGACGGTTTTGGCCTGGGGCAGGCCCATAGGTGCATACTGCTGCAGTCGCAGTACCAGGGACAGGATTAGATACAGGCCCATCCACAGAGACCTGCGCTGCCTCCGGCCCCTGACCCTGGACACACCTATGTCATCACCCCCGTCCGGCCCCATGGGCTGGGCTAATGTGGCCTCCTCGTCCTCTCCCTGCCTGTCAACCTGGATGCCTCCCCACTTTCTTCCGCCGTGTCTTGTCTCTGTGCGGGCTGACCTGTCCCTCCCACTTGTGAGTCCTCCACCACCTTCACCCTCTTAGACCTACCCTCAGCAGCTGCAGCAGCCGTTGACTCTGACACGGCACCCGTCTCGTCGCTCCCGGAAGATGACAATCCCTTGGAGGATGACTGGTGGAGGCATCCCTGCTTCCGTGCTCCACAGTGCCTTCTCCGCCCTCTTCTTCCACCGTCGATGTGGATAGAGAAACATAGAACACATACATCAGGGTACTGGACATTTGTGTGTATGTCACAATGCAAATGTACATCAGTGGCACTGTCAAAGGTCACAACCATCATCACCGTCCACAACACTTAGGGAAGTGCCATTCACACACATGCACAATCATGTCTGTCATTCACAGACATTCACATCCTTCGACAAGGCACTGCCAGCTAATCAATATTGTGCATTCAGCTCACATGCATCATGGGAAATACACAGCTCATTCACACACATCACCTGACAGTCATGAGGCAGGCCATGGAGCTATCACGTCAGAGTGCACTCGAGGTCAAATTGTCAACATGAGGCAATCACACAATCCAAAGCCCTAGTAACATACATCACAGAATGCTGTCCAGTCACACACTCACTACTCAGACAAATGCACATGTACACCATGCATGTCTATGATGTCACCCAAAGCACCCATGTATCACACCTCTGGCATGCCCCAGTCCAGACTCAGGGATGCAAACATGTGTATGTCATTACATGCTGGCGCACATCACGCATTGCAACACAGACAGCATTGATGTTGCACACGCTTCAATGGACTCACATGCAACTGTGACTGGAACATGCACACAGACATCTTTACAGGAGGCATGCCAGACATAAGGCCAAGGTGCACACTCCAACCACACTTCAACATGCACATGCACTATGGTGGACAAGAACACATGGACACTTACCAGTCGACTCCAGATGGAGATCCAACTCCAACACCTGGGTGTGCAGCGCTGGGTTGATGCGCTCCAGGACCTGCATCTCGTCAGTGGTCAACCGGCCCCCTCACCCCCTTTGGTCATCACCAGGCTTGACAATGTCTTGTTGAGGGTCCTGGACTTGTAGTCTTCCCAGCGCTTATGGACATGTCGGTTGTCGCGGGGTGCCACGCCCTCTGCGTTGACGGCACCCACGATGTCCGCCCAGATCTTCTTCTGTCCTTCATTGCCGACTTGCGATGGTCCGCCAGGATGCTAACTTCCATGGGTTAGAAGCTGACAGCCCTCTGCCTCTCTGCCGGGGGGTCGCCACTTGCCCAGATGGTGTTAGATCAGACATGGCAACCCCCGAGGCAGGTGTGGGTGGGCAAGTGGTCCTGGGGCTGGGCTGTGGAGTGGTGGTATGGCAGTCGGGAGTTTTCAGGATCAGCAGAGGTGGTCACGATGACAGGATAGCTGGCAATGGCTGATGAGCAGGCACAAAAATGCAGGGCACATGAGCAGCAGGCACACAGAGTGGGCTGGCAGATGGCTCATGGGAGGCGGCTTGGCTGGTAGGCAGGAGCGTGGGTCTTCCATGTTCTTCGCATGGCCAGCCAGAAACAGAGTGACTCTCCACGTGCGGAATCAGCATGTTAGCGTGTAATCAGAGGAAAGGCCCTAAGCGCATAAGTTATGTGACACGCGCTGAACGTTGGGTGTTGCCATCCAGTATTGGGTTAAAGGTGTACGTAGGACAAAATTACAATGTACATGCATTTCGTTGCAGATGGACGCGTGAACTTCGGAGTATTTTGGGTTCCCACGCAAGTTGTTCCCTACTGTTCGAGTGCATACTTGTTCTTTTGGCGCGGGAGTTGCCTACGCACACACGCTCGTGTCATTTATTTTCTTTCTATGAGGCAGAAGATGAGTCGCGCATGCTTTTTTCATACTGTGGTTGCCCCTGTGTGTCGCATACCCCATTTTCGTGGTCATAGTACCCTACGTGTTCCTCACGTACACATTTTTTGTGTTGCTGGGTGCCACAGCATACTGCATGACATTTATTCTTCACATGTGGGCTACCAAGCGGTTGCATACACGTTCATTTTTGTTTTTGAGGTGCCTGAGCATTACGCAGCCTGTTATTTATTCACCATGGGTTACATAGAGCCTTGTTGGAGCGCAGTGGTACGTTTTCCATCACGTACCCTGCCCCTTCACTCCAATTGCCCAGCACAATTGTTAGCTGCACCTTCCATTGCACTAGTCCATCAGTGCCATGACTGGGAGGGCAACAAGTGGGAAGGGAGGCAAAGGTGGGCAACCTGGCAGAGGTGGCCAAGGTGGGCGAGGTGGCCGAAGTGGCCAAGGTGGCCGAGGTGGAGAAGGTGGGCGAGGTGGGCAAGGTGTCTATGGTGTCCAGGCCAGTGCAGGGAGAGCTATGCCCCCCACCCAACAGGGTCAGGGAGATGCAGCTGATGCTCACGTCCCCAGCACCCAGGGTCCTCGACCAGCAGTGTCATCTGCTGTCCAGAGCTGCCAGCGTGTGGAAGCTGCAGGGGCAGCTGCGGCTACCACCACCCAGGTTCAGGGTAACCCAGCCCGGACTGTAGTGATCCCAGCCCAGGACCTGAGTGACTCAGGGGCAGATTAACATCTCCCTGAGGGCAAGGGACATGCAGTGAAAGTTACTGGCACCAGCACCATCTCCCAGGGTCACACAACAGCAGTGTCATCTGCTGTCCAGAGCTGCCAGGGTGTGGAAGCTGCAGGGGCAGCTGTGGCTACCACCACCCAGGCTCAGGGTCACCCAGCCCGGACTGTGGTGGTCCCAGCCCATGCCCAGAGTGATTCAGGTGCAGATGTTCCTGTCCGTAAGGGCAAGGGACATGCAGAGAAAGATACTGGCAGCAGCACCCTGGTACGGATACCTGCAAGCCAGCCTACAGTCGTTCCATCAGTGGCTGATGCAATTGCCCTGTCCACCAATACTCCACCCCCTACTTACCCAAGTGGTCCCAGACACTTCAGGTCTGCACCACCTTGCAAGAAGCAAAAGCGTGCAATAGGGTTATAAGCTTCAACCCAAGGCATGGCACAGGAGCCCCACAAGAAGAGCTTCTGTAATGAGAAACTCAACATCCTCGTCGGCTACGTGTTGGAGCACGGACGTGACATGCTTGTGCATGCAGGGAGCACACATACGCATGCTCAGCATTTGGCACACTGGCAGCACATCACAGATCGTATAAACGCCATGGGTCATGAGAGGCACACAGCTCAAGAGGTGATCAAGCGTTGGAATGACCTCAAACACAGAGCCAAGGATAAGCTGGGTGGCAACTATGCCTCTACTTTGATGACTGGAATTGGGACACAGCCAGAGGAGGAGGAACTCATTCCACATGAAGAGATTGTCAGTGATCACATTGATGTGGGGCAGATCCAAGGCATGGGAGACCTGCCAATTTGTGAGGGATCATACGGTGAGTGGTGAGGCGTGTGTGTCCGGGACATGTGTATGTTGCTTTGATGAAGTGTCATGATTGTTTTGCAGTTATGCCTAGTTTTACATGACTGCCATGTGTTGACCGTGTTATGGTGGACTGATATGTGCTTGTTGTCATGCAGACTGCATACGGACAATGTGCTGCACACTGGGTCAATGCTCATCATCACTCCTGCTCACTCATTCCATGTCACTCTCTGTCCAGCCTCACTTGCCCCTCTTCCAGTTACAACCTGTTATGGCGTATTGCCTGTGATGATCTTCCTATGCACACTCGCATTGTCTTGTCTCATCTCTTGACGTCTGTGAGAGGTCACCCTGTTAGCTGCATCTCCTCAGAGGTATCCTACCTTTGATATCCTTCCCACAGCAGCTCACGGTCTCCCGGGGACTGGTCATTGTCTAGTCTGTCACAGTAGGCCAATACTGGCCTACTGTGACAGACTAGACATATATTTCTGTGCTTCTACTCTATTCCCTCTGCAACTCACCCAGAACTGGGCTGTGTGAATGGTCCTTTTGTTTTGGGGCCAGGCATCACCCTAGGACTGTGATGATGGCACTGGCTCCCAGACAACACTCGCACTTGGGGTATATTTACAATATCCGTACAACCCACTGAAAACACTTCACTCCGGATTCATGCACTTGCCCTTCCACTGCCGTCATCCCCCAATTTTGCTTTTGCCGGTGATGTAGTAATATTGGATGTTGAGCACGTCCACATGTACTGCAATGCCCCCACACGCGTCCAAACCCAGGTCTCCCCTTCTACACGCCTATTTACTTGCGTTATGTCAATGTGACCTGGACTCATGGATTCGGTGTGCCTGCCTTCACTCTGTTCCACCACCCTAGCATTGTAGCATCATGTGACACTTGTGGTTTTGGTAATTGGTATTTCCATTTCATGCTGTTTGACGGTTCAGGCATGGCCATGCTAGTGGTATCTGTGTGTGTTCATCAGTGATGCTGGTGACTCAACTATGCCAGTCTGGTGCTTGTGTGTGAAGCAGGTGATTTGCACCATGCACTACATGTGGTATTGTGCCCTTTGACACACATCCATGTCCGATTTCATGATACCTTTGCCTTCCAATGACACTGCGTACATGCCAGAGTTTGTGACCTCACTGACATGGCAGGTTGATGTGTTGCATGACTACATTGTGATTCCTATGTGTGTGGGATATGCTATATAAATGTGTCTTCATGTATTTTTCTGTCCTTCTGCAGCTGATGAGGCACTGGATGCAGAGGAAGAGGTGGAGGAGGTGGAGGAGAGTGGGCTGCAACCAGGCACCAGTGGAAGATGTTGTGTGATAACCCAGAAGATCCACTGGTGCTACAGTCCATCCTGGGCATTACTTACCTTGCCTCTACCTCTGAGGAAGCCTATGGCTCTGGTGGTGAATCGGAAATAGATTACTTGGAACAGTCGCAGGTGAGTGATTCAACTGTGGGTGCTGGCAAATCCCAAACATCTGTGGGGGAAGAACCCTCACAAGGCCTGTCAGTGCTGGAACATCTTTCTGTGGTGGTTACGGGTGAAAGGCCACGCTCCACAGTATTGGCCCCTGTTCCTGGCACAGCTGCACATTGGAGGGATGCAGCCCTGCAACCACAGACAGCACCAGCACATCAAGGGTCAGGTTTCCTTGGGTCAAGCAGGCGTGGGTACCGCCAACGTGGTGGTCGTGTGCCAACAGCCGATAATGTGTGGGAGCAGTCCATGCATTCTGTTGCACAACAGCAGGGGGCTGTATATGAGATGTTGGTTCAGGGCATGGATAGGGTGGCATAATTCCATTGTAGTCCCAATGCCGCTCACAAAGGCTCCACATGGAGGCCAGCAACAGGTTCTGATGGGCAGAAATGTGGTCTCTGTTCTCAGTCATGGATGCAGAGGGTCGGGCCTGCAGGGCTGCCCTGTCAGATGAGGATAGGTCACTGTGGCTTACACTGACTGCACTCGAGGCAGCACGCAGTAGACGTGCAGAAGAGCAGATGTAACAGTTGACACGCAGCATCTCTGAGGAAATGCGAGTAATCCGCCAGGTGTTGCAAGCAGAACTGCATGCATCCCATGAGGTGTTGCATGCAGACCTCCGTGCCCTCATGTTACAGATGCACACATCTCAGTCCAGCATGGCTGCTGCCATGGAGGAGCAGGCCAGGGCTACACGTGGTATGCCTCCCTTACCACAGCCACCTTCTATATCTACACCAGAGGATGGCGGCAGCAGCGAACCACAAATCCTTGGAACTTTTTTTTTCTCAACATCAACACATGTGGGTGTTGAGGAGCACCCAGCCCCTCCACCCTCCTGGGTGGTTTCCCCCTTCCCCCGATCCACCATGGGCATTTTTTATTTCATTTTCTATTTTATTGTCTATTGTGCATTTATGTGACAGTGTGTTGCTTTGTGTGGCATCCGAGGGCATCCACTGTAGGTTCCAGCTGGGCCCATACAGGCTTGTCTCGTGTTGGTACACTCCTTGTTTGTACCTTAGGGTCCAGGCACATATGGGACTCCTGCTTCCCTTTTCCATGGGCTTGCAAGGAGTGCAGTGTGTGAAAGTAACTTACACAGAGGCATTGGGGTTCTGTTTCATCTATCGGCAGTATCAAGTCCGACCTGTGTATATACCCCTAGTGGGATTCCAAATTGTTTGTCCAGTGCATGGTTGGCACACATTTCTGTTTTGACATTGAGATACATACTTTCTTCATGTTGCTTCATGTATTTGCTTGCCCCTCTCAATTGCTGTTGGACTTCCTGATGTATGCGCGTCCATGCCACCTTTATTTGGCAGGCCAACACTACTAATTGAAGGGTGCCATGTGTTAGTTAGGGCAAATTGAGGCACTTGAGTTATTCTGGTTGTTGACTGTCAGTCATATTCACTGTTGTGTTCTGTGTTTGTGGTATGTCATACTGGCCAATTGATGTTCCTGTGTACATGATTGTTTTGATGTGTGAGAGTGAGTTATTTCAGTACTGATTCAGTTTAACGTTCAGTGCTTTTTGAAAGTACTGTTATGCGTTGGCCATTTATGTGTCACTATTGACGTTGCTTGGCATGGCATGGAGTGCCAACCAGGTGACATGAAGTTTGGGAGGCTTTAGGTGACATACCGTCATTTGGATGTGTATTTTTCCATGGGGTTGGTGGCATACTGCATCTTCCATGTGCGCCTTTTGTGCACAAAAGATTGGTTTTGTTTTAGTAGTAAGGGGTGCACACGATGTACCACTTCCAAGGACAGGTTCTCAGGGTGGTAAGGTTGTAACAGATGATTGTCCCTTTGTCATCATCAATAGTCACCTGGAAAGTTCCAGTATTGGGTGCACTTCGCAGGGGTTGGAGTTTAGGTGAAAAATTGTGCCACAAGCTGGGTATGGGCAGCCTCGCCACATGCCCTTTCCCCTCCCATGCGCAGTGGCCGTGCATGAAGTTGGGGATGTGGGGGCACCACCATGTCCACCGGTATGCCCCGCCGTGTTGCAACGTTGTGCAGGACACATGCTTCCACAATGATCCTGCACACTACTGGTGGTGCATATAGTAAGTAACCCTCCACCAGAGTGGTCAAGGGAGCGGAAACGTGACTTTAGCACTCCGAATGTGTGCTCAACTATGCCCCTAGTTGCAATATTTTATTTATTTTTTTATTACATTTGTTATATGCCAAGACCTGGAGGTATCACGGCGTAGTTACAGACAATTTGGTTGAAACATATTACAATTAAGCAGTAAGCAGCCAAAACTTAATACAAACAAATTAATTAGTACTGGTTTAACAGCCAGGTTTTTAGTGATTTGTTGAATTGCTGGAATGAGTTTTCATTCTTGATATTTATTGGGAGAGCGTTCCAATGTCTAGGGGCCAAGACATTGAAGCTACTGCCCCCAGCTCTCAAACTTTTGTAATGTGGGATTTCAAGGAGTGAGTTGTTACAGGATCTGAGAATTCTGGTGGAGGTTTTTTTCATGACAGAGTTGTTAATGTATTTCGGAGGCTTAATTGGCGATGCATTTATGTGTAATGCATAGTGTTTTAAATATGATTCTCACCTTGATGTGTAGTCGATGGTGTTCTCTACTGATATGGGAGATGTGTTCAGTCTTTTATATGCCTAATGCTCACGTAGTGCTTTGTTCTGCATTTGTTGGAGTTTGGAAAGGTTAGTTTTGGACGTTCCTAAGAGGAGTATGTTGCAGTAGTCCAACTTGGAGAGTATTAGTGCTCTTGTTAGAGTGACACCATTTTTTGGTGTGAGGAATTTGTGCCTTAGAGCAATATGTTTAGCTGTGTAAGAGGTAGTTGAGGATAGGGCTTTTATTTGTTTTATCATTGTGAGATTGGCGGCTAGATAAACACCCGGGGTTTTCACCTGTTTGAGTACTGGTATCATCGATGTTGAATGCTGCATAGTCTGGCTGTAAGGTGTTTATTTTAGTTGGGGATCCAACTATGAGCAGCTCTGTGTTTTTGTCATTAAGACAAAGGACTGTTAAGGGCCATCCAATTTTGGATTAGTGCATAGGTTTGATTAATGAGCAAGGTGTCCTGCTTGTAGTTACCTGACAAGGGAATGAGGATCTGGGTGTCATCGCCAACATCTGTGTAGATGACACCCATAGCATCCAATGCTGTGAATGATAGCTTTGTGTAGGCATTATAGAGGGTGGGTGATAGGCAGGTTTCTTGGGGAATGCCTATAGGGACTGGAATAGGGTCAGCCGACTATTTGCCGATGGACACTTGTGATATCCTGTCTGCTAGGAAGGATTTTATCCATTGGGTAGCATCCCTTGAGAAGCTAAAGTCCTTGCTTAGGGTGACACACAGTTTGTCATGGTCTACTAAGTTAATTACCGCAGAGAGATCTAACAACATTAGTAGACAACGTTTTCCTGCCTCTCTGATAGAATCCATTTGGATTTTCAAATCTAGGAGAGCAGTTTCAGTACTGTGGTTTGGGTGAAATCCTGATTGCCGAGTACCTAGGAGCTGGTGTTGCTCTGGATGGTTTTGGATTTGGGTGTAGGCTATTGTATCTATTATTTTTAATAGGAACGGGACTGTTGTTATTGGTCGGTAATTAGTGGGGATTGTCGGGTCTAGTGTTGGCTTTTTCAGGATGGGGTGGCACATGCTTCTTTGATGCTCGCTGGGATTATGTTCGATTTGAACGAGGCGTTAATAAATTTGGTAATAATCGGTGCCAGTGTGGGGACACAGAGTTTGACTAGGTGGGCTTGAAATTGGTCTCCTTTGCAATTAGAGGCTTTTAGTTTCGCTATGGTGTCCAGCACAATTTCTTGTGTGACAGAGGTGAACTGGAATGGTTTGCAATAGTTATAGTTACTATTTGGTAGGTCTTTTGCAAGGGTGGGTGCTGTTCTGTTTTGTTTGCTAAAAAGTGTCTTTTATTAGCTATTTTCTTTTGAAGAAGTAGTATTTTGGATGCTAACACATTTTGGATTGTGTTGCACCATATGTTGCTAGTGTTGACAGGTGATGTATCTTGGCACAGATTTTCTAGTTCGCTGAGTATAGTGAACAGCTCCATGGAGTTGGAGGAGCCATTGCTTATGCACAAATTGAATGCGTCTGCTTTATGGATTATTATCGCTGTTTTGTACTCTTTTTGGCAAGGGAAGCAGAACAGAGACCGCTTAGCAATGCTACCAGTGAGCCATGTCTTCTTTTTATACCAGACCATGGAAAATGTGCGTGTGTGAGCCTTTCCCCTATCTTTTGCGGACTGTTCAATTTTTACAACTGGCCGATCAGGCCCTAGTCTTTTCACCTCCAGTTTTTCACTGTGTGTGAGTCCTGTTGGGTGTCCTGACCCACGTTTGAGCTATCATGCTGCAACATTTGGTGCTGTGGGCTTAGAAAATCCAAGATGGCCAAAAAGCCCACATGTGCGCCAGAATCCAGGAGAACCACGCAGTTTGTGCGCACACCAAGATGGTCACCCAAGGTGCCACCCATTTTTGCCTATGTTGTGAGCACAGAAGGGCACAGAGCCTAAAACCATTGTAAAAGGGGCAATGCTGATTGCCAAAAGCAACCCATATCTGTTGGGAATTCGTTTTCTTCAGGTCAAACATGGCTAATTTATGGGCACAAAATTATTTTACTGCAGAACTTCACCAATGCCATTTGTTGAACCTGGACAATATACTTCCATGTAATATCTCTTGTTTGAAATGCTTGAATTCAAGACTGATCCAAAAAAATGCATGCAGTACCCGCTTTTGACTGAGGGCGGCGCTAGCGGTCTAAACTCTGACAGGGAAACTGCATGTCAGGAGTTGCAGGAGAGGCCTTTACATCAAAGGCTGGGAGTTAATTAAAATCTTAACCACATGCTGTTCCCAGAAGACAATCTGATTTAATTAACAGGCCTAAGGCTGGGAAACCTCTCACCTACAGAGATTCACACCAGGAGTCAGAATCTCACAATAGCTCTTGATTGATAGAAGGCAGACTGGCTGGCAGCCTCCTGGAGACCACATAATAGGCTCTTGCACTTGAATAGAATATGCTGATGTTGACTGTTGACTGTACACAAAGAGCTCCCAGCAGAAGACACATGTGATCACTGACCCACCCAAGTCTTGGAGGCGGACTCCAACACACTGAGAACTGAATTGAAAGCAAAATATATATTTTACAGAAACACTGATAACTCTTTGTAATCAAATGACAGGAATGTATAACTTTGAGAGCCTTAATTTAAAAAATGTACCTTCGATTCAAGCCCAAACTCCAATTTGTGTGATGTTCTGGGGCAAAACCCCGCTATTTATGGATACTACAGACTCTGTGTTTAAGCTAGAGACATGGGAATTTACTGGAGTATGTATGGACAGGCCGTGTATATGTGTATAATTTTTAATGAAAAACCAATATTGCAAAACCAGTTAAAAAGTGAAAAATGTTGCCATTTCTGAATGCAAGCCCCCAGGAAGAGCAGAGTTTGAACAGAGTATACCTCATGTGATATGTGATGGGTGCAAAGCTGTCACCTGTCATTTTCTAGCTGCAAGTTGGGCTAGGAACTTGGTTTAACTTTTCTCTGAAAGCTTAGAATCACACCTTTCCAACAAGCCTAGAACCGACTTCCTACTCCTTATACTTTCTCCGCAATCACGATTCACGCATTCGCGAATTTGCAGCGATTTGCGATTTGGCCCGATTTCTTTACTGTAAAAATCAGCAGCTTTTGCCTGAACTGCTCAAATTTCATTTGCCTCTTAAGAACCATCCCTGAATCATTGCTAGAGTGAGCCTGAACTCATATTAACTAGATACCACTCACCCTGAACCTCCTGAAGGGAATTAAAAGCATTTTCAGCATATTTCTCACTGCATTGTCACCATATTCAAAGCATTTTGCCTGTGTTTCAAAACTCCTATTGTTGTATAAGCTGCTGAGGGGGAATTGAACTGAATTCTATTTGATTGCATTTCTAAGAACTGTGTGCTCTCCTCTTCATTTCCTTACATTGCATAAGGGGGGGGGGAGTGGATTGCCAGAGAAAAGTGATTACATTGTTTTGTTGAAATCATATTGAGTATTTTCTGTATTGCATTTTCATTCAACATTGCATCCATCTGAAACTAGATAAAGCATTCTCTACCACCTTATTCTTCTGTTCCTATTCCCAAGCGTGCTACCTCATACTTTATACTACTCTTGGGTAATCAAATCAGTTCATTAGTGGAACATTACCCATTGTTGTTAACTGCTCATGTTCTGAAGTGTGACATTAATTATTAATTTATTATAAAGTGTGATATATATATATTGTTTACATCCTCAAATAAACTGTTTAAACTTGCAAAACAGAACTACTTCTTGGCTCAGTGGGGTCAGGGGGTTCCAAGAGAGGGGTGTTATATAGGGGTAGTCATCCAGAACTCATGAACTGGACATAAAGATATATCAATAAGGGTTTCCAGTCAGTATCCCAGACTAGGCATTGACTTAGCTGTAGTGCTGGATTGAATCCTATGAAGGGGGAGAGATCCCTGGCAGCATCCTTGATAATCTGTGCGGGGCAACTGTCCCCCTTGCAGTTCGAGGGTTTCAAGGATGCTATAATTTTTTATACTTCAGGTATGGTAACCTTTTTGAAGGTGAAGCCTGAGCTAGTGGCGGTGAGTGGGGGATGGGTGGGTCTGGAGGTGGGGTCATGAGTGAGCTGTTGCCGTTTGTTTCCAATTTTAGTTTGGAGCCCTGAAATTTTGTTGGCAAGGGCATTCTGGATCCCTGTGCACCAAGGTTTATCCTTTGTGCAGGTATCTTCGGGAGGAGTGGGGTTTTCTAATTCCTTTAAGATGTTAAAGAGCTCTTTTGTGCTGGAGCCTGCCTGTGAGATTCTGGAATTAAGAGATTCTTTCTTAGCACGTGTGATCTCATTTTTGTAGAGGGTGGAGATATTGGTAAGGTTGGTTCTATTGTCTACTGAAGGCACCGATATCCATAGTGATTCAAGTTTGCTTTTTTGTAGTCGGAGAAGTTTGAGCTCTGGGGTGTACCACGTATTCAGGTGCGCTTTAGGTTTCCCTTTGCGCATTTTTAATGGGGCAATGGTGTCGATAGCTTTAGCCATGGAGTCATTATAGGCGTTGACCAGCGAGTTTAAGTCAGTTGTAGTTGGTAGGGCGTTCAGAATGGGGGTCACCAGAGGCATTAAGGCTTCAGCTGTGATGTTGCTCTTTTTCCTAGTTAGGCAGGCCGGAGCAATAATAGGCCTTTTGTGCACTAGGTTGTTGATATTAATGTCAAGGGGGAGGAAGTGGTGATCCGTCCAGATGAGCTGTACAGGGTCCTTTAGGGTGATGTTGCAATTGAGGGCGGTTACCCAGTCAAGGATTCTGCCTTTCGAGTGGGTGGGTTTGGAGCAGAATTGAAGGAGGCCATGCTCCTCTAATGCCGTGGCCAGGGCAATGGCAGGGTGTCAAGAGGGTCATTAAACCCGAGATTGAAGTCTCCCAGTATAATCATTTGTGCTGAAGGTTTGGAGCTTTCGGCTACTAGGGAGGTGATATCTTCCTCAAATGAGCCAGGTGGACCCGGGGGTCTGTAGATTAGGTGCATAGTGATAGTACTCTTCGGGGAGGTTTGTAGTTTAACTGTAAGGTGTTCACATGATTTGAGTAGAGGAGAGGAGCCTAGTCTGATATCAAGTGAGGACTTAAAGATGAGGGCTACACCACCTCCTCGAGCGTTAGGTCTGTCTACTCTGAGGATAGTGTAGTTGTCAGGGATGGCTAGGGTAAGGGATGGTCCCGCAGCCTCATGTAACCAAGTTTCTGTCATAGCAAGGAAGTCTAGGTTGTTAGTCAGAATGATGTCGGCGACTTCTATGGAATGGGCGACTAGTGATCTAACATTTAGAAGAGCTCCTTTTAGTGTATGGAGGGTAGAGTTGATGGGGGTTATAGTGTACTTGTTAGTTTTGTTGGGTAGTTTAGCTGGGCGTTTGCTAGTTTTATGGTGGATTCTGGCACCAAGTCTATTGTTGCGATCGGTAGGGATAAGGGTGGTTGCTTGAGAGACAGTAAGGTCGGTCATCGTGGAGGGGCTGTGATGATGAGTGGGGCAGGGTGCTCTAATGTCGGTAGGGTTCTGCTTGGATCTGGTTTGCAAAGGTAGCGGGCGCCCCTCTCTCGACAGAACAAGGCCTGATAACCTGTTCAGTGGTTATTAACCACTTGAGAGTTCGCAGCCACTGCTTTTACTCACTGTGCCTTTCACAGATGGGAAATATCCATTTGCATATCAGTCTTTGTCCTGCCCAGGGGCAGTCCAGCACCGAAATGCAATGGCAATTCCAACCTGAACGAGAGTACCACCAGCAACCCCATACACGTGTTTCACCCTTGTTGGGGATCATCAGTGAGGTGAAGCTGATGCCTCTCTAAGCACAGTGAGAGGGAGACCACGTCTGGTTGCCCCCAGGAGACCTAGGGTTACCAATCCCAGGTTCCTTGAAATTTGGTTTGCAAAGGTAGCGGGCGCCCCTCTCTCGACAGAACAAGGCCTGATAACCTGTTCAGTGGTTATTAACCACTTGAGAGTTCGCAGCCACTGCTTTTACTCACTGTGCCTTTCACAGATGGGAAATATCCATTTGCATATCAGTCTTTGTCCTGCCCAGGGGCAGTCCAGCACCGAAATGCAATGGCAATTCCAACCTGAACGAGAGTACCACCAGCAACCCCATACACGTGTTTCACCCTTGTTGGGGATCATCAGTGAGGTGAAGCTGATGCCTCTCTAAGCACAGTGAGAGGGAGACCACGTCTGGTTGCCCCCAGGAGACCTAGGGTTACCAATCCCAGGTTCCTTGAAATTTGGTTTGCAAAGGTAGCGGGCGCCCCTCTCTCGACAGAACAAGGCCTGATAACCTGTTCAGTGGTTATTAACCACTTGAGAGTTCGCAGCCACTGCTTTTACTCACTGTGCCTTTCACAGATGGGAAATATCCATTTGCATATCAGTCTTTGTCCTGCCCAGGGGCAGTCCAGCACCGAAATGCAATGGCAATTCCAACCTGAACGAGAGTACCACCAGCAACCCCATACACGTGTTTCACCCTTGTTGGGGATCATCAGTGAGGTGAAGCTGATGCCTCTCTAAGCACAGTGAGAGGGAGACCACGTCTGGTTGCCCCCAGGAGACCTAGGGTTACCAATCCCAGGTTCCTTGAAATTTGGTTTGCAAAGGTAGCGGGCACCCCTCTCTCGACAGAACAAGGCCTGATAACCTGTTCAGTGGTTATTAACCACTTGAGAGTTCGCAGCCACTGCTTTTACTTACTGTGCCTTTCACAGATGGGAAATACCCATTTGCATATCAGTCTTTGTCCTGCCCAGGGGCAGTCCAGCACCGAAATGCAATGGCAATTCCAACCTGAACGAGAGTACCACCAGCAACCCCATACACGTGTTTCACCCTTGTTGGGGATCATCAGTGAGGTGAAGCTGATGCCTCTCTAAGCACAGTGAGAGGGAGACCACGTCTGGTTGCCCCCAGGAGACCTAGGGTTACCAATCCCAGGTTCCTTGAAATTTGGTTTGCAAAGGTAGCGGGCGCCCCTCTCTCGACAGAACAAGGCCTGATAACCTGTTCAGTGGTTATTAACCACTTGAGAGTTCGCAGCCACTGCTTTTACTCACTGTGCCTTTCACAGATGGGAAATATCCATTTGCATATCAGTCTTTGTCCTGCCCAGGGGCAGTCCAGCACCGAAATGCAATGGCAATTCCAACCTGAACGAGAGTACCACCAGCAACCCCATACACGTGTTTCACCCTTGTTGGGGATCATCAGTGAGGTGAAGCTGATGCCTCTCTAAGCACAGTGAGAGGGAGACCACGTCTGGTTGCCCCCAGGAGACCTAGGGTTACCAATCCCAGGTTCCTTGAAATTTGGTTTGCAAAGGTAGCGGGCGCCCCTCTCTCGACAGAACAAGGCCTGATAACCTGTTCAGTGGTTATTAACCACTTGAGAGTTCGCAGCCACTGCTTTTACTCACTGTGCCTTTCACAGATGGGAAATATCCATTTGCATATCAGTCTTTGTCCTGCCCAGGGGCAGTCCAGCACCGAAATGCAATGGCAATTCCAACCTGAACGAGAGTACCACCAGCAACCCCATACACCTGTTTCACCCTTGTTGGGGATCATCAGTGAGGTTAAGCTGATGCCTCTCTAAGCACAGTGAGAGGGAGACCACGTCTGGTTGCCCCCAGGAGACCTAGGGTTACCAATCCCAGGTTCCTTGAAATTTGGTTTGCAAAGGTAGCGGGCGCCCCTCTCTCGACAGAACAAGGCCTGATAACCTGTTCAGTGGTTATTAACCACTTGAGAGTTCGCAGCCACTGCTTTTACTCACTGTGCCTTTCACAGATGGGAAATATCCATTTGCATATCAGTCTTTGTCCTGCCCAGGGGCAGTCCAGCACCGAAATGCAATGGCAATTCCAACCTGAACGAGAGTACCACCAGCAACCCCATACACGCGTTTCACCCTTGTTGGGGATCATCAGTGAGGTGAAGCTGATGCCTCTCTAAGCACAGTGAGAGGGAGACCACGTCTGGTTGCCCCCAGGAGACCTAGGGTTACCAATCCCAGGTTCCTTGAAATTTGGTTTGCAAAGGTAGCGGGCGCCCCTCTCTCGACAGAACAAGGCCTGATAACCTGTTCAGTGGTTATTAACCACTTGAGAGTTCGCAGCCACTGCTTTTACTCACTGTGCCTTTCACAGATGGGAAATATCCATTTGCATATCAGTCTTTGTCCTGCCCAGGGGCAGTCCAGCACCGAAATGCAATGGCAATTCCAACCTGAACGAGAGTACCACCAGCAACCCCATACACGTGTTTCACCCTTGTTGGGGATCATCAGTGAGGTGAAGCTGATGCCTCTCTAAGCACAGTGAGAGGGAGACCACGTCTGGTTGCCCCCAGGAGACCTAGGGTTACCAATCCCAGGTTCCTTGAAATTTGGTTTGCAAAGGTAGCAGGCGCCCCTCTCTCGACAGAACAAGGCCTGATAACCTGTTCAGTGGTTATTAACCACTTGAGAGTTCGCAGCCACTGCTTTTACTCACTGTGCCTTTCACAGATGGGAAATATCCATTTGCATATCAGTCTTTGTCCTGCCCAGGGGCAGTCCAGCACCGAAATGCAATGGCAATTCCAACCTGAACGAGAGTACCACTAGCAACCCCATACACGTGTTTCACCCTTGTTGGGGATCATCAGTGAGGTGAAGCTGATGCCTCTCTAAGCACAGTGAGAGGGAGACCACGTCTGGTTGCCCCCAGGAGACCTAGGGTTACCAATCCCAGGTTCCTTGAAATTTGGTTTGCAAAGGTAGCGGGCGCCCCTCTCTCGACAGAACAAGGCCTGATAACCTGTTCAGTGGTTATTAACCACTTGAGAGTTCGCAGCCACTGCTTTTACTCACTGTGCCTTTCACAGATGGGAAATATCCATTTGCATATCAGTCTTTGTCCTGCCCAGGGGCAGTCCAGCACCGAAATGCAATGGCAATTCCAACCTGAACGAGAGTACCACCAGCAACCCCATACACGTGTTTCACCCTTGTTGGGGATCATCAGTGAGGTGAAGCTGATGCCTCTCTAAGCACAGTGAGAGGGAGACCACGTCTGGTTGCCCCCAGGAGACCTAGGGTTACCAATCCCAGGTTCCTTGAAATTTGGTTTGCAAAGGTAGCGGGCGCCCCTCTCTCGACAGAACAAGGCCTGATAACCTGTTCAGTGGTTATTAACCACTTGAGAGTTCACAGCCACTGCTTTTACTCACTGTGCCTTTCACAGATGGGAAATATCCATTTGCATATCAGTCTTTGTCCTGCCCAGGGGCAGTCCAGCACCGAAATGCAATGGCAATTCCAACCTGAACGAGAGTACCACCAGCAACCCCATACACGTGTTTCACCCTTGTTGGGGATCATCAGTGAGGTGAATCTGATGCCTCTCTAAGCACAGTGAGAGGGAGACCACGTCTGGTTGCCCCCAGGAGACCTAGGGTTACCAATCCCAGGTTCCTTGAAATTTGGTTTGCAAAGGTAGCGGGCGCCCCTCTCTCGACAGAACAAGGCCTGATAACCTGTTCAGTGGTTATTAACCACTTGAGAGTTCGCAGCCACTGCTTTTACTCACTGTGCCTTTCACAGATGGGAAATATCCATTTGCATATCAGTCTTTGTCCTGCCCAGGGGCAGTCCAGCACCGAAATGCAATGGCAATTCCAACCTGAACGAGAGTACCACCAGCAACCCCATACACGTGTTTCACCCTTGTTGGGGATCATCAGTGAGGTGAAGCTGATGCCTCTCTAAGCACAGTGAGAGGGAGACCACGTCTGGTTGCCCCCAGGAGACCTAGGGTTACCAATCCCAGGTTCCTTGAAATTTGGTTTGCAAAGGTAGCGGGCGCCCCTCTCTCGACAGAACAAGGCCTGATAACCTGTTCAGTGGTTATTAACCACTTGAGAGTTTGCAGCCACTGCTTTTACTCACTGTGCCTTTCACAGATGGGAAATATCCATTTGCATATCAGTCTTTGTCCTGCCCAGGGGCAGCCCAGCACCGAAATGCAATGGCAATTCCAACCTGAACGAGAGTACCACCAGCAACCCCATACACGTGTTTCACCCTTGTTGGGGATCATCAGTGAGGTGAAGCTGATGCCTCTCTAAGCACAGTGAGAGGGAGACCACGTCTGGTTGCCCCCAGGAGACCTAGGGTTACCAATCCCAGGTTCCTTGAAATTTGGTTTGCAAAGGTAGCGGGCGCCCCTCTCTCGACAGAACAAGGCCTGATAACCTGTTCAGTGGTTATTAACCACTTGAGAGTTCGCAGCCACTGCTTTTACTCACTGTGCCTTTCACAGATGGGAAATATCCATTTGCATATCAGTCTTTGTCCTGCCCAGGGGCAGTCCAGCACCGAAATGCAATGGCAATTCCAACCTGAACGAGAGTACCACCAGCAACCCCATACACGTGTTTCACCCTTGTTGGGGATCATCAGTGAGGTGAAGCTGATGCCTCTCTAAGCACAGTGAGAGGGAGACCACGTCTGGTTGCCCCCAGGAGACCTAGGGTTACCAATCCCAGGTTCCTTGAAATTTGGTTTGCAAAGGTAGCGGGCACCCCTCTCTCGACAGAACAAGGCCTGATAACCTGTTCAGTGGTTATTAACCACTTGAGAGTTCGCAGCCACTGCTTTTACTTACTGTGCCTTTCACAGATGGGAAATACCCATTTGCATATCAGTCTTTGTCCTGCCCAGGGGCAGTCCAGCACCGAAATGCAATGGCAATTCCAACCTGAACGAGAGTACCACCAGCAACCCCATACACGTGTTTCACCCTTGTTGGGGATCATCAGTGAGGTGAAGCTGATGCCTCTCTAAGCACAGTGAGAGGGAGACCACGTCTGGTTGCCCCCAGGAGACCTAGGGTTACCAATCCCAGGTTCCTTGAAATTTGGTTTGCAAAGGTAGCGGGCGCCCCTCTCTCGACAGAACAAGGCCTGATAACCTGTTCAGTGGTTATTAACCACTTGAGAGTTCGCAGCCACTGCTTTTACTCACTGTGCCTTTCACAGATGGGAAATATCCATTTGCATATCAGTCTTTGTCCTGCCCAGGGGCAGTCCAGCACCGAAATGCAATGGCAATTCCAACCTGAACGAGAGTACCACCAGCAACCCCATACACGTGTTTCACCCTTGTTGGGGATCATCAGTGAGGTGAAGCTGATGCCTCTCTAAGCACAGTGAGAGGGAGACCACGTCTGGTTGCCCCCAGGAGACCTAGGGTTACCAATCCCAGGTTCCTTGAAATTTGGTTTGCAAAGGTAGCGGGCGCCCCTCTCTCGACAGAACAAGGCCTGATAACCTGTTCAGTGGTTATTAACCACTTGAGAGTTCGCAGCCACTGCTTTTACTCACTGTGCCTTTCACAGATGGGAAATATCCATTTGCATATCAGTCTTTGTCCTGCCCAGGGGCAGTCCAGCACCGAAATGCAATGGCAATTCCAACCTGAACGAGAGTACCACCAGCAACCCCATACACGTGTTTCACCCTTGTTGGGGATCATCAGTGAGGTGAAGCTGATGCCTCTCTAAGCACAGTGAGAGGGAGACCACGTCTGGTTGCCCCCAGGAGACCTAGGGTTACCAATCCCAGGTTCCTTGAAATTTGGTTTGCAAAGGTAGCGGGCACCCCTCTCTCGACAGAACAAGGCCTGATAACCTGTTCAGTGGTTATTAACCACTTGAGAGTTCGCAGCCACTGCTTTTACTTACTGTGCCTTTCACAGATGGGAAATACCCATTTGCATATCAGTCTTTGTCCTGCCCAGGGGCAGTCCAGCACCGAAATGCAATGGCAATTCCAACCTGAACGAGAGTACCACCAGCAACCCCATACACGTGTTTCACCCTTGTTGGGGATCATCAGTGAGGTGAAGCTGATGCCTCTCTAAGCACAGTGAGAGGGAGACCACGTCTGGTTGCCCCCAGGAGACCTAGGGTTACCAATCCCAGGTTCCTTGAAATTTGGTTTGCAAAGGTAGCGGGCGCCCCTCTCTCGACAGAACAAGGCCTGATAACCTGTTCAGTGGTTATTAACCACTTGAGAGTTCGCAGCCACTGCTTTTACTCACTGTGCCTTTCACAGATGGGAAATATCCATTTGCATATCAGTCTTTGTCCTGCCCAGGGGCAGTCCAGCACCGAAATGCAATGGCAATTCCAACCTGAACGAGAGTACCACCAGCAACCCCATACACGTGTTTCACCCTTGTTGGGGATCATCAGTGAGGTGAAGCTGATGCCTCTCTAAGCACAGTGAGAGGGAGACCACGTCTGGTTGCCCCCAGGAGACCTAGGGTTACCAATCCCAGGTTCCTTGAAATTTGGTTTGCAAAGGGGCTGCGCCCCTCTCTCGACAGAACAAGGCCTGATAACCTGTTCAGTGGTTATTAACCACTTGAGAGTTCGCAGCCACTGCTTTTACTCACTGTGCCTTTCACAGATGGGAAATATCCATTTGCATATCAGTCTTTGTCCTGCCCAGGGGCAGTCCAGCACCGAAATGCAATGGCAATTCCAACCTGAACGAGAGTACCACCAGCAACCCCATACACCTGTTTCACCCTTGTTGGGGATCATCAGTGAGGTTAAGCTGATGCCTCTCTAAGCACAGTGAGAGGGAGACCACGTCTGGTTGCCCCCAGGAGACCTAGGGTTACCAATCCCAGGATCCTTGAAATTTGGTTTGCAAAGGTAGCGGGCGCCCCTCTCTCGACAGAACAAGGCCTGATAACCTGTTCAGTGGTTATTAACCACTTGAGAGTTCGCAGCCACTGCTTTTACTCACTGTGCCTTTCACAGATGGGAAATATCCATTTGCATATCAGTCTTTGTCCTGCCCAGGGGCAGTCCAGCACCGAAATGCAATGGCAATTCCAACCTGAACGAGAGTACCACCAGCAACCCCATACACGCGTTTCACCCTTGTTGGGGATCATCAGTGAGGTGAAGCTGATGCCTCTCTAAGCACAGTGAGAGGGAGACCACGTCTGGTTGCCCCCAGGAGACCTAGGGTTACCAATCCCAGGTTCCTTGAAATTTGGTTTGCAAAGGTAGCGGGCGCCCCTCTCTCGACAGAACAAGGCCTGATAACCTGTTCAGTGGTTATTAACCACTTGAGAGTTCGCAGCCACTGCTTTTACTCACTGTGCCTTTCACAGATGGGAAATATCCATTTGCATATCAGTCTTTGTCCTGCCCAGGGGCAGTCCAGCACCGAAATGCAATGGCAATTCCAACCTGAACGAGAGTACCACCAGCAACCCCATACACGTGTTTCACCCTTGTTGGGGATCATCAGTGAGGTGAAGCTGATGCCTCTCTAAGCACAGTGAGAGGGAGACCACGTCTGGTTGCCCCCAGGAGACCTAGGGTTACCAATCCCAGGTTCCTTGAAATTTGGTTTGCAAAGGTAGCAGGCGCCCCTCTCTCGACAGAACAAGGCCTGATAACCTGTTCAGTGGTTATTAACCACTTGAGAGTTCGCAGCCACTGCTTTTACTCACTGTGCCTTTCACAGATGGGAAATATCCATTTGCATATCAGTCTTTGTCCTGCCCAGGGGCAGTCCAGCACCGAAATGCAATGGCAATTCCAACCTGAACGAGAGTACCACTAGCAACCCCATACACGTGTTTCACCCTTGTTGGGGATCATCAGTGAGGTGAAGCTGATGCCTCTCTAAGCACAGTGAGAGGGAGACCACGTCTGGTTGCCCCCAGGAGACCTAGGGTTACCAATCCCAGGTTCCTTGAAATTTGGTTTGCAAAGGTAGCGGGCGCCCCTCTCTCGACAGAACAAGGCCTGATAACCTGTTCAGTGGTTATTAACCACTTGAGAGTTTGCAGCCACTGCTTTTACTCACTGTGCCTTTCACAGATGGGAAATATCCATTTGCATATCAGTCTTTGTCCTGCCCAGGGGCAGTCCAGCACCGAAATGCAATGGCAATTCCAACCTGAACGAGAGTACCACCAGCAACCCCATACACGTGTTTCACCCTTGTTGGGGATCATCAGTGAGGTGAAGCTGATGCCTCTCTAAGCACAGTGAGAGGGAGACCACGTCTGGTTGCCCCCAGGAGACCTAGGGTTACCAATCCCAGGTTCCTTGAAATTTGGTTTGCAAAGGTAGCGGGCGCCCCTCTCTCGACAGAACAAGGCCTGATAACCTGTTCAGTGGTTATTAACCACTTGAGAGTTCGCAGCCACTGCTTTTACTCACTGTGCCTTTCACAGATGGGAAATATCCATTTGCATATCAGTCTTTGTCCTGCCCAGGGGCAGTCCAGCACCGAAATGCAATGGCAATTCCAACCTGAACGAGAGTACCACCAGCAACCCCATACACGTGTTTCACCCTTGTTGGGGATCATCAGTGAGGTGAATCTGATGCCTCTCTAAGCACAGTGAGAGGGAGACCACGTCTGGTTGCCCCCAGGAGACCTAGGGTTACCAATCCCAGGTTCCTTGAAATTTGGTTTGCAAAGGTAGCGGGCGCCCCTCTCTCGACAGAACAAGGCTTGATAACCTGTTCAGTGGTTATTAACCACTTGAGAGTTCGCAGCCACTGCTTTTACTCACTGTGCCTTTCACAGATGGGAAATATCCATTTGCATATCAGTCTTTGTCCTGCCCAGGGGCAGTCCAGCACCGAAATGCAATGGCAATTCCAACCTGAACGAGAGTACCACCAGCAACCCCATACACGTGTTTCACCCTTGTTGGGGATCATCAGTGAGGTGAAGCTGATGCCTCTCTAAGCACAGTGAGAGGGAGACCACGTCTGGTTGCCCCCAGGAGACCTAGGGTTACCAATCCCAGGTTCCTTGAAATCTGGTTTGCAAAGGTAGCGGGCGCCCCTCTCTCGACAGAACAAGGCCTGATAACCTGTTCAGTGGTTATTAACCACTTGAGAGTTTGCAGCCACTGCTTTTACTCACTGTGCCTTTCACAGATGGGAAATATCCATTTGCATATCAGTCTTTGTCCTGCCCAGAGGCAGCCCAGCACCGAAATGCAATGGCAATTCCAACCTGAACGAGAGTACCACCAGCAACCCCATACACGTGTTTCACCCTTGTTGGGGATCATCAGTGAGGTGAAGCTGATGCCTCTCTAAGCACAGTGAGAGGGAGACCACGTCTGGTTGCCCCCAGGAGACCTAGGGTTACCAATCCCAGGTTCCTTGAAATTTGGTTTGCAAAGGTAGCGGGCGCCCCTCTCTCGACAGAACAAGGCCTGATAACCTGTTCAGTGGTTATTAACCACTTGAGAGTTCGCAGCCACTGCTTTTACTCACTGTGCCTTTCACAGATGGGAAATATCCATTTGCATATCAGTCTTTGTCCTGCCCAGGGGCAGTCCAGCACCGAAATGCAATGGCAATTCCAACCTGAACGAGAGTACCACCAGCAACCCCATACACGTGTTTCACCCTTGTTGGGGATCATCAGTGAGGTGAAGCTGATGCCTCTCTAAGCACAGTGAGAGGGAGACCACGTCTGGTTGCCCCCAGGAGACCTAGGGTTACCAATCCCAGGTTCCTTGAAATTTGGTTTGCAAAGGTAGCGGGCGCCCCTCTCTCGACAGAACAAGGCCTGATAACCTGTTCAGTGGTTATTAACCACTTGAGAGTTCGCAGCCACTGCTTTTACTCACTGTGCCTTTCACAGATGGGAAATATCCATTTGCATATCAGTCTTTGTCCTGCCCAGGGGCAGTCCAGCACCAAAATGCAATGGCAATTCCAACCTGAACGAGAGTACCACCAGCAACCCCATACACGTGTTTCACCCTTGTTGGGGATCATCAGTGAGGTGAAGCTGATGCCTCTCTAAGCACAGTGAGAGGGAGACCACGTCTGGTTGCCCCCAGGTGACCTAGGGTTACCAATCCCAGGTTCCTTGAAATTTGGTTTGCAAAGGTAGCGGGCGCCCCTCTCTCGACAGAACAAGGCCTGATAACCTGTTCAGTGGTTATTAACCACTTGAGAGTTTGCAGCCACTGCTTTTACTCACTGTGCCTTTCACAGATGGGAAATATCCATTTGCATATCAGTCTTTGTCCTGCCCAGGAGCAGTCCAGCACCGAAATGCAATGGCAATTCCAACCTGAACGAGAGTACCACCAGCAACCCCATACACGTGTTTCACCCTTGTTGGGGATCATCAGTGAGGTGAAGCTGATGCCTCTCTAAGCACAGTGAGAGGGAGACCACGTCTGGTTGCCCCCAGGAGACCTAGGGTTACCAATCCCAGGTTCCTTGAAATTTGGTTTGCAAAGGTAGCGGGCGCCCCTCTCTCGACAGAACAAGGCCTGATAACCTGTTCAGTGGTTATTAACCACTTGAGAGTTCGCAGCCACTGCTTTTACTCACTGTGCCTTTCACAGATGGGAAATATCCATTTGCATATCAGTCTTTGTCCTGCCCAGGGGCAGTCCAGCACCGAAATGCAATGGCAATTCCAACCTGAACGAGAGTACCACCAGCAACCCCATACACGTGTTTCACCCTTGTTGGGGATCATCAGTGAGGTGAAGCTGATGCCTCTCTAAGAAATTTGGTTTGCAAAGGTAACTGAACAGGTTATCATGTCTGTTCTTGCGAGAGAGGGGCGCCCGCTACCTTTGTAAAACTATTTTATAAGGAACCTGGGATTGGTAACCCTAGGTCTCCTGGGGGCAACCAGACGTGGTCTCCCTCTCACTGTGCTTAGAGAGGCATCAGCTTCACCTCACTGATGATCCCCAACAAGGGTGAAACACGTGTATGGGGTTGCTGGTGGTACTCTCGTTCAGATTGGAATTGCCATTGTATTTCGGTGCTGGACTGCCCCTGGGCAGGACAAAGACTGATATGCAAATGGATATTACCCATCTGTGAAAGGCACAGTGAGTAAAAGCAGTGGCTGCGAACTCTCAAGTGGTTAATAACCACTGAACAGGTTATCATGTCTGTTCTTGCGAGAGAGGGGCGCCCGCTACCTTTGTAAAACTATTTTATAAGGAACCTGGGATTGGTAACCCTAGGTCTCCTGGGGGCAACCAGACGTGGTCTCCCTCTCACTGTGCTTAGAGAGGCATCAGCTTCACCTCACTGATGATCCCCAACAAGGGTGAAACACGTGTATGGGGTTGCTGGTGATACTCTCGTTCAGATTGGAATTGCCATTGTATTTCGGTGCTGGACTGCCCCTGGGCAGGACAAAGACTGATATGCAAATGGATATTACCCATCTGTGAAAGGCACAGTGAGTAAAAGCAGTGGCTGCGAACTCTCAAGTGGTTAATAACCACTGAACAGGTTATCATGTCTGTTCTTGCGAGGGAGGGGCGCCCGCTACCTTTGTAAAACTATTTTATAAGGAACCTGGGATTGGTAACCCTAGGTCTCCTGGGGGCAACCAGACGTGGTCTCCCTCTCACTGTGCTTAGAGAGGCATCAGCTTCACCTCACTGATGATCCCCAACAAGGGTGAAACACGTGTATGGGGTTGCTGGTGGTACTCTCGTTCAGATTGGAATTGCCATTGTATTTCGGTGCTGGACTGCCCCTGGGCAGGACAAAGACTGATATGCAAATGGATATTACCCATCTGTGAAAGGCACAGTGAGTAAAAGCAGTGGCTGCGAACTCTCAAGTGGTTAATAACCACTGAACAGGTTATCATGTCTGTTCTTGCGAGAGAGGGGCGCCCGCTACCTTTGTAAAACTATTTTATAAGGAACCTGGGATTGGTAACCCTAGGTCTCCTGGGGGCAACCAGACGTGGTCTCCCTCTCACTGTGCTTAGAGAGGCATCAGCTTCACCTCACTGATGATCCCCAACAAGGGTGAAACACGTGTATGGGGTTGCTGGTGGTACTCTCGTTCAGATTGGAATTGCCATTGTATTTCGGTGCTGGACTGCCCCTGGGCAGGACAAAGACTGATATGCAAATGGATATTACCCATCTGTGAAAGGCACAGTGAGTAAAAGCAGTGGCTGCGAACTCTCAAGTGGTTAATAACCACTGAACAGGTTATCATGTCTGTTCTTGCGAGAGAGGGGCGCCCGCTACCTTTGTAAAACTATTTTATAAGGAACCTGGGATTGGTAACCCTAGGTCTCCTGGGGGCAACCAGACGTGGTCTCCCTCTCACTGTGCTTAGAGAGGCATCAGCTTCACCTCACTGATGATCCCCAACAAGGGTGAAACACGTGTATGGGGTTGCTGGTGGTACTCTCGTCCAGATTGGAATTGCCATTGTATTTCGTTGCTGGACTGCCCCTGGGCAGGACAAAGACTGATATGCAAATGGATATTACCCATCTGTGAAAGGCACAGTGAGTAAAAGCAGTGGCTGCGAACTCTCAAGTGGTTAATAACCACTGAACAGGTTATCATGTCTGTTCTTGCGAGAGAGGGGCGCCCGCTACCTTTGTAAAACTATTCTGCTTGGATCTATCTGCACTCTTATTGTCTAGGACATCGTAATGCTGTGCGTGGTCATGGGTAGGATAAGCAAATTGTGAGACCGGGAGGAAGGCTGGAGTAGTGGGCAGGAATGGTGTGGGGCAGACGATAGGGTAATGTCTTGGGCAGGCGGGTCTAGCTAGTCCATTTTTATGGGTTATGTAGCTGTTACCGTTGCAAAGTATATTACTTTGCATGACACAGAAGGGGAACATGATCACGGTAAGGCAAAGTAGCATAATTTGTGTGCTAGGGGCGATGCGCCGTGCAGAGAATTGGCGGATGAAGGACATCGGTGCGACCATAAGGCACAACACATTAGTGTGGTCTATATGCGACCATAGGGCACAACACAATGGCGTGGTCACTATGCGACCATAGGGCATAACACAATAGCGTGGTCACTATGCGACCATAGGGCACAACAGAGTAGTGTGGTCTAAATGCGACCATAAGGCACAATACAATAGCGTGGTCACTATGCGACCATAGGGCACAACACAATAGAGTGGTCTATATGCGACCATAGGGCACAACACAGTAGTGTGGTCTATATGCGACCATAGGGCACAACACAATAGAGTGGTCTATATGCGACCATAGGGCACAACACAATAGAGTGGTCTATATGCGACCATAGGGCACAATACAATAGCGTGGTCTATATGCAACCATAGGGCAAACACAGTAGCGTGGTCACTATGCGACCATGGGGCACAACACAATAGAGTGGTCTATATGCGACCATAGGGCACAACACAGTAGCATGGTCTAAATGCCACAACAATCAATACAACAAACAGGTGTGGTATGTATGTGACCAGTACTAGAGACCATAGACCCATCTAAGTGGGAGTGGCTAAGAGTCCATGCATACAGTAATATCCCGGTACTTGCATGTACTTACAATGCGTTCTCCTTATGCGAGAGGGTTCTGGCAGTGGGTAAGTTGCAAGTTGAGCAGAGGTGGTGGCTACTCCGCGCTCCCATGCGCGTAACAGGCGCAGAACAGGCCTTTGTATGGCCTTAGGACTGGCCGGCGATTCCGCCTGCCGGCGGTTCTTTCTGTTCAAATCGAGGTTCAGCCTCGATATCGTGCCGCGATGCGCCCGGCATGGGCGAGTCAGGCACCTTGTATGGACAGGGTCAGGCAGGCCCTGCTCTGATAGCACGTTCCGTGCCTGGGTCCTGATGTGGATCCTCTGCTGGGCTGGGGGGCTGGGGGGCTCCTGCCCTCACCCCTCTAGGTGGATGATAGAAGTGGGGGACCTGGGGCGCAGAACAGGCCTTTGTATGGCCTTAGGACTGGCCGGCGATTCCGCCTGCCGGCGGTTCTGTTCAAATCGAGGTTCAGCCTCGATATCGTGCCGCGATGCGCCCGGCATGGGCGAGTCAGGCACCTTGTATGGACAGGGTCAGGCAGGCCCTGCTCTGATAGCACGTTCCGTGCCTGGGCCCTGATCTGGATCCTCTGCTGGGCTGGGGGGCTGGGGGGGGCTCCTGCCCTCACCCCTCTAGGTGGATGATAGAAGGACTGGAGGCTTATTCCATTATTGGAATGGCGGTTGATGACCGACATTTTTCCATTGATCTAGGAAATTAACTGTTAGGACCAATCCCCAAGGACTGTTTTGACGGTGACAGTGATGACAATACAACACCAGACAGGATTTTTACCCGGCATGGGGGGAACTTCCTGGTGTACACTTCCTGCCCTTATGGTAAGGAAGATGTGACTTGCGACTTCAGGAGGGATGAGGTGATTTTCCAGGTCCATGAGGGTTGCCTTTCCCACCTGAAGCCTCCAGTCCAAATCAGCACTCTGACCAGGGACTTCTCCACCCAGCTGGAGGAGGCCGCTGAGATAGCCAAACCAGAAGTCTTTCCAGGCTTCAGGCAGATGGTGGAAGAGAGAATCAACCTAGCTGATGCCTGTGTGACTCTGGAACAAAAGCAAAAGTTGAAACAAGTTTTCTTGGATTTCCAAGATCTCTTTGCGGTAGATTCATATGACTGTGGCCGCACCGACATCCACACAACAACAATCCCCACGGACCCTGGCATGACTCCAGTGTTTGTGAAGCAATATCGTTTGCCTCTCGCATCCATGGAGTCCCTTACTGAAATAATTAAGAACCTTGAGTCCCGGGGAATAATCCGTCCAATACACAGTACCTTCAATAATCCGGTGCTGGGAATATTGAAGCCAAACGGCCAGTGGAGACTCTGCGCCGACCTTAGGGAGCTCAACAAACGGGTCCATACTCCCCGATGGCCTCTGCCCTACATTGACCAAGGGCTGGCCCAGATCCAGGGGTCACAGGTATTCACTGCAATAGACCTGACCAATGGATACTGGACCGTGCCTGTCAGTAGGGAGGACCAATACAAACTGGCTTTTACCTTTGGGGGCTAGCAGTACACATGGACCCGGACTCCCTTTGGATACCTCAACTCCGGCAATGAATTCAACATTTTCCTACACAAGGCCATGCCAGACCTGGGTGCAAGGGGTAACCTGGCTTATGTAGATGATGTCCTCATCAAAAGTTCATCTGCGGAGGAACACATAGCGGAGATCCGTTATGTTCTGACCCAGTTGAGGGCCGCCGGAGCAAAACTTTCCTTTCAGAAAGCACAGTGGTGTAGAACCCGTGTTAATTTCTTGGGGCATGAAATTACTCCTCAGGGTCTCTGTCCCCAGGAAAAGAAAGTGGAAGCACTTCAGAAACTGAAAGACCCCACAACTCTGCGGGAACTAAGGAGCCTCCTTGGACTGACTAATTACAGCAGAAAGTTCATTGAGGGCTACGCAGAGATCACCAGACCCCTGATTCATCTCCTGAAGGGGGGGTCAAGTGGGAATGGGGTCCAGAACAAGCCGAGGCAGTAAGACGACTCAAAATAAGCCTCTCACAAGCGCCTTGCCTAGCTTACCCTGTCAGAAACAAGGAGTTCTTCCTGGAGACGGGGTTCTCTAATACGTGCTTGACGGCAGTATTATACCAAAAGCATGACAAGGTCAATAAAGTAATCTCCTATGCGAGCAAAACTTTATCCTCTGTGGAGGAAAAATTCAACGATTGTGAGAAGGCACTCCTGGCAACGGTGTGGGCATTGAAGAATTACCGCCCGTTTATCCAGGGGGAACACATCATCGTGGAGACTCCACACCAGCCTCTGCAATATCTCCAAAGTGACAGAATCCGGGCCGGAAATGTGAGTAATTCCTGAATTACTTCCTGGATTCTGTCAATGCAAGGCTTTCCTGTGGAGGTCAGATATGGCCAAAACAAGAAGAGTCCCCTCGCGCAAGGTCTGGCTGACTTGCATGATTGTGCCAGAGAAAACTGTCTCGAGGACGAAAGTCTAAAAATCAAGGACAACATGGAGGCATACCTTAATTCCCCACACAAAGTCTTTGAAGAGGACAAGTGTGAGGGAATGCCCACTGTCTATGTGGATGGATGCTCTTACCATGTTGACAACAACGGGGAGAAAGAACTGGTGGCCGGCGTAGGGAATGCATGGGTGAATGAGTCCCCAGAACCCTCCGCTGGATACAAAATTGGTCCCCGAAGTAGTCAGGTGGCAGAATTGATGGCTGTGCATCAAGCCATCCTCACTGCTGTCCAACATCAACTCCACGAACTGGTCATAATCACAGATTCTGATTATGTACGGAACGGGTTCGTGGAGCACATGGTTATTTGGAAAACCAGAGGCATGTTATGTGCTAACAACAAACCCTTGAAACATGGGAAGTTGATCCAAAACATTGATGATCTGGTCACCTTGAATGGGATGACCATCTACTGGAAGAAGATCAAGGGTCATTCCAAAGTAGAGGGACCAGACAAAACTGGAAATGACTTAGCTGATCAGCTGGCCAAAACCGGGGCCATCCAAGGGGATCTAATTGAGATTGAGTCCCTGTTGGGGGAAATCCAGGTCACTGCTATCACTAGGTCCCAGACAAATGCTCACAATGATCTTTCAACTGCCCAATGGAGCAAGGAGACCCCTGATGCTGATTTGATTACAGCTCAGAAGGGGGATCCAATTATTGGTAAGTTTTACCAACACCTTGAGGACCCTGAGAACTTTCCCCTGACGGATACCGATTACATTGGGAAAGAGGACCTAAGAGTGTTGATGAAATGTCCAAAAATGTTCCGAATCCAAGACGGTTTGCTGGTAAGGAAATCCAAAGCTGGCCACGATCAGTGGGTGGTTCCTACCTCATTCCGAAGCCTGATGTTAAGTCACGCCCATGATGCGGCCACCGCCGGTCATAGGGGGTTTCATACAACACTGGAAATCTTAAGAGAGGTTGCCTACTGGCCACACATGGGGCAGGACCTTGACCAATACTTGAAGGGGTGTCTTTTGTGTGCACAATTTCAGCCATCATCCCTCACGCACCGTGCACCCCTCCAAAAGAGGGGGATGACACTGCCATGGTCAGATTTGCAAATCGACTTTGTAGACCCTGTAATCCGCTTGTCTAGAGGAAACAAGTACATGTTGACCGTTACATGCTTGTTTACCAAGTGGGTGGAATGTCTCCCAGCCCCAAACTGCAAGGCAGAAACAGCAGCTGCCCTGATGATTAACCACATCTTTTCCCGTTTTGGTCTACCTCAAAGGATTGAGTCAGACAGGGGTAGCCACTTCACCAGTGAAGTAATGACAAAGATGTGGGAGATACTGGGGGTCAAAAGGAAGTTACATATTGCTTACCGGCCAGCTTCTTCTGGGGCAGTAGAGAGATATAACCGAACCATTGTGAGCATGTTAAAGAAGTTTGTGGCAGATTCTGGGCCAAGTTAGGATATCCGATTACCTCTGGTCCTAATGGCCATCAGATCTACCCCTTCATCTGCAACCAAAATGTCACCATTCGAGTTGATGACTGGACGCAAGATGGTGCTTCTGCAGCATTTGCTCTACAGGACCCAAGAGCAGACACTAATAAATGCCTCCACAACTCATGAGTATGTGGAGAATTTAAGGAAACACCTTCAACATGCTTTTGCCTATGCTCAGCGGAATCTAGAAAGATCAGCTGAGAGTATGAAGACCCACTATGACCTGAAAACTTCCAGGAAGGAATATCAGGTGGGGAACCGGGTCTATTTATACAATTTCCAAAGGAACCAGGCCAAACAGCGAACATGTTTGCCTACATGGAAGGGACCGTTTGAAATTATAGACAAGATCTCCCCTGTGGCCTACAAGATCCGCATCCCCAAAGGCGGTTTGGCAGAGGGGGAAGACAAGTGGGTCCACATTAACCAGTTGAAGTGTTGCCATCCCAGGCACACTTTGCAGCAACTGGAGGAGTCCTCTGCAATCCCAGAGGGTACCGCTCCAGAATAATTCAATTCCAACCCTAAAATATCCTACATATAACCTATCAAATTCAGTGTTTCTCAAGTTTATGTGTTCCTGTCGCTTAATTTAAAAAAATGTGCATGTTCATATCTGTTGAGTTCTAAAATATATATGCCACCCAACTATATCAATGGTAGGGGAGAAATGTCCATGAATAGGTATTGCCGCTCTTCCTTTGTCGTCCTAGGAGAAAGAAAACCTGGAGACTGGCCAAGGAGGACGATCCGGAGACCGGGAGCAGAGACGCAAGGGGCCCGGTGTACCGCCCAATATTCCCATCAGGACCGGCGAGGAGAACCGATCGATCAGTACCGGATGGAGGAAAAGATGCTGAACTGTGCCATTTGCAGAATTGGGAGAAGATTATGCGGACATACCAGTAAATGGGTCAAAACACTCTTTGCACCTGACTCCCCATCGACTCAGATTTAAAGTGCAGTCGGGTGGGGGGGCTTTGTTGGGTGTCCTGACCCACGTTTGAGCTATCATGCTGCAACATTTGGTGCTGTGGGCTTAGAAAATCCAAGATGGCCAAAAAGCCCACATGTGCACCAGAATCCAGGAGAACCACGCAGTTTGTGCGCACACCAAGATGGTCACCCAAGGTGCCACCCATTTTTGCCTATGATGTGAGCACAGAAGGACACAGAGCCTAAAACCATTGTAAAAGGGGCAATGCTGATTGCCAAAAGCAACCCATAATTCTTCAGGTCAAACATGGCTAATTTATGGGCACAACATTATTTTACTGCAGAACTACACCAATGCCATTTGTTGAACCTGGACAATATACTTCCATGTAATATCTCTTGTTTGAAATGCTTGAATTCAAGACTGATCCAAAAAAATGCATGCAGTACCTGCTCTTGACTGAGGGCGGCGCTAGCGGTCTAAACTCTGACAGGGAAACTGCATGTCAGGATTTGCAGGAGAGGCCTTTACATCAAAGGCTGGGAGTTAATTAAAATCTTAACCACATGCTGGTCCCAGAAGACAATCTGATTTAATTAACAGGCCAAAGGCTGGGAAACCTCTCACCTACAGAGATTCACACCAGGAGTCAGAATCTCACAATAGCTCTTGATTGATAGATTGATAGAAGGCAGACTGGCTGGCAGCCTCCTGGAGACCACACAATAGGCTCTTGCACTTGAATAGAATATGCTGATGTTGACTGTTGACTGTACACAAAGAGCTCCCAGCAGAAGACACATGTGATCACTGACCCACCCAAGTCTTGGAGGCAGACTCCAACACTCTTAGAACTGAATTGAAAGCAAAATATATATTTTACAGAAACACTGATAACTTTTTGTAATCAGATGACAGGAATGTATAACTTTGAGAGCCTTAATTTATAAAATGTACCTTCGATTCAAGCCCAAACTCCAATTTGTGTGGTGTTCTGGGGCAAAACCCCACTATTTATGGATACTACAGACTCTGTGTTTAAGCTAGAGACATGGGAATTTACTGGAGTATGTATATGTGTATACTTTTTAATGAAAAACCAATATTGCAAAACCAGTTAAAAAGTGAAAAATGTTGCCATTTCTGAATGCAAGCCCCCAGGAAGAGCAGAGTTTGAACAGAGTATACCTCATGTGATATGTGATGGGTGCATGTGATTTTAAACAAATGTGTACCTGTGCAAATATGTATTTGGGTCAAATATAGATTTGTGGGCAAACTGACCAGGGGAGGATCCTCTGACCCATAAAACCTACAGCATCACTCTGACTCACATTTCCTTCCCCCAATCATGGGAGAGGGGAGAATTGGGCCAATGACAAGTAGAAAGGGGCAGGCTTAGCTAGGCCCAGGCACACACCCACTTTCAAAACACATAAAAAGAGACTGCTGGGACAGGTAGGGAGATTCAATTCCATTTGCTGCGGAGCATGCTGACCGACGACTTCACATCCAGAGATCCAGACTTCAAATCCATCAATCTCCAGAACCTGTAGCAGTACCCAGAAAGCAGAGCAGTATCCAGAATCCAGAGAGGCTAGACCAGCAGAGCAGAGCTGACCCAGATCCCTGTGAAGTGCCGAGACCAGAACCGGAGTCCAGTCCAAAACCTGACCAGATCCGTGGCGAGGCCTATTTCAAAAATATATTGTGAGTATCTAGCAGAACTGTGCAGAATCAATCTCTTAGTTAAAATAATCTAATCCAAACTATTTTAATCTAACCAGAACTGCCTCCTAGAAGTTGTCACTTGTTATTTTGCAAAGCTGTCACCTGTCATTTTCTAGCTGCAAGCTGTAACCTGTCGCTTTGAACTTTTAAAATTTCAAATCCGAAAAACAACCTTCACAAAATCGTTCATAACTCCGTAACCGTTTGGGCTAGGAACTTGGTTTAACTTTCCTCTGAAAGCTTAGAATCACACCTTTCCAACAAGCCTAGACTTCCTACTCCTTATACTTTCTCCGCAATCACGATTCACGCATTCGCGAATTTGCAGCGATTTGCGATTTGGCCCGATTTCTTTACTGTAAAAATCAGCAGCTTTTGCCTGAACTGCTCAAATTTCATTTGCCTCTTAAGAACCATCCCTGAATCATTGCTAGAGTGAGCCTGAACTCATATTAACTAGATACCACTCACCCTGAACCTCCTGAAGGGAATTAAAAGCATTTTCAGCATATTTCTCACTGCATTGTCACCATATTCAAAGCATTTTGCCTGTGTTTCAAAACTCCTATTGTTGTATAAGCTGCTGAGGGGGAATTGAACTGAATTCTATTTGATTGCATTTCTAAGAACTGTGTGCTCTCCTCTTCATTTCCTTACATTGCATAAGGGGGGGAGTGGATTGCCAGAGAAAAGTGATTACATTGTTTTGTTGAAATCATATTGAGCATTTTCTGTATTGCATTTTCATTCAACATTGCATCCATCTGAAACTAGATAAAGCATTCTCTACCACCTTATTCTTCTGTTCCTATTCCCAAGCGTGCTACCTCATCCTTTATACTACTCCTGGGTAATCAAATCAGTTTATTAGTAGAACATTACCCATTGTTGTTAACTGCTCATGTTCTGAAGTGTGACATTAATTATTAATTTATTATAAAGTGTGATATATATATATTGTTTACATTCTCAAATAAACCGTTTAAACTTGCAAAACAGAAATACTTCTTGGCTCAGTGGGGTCAGGGGGGTTCCAAGAGAGGGGTGTTATATAGGGGTAGTCATCCAGAACTCATGAACTGGACATAAAGATATATCAATAAGGGTTTCCATTCAGTATCCCAGACTAGGCATTGACTTAGCTGTAGTGCTGGATTGAATCCTCTTACAGTCCGGAAAATGGTTTTGAGAGTAATTGGTCCACTGAATTCATTTTCGGCAACAGTGACACCTGTTAATAAGCATGTATATGTAGATGGGATCATGTAGTCGTTGTTAGGTATGCTCTTCCATAACACATAAGTATAATTAGTCGGTACTAGACACAGATAGCATCTGCAATTATACACAACTCTGCTGTACTTATCATCGACCAGTACAGTTGAGTATAATTGCCGATGTTATCTATGCATGCGTTAACACACATGCCCATTAGCAAATGTGACACCAGCCACACAGTACGTATTGCAGCTTGTTTGGCAAATTAGTACTTATGGAAGAAATGAGGCAAGTTTGTTCTGTTAATACTGTTCTAAAAAAAATATTGTTTAGAATGTAGGGAGATTTTTCTGACTGCATGACACAACCCCTCCTAAGCACTGTGGGAGCAATGGTGAAGATTAGAAAGAAGGTATTCGGATGTTTGAAAGACAGTGGGATTTTACAGCAGTAAAACAAATTACTGTATACCATTCAACTGGAAGATACCAGAGCATCATGAGGTAAGTGGGAACCAGCACCCAATCCTATCCTTCGAAAAACAGTTTCCAAATGGACAGGTTTGCTTCCGTTGAAACATAAGCAGGCCTTTTTGCATTATATGTATGACTTTCCATTTTCACATGCCACCCTCTCAGCTAGTCATAGATGCCATTCTGTAGTCTGTACTGTTCATCAGATTTTCCCCCACCTCATTGATCCCCACAAACATGGGCTTCTTTTAAAAAATAATTTAAACAAGATAGCTGTGTGACTTCTTTACTACAGATGAACACAAACAGAGTTGGAGTGCCCTGAGCACCAAACCCTACAAAAGACTCATGCTAGCTCACCTCGTTCTGGAGAATGGTCACTGCAATGAACTCCTTCGCAGGCTATAGGAAATCCAAATCCCGGAAGGTGCACTGTGGAGGTTGAAGTCTGATGTTTTTAGTTGCACAATTGCCCTGGACTGGTTGGATTTGTTCATGTATGGTGTTGCTGATGGTCTGTAAAGAGAAAGCGAGAGACTGATCTGAGAAAGGGCAACATAGGCTCAGAGCAGTATTAGAATGGTTTTCACACGTGATGGAGCGAGAGTTAACTGCTTGTAACATTGAAGCTGCACCAGAATAATCCTTAGTACAATGTGTAAAGAAAGTACCAGCAACTACCACCATGTGCCAGTCATCAGTTGTATAACGCTGCATTATATATATTTTTGTAATGTTTTCGTTCTGGGGCTTTAAAAGTGAGCTTTGCGGAGCTCACATTATTACAAAATTAATTTGCTGCAGCCCTTCAGGCACCCGATTTATAAGCACTCTGCGTGTCCTTCGCTGAAGTCCTGTTAAAAACAGCATTGGCAAAGCCACTGAGATCCTGTTCAAACACAAGCATTGACAAAGCCAACATTTTGGCCTTGTGCATACGGTGTAAGCTTCTGCCAGGCACTGCTATTAGATCATGATGCCCAGGATCTTGCACCATGTTTCTTGCTTCTACAACAACGGGTAGTTAATTCTGCTACAGCTGTGCCTGGCAAGTGTAGCTGTGCTACAGCTGTGCCTGGCCACAACAAGGGATGAAGGGGTGAAGGTAGACAGATCAAGCACAACACAAGGCAGTGAGCCGAGGTCAAAGGGGAAGGTGGGTAAACAGCAAGAAGAAGAAGCACAGGCTGACAGTTAAATACCAGGGGTGCAGATAAGCAAGAAGGAGAAACGGCAAGTCAGAGACCTGGTTGTAGATCAGAGAGAAGAGGGGCAAGGGGGTAACAAAGAACGTGGAGGACAGAAGGCAGGGAAGGGGGGAAATCAAGGAAAGTGGTGCAAAAGTCAGATCAATGGATGCAAATAGGTGCAACATTGCACAGCCCAGGAGGCAAAGTATCAACCAGATGGTAAACAGCAGAAAGGGCAGTCAGCTAAGTAGGGTGAAGGGGTAGTATAGTGCAGGGTTGGGAAATCAGCGTTTTTCATGACCTTTGAATGACGGCATCAGGCACCTCTTAAGTAGATGGATACTTCTATCACTCCATTAACACTACCTGCGGTCCCACCTGCCGCACAACCACCGATTATGGGGTGAAGTGGACACGGACACACATAGGGACACACACGGACACAATATAAACTCCCATTGTGGCTGCTTTTTTGGGAGACGGGTAAAGTCATACATACACTTGGTTTGTGGCGTTGGCGAGGTTCAGTGGAAAGGGGTAGGATAGGCAGATTGGCCATTAAACAGAGCAGGCTGTGTCGTGCTGCACACACACTTCAAGGGCTGACTCGATGCGTTGGATCGTTAATCCATCAGGTTCGGACAGACATTTGAGCAATGAGTGTTTCTTTTTCAGTGGCAGGCTTCTAAGCAGAGAGGCATTCACAGTGATGTGTGTAAGAATGTATTTATAAATAAGCATACCGATTTATTTTATTAATTTTTCCATTTACAGAGTGCACTAAACCCCGAGGCCTCAAGGTGCTGTTATAGAAACCAGTTACTCACAAAGCAGCGTGTGTACATAAATCAAACGCCTGAACGACGAATCAGCTATACTCTGATGAAGGGCCTGCTCTTTGTTAAGTGCATAACATTTTAATGGGAAGCTGATGGTTCATTTGAGTAATCGTTATTTACGGACAGACCCCAAAAGGTTTTTCAATGTGTATGATGAGATAAGAACTGTCATTGGCGCACTTTTCTTGCGAAAGCCTACACAAAGTTCCATTTAGCTAGACAAATATGTTCCTTCTTTAAAAACCAGTTACAATGGGTGACAGAAAAACAGTGTTCAACTGTCTTTTTTACTTTCATGCGTGCTTGTTGGATGCCCCAAAAAGTATTTCATTCTTTGTGAACCAGGTGACCTTACCACACACAGGGCCTGCTTTACAAAGCCTTTTTAAATGGGGTTTTCCATTCAAAAACGCATCTGTACATCAGGCCAACTACACTTTATTGTGTCACCGAGTTGGAACGTCTTGTTATGATAGCCTGGCCTTTAGAGCATATGATAAGATATTTTATGATATGGCATTTATAACGCGCCTATACAAAATTGTTTCAAGGCGCGAAATGAAATGAAACATGCTGTGGTCAAACATATCAGTGAGTGCAAACAAAATCTCAGTATAATGGTATATTATTAAGGCATCAACTTTGAATTTGATCTGTCACCCAAATGCGACCATCTCTCAAAGGTGCTCATCAATCAAGGACTAGGTTTGTCCTAATTTGGCACCAGCTTTGTGATGTACAAATAATGGCAGGATTTGAGTACTCCCGATTTGTGCATGCAATGCAAAGTGAAATGATAGTGTTTGCCAAAGAACAAACACTTTGGTTAAGCAGTGAATTGGGTATGCTTCCACACAACACTCCAGTTTGTTGTTATGCCTGATTTGCTGGAGGTTCTCCTCTTTGCCTCTTTTTGTTTCACAGGGTGGGCCCTGCAAGAGACATCATGGACACTGCTGCGGGTGGGTGGGCACAGCTTTCAACCGAGAAAAGGCTACATGAGCTTAATCTTTTATTGCGATCCAGTTTAATGAAATGCTTTCATTTTTATCTTGCCACAGGTACTGTTTTTTTTGGCTTTGAGAAGTGCAGGTACGCATTTAAATAAAAAAAAAGGAAGTGCAGATATCAGGGCGGGGTAGGGCAGGCCAATTTAAAGCACTGCCAATGAAGATGTATACATCAGAGGGAATGATTTTGTGATTAAGTAATGTACTCCATAATGCATGCGCTGGGGTGAAACTAGACAAAAATGTCGGGGTTAACACTTGAAAGGTAGGGGTAGGGACCAGTGGTCGAAGTGTACAAAAAGAATTAGTGGAACTATGTTCCCAGCTGGCCTGCCCCTGCTCACCACAAACCCCATCGCCACCCCCACCCGATCCTGCGCAAAATACGTCACCAGCCAGGTCGAGACTCGAGTCAGCAAAAACGATACTTTTGGTGAGGTTTAGGGCCGGGGGTAAAGCCCAATCTGCTCAATGGTTGTTGCGCCACTGGACACGAGCACCGCTCTTGGCAATAGAGTCCAGCCTGACGATTATTTCAAAAGCACTTTACAATACAAAATAATGGCCTCCTGTCTGGGATCTGACATTTTTTTTATTACATATTACCAATAGTGCACGATTAACACCCAATACTTCAGCCCGCAGAAAATTACATTAACTAAAGTGTGGCTAACGACCCACCCATACCTGCGTAAAGTCATTGCGACCAGGTTTGCTTAAAGCCACAATTATTGTTCAGAAGTCCAAAACAGGAACCATTGACCACCTAGGCGGTACATTTCCAAAGCTGCCGACGAACCGGCGATTCAAGCGAAGGGAATTGCTTGATTACCCCGGTCAGAATTTAAGAGGCTGTGGGAAAGAGATACAGTGACCATTTACATGCTGTCATTGTTGGCGATTGCCTCATCATGTGCCGGCCTCCAAGAGCCTCACGTCTTTTGTTGTCGGTTAACGAGGTGAATGTGCCAGGCCTGCGTCAGACAACGCTATGCAGGACACACATCAACGTCAGTGGCTTTTCATAGGTACATGCACTTCTTGTGCCGGGTTTTTAGAGGAAATGATGTGAGGGAGCTGTTGGGACATGCTGCTGTGCTGCACGCGCACCACATTTCAGAGGGTGGGTGTGTGTGCTGCTGACAAAGAAGGTGATTGCAGCAGGAAGTGATTCTAAACTCAGCCTGACCTCAGTGAATCACACCGCTGAGCTGCCTTCCTTTCCAGCCGCGGCCCGCGACCCAGCATCATGCTAATTGTGCCATTTTATATTTTCTGCATTTTTTCCGAAATAAATGCCGAAAATATAAAACGGAACAATTAGCATGATGCGGGAGTGGTCGCGGGCCGTGGCTGCAGTATGGGCAGTAGCAGCGCACGCCTGCCTGACCTGGCCCACCTGGGCTTTGCGTACTGGTCCGGTGTGGCCCAAGGCAAGGCCCTTGGGCCACGGCACAGACCGGGGTTAAAAGTAGACCCAGGCTTCCCCGGCCTTGGTGGTAGCGGTCGGCTCGCTACAACCAACGCTCGCCCCAAGTTGACGGCAGTCAGCTCGGCAGCAACACTGAACGACGTGTAGGCACTGGTAGTTTAGCCTTGGTGATGTCTCTTTTGTTTCTGGTCTGGGTGGCGGGGGCAGGTTCTTGTTTGGGGCAGAGGTTAGTGGTTTTGATTTCGAAGAGGATTGTGTGATGGTCTGACCATGCACAAGGAGTGTTGTCCTTGAGGTTGATGCAGCAGTTAGATTCAGCTAGCCAGTCGAGGGTTCGCCCTTTGGAATGTGTGGGTTCCGTGATGTGATGGGAAAAGCCTTGGTCAGATAATGTGTTAGAGAGATCTAGCGCTGAAGGGTCATTAGGGTCTTGGAATCCAAGATTGAAGTCACCAAGTAGGATGATCTGTGATTTGGTTTTGGCTTTATCGGCTATGATGGACATGAAGTCATCTGAGAAGGTGGATATGGGTCCAGGTGTTACGCTCACCTGTTATCCACGGGGACGCCACCCAGCCCTGGTTGGATGATTTGCACTCTCGAACCCTCTCCCGGTCCCTTGGTAAGGCCTCTGGTTAAAGATGGCTCTGCAATATAGGAGAGCTGGATTCAATGCCAGATTGACTTTATGTTTTCCCACCTCCCTTGGCCTCAACTCCTTCCTCCCCCTTGGACCTTCTCCTCAACTTAATATTGTAAAAGGTGGATTCTGTGTCCTGCTCCTCGTGGCAGGGGCGCGTAGATGTGGGGGCGAGCAGCGACCAAGTTACTTCACTGGTGCAAGCCCACTGTGGGAATCCAGGCCTGCTGCGACTCAGTAGGTTTGCTGCTTCACAGTCTTAATATGCAGTTCTTATGTTCCTTTTATTTCGAATAATAATGTCTTGCTTCTTTCCTTTTAGGTATGAAAAGGTATTTTGGTGTTGTCATGCAGTTTGAAGATGAGCAATGGCCAGGAAGGTGAAGGCGCGGTATGCGCGATGCTGTCCGGTGAGTAATGTGCGATGCGCAGCGCTGTTTCACCTTTTATATTGCTAACGTGTGTCTTTTCTCTCCTTGCAGGTCGCGATGTTCCTCGCCGAGCGCCATGATGTTCCAGCAACGATACTGACCAGGGGATGACTACCCAGGTAAGAATTGTGTGGCTTTCTTCGTTCAGGATGAAACGTGAGTAAACGCTTATTAACGCTGTCTTTCTTCCTCCTCTTTCCAGGTTATGGTATTCCAGGATGCATGCGGTGCCGGATGATAGAGTTAGTACCTTCAGGTGAGTGGAAGTAAGTCGGCGATGGATTGAAGACTGGATACTATTCCAGGTAAGTTTCGTAGTGTTCTTTCTCTCTCTGCAGGTCCTTGGTTTCAGGTAAGCTGGCATTAAAGAACTGGACACGGTGAGCGTTACGCTGCCCACAGCAGAATAACATGAAGCGTGTTCTGCTGTTTGGGTGTGGTTTAAATAGTCTCAGGTAAAGTAGTCCAGGTAAAGTAGTCCAGGTTAAATAGTCCCAGGCCTGCCCCTCCCAAAGTAGTCCAGGTAAAGTAGTCCAAGGCCTGCCACACCCAAAAGACTAGACCGCATAGCTCAGTTCCTTGTAACTGCTTTAAGTCTACTGCCAAAAAATGGCTTCACTGCCTGGATTAATGACTCCCTGTCCGCTCACCTGGTACCTCTCTCTGAAAAACTCACAGCAAATATGAGACAGCAACTTAAGAGCTCATTTCATTGTATATATATAAGATGGCCGAACGCAAATGTAGAGGCAGTACATCTCTGTAAGTTACCTTGTTGATGTTTACTAATGTGTTCTGTGTTAAAGGAGCTCCCATAACAGGGTGGAGCTACTGTGAACAAGCCACAGGAGTGTGGTGAAATGCGTTAGTCAGCCTCCTTGCGACTGGGAAACCGTTTTTTATTGTTAGATTTATCTAAATAAAACTTGAACTTTTTAAAAGCCAAATTGATTGCTGTGCAGCCGTCCTCTGTTGGATCTCTCTGAGTGAACTGTTCTGGTGAGCAATTGTTGCTGGACATTTTGGATTTTCGTCTGTTGATGGGAGTGCAGCTTACTAAAGTAAACAAGACTTTGTGGTCTTGATTCGCATATATATATATATATATATATATTTCAAAAGAAGGAGGAAAAGGCGAACCGCACTCCCGCAGGCACATAAACTAGTGCCAAGTTCAAAAATGGTCGGACAAAACACACCGGACACAGTAGAAAAATTACTGATGTCTTTAATGTTTTACAAAATTTAAAAAAATGCATCGTGCAGAAATAAATGCACAACACATGAGCAGCACATAGAAACAAAGCAACAGCAGGACGCCTAGGTATAGCAGCCTGCAAACAACGCGTTTCGCGCTATACTGAGCGCGTGATCACGTGATCGTGTATATATATGCCCATTGTTGACCTCATTCTATTGTATATATTCTGTACTTGTATTTATTTGCATACTGTATATTCCTCTATTGAGGCACTGCCATATGTAACGTGTAACCTCACATGCGCCCAGCTGCCCACAGGCCAGGTGAGCTATACAAATGAATAAACAATTAAACAAACAATTAAACAATTAACTGAGCTATGTGTGTGCCTCCATGTTGGCTGAAGCCCCCAAGTTAAATAGTCCCAAGTAAATAGTCCTATTCTAATGTTGGTCTTCATGATGGTTATGAGCCTGGCACCAAAGGCACCAGGACTGACTCCAAGAGAGTCTTGGATACGTTTTTAAGGCCTTTGACCTGGCCCTAACTGGAAGGCTGACTTGCCAGTGAGGGCCAGGGTTAAGGGTCATGACACCGGGTGGTCTATAAATGAGGTGCAGTGTGGCCGTTTGATTGGGGGAGATAGGGAGTTTGACCATGAGAAGTTCTGCGGACGGGATTTGTTGGCTGTTAATGCTTCTGATACCGATGGAGATTTTATGGATGAATGCGACACCTCCGCCTTTAGTTTGGTTCGTATTGCGGTTGCATCTGATGATAGTGTAACCGGCGGGAATGGCGAGCGAGACTAGAGGTCCTGAAGCGTTATGTAGCCAGGTCTCGGTTATGGCCATGAAATCAAGGTCATGGGTTATAATGCGATGAGCGATGTCTAGGGCGTGCGCAGGGAGTGACCTGACATTAATCAAGCCACCTTTGACTGACTCCAAGAGAGTCTTGGATAAGGTTTTAAGGCCTTTGACCTGGCCCTAACTGGAAGGCTGACTTGCCAGTGAGGGCCAGTGTTAATGGTCATGACAGCACTCCCCCCCAAGACCCCTCTCACGGTGGCACTTCTCCTGGTCCTGGTTTGGCTGGGTAATTCTGATGGAACCTTTTAATTAAGCAAGGTGCATGGATGGTGTATTTTGAGTACAGGATATCCTTTATTTCAAACTCTGGTTCTCCGTCAACTAATATTGGTTTTGGTGGTGTTGTAACCTGAGTACCAGGTTTTACTGATTTCAGGAGTGATACGTGAAACACAGGATGAATCTGCATAGTGGGTGGTAGGGCTAATTTAACTGCCACTGGATTTATTATGGATTCAATAGAATAAGGTCCCAGATATCGGGGGCGAAAGGTCCAATTCCCTTTTATGGGCACATATTTTGATGCTAACCAGACCTTGTCTCCAATTTGATAGTCGGGGGCTTTACTACGATGTTGGTCAGCAAATTTCTTTTGTCTGTTCTTGGCTTGGAGTAAATGTTCTGCTGCTTCTTTAAAGGCCTGGGAAATAGTCGTATGTAGGGTTTTAACCAATGGCATTTCCAAAGGGGTTGGGAGATTCCATTCTGAAGTACGTGGATGTCTACCATATATAGTGTAGAAAGGGGTTTGTCCAGTGCTGGTGTGTAATGAATTATTATAGGCATATTCAGCTATCCTTCCAATTTCTTTCCATTTGATGTAACATGCAACGTAAGTATTGCTCGAGGGTTTGGTTTGTTCTTTCTGTTTGGCCATCTATTTGGATTGAGGTGACTTGTGGATAGTCAAATGTCAATTTGGGCCATTGAACAGCATTTCCTGCAGAAGTTGGATATGAAATGACTACCTCGATCTGAGATCAAAACCGATGGAAAGCCATGTAGCCGTACGATTTCCTCCAAGAATACTTTTGCTAAACTGGATGCATTTGGAACACCCTTAAAAGGAGTAAAGTGTGCCATTTTAGAGAACAAGTCTACAATTACTAAGATGGTGTTGAATTCTTTACTGGGTGGTAGATCTGTAATGAAATCAAGGGACAGTGTGTGCCATGGTGCGGGAGTAATTTCCAATGGTTGGAGAAGACCAGCTGGTTTCTGCTTTTGGGACTTGTTTTGTGCACACACACCACAAGATTGGATACATTGGATGATGTCTTTACGCCATGTGGGCCACCAATAGTTTCGTTTTACTTTAGCTAGAGTTTTGGCAATTCCAGGATGACCTTCAATCAGGGAGTCATGATAACCCGAAGTAACCTGTCTTTTAAATCTTTACTTGGCAGGTATAGACGGTTCCTAAAATATGGTAACTGGTCTTTAATGGTGTAATGTTCTCCTTGAGTACACCTCTCTTGTGAGAGAGTGGGATCCATTAAGAGTTGGATCTTGTTTTGGAGTTCACCCTGTGTCAATGTTGTCATTAGACCCAGGAGCTTGTCTTCTGGAATGATGGCTACTGGATCTGGAGTTATGTATACCTTTTCATCAACACCCATGCGGGACAAGGCGCCTGCCTTTCCGTTTCGGACTCCTGGCCGGTAGGTGATCACATAGTCATATTCAGCGAAGAAAAGAGCCCACCACAGTTGACAGGATGATTGAGCCTTTGCTGTTTTAGGTATTGCAGGTTTCGATGATCAGTTATGACCGTGACAGTATGTCTAGCACCAAGGAGATAGTGTTGCCATGCCTTGAAAGCTGATTTTATAGCCAAGAGTTCTTTGTTTGTGATAGCATAGTTGAGTTCGGGAGGTGAGAATTTTGATGACCAGAAGGCCACAGGGTGTAACTGGCCAGTTCCTGGGTCCCTTTGTGAGAGCCATGCTAGAGGCATCTGTTTAAACTAAATAAGGGAGGTCTGTGCGAGCATGCCGTAGAACTGGAGCAGAAGTGAATTTTTCCTTAAGTTCTTGAAAGACCTTCTCTGCTTATTCGGTCCAATGGAACTTTTTATTGTTTTTTCGCAATAGTGATGTAATTGGATGCACTATTTGGGAAAAATCTGGGATGAATCGACAGTAAAAGTTTGCAAAGCCTGACATACTCTGGATTCCTTTAAATTAAGTTGGTGATGGCCAGTTAAGAATGGCATCTATCTTGTGCCTATCCATTCTGATACCTTTTGGTGTGAGGATAAAACCGAGGAACTCCACTTCAGTGACATGAAAAGAGCATTTTTCGAGTTTAGCATACAGTTTATGTTGGCGGAGTTTAGTAAGGATGGAGCGGCCATGCCTGACATGGTCTTCTTTTGTAGCAGAATACACTAAGATGTCATCAATGTAAACCAGGGCGCAAACATCAATTAACTCCTGCAAAACATCATCCATAAAGTACTGGAATGCAGCGGGAGCATTGCAAAGGCCAAAAGGCATTGCCTGGTATTCATACAAGCCATATTTGGTACGAAAGGCGGTTTTCCTTTCGTCTCCTTTCTTCACTCGAACAAGATGGTACGCCCCCCTAAAGTCCAGTTTGGTATAGATTTGGGCGTCTTTGACTTGATCCAATAATTCGGGAATAAGGGGCAGTGGATAACTTTTTTTTACTGTGATCTGGTTTAATGAGCGATAGTCGATGCAAGTCCTCAAATCTCGTTCCTTCTTTGGTACGAAGAATAAGGGACTGGCTGTCGGTGATTTCAATGGGCGGATAAATCCATTTGCCAGGTGCTGATCAAGATAAGATTTCAAATGGAGGTTTTCTGGTTCAGTAAGTGCAGAGATTCGGCCACAAGGAATTTGCGCACCAGGAATGAGGTCGATCTGACAATCGTAGGGCCTCTGCGGTGGTAGAGTATTGGCTTGTTCTTTCTGAAACACGTCTTGAAAATCTTGGTATTCATTTGGTAGAATACTAGTCACACCTAGTACAATCGCCGCCGTACTGGGAGTAGCAGATGTACATAAGTCTGTTTTCCCCTTTTCTTGGTAATAACTGTTGCAAGCACAATCATCGGAAAAGGCCAACTTCTTGGCACGCCGATCTATAAGAGGGTTGTGAGCTACCAACCATGGCATCCCTAAGATTAGTCGAAACTGAGGAGCTTTGATGAGATAGAATGCAATAGATTCTCTGTGTCCATCCTGGCACAGTAGGGTTAGTGCTGCTGTACATTGGGTTACTGGTCCAGAAGCTATTTCTGTCCCATCAACAGTAGTAACTTTTTCAGTAGTCGACTTAAAGCATAAGGGAAGCCCCATCTCTGCTGCCAGATCATGGTCTACATAATGCCAAACTGCTCTGCTGTCTATGTATGCTTCGACAGCATGCCTCCGAGACGGTTGTTGGTGATTGATCAAAATTTCTGGTAATGCAAAGTGTGAGGTCTGTGGCTCATCCTTCTCACTCAACAAGCGGACCTCTACGCTTGCCAGGCTTGGTAGTTTTCCGACTCCTTGTTATTATCTTCCTTCTCTGTGGCTCCAACAGTTCTCCTTGGTGGTTTCACTGGACATTCTTTGAGGAAGTGGCCTGATTTTCAGCAATATAAGCATAGTTGCTGTTGCCTTCTCTTGTCTCTTTCAGTTTTAGTTAAAGGGGGCCGTACACCTCCGATTTGCATGGGTTCTACCGTGTTTTCCAATGTACGTGGAACATTATCCTTTGACCGGACAAACACAGCTCTAGTGTCTAACCTTATCCGGTCCGCTTTTTGGTCTTGTAATCTGTGATCTAATTGCACCACAAGGTTGATGAATTCTGCACAGTCTTTAGGTGGGTTAACCACTTGAGCAAGGACATCCTTTAGTTCCCCTCGTAGACCCCGATGAAATAGTGTGGTCAATTGTTCCTCAGGCAACCCAGCTTCAACGACTAGTCTGTTAAATGTTGCTATATATGTAATCAAGTCTTGACTTCCTTGACGGGCTGACAAAAGTTTGTTGTCTAATGCTTGGCCTTGGGTATGAATAGCAAAGAGTTTTTCCATTTCCATCTGGAAACTCCCAAAGTCATGTAACAATGGGTTATCCTGACTTACAAATGGTACCGACCAATCCGCAGCACTGCCACTCAGATATGACAAGACAAAAGCAACCCGCGCTTGGTCGTTAGGAAAAGCCCCAGGCCTGCAAAGGAAAGGAAGATGGCACTGGTTCATGAACGTTGCGTACTTCTTGGGGTCCCCTGTAAATCGTTCAGGTGGAGCTAAAGGAACTGCCCCAGGAAGGGTTATTTGTACTGGATTGGTGGATGAAGTTGGTACAGGTGCTAGTTGAATGCTACCAGGCAATGGGGTCTGTCCTGCCTGTGATTGGAGCAGTTGTCTACTTATTTCGTCAGTACGATCCTCAGTAACAATCAAATCCCTCCTAAGAGCGTTGGTTTCTTGCCTGGCTGAATGTACTTCAGCGCGTACTTGTCCTAACAACTGAGCTAACTGGTCAATCTCTGAAGCCTCCATGACGCCCATGTGGATAATATTATTGAGGCTTCGTGATCTGTACGCTCACCTGGTATCCACGGGGACGCCACCAAGACCTGGTTGGATGATTTGCACTCTCGAACCCTCTCCCGGTCCCTTGGTAAGGCCTCTGGTTAAAGATGGGTCTGCAATATAGGAGAGCTGGATTCAATTCCAGATTGTCTTTATGTTTTCCCGCCTCCCTTGGCCTCAACTCCTTCCTCCCCCTTGGGCCTTCTCCTCATCTTAATATTGTAAAAGGTGGATTCTCCGTCCTGCTCCTTGTGGCAGGGGCGTGTAGATGTGGGCAGTGAGCAGCGACCAAGTTACTTCACGGGTGCAAGCCCCCTGTGGGAATCCAGGCCTGCTGCGACTCCGTAGGTTTGCTGCTTTACAGTCTTAATATGCAGTTCTTAAATTCCTTTTATTTTGAATAATAATGTCTTGCTTCTTTCCTTTTAGGTATGGAAAGGTATTTTGGTGTTGTCATGCAGTTTGAAGATGAGCATGGGCCGGTAGGCGAAAGAGCGGTGTGCGCGATGCTGTCCGGTGAGTAATGCGTAATGCGCAGCACTGTTTTGCCTTTTATATTGCTAACTTGTGTCTTTTCTCTCCTTGCAGGTCGCGATGTTCCTCGCTGAGCACTGTGATGTTCCAGCAATGATACTGACCAGGAGATGACTACCCAGGTAAGAATTGTGTGGCTTTCTTCGTTCGTGAGGAAACGTTGGTAAACGCTTATTAATGCTGTCTTTCTTCCTCCTCTTTCCAGGTTATGGTATACCAGGATGCATGCGGTGCCGGATGATGGAGTTCGTATCTTCAGGTGAGTGGAACTGAAGTCGGCGATGGATTGAAGACAGGATACTATTCCAGGTAAGTTTCGTAGTGTTCTTTCTCTCTCTGCAGGTCCTTGGTTTCAGGTAAGCTGGCATCAAAGAACTGGACACGGTGAGCGTTACGCTGCCCACAGCAGAATAACACAAAGAGTGTTCTGCTGTTTGGGTGTGGTTTAAATAGTCTCAGGTAAAGTAGTCCAGGTAAAATAGTCCCAGGCCTTCCACACCCAAAGTAGTCCAGGTAAAGTAGTCCCAGGCCTGCCACACCCAACAGACTGGACCGCATGGCTCAGTTCCTTGTAACTGAGCTATGTGTGTGCCTCCATGTTGGCTGAACCCCGCAAGTTAAATAGTCCCAAGTAAATAGTCCCATTGTAATGTTGGTCTTCATGATGGTTATGAGCCTGGCACCAAAGGTGCCAGGACCGACTCCAAGAGAGTCTTGGATAAGTTTTTAAGGCATTTGACCTGGCCCTAATTGAAAGGCTGACTTGCCAGTGAGGGCCAGGGTTAAGGGTCATGACACCGGGTGGTCAATAAATGAGGTGGAGTGTGGCCGTTTGATTGGGGGAGATAGGGAGTTTGACCGTGAGAAGTTGTGCGGACGGGATTTGTTGGCTGTTAAAGCTTCTGATACCGATGGAGATTTTATGGATGAATGCGACACCTCCGCCTTTAGTTTGTTTGGTATTGCGGTCGCATCTGATGATAGTATAACCGGCTTGAATGGCGAGCACGAGAAGAGGCTATGTAGCCAGGTCTCGGTTATGGCCACGAAATCAAGGTCATGGGTTATAATGAGATCAGCGATGTCTAGGGTGTGCGCAGGGAGTGACCTGGCATTAATCAAGGCACCTTTGATTAGAGGTGCTTTGGGTGGGTTGTTCGGTGTTGGTGAATGTGAGGTGATGCTGCTGCGCAGAGATTGTGTAGATGGAGGGCTCTGAGGGGGGTGAGAGGGCCTCTGGGGAGCCCGGGTGTGGCGCGGTAATCTTGATCCCAGTCTTGCATTCCTGATCGTCGCTGAGCAAGGTTGGTTGGGCGTTGGCCTAGTGGCAAAATGTTCTAGCCACAGCGCAGGTGAGTTCAAGTAGGGATTGTGTGGGGGCAGGGGATGAGTCGACATGTTGGCAGGGTGTGCCATGAAGAGCATGGGTGTCATGCCAGGTGTGTGTTGGGTGGTGGGGCTGCGTACATTGGTGATGGCTATGGTGGTGAGTAGCGGAAGAAGCCAAGTGGTGTTATATGTTAGGAGAAGCAGGCACATAATGAATGGCGGGTTGGGTTTTGGTTGCAGGGTGCACATGGATAGCAGTTGCTAGGTTTGAGTTGGGCACAAGGGCTGCAAATGCTAGGTATAGGTGCAATAGGCTACAAATGCTGACAATAGGCAACACAGTGGCTAGGTGTAGGCAACACAATGGCTAGGTGTATGCAGCATAGGGCTATGCATGCTAAGCATGGGCAACACAATGGCTAGGTGTAGGCAACACAATGGCTAGGTGTAGGCAAAGCAATGGCTGGGTGTAGGCAACACAATGGCTAGGTGTAGGCAGCACAGGGCTATACATGCTAGACATAGGAAACACAATGGCTAGGTGTAGGCAACGCAATGGCTGGGTGTAGGCAACATAGTGGCTAGGTGTAGGCAGCATAGGGCTATACATGCTAAACATGGGCAGCACAATGGCTAGGTGTAGGCAACACAATGCCTGGGTGTAGGCAACATAGTGGCTAGGTATGGGCAACACAATGATTAAGTATAGGCAGCATAGGGCTATACATGCTAAGCATGGGCAACACAATGGCAAGGTGTAGGCAACACAGGGCTACACGTTAGGTATAGGCAACACAGGGCTACACATGTTGAGCTGTTTATCAAACAGGCTCACTGTTACCACTGATCAGTATGCAGTGCATGCATAAACGCAAGGCATAGTAGTAGGCTCACAATAGAATGCGCTATGTAGGAGGCGCACAATCCAGACGGACAAGTTTGGAAACCAATAAAGGCAAAGTCAGAGGGAGAGTACAGGTCTGAGGAGAGTTACCTTAGTGTTACCTTAGTATTAGGCGGCGCTCGATAGGTATACGACAATGGAACAACAGCCAATCAGTGCTCAGCAGTGTCTGCTGAACCTGGCTAGGCAGTGGGGGTCGGATCCTTGTAGCGGGCGGCCAATTTAGAGTGTACTAGGTACCTCGTGGTTTCAAATGGATGGTAGTGGGCACAGTATTGCTGCTATCAGCTGAGTGCTGCAAATGTGGAGCTTTTCTTTTCAATGCTAAAAGATATGTTATGTGCGGCAATGTGGAAGCACAAGCATTGATTTTCCAATTACTCACGCAGCGGCTGCAGCGTTTACCATTTAACATGGGAAGAGCAGGATGATTTTGTTCTGTGTACCCGCTGCTCCTGCAGGGTCAGGTGCGGCTCGGTAGAGCTCCTGCTCCACGGAGGGGCTAGGGGTACAGCTGATGGAGACGTCAGGCTGATGATCTGGGTCGTCGTGCAGGTCATGTAGAGGGGCACGGGTAGGGATGCTGTGGGGAATCCTCGGGCCGAGTTTTCCGGCGATGGCGACTGGAAGTACTGGACAGGCACGGGACAGGTAGTTTTCCTGGGGGCGTGTTCCTTAGGACAGTGCCCCGGCGTACGCCTCGCCGTCGTAGGATTGGCTGAATAAAAGCAACCATCAGCCAATCCGGAGTAGTAGCCTGAGTAGCCTGAGTGGAAGAGGGGCTACTGAAACAATACAGCGAACATGGCGAGGACGGCATGTTCGCCGTATTGTTTCAGTAGCCCCATGTTCAAGAAGTCTCTCTGTAGTCACATGAAGTTTAACATAGAAACTATTATAATCATTGATCATTTCAATTATGTATATGTATTAAACTTATTGAAACATTTTTTGGGGGGGGAATGTATAATGCACCTACTGCAATACAATTTCACTTTGAAGTGCAACAGGTATTAAAACTCAAGGAACAACTGTAAAAAAAAGATTTTTATGACCCAAGCCAACAACTACATGCTTTATAAATATGAAAGGTTGATGGAGTCCTTCAATTTTCATTGTCAAGTGTTTCAAGGCGAGACGAGGCAAGGAAGGGTAATAGAGGGAGAACAGAGACAACGATCTTACTGGGCCAAGTGAAATTGAGATTGTGCAAGTGCAGGGGAGTGGGGAGGAGAAACGTGCTGGGGAAGGGGGAGTGGGGCAGTGCCTTACATGGTATCAAAACAATAACAAGAAGTGCGGCCAGCAGGTGGCAGGTGCAAGGGTAAATGCAGACAGCAGGTGTCCAAAAGTGCAGGTAGGGGGACTCTAGGGTTACAGATACAGACCCAAGTGCAAGGGTTGTCACATGCTTACTCCTGTGACAAAAATACTCATCTTTATTAACTGACGTTCATTTCCTTTTGCTGGTGCATGACGCACTCGTGCACATGTATTTTGCTTGCCTAAGCTTCAATTCATGCATGTACTGAGCTACAACAAAATAACACCAAGTAAATAAACATACATGATTTTTAACATATTCTGGTCACAAACAAGGGCCAAAGAGAAAAAAGATAAATTATTTTCCTTAGCGTAACAAGTGAGGGTGAGTGGTTCTTTATTTTTATTTTTGTTATTGTGAATTGGTTAATTTAATCAACCTTACACACACCATCAATATACATATAGACATACAATTCAATAACAACAAGTAATACCAATGGTAAATACATGTTTATATTATAAGTGCCTCTTTATTTGTCCAGACAAAATGTTTCACTTATTTCTGGTTGAAACTGTCATTCATCATTAGCAGAAAATTCATGAGAAAATCATCAGTCGTGCCCAGGAATGTTCTCTGTGTGTATGAAGTGGACGCTGTCATTTCTTTTCTCTGCTTCAGCTTGCACCTTGGGTATCCCTGAGAGGGCCCACACTATTGTATTTTCAGAACTATAATGTAAAGTAAAGAACTATTTCATAGCGCAATCTCAGCCATTTTGGTAGTCTCACTGCATATGGATCGGCTGGAAAATAATAGGGGCGGAGCTTGCATGATGGAGAAGGAGGAATGTTCGAAAACTGAGGTGTTGGCGAGTACAAGCTAAAAGTACATGAGTTCTGAGTGCCGGGTTGGTTCTACGGGATTTGGCGGTGGAACGTGTGTATGTGCTACATGCATATGATACAGCCCAAGAGCAGATAAATCACAATGTTATGGGATGTGTTAGTGGCTGATTTAAGGGAGTGTGCCTAAAATGACTAAATATGTGAGCTTTTGCATAGCCCCATTAATGCATTTATTGCTAGGCATAAAGTTGCAGAATGTGAGGTGGGCGTTCAGCGCGTACCGTCTGAGGTGGTACGGTAGTTTAGAGAGGAGTTGGTGGAGTTGTGGAGAAGAGAGAGTTTGGGATAAGTGAGAAATCATCCAAGTAAACAAATAATTTGTACAATTTTGAATCAGGCTATTTTACTCCAGTGAAGCACACACGTTTAAAATTTTTGTAAGTACATTTGGGAGCATCTGTTTCTTTTTTTAATTGGACTCATAGGACTGAGGATGAAAATGTGATCTGTACTTGAGACCAGTCGGGGGGAAGGCCCCAGTAGGAACAACAGAGGGGTAGGAGGCTCTGCATGGAAACCCAACAGCACAGACCTTTATCATTCACCACAACACTCAGATAAAAGTGTAGCACTAGACAGAAGATGCGCCAATATTCGACTCAAATCAATCATTAATGATGTCCTCAGTGATGAGAAAATCAAGAGATACAAATGGAGCAATGCTTCTGCTCAAGGGTGTGTCACTCAACTCTGTCTTTCACAACTTGTTCATAACTTTCAAATTGTCCCGGGTGGTTTTGGCCAAAACTCATTCTGAACTGGCAGTGTTTTAACCCGATAATGGGAAGTGAGTTTGTCTTCACAGTGAATGGCTGTCTGCCTCACTTAAACGCCCAGTAGAGATGTCCACAAACAGTTTTAGCAGCGAGGCCAATGACACAACGATAACAGATAGAGAATTAACTTCCTAGCCACCTTGACAGGGTTGATCCACAGTTATAGGCGGTGTGCAAACCTAGAACCACTGTTGAGGAATCTGGTCCCCCGTGCTCACGGTCTCAATTCCACACAGTTCACAAGCACAAATATTCGTTCATGCGCCTAGAATTGCATCAGTGACAGTGTGAACTACACAGAATTGCACACACTCACTCCAGAAGATGACAGGTTTTCCCATAACAATAGCATCTACTTCTGCTGCAAACATTTCACTCTTTACCTTAACTGACGTTGAAGATTTGAAGGGGAATGGGTGTGTTGGGGTGGACAAGAGAAGGGAGAAAGAGAAGGAGATTGAATATCCAAAATCTATTTTTTTATTTTTTATTAATCTAGCTTGAGGAAACAGCTACGCAGAGGAGAAGACTGCTATGAAGACCAACAGACAATTTAGCAGGCGCTGTTCAGTTCCACTGTTGCAGTCTGTGATCAGCTTGGATTCCACTCTTGTACCTTCACGACACTCATCCTAGCTCAGCTAACTGATGCCCTCGTGTCCACGGGCCATAACAGAGGCACAGGCCACCACTAGCTGGCAGCCACTGGAGGAGGTGAGGCCGTCAATGCTGCACACCGATGGCCTTCTCTTGGACATGCATTCCCTGGTACGGGGCCTTGCCTGACCCCAGTCCTGCTAGTTGGAGATCAGTGCCAGCCCAACACACTTAACACCAACCAGACTGCATGCCTTGCCCGGTTCAGAGGTGCAACGATGATAACAGTTGAAGGTACCCAACACAGTACCCAGTGGGCAGTCAACATTTGGGAGCAAGGGGCACAAGGCATTCTAAACAGCTTTTATTTTTTATTTTATTTTATTGTGCATTTTTAAGGCACGTATACATCAATTAAATTGTGTTAGAAAGCACCCACAGGACAACAGGGAGGGAACATGGGAGTAAAATTAGATATAACACTGTAAAATAGAGGCAGGCCTACTAGGCCTTGTGAGCATTCAGAACATGCAAGTGCAGAGAGAGAGAGAGAGAGAGAGAGAGAGAAGGGGTGGGGGCCTAGTGGGTAAGTGCTAGGTGTACTACATGGGAAGTGCTAGGGAGTGGCCAGCTGTACATGCCTAGGTGGAGTGGTATACCACCAGTAAATAGGTAAGTGCAAGCATGTGGTGGAACAGGCCAGTGAGAGCCAAGGCAAAGTGCTGGGAAGGGCCGAGGCAGAAGGCGATTGGGTGTGGGAGGCCAGGACCCAGGCGGACACATAAGGGTTCTGGTCACCAATCTCAGCAGCTGTAAGGTTTAGAAGAGGAGGGAGGGAGGGAAGGAGGAGTTGCAAAGGAAGTCTTGAGGAGCTTCCAGAATTTGAGGAGATCTGGCTGAGGAAAGAGATCAGTCACCAGCTCGCTGTTTAGCCAAGCGTTTGACATACAGAGAGTTGGTGCTGGGGGAACATAAATATCTGGATGGAGAGTATTTAGTGAGAGCAAGTTGCAGATAGCATGGCCCCGGCCCCAGACAGCCTTGTGGATGATGCAGAGGGATTTGAATTTGATCCTTGCAGCAACCGGGAGCCAGTGGAGAGTTTATACACTGGAGAGATGCGGCCTCTGGGCTTGAGGAAAAGGGTAAGTCTCGAAGCCTTATTTTGGATTAGCTGGAGGGGTCATAGAGTGGAAGATGGTATATGAAGGAAAAGGCTATTGGAGTAGTCTAGTCTAGAGAGAACCAGAACTCGAGAGATGTTTAGATTCTGGGGGAAAGTGAGGAAAGGAAGAAATCATTTGAGGAGGTGGAGTTGAAAATGGGACTTCTTGGCATGATCCTGAATGTGAGGGATGAAGGAGAGAGAAGAGTCGAAGATGGCTCAAGGTTTCTGGCTTCAGGGGAAGGAGAAGGGGGAGAGCCCATGAAGATGGCCAGAGTGAGAGAGATGAAGAGGGAGCAGGAGTCCCAACAGGAAGGATCTCAGTCTTGCTGGCATTGAGGCAGAGATCATTGGAGGTATGCCAGGACTGGATGGTAGAGAGACAGTCAGGAATGATTGATGAAGTGAGAAGAGGATCAGAGGGAAGTTTGAAGAAGAGTTGTGTGTGTCATCTGCATAACACTTGAGGTTTGAGGAAAAGGCGGAAAAGAGGTGTGAAAGCAGGGCAAGATAGATGTTAAAAAGCCAAGGAGAAAGGTTGGAGCCCTGGGCGACGCCACATATGGTGATAGAGGAGAAAGAGCCCAGAATGTACTGGGATGGACGGTCACTGAGGAAGGAGGTCAGCTAGTCCAAAGCCCTCTCCGAGATACCTAGGGTATTGTGGGGCCGTTTTATGAGGATGGAGTGGTTGACCATATCAAATGCAGAGGAGAGATCAAGTAGAATGAGAACAGCTGGAGAGTTGGAATCAAGAGATGTGAGCAGTTCCTTGCGGGAGATCAGAAAAGCAGTTTGTGTGCCATTGGATGCTCGGAATCCAGATTGATGGTTGTGGAGGCAACCAATGAGTTCAGTGGGCTGGGTCGGTTGTGGGAAGACCAGCTTCTCCAAGAGTTTCCAAGGAAGGGGGTGTTAGATATGGGGCAGTAATTGGCTGGACAAGACTGGTCTGCAGAAGGTTTTTTCAGGCAGGGGCGCACAAGGCAGTACTAGAGGGAGGATGGGAAAGATCCAGTAGCAAAATAGTGGTTGCAAAAATCATCATGTGCTGGGGCAAGAGAGCCAATATTGTCCTTGATGGTTCTGGGGAGCAGGGGGAGACTTGTTTGGAGGAGACCTTAATGGAGCGTACAACTCTGGTGACCTCATCAGGTGTTAGAGGAGAGAAGGAGGAGAGAAAGGCAGAAGGAGGATGGGAGGCCAAAGAAGGCAGGGGGTATGGGAAGGGGAGAGGGAGAGGGACGCAAGGCTGCTCAGGGTATGACAAGTGAGGGAAGAGGTGAGGAGGAGACTGCAGAGGGGTTGGCTAGTTCTGTGCAGATTTTAAAGAGTTCAGCAGTGTTGTTAGCTGCACCCAAGACGCAAGCCTGGATGTAGGCCCTTTTCTTGGCATAGATGGTGAGTCTGTATTGCCTTTGGAGCAGGTGACAGGCCAGTTTGTCAGAGGGTGAACCTGAGGTCTGCCACTTCCGTTCCATCGCTCTGCACTTGCGTTTCAGGCCTGCAAGTTCGGAGCCGTACCATGTGTTAAGCTTGGAGGCATGCTTCAGGTGGATCCTCGTGACTGGGTCAAGAATGTTAAGGGTATTAGTAATGGCAAGATGGATATTGCTGAGAGCAGGGTCAGAAGTAGAGTCTGTAGTGGGGAGGGAGGGGGGGTGAAGGTAGATGCGAAGGCAGCAGCTGACACTGGTTTCATCGAACGGTTGTTCGAGAATGAGGTTGGCAGGGCTGGGGGAGGTGCGATCAGAAGGCCGAGAAAACCCAGGTGAGAGGAGACGAGACAGTGGTCTGACCAGGAGAGTGGAGTGATCAGTTTGGGGGAGAGTGAGAGATCAATGTGGTTGAAGGCATCAAGAGTGTGTCCAGCCAAGTGGGTAGGACCAGAGGGGAGGATGGAGAGGGAGAGCGAGGTGCAGAAGTTACAGAAGAGAGTGGATGCCATGATTGAGGAGTCAAGGTGGATGTTAAAATCACCCACAGTAAGGAGTTTAGAAGTGGTTGTGAGGAGAGAGGAGGATAAATCAGCCCATTCAGAGAGGAACCGGGTGGTCATGCCAGGAGGCCTGTAGATAGTGGCAATGGTCAGAGAGGAGGAAGGAGAGCTGACCAGCTTGCAAACCACGCTCTCAAAGGAAGAGTAGGGTTGGGTGGGTATGAGGGAAGAAGGGACCCACTTAGGGAAGATCGGAGCAACCCCATCACGGTTAAGGCAAGGATTGGAGATGATCTTATAGCCATCGGAGAAAAGGGAGTCAAAAGCAGTGACTGAGCTGGCAGTGACCCACGTTTCGGTAAGAGCAAGGATATCGAGGTCAATGCTTCAAGAAGGAGGCAGATGTCAGCAGAGTGTTTGATGGCAGAACGAGTGTGGCAAAATGCAAGAGGTCTCCACCTTTGAAGTTTTTACGAGGCGGGGAACAGGGGCATGGTACACCTGTCGGAGGAGGAGGACAGAGAGAGTGCAGGAAGAAGTAGCAAGTGTAGGAAGGAAGTTGATGAGGGACGGCAGGTGCCCGTCAAAGAGAAGGAAGTTGGGTTTAGGAACCTGAACCAAGATAGTGCCAGTGTGATAGATATTAATGATACGCCTGGATGATGCAAAGCCCGCCAAGAGGACTTCCCATTTGGTGCCACCATTAATGGAAGAGGATAGGTAATTTGAGAGTATAGAGATGAGATGAGGAGTCCACAGATCTTGGGAGGGGACAGAGAAGAGGATCTCATTGAAGACCTGTCTGGAAGTTGCGCTGACACATATGTCTTCAATGGGTAGGCCAGGGTGCATGGTCAGGATGTCTTTTTTATGTTTTCTTCTTCCAGGCATCGTAAGAGAGGAAGGATAGATGATAGTGTAGCAGTTGGAAAAGATAGCGGAAATGGTGAGTGCCATAGCAGCGGCAGAGGATATTTGATGGTGAGAGGAGTGGCTGCACAGCACAGTTCTAGCACAAACTCACCAGGCGGCCTACTAGCTGCAAAAGGACACAAAATGCAATGCAAATTGGGGTGCAAAGATGTTAAAAAACACAAACCTAAATTCAAATTTCTAAAAAAGCAACACAAAATGCCATGCAAAATGGGGTGCAAAAGATGTTAAAAAACACACACCTAAATTCAAATTTCAAAAAGGGACACAAAATGCAACGCAAAATGGGGTGCGAAAGATGTTAGAAAACACACACCTGAATTCAAATGATATAAAACACACACCTAAATTCGAATTCTAAAAAGGGACACAAGATGCAATGCAAAATGGGGTGCAAAGATGTTAAAAAACCCACACCTAAATTCCAATTTCAAAAAGGCACACAAAATGCAGTGAAAGAGGAGGTATATTAGTAAGGCAAGGAAAGGCAGAGTGAGAGGCACAGTTTTGGTTCAGAGGTTGTTAGTTGAGAAGGCAATTGAAAAGTTCATCCATCACTCATGGGTAGATCTGCAGAGAGCGTAGAGGTGCAGTGGCCCAAGTTCATGGGTTAGCAAGCTGTCAGTCCAGAGGCTGCTTCATAGTTTGCAGAGGGGAAAAAAAGTGGGGGCCCTCCTCGGCACAGACAGGCACAGTCAGGGCCTAGTTGTGGGCCTTGACTGGGGGCCGGTGTTCGTCTGCTGGCTACCGTGATTGGCTGGTAGATATGAGCAGCTGGCCCATCAATGCAGAGCTGGGGAAGCAGATGAGGCACTCTGGTGCAACGAAACAGCGGAGGACATGCTGGAAGTACCAGGCAGGCCCAAAAAAGCAGAGCCCACCAGGGTTTCACTGCAAACGTGCTCAAATGTGCACCAAAACATCAGAAGCAGCGAGGGCCTCCACACGGGCAGTCTCAATCCTCCCAAAAAAGGTAGCAGCTGGAGATCATTCACCGGCAGAGGTGCGAGAGCGAGCGCTTCAGCCCACAATGCCTGGCAAGGCTTACCTTGCTTAGTGATCGTTGGCGAGGCAGCATCAGCTGTTGCCCACAGGCTGGCAGTGACAACGAAGCTTGCATCCCCATGACGTCCAAAATCAAGGGGGAGAGCAACAGCAGAGGAAGGGGCATGTGTAGCATAAGTTAAGCACTTTGCCATGGTGAAATGCCTCCCATACTTCACGCACCATGACCCTTTCTCACCCACTTTAAATCCTTCAGGTTACTTTTGGGAGTCACCATATCATTGTGTTTCAAAAACATAAGAATGAACATGAGAGCGCCTCCAGGTCACACAATTACCAGGCGTCTGCTCCAGCTCTCAGTAAGCTCTTGCCCTCAAATAAAATAAGGCAGAATTGCTCAACCAATGGCGGTCATTATAGATGGGGAACGTAGTTTAATGTAGCCTGACAATACGAATACAAACAGAGGCAGTAGAAAGTAACAATAACTTAACACAAAACTAAAGTGGAAAATTCACTGAAATACCAATGTGCAGGGAAATATATCACCCTTTTAAAAGCATGATTCCCAAAGCTCTCTTCTACTTGGCTTGTTCTCTCAGCACCCAACAATGTCCACTGCTCTACAGAGCATTTCACATGATGCACCCATCATGCTTGTCTAAATATGTTCCTAAAAACAGAAGAAAGATATAGAATTAGAGGAACAAGAAGGAAAATTAAAGAAACAGTAAAGCTGAATGCTGACAAAAATGGAAATGAGGAAAAAAAGGAAAGTAATCAGCAGAAATACAGAAGAAAAAAAGACAGAGAAAAGGAAGCGTTAGGAAAGGAAAGAATGTGGAATAATGAGCCAGATGATGAGGAAAAAGAACAAAAGACAGTAAAAAGTAAAAGAGCCTGACAATGCAATTAGGTAGAGGGAAAATGTGTCTATGTCATTAGGCTGGAGTATGAATGGCACTGGTAAAACATTGCTGCTGGCCTTCCCTTTATGTCTTTATGTATTTTTGTATTTGTTTATTATTTGTATCGCGCACCAAACCCTGAGGTAACTGGGCGATTGAAAAACCTAGGGGTTACATACATAATAAGGCAGGCAGATTACAATCAAGTGTGGAGACAACAAGTGGGACTCTGGTTACAGGTGGGTCAGATAAAGGAGATAATGTACAGTAGTATAACTAAACAAGATGATAAACGGTAGCGTAAATAGACAGTGGTCAGATAGCATATTGATGGCATCTTAGTGAAGAGGCTTGTTGCTCAGCCAATTTTTTATATTGGCTTTAAAGGTGAGGACAGAGGGTTCCTGTCTAAGAGGGATGGGGATAGAGTTCCATCGTTTGGCAGCTTGGACTGGGAAGCTGGCTCCTCTGGCTGTTTTTAGATTGAATCTTGGTACCACCAGGTTGTGGGAGTGAGATGATCTGGTAGTACGTGTGGGTTGGTGTTTACAAATTATGTCAGCCAGGTATTTCGGGGCTGAGTTTGTGAGGCATTTGTGAGTGATGGCCAGGGTGCGTAGTGTGATTCTGTCACGGATGGTCAGCCAGTTGGGGTTGCGTCTGTGATCGGATATACGGCAGGATCTGGGAAGACTAAGTGCTGCTCTCAGAGAGTTATTCTGGAATACCTGGAGTTTATTTAGGTTGTATTCAGAAGAACCAAGGAATAATGTGTTGCAATAGTCAAGTTTAGATAAAGCAAGTGCTCTAGCCAGCCTTAGGCAGCTGCTTGTAGATAAGTAGGATTTACAGCTGTAGATCAGTTTATTAATGTAGGCCGTGGAAGACGTCACAGTGTTGACCTGTTTTTTAAGAGAGAGAGTTGAATAGAGGCAGACCCCCAGTGTTTTTATCTCCTTAGAGACGTTGATTATATTACCGTCAATGACGAAAGATGAGTATCTAGTGTCGAGTTTATTCAAGCGTCCCTGAGTACCCACAATCATTAACTCAGTCTTGTCGTCATTGAGGCAAAGACTTGGTAGCCATCCAGGCCTCGATTTCGACATAGATATTATTTAGCAGTTTGTAATAATGGTTGTAACAGCCAGTGAGGGGGATGAGGACTTGAGTGTCATCTGCATAGTTAGTGTAGATGACACCCAAGTTGTCCAGACGGTCGAAGAGTAGCTTCATAAATATATTGTATAATGTGGGTGACACACAAGACCCGTGCGGGACACCACAGAGTATCGGTGTGGGGTCTGCTGAGGCCGAGGGGGAGAAGACTCTGGTGGTTCGTTTTGATAAGAAGGATTTAACCCAGTAGGATGCATTAGAGGAGAATGCTGCCGCTATGTCAAGGTGATTGGTGAAAATGTGGGGGTCGACGAGGTCGAAGGCCGCGGATAAGTCAAGGAGTAGGAGGATTGCTAACTTACCTTTGTCCTTCGCCTCATCCATTTGGATCTTTAGATCTAAGAGGGCTGTCTCAGTTCCATGTCTGTGTCTGAAGCCTGATTGTCTAAGTCCTAGGAGTTCATTCTCCTTAGGTGCTTCTGGGTTTGCAGATAAGCCACCGATCCAGAATTTTTCGAAGGAACAGGACGGTGGTGATGGGCCTATAGTTTGTGGGGACATTTGGGTCAAGTTTGATTTTTTAATAAAGGCATAACCCAAGCTTCCTTGATGTTTTTAGGTACATGATTGGAAGAGAATGAGGAATTTATCAGTGTGGTGTTGAAGGGGGCTAGCTCCCTCTTTAATGGTGGTGGCAGGGCAGATATTGCCTTGGCAGTGGCATGATTTTAGGCTTTTTATGATGTCTGCAAGTTCCTTTGAAGTTACTTCTGAGAAGGCGAAGGGAGTGCAGGGATGAGGGGTTTTCGCTGGGTCAGGGGTGGGCTGGGAGCCGATAGTAATGCTTCATTTTTTAGCTTTGATCTTATTTTGGAGTAGAGTGATTTTATCTGCAAGGGCTTGCTGGATTTTTGTACACCACTCAACGTCTTTGTTGCAGTCTTGTGTGGGTGGTGCAGGGGATTCAAGCTCTTTTAGGATGCTGAAGAGTTCCTTAGTACTGGATTTGGCTTTAAGGATTCTGGAATTATAGGTTTCTTTTTTTGCAGAAAGGATAGCCGTTTGTAAATGGCAGAAGCTGACGTAAATGCTGTTTTGTTGGCGATGGAAGGTGATTTACGCCAAGTGGATTCAGCTGATCTTTTTGTGTTTCTAAGACTTTTTAGTTTGGGGGTGAACCATTTATTGAGGTGAGCCATGGGTTTGGCTTTCCTAAGTTTAAGAGGGGGCGCAATATCTAGTGCAGATTTAGAAGTGTTGTTGTTGTTGTAGAGGTCTACCAAATTAGGAGGGTCAAGGTTGCTGAATTTAGTCTCGTTAAGGAAGTCGCTGATGAGGGGCTGGAGGCTGTCTATGCTGATGTTGCGGCATTTTCTAGATAGCGAGGGCGGTGCTAATGTAGCTTTAGCAGGAGAGGATCCTGGGATGGAGAACGAGATGAGGTGATGATCTGCCCAGGCTATGGGTTCATTTTGGATAATGGAAATAGAGCAGTTAAGGTCAGACACCCAGTCCAACATTCTGCCTTTGGAGTGGGTGGGTGTTGTGATTCTGTGTATAAAGCCCAGGTTAGAGATAGTGTTATTCACAGCAAGGGCATGATGGTCGTTAGGGTCCTGGAGGCCAAAGTTCAGTTCTCCTAAGGGGATAGTTTGGGATCCAAGTTTGGTATGAGTGGAGAGGAGGTTCAAGATGTCATCCTCGAAGGAGGGAGAGGGGCCGGAGGGCCGGTAGACAAGATGCAAGCATATTGTATGGGTGGGTGCAAGAGTTAGTTTCACTGATAGGAGCTCTGCACAGGGGAAGCTGGACGGGGGAATGGCTCTGAGGGTTAGGTGGGATTTGGCAATGAAGGCCACTCCTCCACCTTTGCACGAAGTTCTATCAGCCCTGATAATGGTATAACCTTCAGGTAGGGCTAAGGCGAGTGCAGGACCTGCTGCCTGGTGTAGCCAGGTTTCTGTAACAGCCAGGAAGTCTAGGCTGTTTGAGATAATAAGATCAGCGATCTCTGAGGCATGGGCAATAAGGGAGCAAGCATTGATAAGGGCTCCTTTAATATTGGAAGATGATGGAATGGTGTTAGGTTCTTTACGGGTTACGTTTGGGGGGAGGGTTGATTGTGGGGTGTGGGAGTACGGTTTCGGGAGAAAGGACGAGCCGTGTCACTACCGGTGTTGAGTTGAGGGTTTTTATACTTAGCAGTGCCTTTGTGGTTAGGGAAGAGAGAGCCTGGGATCTGGCTCCTAGTGTGGACAGAGAGTGGGATAAGTGGCGTTGGTGGTGTGGCGAAACGATGTTAGCATTCGAGAGGGCTGAGTGGGTCACTGGTTGCTGTGTTTGAGGGTGCTATGCTAGAAGGTCCATGGTTGAGTGTCGGTGGGAGAGGTGGTAGAAAGTATGTTGGGGTGACTGAGTGAACTAGAGGAAGGAATGAGGCCAAGGCCAATGTAGCTCTGTGGAATGAGGACATGGTGGTTTGTCAGATGGCTGTCTGAGGCTGGTTCAAGAGTTAAAACAGTGGGCAGAATATCAGCAGTAGGTTGGTTCAAATGTTAAATCAATGGGCAAAATATCAGCAGTAAATTGGTTCAACAGTTAAGTCAATGGGCAAAATATCAACATTAGGTTGGTTCAAAAGTTATCTCAATGGGCAAAATATCAACAGTAGGCTGATTCGAAAGTTCAATCAGTGGGCGAAATGTCAGCAGTGGGGCTCAACAGTTGATAACAGGTTTGCTTATGGCAGGGGTGACTGGTGCTAGCCGACATCTACAACAAGCTGTTTTGAGATGTATACATTTGTAGGAAACAATGCTAGGATCAACTAGTCAGCAGAGTAACAACAGTAGAGTACCCGCAGTATCTGCAGGGTATCAACAATGCAATAGGTTTAATCAAGGGGCACCACAAAGGGTAAGTAGGGTACAATAAATGAGGCTGGCTTGTAACGTGAATGACTGGAGCACAAATGTTGTCCAGGACAGTGATATGTGGGATGAAAGGTTCAAGGAACATCAATACCTGTGATGTGGGATGTTGTAGGAGCAAGTCTCATGGTGAGTATTGGTTCCGAGCCTGGCCTTAAGTGGAGAGGTGGGAAGGATTGCCTCTTAACAGGGTGTGTTATAATGAAAGTACTTAGGGTGGGTTAAGCCATACATGTGCTGGTGCTCTTACCTTGACAGCAGGAACGGGTGGCAAGCGGCGCTCTCTGGCGAACAACGGTAAACAAGGCCTTTTTCCCTGGCCTTCTTCAAATGGCCGGCTTCCTTCCGCATGCCGGCGGATTTGTGTGACCTAAATCAGGATGGTTGCTTAGTAACTAGTGCTATGCAGTCCCCTAAACCTATTCTACATATCACTCTGCCAGCATCCATGCCTGCACCCTTTCCACCTGCAAAGGGGGTGTACAGGGGAAAGGCAATGCCAGAGGTTTTACCAGCCGACATAGTGACCAGGAATGGGAAAGAAAGCATAAAAACATAGGAAGGAAACTGTAGAAAGAAAGAGGGAGAGAAACCTGCTAGAGTGGAAGAAAGAGCAGCTGGAGACTAGCAGAAGAGCAAAGAGAGAATAGAGAAAGAGTGAGAGAAACATTTACCGCAAGGTGGGTCAAAGGAGAGAGAGGATGCCAAGGTAGAACAAGCAGGCACAAGGGGGCAGTAGACGAGTTGATAGATAAGAGGAAAGCAGAAGGTATACAGTAAGGCAAGGGAGAAAGATGGGGGGCATCTGGAGAAGCATACAAGTAAATATGACAAGTGGGGAAGCAATAGAAACTTGAGGAAGGTGCCAGGGGCTCCGGTAGAGATAAAGGCGAGAGGCAAACTTTCACAAATTAAAGTTTGTGAACACAAGAGCCGTTGAGGAAGAGCCTGAGAGGGTTGTAGGTGCAATGTCAATTGGGAAAGGTGGATATGGGAGAAGCAGAGGGGCCTCATCTGGATTCTAGTTGCTTTATTAAAAGGAGGTATTAATATTACCCAGTGTAATGATACTCAAATTGTGGCTGCCTAAAGGATGAAGGGATAAGGCAGATCTTCCATAGTTTGAATCAGTGTTTTGGGGATTGGACACATAAATCTGGGGTGAGCTGCTTATTTGATAAGATACCATACCAGCAAACAACACATCACAATACGTTTGCAGAGTAAGCAGAGTAAGCAACACAGAGAAAAGGTTAATTTTCATATTAAATGAAATTGAGCAGAGGCTTTTTTGCAAGAAGCAGCAGCGGTCTGGACACTGCAAGCGAAGATGAGCAGAAATATTCATGTGCAGTGAGAACAGTAGAGACACTTCTGCATGTACACGAGAAAGAAGAAAGGTGTTTTTACGAGACTGATAGTGGTGTGTGCGAGAGAGAGGAACAAGATCTACATGAGGGTATGAGAGGTGGAGGCATGGTAAGGCAGAGTGTATGTTACAGTGTGAGCGAGGGAGGTGTGTGCAAGAGCAGTGTGCTTCAGAGAAGTTAAGAAGTGAGTCAAATATGAGGGATGGTGAAATAGGTGGGTATAAAGGGGTGGTCAGTCATTTCTTTGAAAACAAAATGTCGAAAGACCATTTTTTTGAAAAAATAATATTGAAAAAAAAAGTCGAATTCCTTTTTTTTAAATTATATTAATTATATATTTATTTTGGGGCCCGGGAATAAAAAAAATGGGTAAAACCAAAATAAATTTAAAAAAGGGGGGTTGGGGGGAACCCCCCCATTTCGAATAAAAAACGTATTAAAAAAAATCGAATTCGAAAAAATGATTATGAACCGTATTAAGGGTATCAGGTAATATTATCCCCACCAAAAATATTGCCGTCGGGAACTGCCATAGGTGATATTTTTAGTGGGGATAATATTTGGGGTTTTTGGGAGCGGCGGCTGGGGGTGTTCCCCGCTCCCATTAAATTATATGGGGGTTGCGGGGGTGTCCCCCTGCAGGTTCCATGCCTTAATATTGCAGCAGAAATATGGCAATATTTTTGTACAGTGATATTTTTGGGGGATATTATCACATGGAACCGTATAAAGAGAGCAGGTGAGTGTTGGGTGTGAGAGGATGGTGTGAGGGTGGTAGGCGTAAGAGAGGATAGCTGAGCAAGATTGAGATAGGTGTGCAAGAAAGAAGGCTGGTTGTCAGAGGGGGAAAAGTGATGGTACAAGAGAAAGGGGTCAGAGAGGCGGTGTGAAAGGCAGCGGGCAGATAAAAGCAGAAAGGGAAGAGAGACCGGAGGGTGACTACAGCACACAGTATAAAGAATGAGCCGAGATGAGAGTGGAAGACTAAGGAATGAAGGGTGAGAAGGCGGAGGGGTATAGAGAGATGACATTGGACTGGATGAGTGGGAGGGGAAGAGAGTGGTAGTTTATATGTGAATGGTGAGAAGGGAACGGGAGTGTATCAGTGAAAGATGATGACAGAAGACTATGAGGGTGAGGACATAGACCGGGAAATTAGTGATGCATGTGGTAAAAGAGGAAGCAAAATAAGAGTGGGGTGACTAAGAAGGGAATAACACCCCAAATAAAAATTAACACATTTGCTGATGGATAAGATGGACTTGGCGGGAGGCATAGTTTTAGTGTTTGTCATGAGAGCCCTTTTGTCTCCAAAAGGTCCAGGACACTGAGACAAGCAGAAGCAGTCACATACTTCTGAGATTGATGAAGATGGCCGCTGGCTGTTCTCATTCCCTCGTGAAGCTACAGACACACTTCTGCTTAAATGAGATTGAACAACTTGCCATAGTGTGGTATCGGTCTATCGACAACGGTTAGCAGTTCAGTTCTGTGTGTGCATGTGTGTGCACTGTGTAGAAACTCAAGCAAACCCGCGGCCATAAAACAAGTGAAAAGGTTGCATTCGGAGGCCAGCAGCATACCACAAACACACAAATGAGTCAACACGAAAAGGCAGAAGTCAATTTCTGAGAACAGTTCAGTGTATTTGGGGTTGACTTTATGAGAAATGAGGACTGACACGATACTGTTCCAAATTGTATGGTTACTGGAGCCAGAAATCATTTACTTCTTTCTTGTAAACACATTTTTTCTAAACTAGCGGATCCAGTTACCTATGCACAAAGTTTTGCAGAAAAATAAATTGCATGGAAAAAAAATATTGTCTTAGCAGCACGTTGCTGGTTTCACATCTAAACATGTGGTGGAGCAGAAACTCCATGTCAGGGAAGTGTCCTCTTGGTTTTCAACCAACATGTTCCTGTCAGATCTACCCACCCCCAGCCCCACCACCCCAAAGAATGACTCAGAGCTGGTAATGGAAAGGGGCATTGCAGGGAAACTAAACATTAACGGTCAGTGTCACATGCAATTCAAATTGGGAAAATGAGGCTTCCCAGTCAGGAGGCTGGCCTGAAATTGTTACTGTTAAGGCAGGCCAACAAAGGAATTCACGCCGTAATAGTGGGTGCAAATTCCTCCTGCGTCATCGTTGCAAATCTTAGATCAATAACAGTGGTACACTTTGCAATGATCCTACCTTGAAGGGAGATGTTTTGTATGTTTCTGATTTTAGCTGAAGCAATTTAGCACTTTATTGAGGATGGGACCGAAATGTGCTAATTTCTTCTAATGCTTGATTCACCCCTTGTGTCCAGGAAACTGACTAGAGACAGTGATCTATCTAGAACTCCTGTGCATGTCCTACTCAGTTTTGTATGAGATCTGGAATTTTTTCACTCCGAGATTGTAATTTTGACATCCAAATTATGTCCAGTATCCTTCAAAAGTGGAAAACGACCTGCCTCTTCAAATCCTGGTATGATCACTCCGAAGAGTTTAATGTCTACAGTGCTTAGATCATGGATCAGCAAAGTGTTGGAAATACTTTGAAAGTAAAAGATGGATTTCAGCCTTTTGCCCCCCTGCTCTTTATCCGGGGTGCAAATGTTTTTTTTTCCTTCCTCTAGAATCTCCAGAGAAAGGGAAACAAAACCAAGATGGCCACCTCCATAAGGAAAAGGGACTATGGTGGCTGCCGGAGTGGGAGGTGCGCCGGACCGGTGCATAAAGCTCTGGTCCTGCAGGTTAGTGGGGAGGGAGGGAGCAGGTGGGGAAGAGGTTTAGTTTGGTTTGTAGGGATCTGGGGGCAACTGGGAGAGGCTCCCGGTTGCCTCCACATATTAAAATTCAAAAGAAAATGGCACCACACGGACATGGGCCTCTGGTGGCTGTAAACAGAGTGTAGAGAATGTATATTTTTTCCCGCTGTTCCAGCCACCTGATAGGCTCAGCACCCTCCCTGTGGTGAGAATATTGTATCACGTAACTGCATGGAAACACTTGTGTATAGGCACCATACAAATATCCAATAAATAAAATAAATGTTGAGAGTAAAAAATAAACAGAAGGCCTCTACTGACCGAACCATAAACGGGGCTGACTCATACAATTTGCATAGGTAGTAGGTGAGTTTGCACAGTAGGCAGACAATTTTGCCCTGCCTTGTGCACCTATGAAACCATGATAAATACCGATGGACATGGGTTAACCACAGGTCAATGAAAATGTCAATACAAAATTGTCCAGCACATGTGCCAAAGTGCCCGGCATTAGTGCAAAACTGTTTGCCACCAATGCATATGATGTGCTTCAGCACTGAACAGTGTGAAAACAATGTACCATTGAAGCACTGCAGTCTTATGTGCACCAATTCACTAGCCAGAATGCCTCAAGCCCAATCCCCACTTCAAATTGGTGCCCGAAACCTGACCTTACATGCAGTGCTTTACAAAGTTCCAGGAAACAAATAAATAAATACCTAGATTAAAAAGAACATTAAACATTGTAAAAATGCAATTAAAAAGGATACGTCCGTTCACTCCACCGTACAAATCCACATGCGTCACCATCATCATCTGATTTTCATGCTGGCGTAATTAATTGGACTCCTATTCTGAACGAATGCAGAACCCTGGGCCGAGTAAAAGGTGGATAGTAAAAATCATGAGTAAAAAACCTGGGAATTAAAGTGAACCTGTTTGGGGAGGAGGCGTTTACGGTGAGGATGGGCAATGCTGCATGGGCATCCCAAAAGCGAGGCAGGGTAACTGCTATTACCATCAGCAGCTGGGAGAGGGGCAGCCCCAACCTTACCTGTGCCTGCTCCTCTCATCCCCCAGCTACAGAGACACGCAGTCTCTGCAGCACAAAGCCATGGAAGGGTGAGGTGTGAACAGTCACCTCACCCTTCCTCCAAACACCAAGGTGTTAAGCACCATAAGGAAACCAAACGTCAGGCAGGGCCCAGGTTCAAAGACCTGCCCCCACCAGTGCACCAGTGGACCAGACAGTCGGCTATCCGGCCGGGGGGCTGCGACAACAGCAGCCCCCACCACATACATAACAAAGACCGAGGGCCTCCCTGGGTCCTATAAATATGAGCAGCATGCTCTGAGTAAACACAATCTGTTTGTGGACCCTGAACGGGGACCCAAGCAAACAGGAGGTTCACTGTTTACTCAGTGTCTTCCAAATCTTTTTTGCTTCTTTACCACAGAACCCGCCCACCCTACAAAAAGGGGAGAAGAACAAAAAGAAGTACAAGGCACTGTACGGTGCCCACAACAAGTCGTGGGACACAAGAAGGCAGCACGGGTCAGAGGGGGTAACCTCAGGACCCGGTGCCCAAAAGTATGATACCATTATGATATGTGATATTGTGTATTGCCATAACCCATATCTGTAAATAAAATCCAGGATCTACGGGACATATTTAGATAGGTGCTGGAGGGAAGAAGGTAATATGGGGGTGGCAGCCCCTAAATACACATATGATGAAATTTCCCTAAAACTCAATCCTTTTTGTAGAGTGTCACATGACACATTTCTCTCACTACAGATTCTCAGTACCCTGCTGACCCAGGGATAACATACCTATCGCCACCCATGAACCAGGTATTTGCAGTTTGTTCAGGAAGGGGAGGATGATAGCCACTCTTATGTTTGAAGAAAGATAACTGAATGATTGCTGTTGTGGGTCATACTCTGTGATGGCTGGTGATTTTCTTATTTGAAGAGGTGTAAATTTGCCACAAATTTGTGGGGGTAACCGAGCGTAGTGATGTAGTCTGAACCAACCAAGAGTGATTCTGTGGGCTATCCCCTGGAGAAAATGTAAAAAATAATAGCACATTTTCTAACACACTTTTGTAAAATAAATTGGTGATGTAGTTTGGAATCGGTTGCTAAGGTTACGGCTGGTTGTTTAGAACAAGAGTCAGCCATCTTAACGTAGCTTACTATGTGGAGAATATGCACGTATACTATTCCTATAGGCAGTGCATGTAATGTTGACAGCCGCCCCTTACAACAATCCTTTGACTTATGTTTTTTAGATTACGAGTTGGAGAAGTTTGATACAGGTCTATTCTAAGAGGGCAGTGTATAACAAACTTTAATGTCTCACATACATCCAGTTAACTTACATCTAATTTTTGCTTTCTTCTGATATTTTTGACATCATATGCAATCTTGATGTGTCACGTACGTATTTGTTTGACTTATTGCAAACTGGTCTGGGTTAACACACACATTACTGCACCCACCATGCATGTTGTGACCTGATAACCGATTAATATGCTTTTTTGGGGTGATTTCACACTGCCGTCAGATTGCGCAATTTATGGTGTTTTTGCCTACTTGATTACGGTTATTGATTATGTTTTTCAATGATGATTCTGATGATTATATTGTAATGTGGAATGAACATCCTGTGTAATGATGTGTGCGTTTAGTAACAACATAAATTAAGATGAGCAGGTCCTGAGGAAGGATATACATCCGAAATGCATAGGCCAACCACAGCTCATTTGACGCATCTGTTAAAACAGTGACATACATCTGTATAGCATGAATATGAACATTAATAAAATTACAGTCTACGCACCTCAATGATTTTCTTGGAGTTCAACTATTTATAAAAGCAACAGCACAAATATTATACCACATTGTGGTAACAGGGAGTGCAGGCTGCACCGCTGGCTTCATGGCCAAGGTCTTCTTTTTCGCTCATATAGTGTGCCTGTTCACGGGGGCACCTTTCCAGTGGGTTTGCACCCCATCATTAATTACACAAATATTGGGCATAGTTGGTTTAAAGACAACAAGTAACTGGTTGTGCACGTTGACCTCGTCCACAACAAAAGCAGAGACCTCTTCAAAGCAGTTAACCCACTAACCAACCCAGCCATAACACACTCCATTGAAAAGTCCACCGCCATTAGTATCTTCTTCATCGACAAAATCCACAGACGCACCTCACGTCCCTCCTCACAAATTCTCCACAGCCTGGACAACATTCAATACACTCTCTACAGAGGACCTGGTAGAAGCCCTGATCACCCTCAAAGCCAAATTGTATACAGACAACAATCTCCCAGCATCCATTGTCAAGACCCTTCCTGCAGAAGTTCTCCTTTCCTACCCGGTGATCATCAACAGCTCCCAAACTCTAGCCATCTAAAGCCTGGACAAATCCTCTCTCTACTAAAGAAACCTACTCTGGATCCCTACAAGCTAGGTAACTATCGCCCCATCACCCACCTTCCCTTCCTAGGTAAGATCATTGAGAAAGAGGTAGGTGCATAACTGCAGCAAAGACATTGACACCAATAATCTCCTCCAAACCTACCAAACTGTGTTCAGACCCAGATGCAACTTGGAGACGGCAACCATACAGGTTGTTTTCGACACAGTAGACCACCAGGCACTTACTAATACCCTAAATCGATGCATGGGGATCAGCGACCTTGTCCTATGCTAGTTCAAGTCCTACCTCATCAAACACCAGCAGTTTGTTCAGATGGACTCCTCTAGATTGTGAATGCTACCTGTCACCTGTGGAGTCCTGTAGGGTTCCATCCTCTCTCCAGTGATCTTCAATCTATACATGGAGCCGCTGGGAGCCCTCTTAGACACGCACAACATCCACATCAACAACACACAGCTATACCTTAAGATCGACTCCATCAAGGACATCCGCAGGCTCAAAACCTGCCTCTCGCTGATCCAGGCTTGGATGTCCAGTGCCTACTTGAAGCTCAACCCCTCCAAGAACGAATTCCTACTCCTCACCAACAACACCCAATACCCAGACATACACACCTGGCGATCAACCATGAACCCTGAGGGCTTCACACACGAGCTCACCGACTGCACCAGGTCCATCAGTTTCCACAACAACAAACATCTCTCTTTCAAGACACACATAGCTAAGAAACCTCAGACAGCTCGGTATCAGCTCTCCCTCCTGTGGAAGGTCAAGCCCTTCCTCCCCACGGACAGCTTTAGATCCACCATTCTAGCACTGGTCCTATCCCACCTGGATGGGTGCAATGCCCTCCTCAAAGTAGTCTTACCTAATGACCCTACATGCAGCCGAACACCTCATCAAGGGTCTCCGACCATATCACCCCAGCTCTCATTGATCTTCACTGGCTCCCACTGCACACACGAATCACCTTCAAGTCTTGCTGCATCATCTATAAGGCAGTCGCCCTCAAGTCATCCAGCTACCTCGCAGAGAATCTCAGCATCTCTGGTGGACAGCACACCACCAGAAGCCAGGACACTTGCCAACTTGAAATCCGTCGCTGCAAAAAAGGAAAGGACCAGAAAACAAGCCTTCTCTGTCTATGCCCCAAGACTATGGAACCTCCTCCCCATCAGCATCAGACTTGCCTCCACGCTACCACAGTTCAGAAAGGAACTCAAGACCCACCTCATCAAGGAGTCTCTGCTCCTCAACACCTAGACCACCACGTCCCCCTCACTGCCACCTGAATTGCTAGGCATCGTCTGCCCCCTAACCCCACCACCCTGTGCAGCTGTACCCCTCCTCTTTGCCCCTCTGTATCCTACCCTGCTGTATTTTTGTTTTGATTTTACCTCTGAAAAGCACTCCGTTATGCAGGACAGTCAGTCAGCAGCTATTACACCAGTGAGAGGCAGAGGGGCTGATGTTCGTGTGCCACATCGGCCTCTTATCATTATGCTCTGTTCATTCTGAGGAGCCTGAAAGGCACCAATTTGAAAATGTTTTACAAACAAAGCGGCGGGCATTTCAGTCCACTTGCAAAAAATTAACTGAGCTGCCTGCCATTCAGGCGAGTGGGGTCACCTCCCAGCCCATACATATGGGTCCCCACTGGCTGCAGTGACATGCTGGATGTAAGTTTAGGGTTGGTCAAGGTGTGCAATATCCCAGACAACGAACTCTTGACTCCAAGCATAACTGAACAAACAGGCACCTTCGAGAGACCGGGCAGAGGGTATGCAGTGATATTTCAAATGATGAAAGAAATGTGTTTTTTTTTAGATGTTTTTTGTTTGTTCAAAATTCATTCTTTGTTTTCTCATTCATTATAATCACATGTAACCCTGACAGACCTCCATGGATTAGATGGCCAACGACAGCTAAGACCCATCATGCCCAGTATGTCCAATATCATAACATCTATCTCTGCCTCTAATGAACGCTTATGCTGATGGTTGAGATAAGCAGATAACACCACACCCGCACTGGATACAGTTTCTTAACCACAACCAACTTTGGTTAACTGTCCACTACACATTCTGTATAGCTACTGCCTGGTTTACTTTGTGGTTGGCAACTCCATGTGTCACTTTTTATCTGCCTGGGGAATCAGGTTATTGGGCAAAGGGGTCAAAACAATAGTCAATTAATATGTGCAACTCCACTTCATCTGAACATTGGTACTTCGAATGTATACATATTAAACTAGGTTCTCTGTTATGCTTCATGTATTTAGTTGTCAGGATGCTGCCATATTAAGCTTTTTTAACAAATATCTACTGATACACATCATTCACTGCTATTTATACAGAAACCTAAAAAAAGTATTTCATAAAACACAATGGGCCTCATCACGAGTTGGGCAGTATCCTGGCGGTATTACTGCTGGGATACCGCCCAGGCTAATAGCGTTACCACCAACCAGTCTGGCACTGTTAGTGCCAGATCTTGGGTTGGGCGGTAATGGGTAGTCCCCATTTTCCATTGGACCGAATGGGGCATTTTCAGCGCAATTAGCACGCGCTAATAGCGCTGCGCTAATTGCACCTGAAAATGGGTGTTACATTGGCACATTTACCCCCAACACTCAAACTGCACCTCATCTCATTCGCAATTTAGCCCACAGTGCTCACACCACCCTCTACACTGTTCACACTGCAGCAACAAACACAATGGGCCTCATTACAAGTTGAGCAGTGCAGGTAAAATGCAGCGGTATTACCGTATACCGCTGCATCGGCCAACTATAAGTTGGGCGGAAATTTGGAGGGTTCACTTCCAGCTATGAGTTGGAGGTATATCCGCTGACTTTCTGCCAAATTTCGGCAGAATTACCTCTGTGGTAATTCTGCCAAAATCCCCTATTGAGTCCTATGGACTCAAACTAAATGGTGACTTACACCTGCTACCGCCACTTGTAATCCGGCGATACCGGTAAGGCTGTTTGGTGGTATCTGTGCAGATTTACTGCAGAGATACCACCAAACTTACAATGAGGCCCAGTATCCCAGAGTACACCCTGCGTACCACGACGGAGGGTCCCAGCATGCACATCATGTGTCACAGCACTCACATGTCACCCTACAATTGCAAACAAATGATTTGCCTCTGTCCTCTCCCATCACCTTGTTTGCTACTATCCCTCGTATAAACGTATTTGAAGGCATTGCTCTATGGTGTGAGAAACAGATTACTGTCATTGATAATTTTTTTCTTCTTTCTCCATATCTGCCTAGGCACACTCTTTAAAGAATCGCTTATACGTTACAATATTTGCTCCTTTCCTACATCATAAACATATGGCCCACCAACAGGACTGACACAACCCCCCTCCCCGGCTGCAGCATCCCTCCCTAAATTTTGTTTATATTTTACATTTTTTTATTTTATTGTTTGCTTGTTAGGTGCCTATACAATAAGAAATACTGTTTCAAAGCGCCCACAGGGCAGAGAGGGAGCAGGAGTGGGGAATACATTAAAATACATTAAAAACTAGCATGCTCTTTGTATTTGTATTTTTCTGTATGTAACTAAATTATAATCCCACTGTAACAAGTGCCACGATGCCCGCGGGATGCTGAGCGCTCAACAAATGTGAATAAATAAATAAATAAATAAGGGCCTATCACGAGTTGGGCGGTATCCCGACTGGGATTCCGCCAAACTGTATTAATGTTACCGCCCAACCCTCTGGCAGCATTACCGCTGGATCACGGGTTGAGCGGTAACAGTAATTCCCCATTCTCCATTGGATCCATTGGATCCAATGGGGAATTTTTGGTGCAATTAGCACGTGCCAATAGCGCGGCCCTATTTGTGCCCGAAAATGGGAATATTCCCAGCGCATTTACCCCCAGCTTATAGCTAGAGGAAAATGCTGCCACTCCGAGATTGGGCAGACCCATAATTGCAGCGGTAATAGCGTTACCACTGCATTTAAGGGTTACCGCCCAACTCGTGATGAGACCATAAATATAAGAGCATTTGGGGGGTGGGTGGAGGGGGAACCTGCTATGCCTTGTGAGTATTCAGAAGGTGCAAGTGCAGCAAGGAAGAAGGCAGGGGTCAGTGCTGTGGAGGCTGAGCTCACGGTGAGCCGCGCCCATTCCATCTTCCCCTTCGTCTTGTACTTCCCCTTGCTATTGTCACTCTGCAGACTAAAGTCTGGATGACCCTGGCAAGAGCACAACTCGACAATTTATGGACATGGCTAGACTGTCCCAGACTACTGAGGTGGTGATGTGGTGCGGCATAAAAGACCCATCACACAACACCTGCTGGCTGACGTCTGTGGGGGGGAGGCAGGAGGAGCTGGCCTGGTTTATCTCGCCGTCCACCAAGGACACTGCGCCATTCAATCACAGGGAGGCCGCTGGCCCCAAGCGCCCAGAGACATTGGCATTTGCCTAACATGCACGTACGCCACGCTCTCTGTAGCTGAAATACCGCCTTTGGGGCAACGCCATAGGAATTCCGTCCTCAAGAAAGAAATAAACGCCTCGTGAATTCTGGCTCGCGCTGTAACAAAAAGCTGCGTACATGAAAAATAAAAGACATTTTCTAAGGCCCTTGGAAATGACCGGCCAGAGATTATGGAATCGAAATGCCTACAGGACATTTGTAGTGTAGTCACGTGACACTGGATTCTTAATTGCATTTATAAACACACTTTATATGTAAGCAAAATAATGCTGGAAGTTGGCCCCATGGCAGGGCTGCCTCCGTGTCCAGAGTGTGAATAATTGAACTGAAGTCTCTGTCTAGTGAATACACACATGAAGCAACACCGTGTAGGGCGATGTGGGCGAAATATGGTTTAAATCGAGCTCCCACTAATGAGCCCAAGCCTCCCAGACTGACCATTCGGGGGAGGGCACTGCCGTGCCAACACCCCGGAACGCTTATAACCAGTACAGCTGCGGGGTTAGTCAAAAGGCGATTACTGTTACTAGTGTTATGCTAGGCACGCCGCCTCGTGTTTGTTTTTGGTTTCCCGTTTTTTAAAAGAGCGGTTTGAGAATTACCGTGGACGTCGTCAGCGCCCCAACGTACCACATCCTCCGCCCACATCCACGGGTTTGGTAACACCACCGTCGGCGCAGGGCAGAGGCGAGTAGTGTGCAAGTCTGGGCTTGTCTTTTTGTGGGCAGCGGGATGTGTAGACTGCGGGCTCTGTTTACAATCATCTGGAGATTGTTCAGGAAAACACAATGAATGCAGAAGACGGAACAACATTGGTCGCTGACCAGAGAGAACCCGGTCGCGTTGCCCCTCCCCTGCCCTCACAGGCTGGTTGCTCACACGCTCGTTTTTTTTGTTTGGGCTATTAGGTGCATAAACTGAAACGATTACACTAGAGTACAGATATGGAGAAAAGGCTTGAAAGTGTTGTTTGGTAATTTGCCCACCCATTGACTGTCCATGCCAATCCCTATAGCCATTCCTACCCACTTCCTGCCCCTCCCTGCCCAGATCACCTCCTCATGGAAAATCTTTTTGCTCACTTTAAAGAAGCCTTCCATCAAACTTTGCACTCAAATTGACTGGCAGTATTTTTTCAAAGCAGTCTTCTGAGTGTTAATGACTGGTGTAATACAAATGCCTAAACTAGGTCTGCCTTCAGCCCCTAGATTTATAAGCACTATGCATGTCCTTCACTGAAGTCTTGTTAAAAACAAACATTGGCAAAGCAAACAGTTGTGGCTTGTGTATAAGTATTAGGCATTTGAGAGGCACTCCGATTAGCTGCCCAGGTACTTGCACCATTTTGCACCTGCTACCACCGTCAATGGCCAGCATCTGGCAAATACCTGTTCTGGCAAACACCACACAGTTACAAGACAGCATAAATCCCAAAAAGCGGTATCCTCCGCGTGGAAGGCACTGAGGGCATAGGAGGAGCTGCAGTCGGAGCATCCAGTCAACATGAGGCTGGAGCGTTGAATGCCACCTCGGACTCTGTATGCCTAATCAGATAGCCACAGACCCCATGCTAATGGCCTTTCAAATGGCAATGTAACCAATCACACAGCAACATGTATGTTAAAGGTAATGTTAAAGATCATTTGTACCGCGCACTATCACCACCAGAGTGGTCCCTTGGCACTCTGGATGATCTTAAAGGTAAGAGTGTGCGGGAAGATAGTAGGGTATAGCGGGAATAGGTAGAGCCAGAGTTGTGATGTGATTTCCTGTTGATAGCTTCAGTTGGGTTTGCGCCATTTGCTGAACTTTGGTGCGGTTTATGGCTCGGTAGATTCCCATGTGCTGTTGTGCAGAGCTATGTGTAGTTTGTTTTGTCGTTGTAGTGTGGTGAAGTGCGTGCGGATTAGTGTGCAGAGAGGTGGTTGTGTATGTTTTGCGTTTGAGAAGTGTATGCAGAACTTGAAGTTTTAGGGTTAGGATAGTAGGCCTTTTCTTACCTCATTGCTTAGTACGTCTGTGCTCATTGTTTTTGTCTGTGCTTTGTGTTGGGCGTTTTGTAGTGGTTTATTCTCTCGATATGGGGCATGGGCACCGTGGCTTTCCTCTGTAATTGTTTAGTGGTTTGTGGGCGTGAGGTTGTGAGGGCCTCCCCCACCCCCGGGCTGGATATGGTTTAGGTTGCCTCCCCGGGTTTCTTGTGTGGGACCCCCACCCACCCAGGACAGGGTATATGATAGTTTATTTATATAGCACCTATACACAATTTGTTTCAAAGTGCTTCAAGGCAAGAGAGTGAACAAGGGAAAATACAATGACATTCTTACAGGCCATGAACAGTAAGGATGTGAAATTAACTATCGCACTTGGCCTGGCGACATTTCAGATAGTGCAAGAGCTAAGACACAGATAAGGAAAGGAGGGGGAGAGTGGGAAGGAAATGGAAACAGACAGGTGACCGCCGTACTAGGCCTGACGACATTTCTGGTAGAGCCGGAGGAAAACAAAAGGTTAGGGAGAGGGATGTAGAAAGAGAGGGTAGAACACAACAAGCGACTATCGTACTAGGCCTGACAACGTTTCAGATAGTGCAGGAGGGAGGGCAGAGGGACAGTAAGGGGATGGAGGAGCGACAGACGAGTTTGCTATCATACTAGGTCCAGGGACAATTCTGATAGAGTAAGTGCACAGAAGAAAGTAAGGGAAGGAGGGGAGGAGATAGGAAAAGGGAGAGGGGAGGGGCGAGAGAACAGTGAGTAAGCAGTCAAAAAGAGTGGAGAAGCAAGAGGGGAGAGCGAATACAATTGCAGAAGTCAGTAGTACATAATGTTGCAAGCCAAGATACAAGATGAAGATGGGAACAGCATGATTCAGGGCCACCATGAGGACAAGATGGTAATAATAATGATCAGAGTGGTCTTGCTGGTAGGTTTATGGTTATTTTCTTTTGTAGGAATTCTGCTCCTGGGCCGTGGATTGCTCTGTGCGTTATGCACATTGTTTTGAACCCTATTTGTTGTCTGATGGGTAGCCAATGTAGCTGGGGTAATGTAGTCCCTCCGTGGTAGTCTGAGCAGGAGTCTGGCCACTGCGTTTTTGGATATGTTGCAGTTTCCTTATTAGGCGTTCCAGCATAGAAAGTTATAGGCTGTGGGCATAGTCTATTCTGGACATGATGAGGGAGATGATGTAAGTGTTTTATGGGTGAAGGAGAGGAAAGGTAGGATCCTTTTAACTGTGTGCAGGAGGAAGAAACATTTCTTGATTATGGTGTTTACTTGTGGTTCTAGTGTTAGTTTTTATTGTCCATCAGGACTCCCAGATTTTTGATTGTTGTCAACGGCGTCGGTGCAGTTCCTAGTTCTGTGGGTCATGTGGTGTAGTGGTTGTTTTCCTGGTTTTTGGGTATAACTATTATTTTGCTTGGGCTGAGTTTGAGGTTGAGTTTGAGGCTGTTTGTGTTCATCCATTCATAGAGTTCTTGTAGACAGCCTTCCGTGTTGTGTTTCCTTCTTGTGCCTCTTCTATTTTGTATATGATTTGTGTGTCGTCTCCGTAGTTGTAGAATGTAAAGCTGTGTCTTTTAATGAGCTTTATTAATGGAGTCAGGTAGATATTGAAGAGCAGTGGGGATAGGTACGATCCTTGTGGTACTCCACAGTTGGTGTGCCTTTGGAGTGGATTTAAAAGGTTTGATCCAGGTGGCTTCCATTCTATCTATTAGGAATGATTTAATCCAGAGTAGGGTTAGGTCGGTGATTCCTATTTGTTCTAGTCTCCTGATGAGGACATCATAGCTGACTGTGTCGAATGCCGCAGAGAGGTCCAGAAGTATCAGAGCTGACCTTGTGTCGGAGTCTGCATTTGTCTTTAGATCATTCCAGATTGAGAGGAATGCCATCTCAGTTCATCTCTTAGGCCTAAAGCCACCCTGTGCCTGGTCCAGCAGTTGGTGTTTTTCTATGTGTTCAAGTGTTAGTCCATAGACATAGGTTTCAAGTAATTTTCCTGGGTAGGAGATGTTTGAGATAGGTCTTTAGTTGGAGAGGTCTTCCACGTTGCCTGCCTTTTCCTCGAGGAGTGGTTTGATATGCGCCAAGTTGAATGATCACAGTAATTTCCCTTTTGCGAGTGATAGTTTGAAGAGGTTTCTGTAATATTCCAAGCGTGTGCCCTGTGTAAGGATTGAATTGTAGATGTCTGGATGGCAGGGGCACATGGTACAGCCTGCTTTGTTGCTTTTTCTTACCAGCTTGATGAATGTCTCTACCTATATTTGGGGGAAGCTTTAGAGTTTGTTTTGACGATCCTCCGTTGGGCGTGTGGGTTGTGTATTTTGGTTGACTCGTCTGCTTTGTATAATTTGGTGGATGACAATGAATTTGTTTTTGAAGTGGGCTGCGAGTTCATTGCATAGTTTCAGTGGGGGTACCGGAATGTTGTTGTATCCAAGTGGGTTCCTCATTTCGTTTATGATGTTGAACTGTTTTTTTTTAGTGTTTGTGGCTTTGGTGATCCGGTTGTCGTAGTGGTTCTTTTTGGCCTTTTGAATTTCCTTTTTGTATGAACAGATGTGTCGTTGAAATTGTGAGAACATCATGTCCAAGGTGGGACACCATGTCCACAAGACTGTGAAAATAGAAATATACCATTTCATTTATGGGCATGCAATCAATAGAGATTCTCATCAGCAGACACTCCCATCAGGGTAGGGCATGATCGTGTGCCAACAGAAACCCCCTCTGCCCATATACATCCCAGAAACACCCAAAAGCCAATCAATCCAGATAGGAAACACCACATCAACTACTTGCCCGGCACATGTTAATGTCATTTGATCAAACCATCTGCCAATGAGAGCCTGCATACATGGCAGGGAAAGTCCTCATGCCATCTCAGCCTACTCCATACTTTCAGGTGCAATGTATGGGACCCATCAAACTACCCTGCCTATGTCCCATGCTGACCCCAGTGAACAATCCACAAATGAGACTTCACACCTAACATCATGTCACACAAAAGTCAGTCCTCATTCCCTACAATGTGTGTGAGCCACACCCACACCTGCTGCCATGATCACTACTATGTATGCCTCTTATGAGACCAGTGACAACCCCCATACCACCATGGCCATCAATGTGGTGACACAGGCAACCACTCTCCTGGCCCCTGACTCTCTCTCTTCACCTGTGTACTCGATTCAATGCCACCATCATCCAGACTCTAACACAGGGACTGATGATGATGGCATTGGACCCGTGGGTGCATCTGGTCAGGGGGAGGTGCCCTAGTGAGAGCTTCCGAGAGTGTGCAACAGCATTCCTTAGAAGGGATATGGAGGAGGTTCAACGTGATCGAGCAGCACCAGGAGCATATTGAGAACATAGCCAAGCTGCAACAGCAACACCGACAGTCTTTCAGAGATGCCGTGCAGGGTTCATCCTGCAGAATTGCAAGGGTCATGGATTGGCAGTGTCATCATACTATCAGCAGCAACTGCATCAAATACTGTAGTGGGCCAGAGTGTCAGGGAGCCAAAAGAGGCAATTGTTTCAGGTGCAGAGACCATGAAGAGTACCCTGGTCCTCACATTGCAACACAGCCGATGGCCAGGAATCTCAGCCTTCCACTCCCCTGTCCATGAAAGAGTCCTCACTGGCTGGCAGCCCCATCAGTGGTCACAATGAAACATGACGCATGTGCAGACACAGAAAGCTGCCATGCCCAAGAAGTCGTTCAAACTACACTGCAATATATGTGACGCTCATACCAGGCACAAGGGAGGTGGAATGGCATGGGTGCTGGGGATTGAGGGAGGTGGGAGGGCATGGGTGTTGGGAATTGAGGGAGGTGGCAGGCCATGGGTGTTTCTTTCTAAATAAATTGCCTAAAAATTAACACTTGAACAGATGTGAGGACAGTCATTTTTGAGTGGGACATGTTGCCTAATGCACTTGCTGTGCAGCATGGCACCCACCAGAACAATGTTGTCCACTTCGTCTGGTTTGTACATCAGGGTGTTTCCTGTCTGATAGAGACACCAGAAATGTCCCTTGAGTAGGCTAAATGTATGCTCTCCACACCATTTAAAGCCTGGTCCTTATATGTTGCTCATTGCAGGTCTCCTCTTGTGCTGTTCATGGGTTTCAGACAGGTGTCATCAGCCACACAAGATCAGGATATCCAGAGTCACCTGCAAAGGAAATGGGTGTAGGTGTTGTTTGCATAAATATGTCACAATTGGTCATGACATATTGGTCAACATGTCTCTTACTATCGTTATGGCACATTTGGGATCACTATGGTTGTCTAACCCTCCATCATATGATGCCTCATATACTACAGGGGGAATGGTCAATGTCCCTAGTGGAATCCCCCATTTTACACATCATTGAACCACCAGATGTAACATACACTGTAACCGGATTTGTGAAATAACATGTTGTCGGTGGAGGTCCTGTATTGGGCTCTTGTTGTGAAGTTATATGTCACCCCGTTCCACACGGAACAACAGAATGTTCTCCCCTCCTTGTTCCACATGGAACACTGTTCGCATTTCCCCTCCGACTGCCCTTACCTCCGGGGGCCGTTGAATAAAGCTCCTCTCACATTACCTCTACCTCGCATCGGTATTTGTTTCATTTGGCAACGAGGACCCACGAACGAGCGACATCCGGCCCCCGGAACTCCCCGCCAGCATACCTGCCATCCTCTGGCATGACAGCGGACCCGGCGGCTCCCCTGTGGCCCTCTCCCACCGCCGCCCCCGGCCACCCCCCACCCCGCTGCCCCAAAGGGGGTGGAGGAAGGAGCCGAGCCGCCAACAGCACAGATGCAGCGACGCTGACAGAGGTACGATCCCTCTATATTCATTTTCGGCCAAAACCCCCTCACGCTATCACTTAGCAATGCACGAGCGCGCATCATTCGAACCGCCGATCAACGACAATTAGAGGAAAGAACCTCTATACGTGCCGTACGTGCGGCCATTTTGGCAGGCCCGATCATTGTTTCCACGGCGACGACGCCGTAATCAGTCATCAGCTGTGTTTGACGGCCCCGACACAGTAAAAGATAACACATAATTCACAATGTCATGCACTGCTTCAAATTAAAGGGGCACCAAGTAAAGATTACATATCAACACAAGCAATCAGCTCGGACCATATTAAACACCAGCATTCAAGTGGTGTTATGGTGAAACTGTGACACCAGGCACAGTGCACATTCCCTGGACTGAACGTGCATCCAATATTTACACTCAAGCGACATTATGAATTAACTGTGACCACGAGCAACGCTGCACAGCCCCCAAGACACCCAGGATTGAAGTGTACCAGAAATTACACTCCTCATCACACCGTCAGCCATCCACAGCGCCACGACGGAGCACACCACTATGAACACTGCCCGAGATAGTTCACCAAGCGCCATAACGCATTGCATCACTGCCCCCTTGTCTTCCTCCACCGGCAGCGCAATTTGAACCGCAGAACTTCCACCATCCATACCAACCAACCATGCAGAACGTGCCACACCCCACTAAGTTTCTTCCCTGCCCTGTAACCCCAACCTGCCCTTGGGAACAATGGCTTGACAGCTTCCAGATATATCTCAGGGCCATCGGAGGAAGTAAATTCAATGATGACCTCAAGGAAGCAACCCTCTTAAACTGCATAGGAACCGAGGGCCTGAGAATATTTAGAGCGCTTACAGACCCAGATGGTGCAGGGGGAAATGGCAATCGAAAGCTTGAGAGTGCCTTGGCAAACCCACTAAGCACTTGGGCAGCAAAACAAATGTGGTGCTAGAAAGATACAAGTTCTTTTCCCGAAAACAAACCAAGGGCAATTCAGTTGATGCATACCTTGCTTCACTTAGAGTATTCATGTCCACGTGTGAATTCACAGGTGTCTGCGACGAGTACTTGAGAGATCAACTAGTGCTCAACGTAGCTGATCCCTGCATACAGCAAAAACTATGGCAGACAAAGACTCCCTCAATAGATCAAGCCACTGAAATAGTGAGAAGTATGGAATTTGGGGACCGTTGCATGAAGAAGAGGCTGGTCCTGAAAGAAGGTGTTGAGGTGAAGTCTGTGGAAGGCGGTTTTGACCCCGACCGGGATGGGGCGTTAGTAGCAGCTGTAAGAAGTGCTCCTCAAAATACTAGAGGAGACTCCAGAAGGGGAAGAGCATCAGCCTACGACAACCAAAACCCCACGCGCTGCCAGAAGTGTGAAATGTATAAACGCCACGACGCTGGGAAAACGTGCCCAGCTAATAATGTTGAATGTTACAAGTGTGGCCAGTTGGGTCACTTTGCCAAAGTCTGACGAAACACCCGAGGGGTCCACGTAGATCTGGCAACAACAACAGACGACCTGTCAACAGATATGGGTCAGTGAAAACAGTGGACTACGACCAAATGTCAGACAGCATGCTGTCTGTGAATGAGACATGCCCACGAGTACAAATCCTCACAGTCACCTCCTTCCAAGAATCGAGTGGCCCATGGGTTGACATGTATATCAACGACATACCATTGAAAGTGATGGTGGACACGGGGTCCCCTATACTATGGTGGATCTCGAAACCTTCGTGAAAGTGCTTTCGGGCAAGGTCCACGATCTACGAAGCTCTTCGGTGGGAGCCACAGGGTATGGAAAGACACCCATTGACATCATGGGGTACACGTGGATCAAACTCAAGTTTCATGACAGACAAACTTACTGCAAATTGTTTGTAGCCAAAAATGGATCCTCGGTAGTAGGATGGGAAGAGCAAGCAGCCCTCCAAGTAAGAATTCACCCGGGGAGGATATCCCCATACTGAGTGTGTTCAAAAAACACTACTAACATCAAAGCTAGCTTGGCTGAACTTTTTCCCAAAGTGTTCCGCAATGAAATAGGATTGCTTAAAGGGTTCCAACACAGAATCATATTGCAAAGAGGTGCTGTCCCTGTGGTCCATCGAGTGCGTGGAGTACCTTTCGGGACCAAAGCAGCAATTAAGGACAAACTCACACGTCTGTGCAAGGAGAACATCATACAAGACATAGAGAGTTCTGACTGGCTTGCCCCCATTGTCCTAGTAAAGAAACCCGACAATTCCATACGAATGTGCGTTGACCTAAGAGATCTAAACAAAAACATATGGGTCGACAGACACCCACTTCCTAACATATCCGAACTTCTCTCGACCATGCTCGAAAGCCCTCACGTCCTTTGTTACACCACTAGGAGCATACATGTTCAACAGAATGCCATTTGGACTTGCTTCGGCTGCAGCAGTGTTCCAGAGACTCATGTCACATCTTTTCGGAGGTCTCAATGGAGTACAATGCTTCCAAGATGACATTCTCATATCAGCTAAATGCAACATAAAGTGCAGTCAGGTCTCCTATCTTGGCCATTCCATCGACGCTAGAGGCATCCGTCCCAAAAAAAAACTCCTGGACACAATACTGAGTTTAACAGAACCCACCAACAAAGACCAATTGAAACATTTTTTAGGGATGACGGAGTACTAGTCCAAATTTGTGAGCAATTATGCCAACAGCACGGAAAACATGAGGAAACTCATGAAAAAATCATACAGATTTGAGTGGTCCACAGAATGCAAAAACGAATTTGAAAACCTCAAGTCCGATATCAACCAAGCTCCAGCCCTAAGCATGTTTGATTATAAAGCCAAAACAATGGTGTCAGTAGATGCCAGCAAGATCGGCCTTGGTGCAGTATTAGAACAGCAACAGAATGGCAATATCGTGACCATCGCATTTGCATCCAGAGCACTTAGGAGTGCTGAACTTAACTATTCCACCATCAAAAGAGAGGCTTTAGCTGTCAAGTGAGGCGTACAACATTTCAGGAACCTGATCTGGGGCCTACCAATCCTTCTAAAGACTGATCACAAACCTCTTGTCAACATCTTGCAATCGAAAACGCTGCACCTTATATCGCTGAGAATAAGGCGCTGGTTCCTAGACATTATGCAATACAATCTTCAAGTCTGCTACACTCCTGGCCCACAGAACCAAGTAGCCGATTGCCTCTCCAGGTTACCCACTATCCAAGACAAACAAGACATTGAAAACGAAGATCTATATGAAGACATCATAGCCACCATAAACCCTGCCATCCCCTCCGATGAATGGGCACGCATCACCAAGGCCGACACAGAACAACAAGAAATCAGAAGAGCTGTGATGAACGACTGGGTTGATGTTAGTGAAGAATTGGCGAACTTTTCACCTTTTAAAGATGTAATATCCATGAACGAAAATCACATCTTTAGGGGAAATAGAGTAATTCCAGCCGTGGCACTCAGAAGGAAACTGCTTGATCTAGCCCATGAAGGGCATCTGGGAAGGAGTTTGACGAAGAATAGACTGAGAAACAACTACTGGTGGCCCAACATGTGGAAAGAGGCGGAAGAGACAGTCAAAAACTGCTATGCCTGCGCTTCCAGTGACAAATCTAAAAGCTTAAGGAAAACACCACTCCAGCCTGTGGAAACCCCTGAACATGTATGATCAAAGTTGGCGATAGACATCATGGGCTCCTTCGAAAACCTAGAGGCAGTAAAAATATTCATCATCGTAATTGTTGACTACACATCCAAATGGACCGAATGGGGAGTGGTGGAAGGCAGTGTAACCACTAAGAACGTCATCGACTTTCTCACCAAAATATTCAACAGGGAAGGTGACCCCAGAGAAATTGTATCAGACAACGGGTCCCAGTTCATTTCGTCAGAATTCAAAGAGTTCCTAAAAAACAAATCTATCAATCACATCACCACATCACTGTACCATCCGATGTCCAATGGATTGGTAGAAAGAATGAATAGACTGATAAAAAGTGTCATCCAACTAGCTACAGCGAATGCTCTACCATGGATAGAAACCCTCAAGGAAGCTATATACGCATTTAGAACAACGCCACACTCCACCACCAAATTAGAGCCCTTCACCTTAATGCGGGGCAGAACCGCAACCAACCAACTGAGACCAGCATGGATCTTCTTAGATACTGGTGAGGGAAGAATGAAATCGAAAACCAAGAGTAGATATGGAACAAGTCCACAAAACCATAAAGGAGAAACAAAAGAAGTATAAAACATACTATGACCAGAAGAATGGGGCAAAACAAATGATCCTCCAAGAAGGAGATTGGGTTTGTGTCAGAGAACCCAAGAAAACACTCAAGGGTGAATCCACATTCAGACCTCCACAAAAAGTCATACACTGCCACCGAAAATCTGTCACATTAGATGATGGAAAGAGATGGTCCCACGATGATCTCGTGAAAATAACCAACGACACATGCAGACCCAGTACTTCCACAAACTCACATGATGGTGCAGTGTCAAGAAACAAACTCAATCCTAAAGGGACGTACCACACCAAAAATACAAGAAGCAGCGAACACCGTCCCGATGATAAAGAAATTTCCGCTAGCAGCCTGTCGAAGAGGAATCGCAGGATCATCCGGAATTTCAGCAACGATTTCGTCTACTATTGATCAACCACTGCCAACCTGCCTAGCTCCCTAACCAACCTTCCCGCTCCCTCTTCCCTGTTTCTTCCCCCCCTTCCGAGCCCCTTTTTTCCCATAGATAAGGAGATGTTGTGAAGTTATATGTCACCCCGTTCCACACGGAACAACAGAATGTTCTCCCCTCCCCGTTCCACATGGAACACTGTTCGCATTTCCCCTCCGACTGCCCTTACCTCCGGGGGCCGTTGAATAAAGCTCCTCTCACATTACCTCTACCTCGCCTCGGTATTTATTTCAGCTCTCAAGCATGTGCTCTGATGAGGGTATTGGTAATTTTGTGCACTTTGCATTAGCGTTTCTGCTCTTGAGAAATTACATTCAAGGTTTGCATCATACATGCCAGCACTGCCTATCAGTGTTGTGCTGTCAACGTGCACTGGAAAACTGTGCTGTTGCCTGTGTAGTTATGGTTTCCCTATTGCATTGTGGTACCTGTAGCTCACTCATTTCTTAGTGCATTGGGCATCAAGCAGTTCTGTCATGCTATGACACTGTCCTGCACAGCCTTCTTTGGTGGGGTGGTGCTGCTTATGAGTTGTGTCAGAGGGCAGGACCGTCATGCACAGGGCTGTGACAGGGCATGAATTGTATTGACATCAAACCTGTGTTTGCTCCACCCCCATCATCGGGACCATTTTCACTTGTGAAGCATATGTATGTTGTATGATAGCAAATATACTTACCCAGAACTCCGGTTTGTTGCCCTCTGTGGATCTCCATATGTACAGGCAGTGTACTGTTTCGCAGTATAATGTCATTATGGGTGGACCTGGGAAGCGGTGCAGCAGTGTGGCATGGTGAGGTCTGAATCAAAGGTCACCTGTACCTTAAGGGAATGTTGTTGTTTCATGTTCCTTTAGACCTCTTCCAGTGCCTGGGGGCCCACCAATGCCACATATATGCAGTCCAGAGTAGGAATGATGTTAGGGAAGTGGGCAGCTGTGTAAAAGAGTGGCTTTGTTGCATTTACCTATGCAGGGGCAGTGGGTAGAGAGATGTTCCGGGGTACATGCTGCATAAGCACGTCCAACAGCTGGCAAAGCATGCTGGAAAATGTGAACTGTAAAATGACATGCATGCGCAGAGTGTTCTGGAAGGTGCTTGTGGCAAGAATGTGCAACATCGAAACAAGCTTCAGAAATGGTGGTATTGCTGTTATGATGTTGATTCTGTTTTGTACATCATCCTGTATCAGACTGAGTAGCTGTGCTGTGGTCTCCCTGTTGAGGCGGTATATTGTTATTAGCTGCCTATCAGCAAGTGCTTGGGTGATGTCCTGACCTGGGGAATGTGCACACTCCTCACATGGTGTCTCCTCCCCCTTTCTCTTGCTTACACTCAGTAGTGCTGTTGTGCATGCGTGTGCAGCTTGATGTAGGGCAGGAGGTACTAGATATCGAGGTTTGCTACTTCTAGTGGCAGCATGGTGTTCGGAAGTGTGTTTGGGGAAGGTGTGGCTCTTACTTACCCTTTCTGAGTCTATTGGGGGAACCTGTGCCTTTATTTCCATCATCTGTTTGCATTAACCTCCAACTTTTGGGTGAAGGTAACTGCATTGTGTTTTTGGCAGAATTAGTACCCATTTCTGTGGTCATTCAGCAGTATTTTGACTTGTAATACAGTGACATTTCCGTTTTTGTTTATGGTGCTAATTCTGCCAACAGAATTACTGTCATGGCTAATTCTGCCGGGTTCCGGTGCTAATTCCGCAGCCCGTAAATACAACAGGGCTGATTCTGCCAATGGAATTTGAGCCCATTTTCAGCTACCCTTAATTTGTCAGAGCGCTAAAAGTGGCAGTAATTCTCTTACTGCCACTTTTTCCACTTAATGTTGTCGAATATTTATAGACAATAAAGATGATAGCTAAACTGTATAAAAAGAGAAAGCCCTTTCTGGAAGGAGTGACAGAAATCAAATGTTTGAACTTTGGCGCTTATTAGGGATTTCTGTCTCTTGATTGCTGTCAAGTTAAATTGCGATGCACATCCAGATGTTAGAAAAATTACTCTGGAAGTAATTGAATTTCAAAGAGAGAATTCATAATAAAAATGTACAGTGAGATAGGTTCTTTCAGCCATTGTGCATTCCACAGAATTGTAATTTCATAAATGCCATCTTGAATGTGTTGTGGAGTATGCAAGCCTTCTTGTAAAGCAGCCCCATGTTGTATGTGAAATCCTTGAGCCCAAAACATTAAGCGCATGATGTGGGCATTTGTAATGCAGTTTCGAGCAGAGAAAACTGTAAGGTTTAATGTGTTTCAAGAATGAGCCATGCTTCATGTGAAATGCAAGCCCAGAATTTAAAGTAGTTATTTTGCAGTGAATGCTACAAGCCATTTAATCAAAGGTTGTGCTCGGAATTCACCATGTGTCTTTGAAGGTGGCTTGCATATGCAAAGATGATGTAATTACAGCAAATGATTCCTGGCAATGTGAAAATATATAACATGTTTCTTCACTCTGCCATGTTAGTAATTCAATCAGACTATAATGTTTGAAACTCGAGACCACTTGTAGGCATGCTGAGGAACACACACTAATGGCACTTGGCCTTGCTTCTAAGAAATGTCACATGCTTTATTTTACAGCAATTTATGACCAAATCCATTAGCCTATGAAAAAGTCAGCAGAAAGGGTCACTGACATTTGATGCACAGCATCTGCAAGCTGCTTTGGATTAGTTAGCATTAAAGGTCACTGAAGATATCCATAACCAAGACCTTTTACTAGGAATAGAGAGAACATGGAGAATGGATATTTAGATGGCATGTCATTTCTATCCTGTTGAGGGAAACTGTTCAAGAGCACATCAGAGACAACTCAATGCATTCACATGTACAATATAATGCATTAAAATGTGCAAATCTAAATTAAGCCTTGCATTGTCAGGAAAGCTCTGATTAATCTGAGATGTTGTTACATTGTAGATAAAATACAATAATAGAATATTGAAACACAGTTTTATGTGATCATTGGTAAGTGGCTCAAATATGCAAAAAACATGTAAAGTTATCAAACATTATCAGAATTCGATGATTTCCAAAATATCCGCCCCAATGTGTAGAAACGAAAAATATAAGTTCTATCACGGTAGCACCAATGAGTCAAAGGTTAGAACATCACAACAAAATTAGCTTCTCTTTTGAAAGAGCAGCGGCCCCCTCCTTTTTGGTAAGGTGGCTGGGAATCCACACCTCTATGCTTAGAGCAGGGATGGGGTGAAGGATTATAAGAATAGCAGATGTGGGATTTACTACATCACTCTGTGCTTATCACTCATATGGGTTCCAACACATGGACTGTCACTACATGGAGTGATCTAAGGTATCCTCATACCTTATTTAAATGAAACATAACACAGTATAGCACTTCTTCTTTGTGCCTCTCCCATTAGGCTTGTAATTATTGACTTAACTCCAGTATTGATATTTCACATTAGACTTTATTTGTACGTGTTGCCTTATGTCAATACGTGTTTCGACCATTTGGTCTTCTTCAAGACAGGGCTAATCTTACATATATAATATACTATTTTTTTTTTTATTTGGTTTTGAAAAACCTTTACAAAACAATTTATATAAAATTTCAATTTACAAAATATGACATATAAGGAACAAACAAAATAAGAAAGAATGAAAAAAAATCTCACAATAGTTAATAGTATTGGAACAACAGTTACATAGTTTGTTAATCCAGTTGTATTGTTAAGCTGATTCATATCAGAGTCCGCCATGTAGGTGATGGCCCCTTACTAAATGTACCAGTGAAACCTTTAAACGTTTCTAACCAGCAGGCAAATCAATACTTCAATATGAACATGGGAAATGCTTGTTGAAATAAACCAAGAATATATATCCCTTACAAATGAAGGCAAAATAAATATAATGAATAAAGTGGAGAGAGGCCAGATTATTTTCCCTCCTAAAAACTAGTAAAATGGAATCCAACATTAAACAATAAGACATAAGGTTGCATAAAGGGGGAATCAAAGTTGCGTCTAAATTGAAGCAGACACAAGATCATTTGTAAATAGGTATGCCTAAATTGGGAGATATTGTTTATGCGTGGGCTTTTGAAAATGGTTCTGCACATCCTAGGGGATTTGCCAGCATGAATAATTAATGACTTATAGTAGGTCTGTAAAACAACCATAACGCAATACATGAGGAGTTGGTAATATAGGGAACCAATGCTAATGCTTCAACAATACTGTTAGGTATTATGAAATGGATAAGAACCATCGGAAAATGGCTGCAAGAAAAGCATGATGTTCGTGCAACATCATAATGTAATCAAACATAAAACATGAGTCCAAAATGGCACTAGAGACTGAAAATGACTGCGGAATGCCAGCATAGTGCTGCCCATTGGCAAAATGAGGGCGCATTCAGGTAAGCATTGGGTTTTGAGTATGGTACTATGCTGTGAGATAATGGGACATCAATTCCAAGTGGAATGTAGAATGTATATACAAGGCTGGCATATCTTATATGCTATATATTACAGGTAATAACCTAACAGGTGGATTTAAGTTCAAGAAGGGGTGCATTAGCTAAGATCCTATGAGATACATTTTGGAATGGGCTATAGTGATTAGTATCATCTGAATTAAATAGATAATTTACAATCAAGAGCAGTGGAATTGAATGAATATTAAGCATATAGAATACATGTAACATAAGAATGTTTGCAGTGATTGAAAATGGGAAACCACATATATAAGTATATCGGAATATTCCTCGGATTGGAAATGAATGGTTAGTGGATGAATTATCAAAACTTGGGAATTACAGGAGGAATTAAGGAAGCACCTAAAAAAGGGATTGTTTTGAAAGGAATTAGACCTGTGGAATTAACTCGAATTTGGAATTGGATATGTGATTGAATACTCAGGTGAGAAACCTGTTGCTAATGCACTTTTGGGCACCAGAAACCACACTAAGCCTATAGGTTAATGGGTAATGTAGAAATTGAGCATGATCTAAGAATAATTCTGACATAACAGATGATGGACACTAATACAAATCTAATGGTGAATTTGATGCAAACAAGTACAAGTGAAATCACACAGGAGATATAGAGAACAAGAACATGGATACCAGAATTATCACTGTGGTGACAATATTTTAACACAAGGTGAAGGTTTCACTAATACAAGGAGCCATCACATACCGGTGGACTTTGATATCAATCAGGTTAACAATACTAATAAAAATGTATATATATATAGTTGGTCTCTCCCCCCACCAACCCTCCTTTTCTCCAACCCTATAATTTTTGTTTTTGGTCAAAATAGTTATTTTATATAATTATTATTTTTTGTACATTGAATATGCAAACATGTGATAATTATTACTTGTGATAAGGAATGATTATTATTTTATATATGTGAGATTAGCCCTGTCTTGAAGAAGGCCAAATGGCGAAAACACATGTCGACATATGGAAGCACATACAAATAAAGTCTAATGCGAAATATCAATAATGAAATTAAGTCAATAATTACAAGCCTGTTGGGACAGGTGCAAAGAAGGAGTGGTATACTGTGTTATGTTATAAGAATAGCATTCACATAGGAAAGAGAAAGGAGAGGATTCTTGATTCTGAAATATTGAGCAAGGAGGAGACATAAGGGGAAAAAACTGAAGTTTGGAGAAAAAAAGAACTGATTGCACCCAGAAATGGATGACTATTCCATTTTAAGAGGGAGGCCAGAGCAGCCAGTTGATGTCCAGTTTGCACAGGATAATTGGCTTCTAAGCTAGTCACCTGATTTGAGGGCTTTTGCTGATGGAATGATGCTCCCTGACTGGTTCCCTGGCTTATCAGAAATCAGAAATTGCATCTTGAAAAGGTAAATAAAATAATAAAATAAATGTCTACCCACTCCCTAAATATTGTCCAACTATTATCATGGTAAAATTTAGGAATGTAAAAGGACTGGCAATGCAGAGGGGTACAAATCGAAATCGGAGGCACATGTGCTAACATCCTAATGCTTTGGGTTTCCTCATGTATATATCAAATACAAGGTGAGATGAGTTTGTTCTTTTAGTTTCCTTCCACTCTAGACATTTTGGAATTTCTACTTTGGCAAAACGAAATAAAAAAATGAAAGTGTTTTGGCTGCCACCTTAAAGTGGGACTGCATTGGTAAAGTTAAATATCAGTTGAGAATATAGGCAATGGTGAAAACTGGTGTTGAGTCATGGTGGGTCGTAGTACAAAGCTAACAATATTGCCTGGGATGATATCATGCAGTTAATGACAACAGCGAAGGCCATGCTATAGAATGTATATTTGTGTAACGAAATGTAAGATGAAAGAATTGATTCTATGTATTAAGAACCAACTGTGAGAAGTGAAAACCCTCGGCATTATCCTGTCTTTCAAGGCCTAGGCAGAGGCAGCTACTGTGTGGGAGGGAAGGGTATTCTCAAATAAGTATCTGTTACTGGAGAACAGTACATCTCCAGCCCAGACATGTAAACCATTCAAAGCATCACATGCAGGCCCCTTTAAAAGTATGCATGTATATAAATTGAGAAGAACATTCTATATTTTGCAAAAACACACACAACTGCATTAATATTGTGCAGGTCTATACACACTGAAAGATGAGCACTCCAGCAGATGGGAAACACACAAACACGCATCTGACCATCCACAAACATGCTTACATTGTAAATCACAAATTAACTGTGAATCAAAACTTACATGGGCCTTAATAATGTACTCCCTTCTTTCCATATATACAGAGGAGTAAGTGCATATGTATATTTTTCAATTTTAGTGAGACCTCAGTTATGTTCAGAACGAGATGAATGCTAAGCAAACATGTCAGTATGGCTAGTGTTTATTAGAATGCAGCAGATTTATGTGACGATCATTGTAATTGGAAGTGGATGCCTGTGGGGACTTGTAATAGTGAAATTCATATAGGCAGGTAGGATTTTGTTTGAAAGATCATATATATACTACATTGTGGTGGGCTCCATGGTAAAGCTGGAGACCCAATTATATAAAATTGATCTATTTCTTTTAAGTACATTTGGATGTTTGAATACCTCACTGTCTAGCCATTGTCCAGAAATGTGAGTGGGATTGTATAAAGAGGGGGTTGTTAAATCGGCAATTCAGATCTATACAAACCAGCCGAATGTATATCAATTACACCTACACTGCTCAACACGTAATGAAGCCCAATGTCGTTTTCATATTTCATATACTTTCCTACTCTGTTTATTTCCATTTCTATGGTAATTTGGCACACAAAGAAAACATGCCACCAAGAACTATCACCACACCGGATGAATGTGCTAGTGTGCTAGTAGCAACAACCCCTAGGTTCAGGGTCTGACAGGGGTACTAACCTCCTGACTACATATTGGCCTCGATTGGGCTGGTGGGCCATTACCACCCCTGTCTGCACCTGAATGAGGGGGTTATCACTATAGGAGTGCGGTAGAGGGGGGATGCCATATCAGCAGAGCCGTGCAGCATTCAGACATCCTTTGTCTATGCACCCACTATCCAATGCCTTTGGCCATGGTAGGACCTTTTATGCATTTGTGCCCACTCTCCAATCTTCTCAGCCCAAACCTTTAAATTGGGTTCTTAACTCCAGGCACTCACGCGAGGTGCTCATCTTGTAAGGGCATGTTATTGCAACATATTAGACAAATGCCATCTGATAAAGAAAATACACTTCTCCTTATACAAATTTGCTTGGACAGCAGGTTTTAATTGGTAATTATAAGAACAGTTTTTTCACACAAAAAACATTGCCTGTTTATAATATAACATTAATATTCCCTTTCAAGATGGTCACCCCTTTTGCATGCCTCAGGTTTAGATGACAAACTAGTCGCTTATCTTTGTCTATGACAGTGTGAGCAGTCAGGTCCACAGCCAAAGAAGTAAAAGGGCTGAGCTAACAGGGCAAGGGTTGAGGAGCAGAGCTCTTGCAGGAGTCGGAGCCAAAGGCAAACCAAAATTAATCCTGTGCGGAGGTGCACCAGTTCATTGGGCATCAGGGCACTGCGACTGTCTGCTCCTGAAACAGAGGAGCTTCCACCTCAGAGGAATGTTGCCTTCTTGACACTGCATGCTGCCCAGTGTCCCAGCCCTCGCTGCTCACTTAATGCAGCCCTCCAGCAGGTTGAGAGAGGCAGTGCGCTGTGCTGTGCCTCAGGACCACTGCCAATCGTCATGTGGCCCTGCTACCCTTCCCAACTTTCTAGCAGGCATGGGGGTATTAGTGCAATAATAGTATGATAACATTGTGTGCTGAGTTGGCGATTTGATTAATACATGTGCTTTTGCCATGGGCGTATGACATGAAGGGTACAGGGGGGATAAATCCCCCCCACAATTTTAAGTGGGGGGATACAATGGCATGTATCCCCTCCCTGTTTCCCCCAGTTTGTGTGTCTCTCTGGAGTCTGCAGGCATGCGCACTGATGCGTGCAAACTTCAGACTCTGAAGTTTGCATGCAGACAGTTCAGCAGCAGCGGGTATTGGATTCTTGTTACAACAACAAAAACTCTTGCTTGTGCGTTCCCCTCCCTGACCCTCGCCCCGCGCCTGCACATTTGAGCATCACGTACCCATGCCGGGGCATGGGGAACAAACTGCATGTGCCAGCCACAGCCAGTCCATGCGACTCAAGTGCGTAGTTCACTGCTGCGCAGCCTCCTCCTCACCTTCCAGAAGCCACTAGCCCAGCAGGCAGTGACGCGTAATTTGGCAGCTCCTGAGAGTATGACTAGACTGCTCTTCCGATGCAGTCACGCCGACTCGACCTCCTGGAGTCTAAGTCCTGGCAGAGACTCGACGAGACCTCACTAGTTACTACACGGAAGGTGTTAAGGGTTAACGGTCGCCGGTAATGCTACCGGTGACCGTTAACCCTTAATGCCTTATTAGGAGGTCCCTTTGCGGGTTGGTACTTTAACGCCTGCTTTTAGCAGGCGTTAAAAAACGAACCCGCAAAGGGACCTTGGTGCTAATTACGGTACCGCAATTTGAGGTACCGTAATTAGCGCCTTCCCCATTCCCATTATGCCCTATGGGGGCAAAAATGGGAATGGGGAAGGGCCTTGGTGAATGGGGAATTACCGCCCCCGCTCACCTTGGAGTAGGGTGGTAATTCCACCATCCACCAAGGCGGACACGGTAAAATACCGGAGTCAACCGTGGTGCTAATAGTGCCATGGTTACCGCCTGCTGTGTAATGAGGCCCAGCTAAGGTAAGTCAAAGTGGGCGGCCCGGCCGGGCCGCGGTGCCGGGGGCGCATTGGGTCGGAATGGGGAGGTGGGAGCCTTGGAGGAGTGCAGCGGTGTGCCTGCCTGCGATTGGGTGTGCGTGTGTGACTGTGTGTGAATGGTGAGGTTGGACTGTGGACAACATTGGCACCGAGTAAAGTCTGTAGTATGGCCTGTCTGGGATGGGAGCAGATCTCATTCTCATCACACATAACATAGCACTGGGATGGACCGGGCAGGATGCATTGGCGCATGCTGTCTTCTACTCCCCAGGTGGCTGTTGATATGGTACAGTGTCTCATGCACAATTTGGTGGCAAGTGTGCCAATTGTTGATTGAGCACTGCACGCGGCAAGTGTGCCAATTGTTGATTGAGCACTGCATGCAAGCATTGCATGTCCACAGGGAGAGTGATCCGCTTTCCTGGAGACAGATGATATCGACGCACAGAGAGATGCTCAAGCAGCACTGCGTTGCTCACTCCATGCGAATTGCCACTGGCTCCCAGCTGTGGAACACGTCACAGCGGGGCCTTCTCTGTGAATGAATGGATGGAGGGGATTTGTAGATACCATTGAGGGAAAAAAAGAGAAGTTTAGTTTTGCACTTGAGATTGGATCTTGAGTCCCGGAGTGGCACTTGAAGGTGGTCTGGTGTGGTGATATAGTGCAACCTTCTGCCTGACTCCTCTTGGTGCCATCATGGGCAAAAAGCAGAGCTGAGAATGATCCTGGACCTTGTGTTGTAAAAGTAAGTGCCATGCAGATGGAGTAGTAGAAATTGGCATTCCGCATTCAGCCTAATAACAAAGCCTATCACCTATTCAAATTCCACCGGCGTTATTGGTGCACTGAAGTGTTTCCCAGGTTTCTTGCAGCACCAAGAGCTAGCTCCAGACAGCAATGTTCAGGATTGGGGTGGGGGGGTGCAGATCAGTGTCCTGACTGGCTCATTGAATCAGGGTCAAGGATTTCAGGAAGAATTGCAAGCACTAAGTCTAATGCACAGTAGGCCCTCAGAATGTCCCTTCCTGCCCGGCTGGACCAATTCAAAGGTCTTCAATGTTCGGCCCTTTTCTCAGCCATAACCTTCCAGACTCTTTCCCAATCACCCCCTCTTCGGGACCCTCATGGAAGATGCTGACCGCTCCGTTTTGGCGGATCCTGAGGACACCTTTCTGTGCACGGCATGGCTTCCTCATGTTTGACTGCCCTACCTATGCAGTTCACTCCTGTCTGCATACCTGCCCCTTCACAGAAGCCATTGACCGCTCCATGCTGCAAGGACGCCATGTACTGTGCCAAAAAGGTTTTTTACAGATTGGGAGTACAGCCACCCTCCAGTTGCTAAATGTTTTAGGGTAGCAGTCCTCGGCATTATATGTGCCATAGCGCCCTCCTTAACGGACCTTGCTTCGCTCATGTCTGTTTAGATGGGATTTCCAGAACCTACTGCCTACATGTGACACTCACTGCGGGCAGTAAGGCTTAATTACATGTCCTGCTGTGTTTGTGTTTGTCTTTCTCTCCCTCTCGCCCTCTATTTCTCTCTCTCAATCTCTCTGCTTCCTCTGCTTCCCTGCCGAGTGTCTCCCATAGCCAACCTTCCACCACATTTCAAGAAACGTTTTTTGTTTTTTTACCTGTTAAGTATTTATTAATCAGTATTCATGGACAAATAGATAGTGTGTTAGCAGGCCCCCAGCTACACGGCACGCTTCTCTCCTCCAGCTGTTACCGAACCGCCATCCCATTTTCACTAAGGTCAACTTCTACATTTGAATCTCGAGCGCACATGAACTATGTGCATATTTACACAGTCTCCAGGTTGGAGTTGCTTTGAAACCAAATACAAACACAAGTTATAACAAGTACACATGTTACATTGTCCTAGAACTCTGAAGGGGAAAAAAGGTGCAACACAAATTAACATCACTAAGGGAGGCGAAAACCTCAACATTAGGCAACATGAAAGAGACAAGATCTGACTTAGCCGGCATACTGAGCCGTGTAGAGATGTGAACATCAAGTGTCGTCTCAGGTAGGTAAGCTGCCCTCACAGGGCTTGGGCAACACAAAAATAGACAATTCTCTCCAGAAGGTCCAAGATCACATGTATCTCATTCTCCCCTCACGATTTTGCCAGCTTGCCTTTGTGGGGCTTCTAGTGGTGGCATTATGGCCGGTGGACAAGGGCACTCTTGTGCAGCAGAAAGCGCTGCTCTTCCCCCAATGAAACGCATGCACCGCCGCGTTCTTTCCTAAACGCCCACGTAGGCTGGAGTTCTAGGCTTGCCCTAAACTAGTTAACAATTAGCCCCTTTTTTCATCGGCCAGCCACCTTACCCGAGCCCTGGCTTTTTAGCCTACATCACTTTGCATGCTGGGACATGTTGTCCTGTACTTATAACGGGAAATCTAACACTCGTGTAGCAGAATGCAAAGCGCTGTGGGTTAAAAGCCTAGGACTCATACATGTGACTTTAATGGCATGGGGTCACCCCATCGGGGCCAGTGTGGGCACCTGTGGAAGCCTGGCTCGTACTATCACTTTAAAAATAAATCATCATCGGTATAACCGAAAAAGTCGGACTGTTGGCCACAGGATCTGATGCAGGGCTGGATTGGCCTATAGGAAACTGTAAAGGTTTCCTGGTAGGCCTCTGCACCCTGGGCCTCTTTTGTGTGGGAACCTAATGAATGTTCTAATTTTCTCATAAGAAAAGGGTTGAGCCTGCTGAAAATGTGTAATATAGGGCCACTTTGAACATTATTTTTGGTTACCAGTCCACCCCTGATCTGATGTGCTGTTGGGCAGTTCTGGCTGAAGGCTGTGAGGGCCGCTAAAATACTCATTTTAGCATTTAATGTATTAATCGTTGCTGCCGATTATTTGTTGTTATTGCTCAAGTCATGTATATGTTTAATCTCACTTGTCAAATGAAACTCCAGCTCATGGTCTAGACTCTGATTGTACCCATAATGTAAACTGTATAGACCTAAATGATATAAAACACACTATTCACTCGATCCAGCATCCAACACATTTTAACTCTTTGCAAGTTTTCCTCCTCTGCTTGTGTTCAATACTCTGTCGCATTATTTTCTTTTGGTGGAGGGGGCGTACGGCTTTTTCTTTTCAACATGTTTCAACCTTCAAACACCCTATGTTTTATGACAGTTTATAAATGAATCTATTGCCTAAAAGGGAGGGCCTAAACCAAACATGACTGTTTGTGTGTATTGTGTAGGATTTCATTTAGAACAAACATACCAACAGTGCCCTGCCTGATGCCCCTCGTTGAGGTGTCCACATTCTTCCCCTGTGTCCCCTCCCAATCTGGTGGACATACAAACAATAGCAAAACAATGTATCATGCATACCGAACGCCGGAATGTATTTTTTGTTTTTTTGGCCAAATGCTCATGATCATCACGCACTACAAAATAATTGGCAGATCATTTTACTCTGTGGTTTGTGTCTGCAGCAAATCCCCCGTTAAGAGGGTTGTACAGTGTGTGAGATTTCTGGACAAACCAGGAATGGTGGTGGACAGCCAATCTTCTTGGGACGAGCTATGTGCAGGCCATGGAAGCTTTTTGACATAGGAAGACACGTTTTTACCCGACCTGAGCCTTCTGATGTGAGACGCCAAATAAAAGAATTTTGTACTCTGAGCTACTTTTCTTTTTCTTAATTTTCTTCTGTTTTCTTTTCTTCTTTTCTCTTGTGTTATACAGTGATGATATATGTGATTTAATAGGTACTGCTATTTTTTTTTGCGAAAAGTCGAGTTTTTGACTAAAACACAATAAATAAATAAATAAATAAACAAACAAATAAATAAATAAATAAGGCAAAGTCCCAAGGTGTCTCAGTCCCCCCACCAGATTTTATGGGTCTCCTACGCCCCTGGGTTTTGCTGGTACTCTGTAATCCTGTACTACTCTTCTACTATTTACTATTTACCCTTCTTCCACTTGCACAGCACTCTGATCCTGTCCAATTGTGTGTTTTCCCACACATACCTGAAAATCTGGTGAGTACAGTGCTTTGTTGTTTACGAAGCTAGGTTTACACCATATATAACCCCAAATACAAAAGTGGGAAATGTGTCTGCCTATGTGGTGAGTGCCTGGCCTCTGATGGCAATGACTGACAATCAAGTGAGTTGCTGACCCTTTGATGGCAATACTTGCTAAATATGTGAGTGCCTGGCCATTTGATGGTAATACCTAGCAATGGTGTGAGTTCCCGAGCATTTGATGGTGATGCTTGTGAAGTTCCTGGACATATTCATCGGAAAGATTATCAGTGCTTTTGATAGCAATGCCTGGTATATGAAAGCAATACCTTCAGGATCATGTGATGTGATTACCAAAGCAGGTCCTAGTCATTCCTGATAAATAATAGTAGCAGGTGTATGCTATGGTTACACACCAGTATAGAATGGCAGATCCTGGCAAATGCATATACACTATCATGCGTGTGTTTGTGTGTTAGATACACACACACACACACACACACTCTCTCTCTCTCTCTCTCTCTCTCTCTCTCTCTGATGGGCTAAAATGAGGGAACATGTTCAGGGGTTTACATACAAGAGTACAGCTTTAAGTGGCCAATAGAATTCTATACGCCGTGCATGGGAGCATCACCAGGCCACACAGTAGAGCCGACTAAGGCCATGTTCTCACATTATAAATGCTGAATACAGTTCAATTGAATACATACAAATAAAAGCTTCTAACAACTGTTACTGTTAACATCTGTCATATGGTAAATTCAATTAAACATTTTGAGAAAATTGAAGAACTGAACCTTTGAAGAATTGACTCTTGCACAGTGTGTTAACATACAAGCACTTGAACCACACCCAAACTCAGTGGGGTGGGAGAAATTCCATTTTAATACACTTTTAATACATTTCAAATTAACTTTGTTGGCGTGAGGAGATATACCAGTGTTTGCCAATGTTAATACATGACAAAGCCCCACAGAAAAAAGAGCTGTGTGGGCTCATTGTTACTCCTCAGGTTTGACACAATTCTATACACATTCAGATAAACACAGCTGGGCAGACACGCGTGCCATTGCATTTCATGTCCATCCTGATTACAGAATGACACACGCCTGGCAGTGACTTCTTCCCTGCCTCTGTGTTCTCTTCAGATGATGCTGTGGTATCCCTACATCTTCGCGGGAAGACCTTTCCCTTGAGAGCTTTAGAAAGGGGCTTACTCCCAGTTCTCAATATCTTGGCTCCTGAGCAAGTGGCTCTTAGTATCTCTGTCTCTTCTGCCCCATTGCTAGAGTTTGAACACTCTGGACACTCCTTCTCTGTTTGCGCCATCCTGTTTGATCTCCAGGTTGCGGTGACTATGCCTGCATCTGGTGAGCATATGTCTCTGCTGTGTACACCTGACAGTGGAGACGTGCATTTCTGAGCTAGAGTTCCTCTAGAGAGATATCCAGCTGTCTAGCACAGTCTTTATTTGTAGATGCCATTTCCAGTGACCCGTGTTGACTTTCTGATGCTGGCTTGCTCTTGTTTCGAGATGCTGCTCTCCTCATTAGCTGAGCTAGAGACGTCATAGTCTGAGCTATTGATGCTTGCATAGCCTTTCTGGGTTGGTATGAAATTGCACTCCGTTCTGCTTCTGTTGTGGTTTCTGTTCTCTGCTAACTGTGCACCTGGCAGTGCAGTCAGATTGTATCACATGTACTCTGGTGGAATCAAAATTTTACTGTCCATTTGTGGATGCTTAACCACAAGGAACCCTCCTTAACTGTGCTTTGAAGCCATTGATCAGGGACTTTCTAAGTTAAATTTATTTAGGGTTGAAAGCCGATCCTCACTGATGATACCCTCAAGGGAAATACGTGCCCCTTCTCTTTCAAGCTAGACTGGCTTGACTGGTTTGCCCAAAAGGGTTGATCACAGACTTTCTAGTCCAGAGGGCGTAGCTTGCCCAGACAGTATGGCTGAAGATTGCCTAGAGAAGCTCATTGACTGTTAGATTAATGAGAGTGCCAAGAGAGGCTATGGTGGTATCATGTTGTTTGGTGACTAGGGCATCCCTGATCAAGTCAGTCTTACGGATGCCATTTTCTGCCATTTTGCTTTCGTTTGCTACAGAAGCTAAAACCTTTTCTTGTTCATTTGCATGATCATATTTTAGTGGCCTAAAAACAGGTTCTTCCAAAATCGTTGTTAGAATCACCCTTTGTATTTGAATGCCTTTGAGTTTAGAATACAAACTTCATGCAACTAAACAAATGATGCCCAGGCTGACACCTAGAGGAGCAATTTCATAGTGAGCACTACCACTGGATGTTAATGATTTCTTAAGCTTTAGTGCACTTCCAGGTGAAACATCGTTAAACGTATATTTATCTCAGGTCTTCAGAATTTAATTTATTTAGTAATACAACTAAACCGAACAAGTGGAATATTGACTTACAGAACTTTAATGTTAAATCTTTGATGGATACAATACTGAGTCATGTGACAAAGTGACAGTGTGGTTTTTGTCACATAGAGCTTGGAATGAGAACCCCAGGTACATGAAGCAATCTGTTGTATTGTAAACCAAGAAACTTGGACCAATGGGGAAAATCCAATGTACAAGAATTGCAACTCCAGAAGTCAACTCTTTCTCAGAGGGAAAGCCTGTATGGAATCTGGGAAAGTCATTTGCAGGTTAGCGAGGAATCAGGCCTCCAAGATAGGAACAACAATAAAGAACATGAACCAAGCCCAGACTTGGCTGACAGACCAAACAGACAGCAACCTCAATTCCTATAATCCCCTCCTTCCCTTACTACAAGACAAAACCCCAGTTTCCCATTGGCTATTGGCACAGAAGTGGGAGGAGAAGCTTTATCCCTGCCACACCATTTCAAAATTGATGGGAAAAAAACACTTGACTTTTAATTTGGAAGAAATCGGTTTTTAGCCTCCCCAGGAATAAGAAAGATTGCCCAGAGCTGGCCTTGAGCTGCTGGATATAGATGTCAGAAACAATGAACTCCAGAGGGGAGGGGCCATTCAGCCTGACCAGGGAGGAAAACGAGCACCTGCATCCTCATCAGTAGCCAACAAACAATTAGAACACATTTGAAATGTATGTGTTGCACAGATCACACTCAAGTCTTCAGATAAGCTTTATAGGTACGTTTCTTTATCCACTTAACATTACTTGAAATAGTAACTATGCACATGGAACCACTGGGGCCCACCACCAAGATAACTGTTCTCAACTGTCCTGGGTGGAACACTATAGGGAACATTCCATATGACATCAAGCTCAATGACAAAACTGAAGTCAGGCACACACATCGGGACAGGGACAGGCAACCAGGACACCTCACATCTCCCCTCTTTAACAAGATTAGGATAACCAGGTATCTGGGTGTCGTATTTAAGAATACAATACAGATGTCAAATGTTGTTGCCAGCTGCAGTTAATGGAATCCTAGGCTACCCCTACCTAGTACAATGGAAGAAGAATGCAATGCAAACTGAGAATGCACAAAGCCACTTTGACCACGAAACCCAGACCTCTGTACACTGAAAGGAAACAATATCTCCAGATAGGTCTTGGACTTTGTTACATTCTCACATTGAAATCTGGAGGCTGCACAAATAAGTGTAATGGTTTTATGTTACAATGTTCCAAACATCAGTGTTAAGCTGAGTGTTCTGAAAAAATCCAAATAAGCACTAAATTCAGGGTGCATTATTTGCTCAGTGATTCAAGCATACAGCCTGTTTATCACATGTATATGTGTCATATATAAATGTCTGTGGTCATTCTTATGTTCCTAAATGTGCTTCCATTTCATGCAAAGCAGTCTGGAATACTCACTGGTGCTATTTGCTACATTTCTCCATTTATTGGGAAATGTTCAAAAGCATGCAATATGAGTGTATCAGCCCTACATATAAGGGGTGTATTGGCCACTTTTACTCCCAAATTGGGAAAAAGCCAAGTAGAATCTTGCTCACCTGCTTTTACCCTCACAGCTCACACTACAGCTAGCCGGCACCCAGCCAGCCCTCCTCATCTATCTACACCATGCCAGGTTGGTTACTACTCATGATGTTTCCCTTTTGTATTGTACCGCATGACACACCCTGTATAGGCTCCCACTTTATTACCCATGATAATGGCTTCTCTAGAGGAGCATTCCCCCGTCACCACCCCATCCCCTGCCCCACGCCCTTCTTGCCTCTCACCAACCTGTTTCCCCAATATCACCATCTGATTAATAGTCCTACAGACTACATAGGGATACAAAAGTCACAAAGAGCCAGCACACCCTATTCATCTACTACTAATAAATTACCTAAAATGACTACTCCGGTCCTCAGTTCACTTAGACGTTCCAGACTCAGGTCACGGACCTTCACCACTTTTTGCTCTCCGAGCAGGGACTTCCCCAAAGTTAAGCAAACAAAAGAAATCCCTCTAGTAGGACTTATAAGAACCCAAAGACTCAGAACCCGATTCATAAACCATCCCAGCATAAGTGCCTCCTCCATCTCTGCAGTGGAGTAACTTTGCCGAAAATGTGGGGGGGGGGACATGACATCTGAAGAAAAGGTGCCCCAGCCAAACGAATGGGGACAAAATGATGTGCCATGAAAGTTGGGGTGGACAAACACCCCCGTTCCCCCCTAAAATGATGCCCATGCACCTCTGCCACCACAGGAAGCTCACCTCCACTAGTGACCCAATCTAAACGCCCCAAAAGGATCACCACAACTAAACAATCCATAATTATAGGGACCTCCAATACACACCCATCCCCCCCAGCCCAAGAGCCATCCCCTCCTATACACCTCAAAGCAGCACTCATTAATGCCGAACCTTCACTCTCTATTGCCATCCCTCCAGATTACACAATCCTTAGGACAGACAGAATGAAATCAGTAGGTGGGGGAGTAGCTATTATTGCTAAAACCCATCTCAAAATAAGAACCTGTCCTATTAAGAACCCAGATGGTTACGAAGTCCTGTTAGCCAAACTAGCTATGAACCACAAGACTACTATAAACATAATAACTATCTATAGAGCACCTAACGCCAAATCCCAGCCAGAAATAGACATATCTCTACTGCTAGCGCCACTTATCAAACTGAACACAAAATGTCTAGTCCTAGTGTGAAAACAAAACAAAAATATCGAGGCTGAGTACCCCAAAAGGAAATACGCCGAACACGGGTTCCAAAGGAACATACAAAGATCTTTTATTTTATACTGAACAATTTTGAAGAAAAGTAACAGATAGCTATCGGCCCTCAGTACAACACAACAAACTCCAGCGTGGTTCAGTGTGCTTAGTGAGAGACGCTGTACATTAGAATTCGTTGCTCTTGTATACCATTTGCGAACATGATGTCCAACCCTACTTTGGGTTAATATTCCTCTAATACATTAGTGAACTAGGGTTCATGCCGAGTTCGCATATCCACATGTAACTAGTTTGCCTTTAATACATATGTCAACAAGCCTACACAGCAACTGTGTATTTTGGGATTTCCCATGCGGGTCTACTCAAACATTAATACAATGTAGTTAAACTAGTGTTCTCAGTTCAGTATTTGAATAGATTGTTCTTAACATATGCTCGCGGATTAGATTCATTGGCACGAGTAATCCTTTACACACAGTTCAACGAAGGACAAGGTCTCAGTTCATGACCCCAACAAGTGGCCTGCAGGCAAGTTACATATTAATTACACACAGAGGTCAAGACGGCCATGTTGTATTTCGGAATGGCATCGTCCACCATTTTAACTCACAGGGTGACTTTACAGAGAGAACCTAAAATGGCGGATTGACCTAAAATGGCGGCTTACATTGGTTCTAAGGTCAGGACCTTGAAACAAGTGGCTTATAAGCAGCTTGGCGTAGGCTAATATACATATATTTGTTGCAATAGGAGGTACGATATAATTTCCCATTTGACAAACCCTCCTTTTGGCCTATGCCAAGTGTTAAACTACTTCGGATCTCCTTGCAAATAACTCCATGCATCATCGTCCATGCACCCTGAATCGCTGTCAGAAATATCTATTGCCATCAGGTCATTCGCTAAAATTTCCTTTAACACTTATTCCTTGGAGGTTTTATCCAGGGCATACACTTTATGTCCTATCGTACCTATCGCTTGTGCGCAACATCCCCCTAGCATCGAACATATACTAGGTAGACACTGGATACAACAACAAAGGAACAACAGAATTCCCAAAATGATCAGTAAGACCGAAAGTACCTTCCAACCCCAAGATCGCAAGAAGTCCCAGAACCAAGCGCTAACATCCCAGTTTCCCTCCGGAACATGCACTTCTGAACTGAAGACGTGCAGATTCTGCATTGCCTTGAAGATAGTTGGGGAGGAATCTGGCACTAAAACACAGCAAGCGGTCCCCACTAATTTACACACTCCACCACGTTCAGCCAGAATGACATCTAATGCCATCCGGTTCTGAAGCGCTACTAGTCTTATCGCTTTCTGTTCTAATGTCATATTATAGAGTATGTCCGTGGTCCGGTTGATGGTTCTCTCCAGTACTCTCGCTAGTCTTCTGATATCTTCGGAGTTCACTATCTGCCCCCAAAATGGCAAAAGTTTGTTTTTGCTATGTCACCCCGAGTGGGACGGGTATGCCCAGACGTGGGTCCCGTGCCTGCTGAGCCTAGAGACCCAAGCTACTCCTCACTGATGAGCCCCAACAAGGGCGAAACATGTTTGGGGATGCTTGTGGTCTCGTGCAGAAGGGATGTGGCCTAGCAGTTCGGGCTGGACCGCCCCTTTTGGGGTGGGGCCAAGCCTGATTTGCATATGGTCTTTCCCTTCTGTGATGGCTTGGCAGGCAAAGAACGGTGGTCTGGAGGGTTGCCCAGAGCATTGCCAGTGGTTAAGATTAATTCTAAACCTTCCAGCCATCACCTCTTTGTTTTTGCTATGTCACCCCGAGTGGGACCGGTATGCCCAGACGTGGGTCCCGTGCCTGCTGGGCCTAGAGACCCAAGCTACTCCTCACTGATGAGCCCCAACAAGGGCGAAACATGTTTGGGGATGCTTGTGGTCTCGTGCAGAAGGGATGTGGCCTAGCAGTTCGGGCTGGACCGCCCCTTTTGGGGTGGGGCCAAGCCTGATTTGCATATGGTCTTTCCCTTCTGTAATGGCTTGGCAGGCAAAGAACGGTGGTCTGGAGGGTTGCCCAGAGCATTGCCAGTGGTTAAGATTAATTCTAAACCTTCCAGCCATCACCTCTTTGTTTTTGCTATGTCACCCCGAGTGGGACGGGTATGCCCAGACTTGGGTCCCGTGCCTGCTGGGCCTAGAGACCCAAGCTACTCCTCACTGATGAGCCCCAACAAGGGCGAAACATGTTTGGGGATGCTTTTGGTCTCGTGCAGAAGGGATGTGGCCTAGCAGTTTGGGCTGGACCTCCCCTTTTGGGGTGAGGCCAAGCCTGATTTGCATATGGTCTTTCCCTTCTGTAATGGCTTGGCAGGCGAAGAACGGTGGTCTGGATGGTTGCCCAGAGCATTGCCAGTGGTTAAGATTAATTCTAAACCTTCCAGCCATCACCTCTTTGTTTTTGCTATGTCACCCCGAGTGGGACGGGTATGCCCAGACGTGGGTCCCGTGCCTGATGGGCCTAGAGACCCAAGCTACTCCTCACTGATGAGCCCCAACAAGGGCGAAACATGTTTAGGGATGCTTGTGTCTCGTGCAGAAGGGATGTGGCCTAGCAGTTCGGGTTGGACCGCCCCTTTTGGGGTGGGGCCAAGCCTGATTTGCATATGGTCTTTCCCTTCTGTAACGGCTTGGCAGGTGAAGAACGGTGGTCTGGAGGGTTGCCCAGAGCATTGCCAGTGGTTAAGATTAATTCTAAACCTTCCAGCCATCACCTCTTTGTTTTTGCTATGTCACCCCGAGTGGGACGGGTATGCCCAGATGTGGGTCCTGTGCCTGCTGGGCCTAGAGACCCAAGCTACTCCTCACTGATGAGCCCCAACAAGGGCGAAACATGTTTGGGGATGCTTGTGGTCTCGTGCAACAGGGATGTGGCCTAGCAGTTCGGGCTGGACTGCCCCTTTTGGGGTGGGGCCAAGCCTGATTTGCATATGGTCTTTCCCTTCTGTAATGGCTTGGCAGGTGAAGAACGGTGGTCTGGAGGGTTGCCCAGAGCATTGCCAGTGGTTAAGATTAATTCTAAACCTTCCAGCCATCACCTCTTTGTTTTTGCTATGTCACCCCGAGTGGGACGGGTATGTCCAGACGTGGGTCCCGTGCCTGCTGGGCCTAGAGACCCAAGCTACTCCTCACTGATGAGCCCCAACAAGGGCGAAACATGTTTGGGGATGCTTGTGGTCTCGTGCAGAAGGGATGTGGCCTAGCAGTTCGGGCTGGACCACCCCTTTTGGGGTGGGGCCAAGCCTGATTTGCATATGGTCTTTCCCTTCTGTAATGGCTTTGCAGGCGAAGAACGGTGGTCTGGAGGGTTGCCCAGAGCATTGCCAGTGGTTAAGATTAATTCTAAACCTTCCAGCCATCACCTCTTTGTTTTTGCTATGTCACCCCGAGTGGGACAGGTATGCCCAGACGTGGGTCCCGTGCCTGCTGGGCCTAGAGACCCAAGCTACTCCTCACTGATGAGCCCCAAGAAGGGCGAAACATGTTTGGGGATGCTTGTGGTCTCGTGCAGAAGGGATGTGGCCTAGCAGTTCGGGCTGGACCGCCCCTTTTGGGGTGGGGCCAAGCCTGATTTGCATATGGTCTTCCCCTTCTGTAATGGCTTGGCAGGCGAAGAACGGTGGTCTGGAGGGTTGCCCAGAGCATTGCCAGTTGTTAAGATTAATTCTAAACCTTCCAGCCATCACCTCTTTGTTTTTGTTAAAAATGAATTTGCTACATCTCCCAAGACCTGTGCTGGAGTGTCACCATTCTCGTCCCACCATGGACGAGCCTTTGAAACCTCTATTGTACTAGCTTTAAATACCCCAGGTAATAGGATCCCCAAATAACAGGTCCCCTGCCAATCCCTGCGCAACCATGGAAATGCTACATTACCGCAAACAAAGTAGACAGGTTCGGCTACATACAAAGGTCTGTATTCCCCAGTCAAATTTGCAACGTTGGCACAACCTCTAAAATCTCCCATTGACTGAGTACCATTCCTCTGTATGCAGAAAGAAACTGAATCGGGGCTATGGTTAACAGTGTAAGAAGGAGGCATGGCATCCTTATTGCCTATCGAAGCCATCTTAAAGAAAATCAAAGATCGGAAAGGACGAGACAGACTATCAGAAGGCCTAATAGAAGCAACGTTGAGCTTACTCCTGGTTGCGAAAGCGAGCATCCCAGGGGAGTCAGAACACGTTTCTCAAAACTATTCAAATTAGTGCCATCAAAGTTCCCTGAGATGCTATTGTTCCAACGGCCAAAGAACAGTGCTCTAAGAGAAGCATAACAAGCAGTTGTCAAAGGTAAAGGATGAATATACCAACCTAGCCCCTTATACCCGTGTTGCGGTAAATGTGAGCAGACCCAACAGTTGGATTTATTAAAAATGGCATGCGTGGCATTCATGATAAGTAACAGAGTATTATTGTGGTACCTTTGTCTATGCTGGGAGTCCCTTGGGGACAGAGTATGAAAATGTACATAGGGAGTAGGAACAGTGGGTACATTTTCAGTCGGTAACAAGGACTCTAAAGGATGAGTTTCCTCGAGGTACCATACGCCTAAGACAGTGACTATTATAAAACCAAATATTATTATAAAAACAGAGCAATACGTTTTCAGGGCCCGAGTACTTTGTCCATTATCCCGGGTGGTCACACAATCATTTACAAGTCCCATACGAGCGTTAGCGGTGGCAGGCATTGTAGTCTTCAAACGGAAACCCCCAACGTTCATTGCTGGCGACCTCCCGGCCGCGTGACTTCTTAGTCCTTCCACAACCCTAGCCAACAGAATCCCCTTTCTCAAATTTGGAAAAAAACAAGCCCTCAATGATCCTTTCCTTCTCCAAATGCACAGCCGAACCGTGCTGTAAGTCTATTTTCTTGGACGCAGATTGTACCTTGCTTTTCTTGGTACTGATTGATCCAGAAACAATGCATCGTCGTTTCCTGTTGGAAGCAACGTATCAAGAGCAAGTGAAGATGCCAAATTTGAAACGACAGTTTCCGGAAGCAAAACTTTTGGAGAGTGTGGAGACAAAATGGCAGGTTTCCCAATCCTCACGGGCTCAGAAAGATTCTCCGATACACTCTCAGCGCTATCTACTGCTTTGGGATCGTTAGTTGCAGCGTTAGCGAGGGGTTCTGTTTCTTCTGTATCATGTGGCACTGAGTGAGGATGTTTCTTGACATGTGACGCGTGGATCCAGTTTTTTCTGCCAGAAACCCCCACCGCCGTCTGTGTGACCAACAGGACCTTGAATAGGCCCCGCCAGCGAGGTGCAAGGCAGGAAGAACGCTCAAATGCCTTGATGAGCACCCAGTTCCCAGGCAATATGCTGTGGCCCGGGCCCTCGTATCGCACAGGTAAAGCCTCTCGCACATGGTGATAAATCAAATACATGTTTTTAGTCAACTGGCTGCAATAATCTGAAAGTAATACATTTTCAACATTTCTCAATGATCTACATTTAGGAAGGTTCCAGATATTGGCAGGTCTCCCCATTACCACCTCAACTGGAGAGAGCCCAGTCTTAGTTTGAGGGGTTGTACGCATGGCTAATAACACGATCGGTAAGGCTTCCGGCCATTTTAATTTAGTGCCGGCACACGTTTTAGCAAGTTTGTTCTTGATGATACCATTGTGTCTTAGTCCGGCGCTCAGAGCGTGTCTGGCCGAATGGAACCGTTTGTCGAATTGTAATGCCGCACATATCTGCAGAATTACAGCAGCAACAAAAATGTGGACCATTGTCCGACCAGATGACTCTTGATAGCCTGAACCGCGGGAAGTATTCTCTTAACATGGTTTTCGCAGTAGTCATGGCTGTAGCATCTTTGACAGGGAAAGCCTCAACCCATTTACTAAAAGCACAGATGACCACTAATACATACTTCATATTATTGCACCGTTCCATTTCAATAAAGTCGAAATGGATGAGTTCGAAGGGGACAGAGGGTGGCCCAAAACTTCCCCTTGGAGTTGCTGTCCCCTTTCCCACATTGTGTTGTAGGCAAATCATGCAGTCCTGAACATAGCGCTGGGCAATTAACGAAATTTTGTCAGTTGTCCAAACTTTCTCTAACATTTTCGTGACTTTCTGGGCACATATATGCGTAGGACCATGGGCCATGATGACCATCATCATTACATTAGCGTCAGGGAGTAGCCATTTCCCTTCAACTATGTCCACCCAACACCCATCATCATCGAGTTTCCCCAAGCCTTCAGCCCACCTCATGGGTTCCTCTAATGTGGCATTGACTTGGATATCCCATACAGACCCAACACCCTTGTCCATTGCATAGGCATTTACAGTCTCCCTTGAAACACACATCTCCGTAAAGAGATTGGTAGCAGTTTGTCTAGCTATCTGATCAGCGAAAGCATTCCCTTTTCCTACGTCATCTGTAATCGTTCGATGTGCTGCACATTTTATGACAGCTAACTGAATTGGGAGCGCCAGTGCTGAGAGTAGTTGTACTATTAGGGAGCCATGCTGGATTTATATGCCATGTGAAGTTAAGAACCCTCTCTCTGACGAAAGTCTCCCAAAGTTGTGAACCACCCCAAAGGCATACTGACTATCAGTATATATGTTTACTGTAAGCCCTTCGGAAAGTTCACATGCTCGGGTCAATGCTATAATCTCTGCGGCCTGCGCAGAGTTATGCGTGATTCTCTTGGTTTCCACAACCGTGCTTAATGTAGTGATTGCATAAGCAGCTGTGGATGTACCATCCGGGAGTTTGAAGCAGGAGCCATCACAAAACAGCTCTCCTTGCGGATTATTCAAAGGAGTGTCTTCAAATCAATTCTACCTTTTGTCTCTTGTTCGGTAGTATACAGACAGTCATGTGACTCTTCATCGCCGCAAGCAGTACCTTGCGAGAAAGGTAGGAGTTCAGCCGGATTAAGAACACAACACCTCCTAATTGGATGTGAGGAGCAAACAAGATCAATTCATATTTCGTCAACCGTGCGGAAGTGAGGTGTTGCGTTTGGGTTCGGCACCATCAGGGTTAGATCATGGCCTAGGACCATTCCCTCACACTGTTTTACAGACGCAGCAGCGACAGCTCGCAAACATCTTGGGAAAGCACATGCTACAGGATCAAGGGCGGAAGAAAAGTAACTGCACGGCCTATTCTTCCCTCCATGTTCCTGCGTTAATACTGCCAAAGCACATCCATCACATTCATGCACAAACAACACAAAGGCCTTTTCATAGTTTGGTGTGCCCAAAACCGGTGCCGAGCATAATGCAGTCTTGAGCAAGTCAAACGATTGCTGGTGCTCCGTGTTCCATGGCAATGGCGAAGAAATGCCCTTCTTTGTCAAAGCCAACATCGGTTTGATCACTAGTGAGAAATTTGGGATCCACAACCTACAGTAAGAAGCCATACCTATCGAGGCTCTAACTTCCTTCTGTGTATTTGGGACAGACATGCCAGAAATGTGTTTTATTCTTTCAGGTGTCAATCTTCTTCCCTCCTTTGACAGGAGATAGCCTAAATAGGCGACCTCCTGGCAACAATATTGAAACTTTTTAAGCGAAGCTTTGTGACCATGTTTAGCTAAATGAATAAGCAACAACACAGTGCCCTCCTTACAGGCGCTCTCAGAGTCAGCAGCTAAAAGCAGGTCATCAACATATTGAAGCAATGTACAAGTAGAAGGCAATTCAAGGGTATCAAGCTGTTCTTTCAAAGCCCTACTGTAGATAATGGGACTCTCTGTGTACCCTTGAGGTGCACAAGTAAATGTGAACGAGCGTCCCCCTAAGGTGAACGCGAACAAGTATCTACTATCCGTGTGTATAGGAATACTAAAGAAAGCAAGTAGCTGTAGCTGGAATCATGGTCAATATTGTCGTCACATCAGGCACAATTGGAAATTGCGGAGCGACGACTTTATTAATGGCACGTAAATCAATTATGAAACGGAATGGAATTGCATTATTGCCTTTCTTGTACATGGGTAAAATTGGACTATTGCACAAACTTCCTGAAATTTCCTTAATCACCCCACGATGCACAAAATTGGAAACAATGCATTTCAAAACTCGCTCGCCCTCAGCTGAAATCTTATACTGGGGAATGCGTAGCAGCTCAATTCTATTTTTCAAGACTATCTTAACAGGCTCAATCTGTAAAACATCGACATCATTGTCGTCAACAGCCCATAAGCACTCTGGTACATCACTGAATTCTGGCAGCAAAGGTCTGGTTAAGAATTGAGAGACAGAAAGTTGCTGTGGTGAAATCGTCAAGCGCACTCCATCGGAAGAACAATAAATTATTGCATTTAATTCTTTCAATAGATTCAACCCCAGCAAATTCTCTCCACAATTTGAAGTCAAAAAGAATGGACAGTGGTCCGTAAAGGGACCCAAAGAAATAGGTACCGGCGAAGAAACTGGACAAACAACTGGTGTGCCAGAAAACCCTACAGAAAGATTGGTTTGCCCTGACAGTGGAATGTTTGGAACCCATGAATGATCAATGGAACACTTCTGTGCTCCAGTATCTATCAAAAACCGATGTTTCCTATTTCCCACCACCATTTCAATGTAGGGACTTTTCTGATTGACGGGAATAGGTGTAGCTTTCAAACCCTGCTTCGGGCAATCCTAACGAAACAGAATATCATCAAAAGGAAGCTCTTCATATAGATATGCAGCAGAAGGATGATCAAATATGTTCCTAGTATCCACACTCGGAGTATGATTATCCTGTGAAAAAGGTTGCCTAGGATCCTGTGCAAACTGACCTCTACCAGGACCCCCTACATCCGGACGACCTCTGGATCGTCTAACCATATTCCCAAATGTGTTATTTGACCTATGTCGAAGAACGGGGCATTGTGCATGCCAATGACCCTCTTGTCGACAATAGGCACACTGATTAATGTTCACAGGACCCAAGAGCACATTCCCTTGTGGAACATACTGACCTCTAATCTGCAAACTACCCCCTCTGGGGCCTCTAACAAGTTGCTATAATAATACTTTAGTCTTTAAATCACCTTTTCGTTTTTCAACTCTATCTTTTTCATTGTTGACACGATTCTCGTAGTACTGAGCCATGTGCAGTACTTCTGATTGGGACTTCGCCTGCCAAGCGCTCTCAGAAGACATAATTTGTGACTGGATGTCAGGCAGCAATCCACACATAGAATTTGTCCACAAATAATCTTTTCCCAGACTCTGTGCCTAAGTCTTGTCTGCTGAAATCCGAGAATACCTGTTCGAACCAATTAAAGAACTCGGTAGCACCCCCAGACTTCCCTTGGACACATGCCGTAAATTTGTCCCAAATAATTCTTTTCTCAGGAATTATGGTTTTCAATTTTGTAATAATTCTATCAGGCAAAGTTAGTATCACCTGGGTCAGTCTTTCACCAGCTGGCCTTTCTCCATCGAATCTAGTTATGTTCGCCCATGTATCTCCCAACCCCGGTACATCGTCTATAGTCCTAACTTGTTTCCACAAATATACGGGCAGGAGTACAGGAAATAACAAATCAATATCGCCTAGGGTGAACACTGAGGACTGCAAGACAGATTTTTCCTAATATCAGGAATAGATTGTCTATTAGTATTCACTTCCTGTCTTGAGAACGGGACATGAACAAACTGCAAAACATAATGTGCAGGAATGTTCACAGCGATTACATTTGTTGCAGGATCAGCCTCAATCTCAACTTTCAGGATAAATGTCGGAGGAACCTCTTTCATAGGCAACTGAGAAGTAGGCAACTCCGAACGCTTACTAAGCAACAGAGCACTAAAGCAGTCGAAGAAGTGTCAAGCGAAAAAGTTCTCTTATAAATACTCAATAACTCTGTGGGACAACTAATCTTTCTCTTTACACAATCATCCTGTAGGTACTCTATCATTGCATGTATCACTTTCCTCTGCATTTCTGGCGTATACTGACTGTATGTGTCATATACCTCAACTGGAGTTATCGACATATCTGAAATCCATCTAAGCGCGTCTTTCGTACAAATTCGTGCTTCCTCAGATATCGGTTTTCAACAAGGAAGGAACCGTTTCTGTACATACATACTTTCCCCCTCGTCATCCTCATTCTGTAACCTTTCCAACTCCTTTCTATACTCAAATAACCTCTCGACATGCTCATTTACTCTCTCCACAGTGTCTCTTGAAAACGCTAAAGTGTTTAGATCCCTTAACTCTTGCGGGAGATCTGTATTATTTAATTTGCCCCACATTACACATAAATGAATCCTTAAACCTTCAATAAAAACATTTTTCTCAGGAAAATTATCCATATTAAAAAGTGTGGCAAAAACATTAGTTTGATCATCTCTCTCCATACAATGCTTAGCCCATGAAATCTAATCCCATTTCGTCTCTGGAGGTACAGTATTGCGAGTGACAACCCTTGACCACGCACCCTGATCAGCTACAAGCGGCACAAGACCACTTGGAAGAGGGGGAGCAGGCAAATTCAATGGAGGTACTGTTACTGGTGCAATAGGAAGGGGTGGAAGAATAGGTGGAGGAACAGTAACTGGAGGAAGAGGAACATTAGGAGGAGCAGGAACAACAGGCCGAGGCAAAGCAGCGGGAAGAGGAACATACAGAGGTGGCGCAGAGGCACCAGGCCTTTGTTCATTTAACAATTTGTCAATGAATTCGTCGGAAATATGAAGCTCTTTAGAAGGATACATTTTCTGAATTCCAAGTGAGAAAGCCCTATCCATATTCCTAGTCTACTCAGAATGTTTATCTTGGTCATACAATAATGCTTTTTCGGTGTTCGTTTTATGACGGTGAGCATGTTTTTCTCTACTCTTAAGTTGCTGCAACGCTTCTTTTTTCCAATTCTGCAGAACATCGAATGCTGCAGGTCTAGCTTTTTTCTTTAATAGAATTGACTCTAAATACTCAATACGAGGGATTTCAAAATTACCATTGATTGGCCACTGAAGTTCGGAGGCATGTCTGGTTTGTCTGTGCCAAATATCATCAAACACTATACTTCCAATGCCATGCTTACAGTACATAGTACACACAGACAACCCCTCCTGTGGTGCTGGATGGCTAAATTCCAAAGATTGTCTATCGCTGCAGAACAACGCCCTGAAGCAGGTAGACAATTTCCCAGGCATATCAAATTATTGGTTTTACCGGGTCAATAATTGTGTCTGCAGATACAACACGCCAAAATCAAACCATCAGGATATTTAAGAATCGGGTCACGACTCACCTGATCAATCCTAAGGGGGTCCGATCGGATTACAAAGAATCTTACCTAACTAATCTTACCTCGTGTTTGGTGATTTCGGCAAATCTGCCCGTCTCGATAAGTGGACCCTCGTCAAGATGCCGCCTCGGACCACAAGCTAATCGACCAGGAATCGGGTCATGCAGCGCTGCTGAGGTGTCACGTCTCGTTCAGAAGGGGCCCCTTATTTTGTCACACCGTCCAATGCCGGTCCGATAGCGTGTGTCAACCTTCGACAATCCGGCATCAATCTTTAGGGTCCCTATTCGGGCACCAACTGTGAAAACAAAACAAAAATATTGAGGCAGAGTATCCCAAAAGGAAATACACCGAACATGGGTTACAAAGGAACATACAAAGATCTTTTATTTTATATTGAACAGTTTTCGAAGAAAAGTAACAGATAGCTATCGGCCCTCAGTACAACACAACGAACGTGGTTCAGTGTGCTTAGTGAGAGACGCTGTACATTAGAATTCGTTGCTCTTTTATACCATTTTGCGAACATGATGTCCAACCCTACTTCGGGTTAATATTCCTCTAATACATTACTGATCTAGGGTTCATGCCGAGTTCGCACATCTACATACAACAAGTTTGCCTTTAATACATACGTCAATAAGCCTACACAGCAACAGTGTATTTTAGGATTTCTCATAAAGTTCTTCTCAAACATTAATACAATGTAGTTAAACAAGTGTTCTTAGTTCAGTATTTGGATACATTGTTCTTAACATATACTCGCGGATTAGTTTCATTGGCACAAGTAATCCTTTACACACAAGTCAACGAAGGACAAGGTCTCAGTTCACAACCCCAACAAGTGGCCTGCAGGCAAGTTACATATTAATTACACACAGAGGTCAAGACGGCCATGTTGTAATTCGGAATGGCATCGTCCACCATTTTAACTCACAGGGTGACTTTACAGAGAGAACCTAAAATGGCGGATTGACCTAAAATGGCGGCTTACATTGATTCTAAGGTCAGGACCTTGCAACACAGATTTCTTCGCAAGTGGCTTATAAGCAGCTTGGCGTAGGCCAATGTACATATATTTGTTGCCATAGGAGGTACGATATAATTTCCCGTTTGACACTAGGGGACTTTAACTTAGGATTCAACTATACCCAAGACCACAAAGCAGAAGCACTACATAGTGCACTCAAAGACATGGCATTCATACAACTAGTGAACGCCCCTACCCACACAAAAGGGAGAATATTAGATTGGATACTACCACTCAATACCATAGTATCCATAGACTCCATTAACTCGGTGCCCTGGTCAGACCATCACAGTATAAATTTCTCTATTTTGTGCAACAAACCAGACCCACCCAAAACGGTCATTGAGGAATCTTACATAACTAGAAACATCAGCAAACTTAGAGCAGAAAACCTCAACCCTTTATTAGCCACCTCCCTCAATAATAAAAAGATCAATACTGAAAACCCCTGTGCCCTGGCTGACTTTTATCATAATTGTCTCACCAGTACAATTGATACCTTAGCACCCTGTGTTAACAAAACCAAACGCAAGGACAAACAATCTTCTTTTTGGTTCAATGAGGAATTAGTCTCTCTTAGATGGATTAAAAGATCGCTCAAACACTGGTTAAATAAAACCCATACCCTGGAAGCCATGAAAGCATTCAACTCCGCAAACAAAATCTAGAAATCAGCCATCATTGCCCATTAAGCAGACGCCTTCAATACTAGAATCAGTAATGCATCCTCTGACAGCAAAGAACTATTCACCATACTCAAGTTGGAGAATCTGACCCAGTCCAACCAAGTAAAGAATGGTGTACCACCATCCAAGATGCCCTGGCATCAAAAATCAAGCTATTACAAAATAAAATCATCTCCAAAAGAAATCTCCTATCTGACAAGCACTCCAAGTCTAACCAAATCACCATGAACATAGAAGATACCACCCCTCTCTTCAACTTCACTCCAGTCTCCCATGATGTAGTACTTAATACTATAGCCAAACTTAAAGCTTCAAATTGCAAAGGAGACAACTTTCCAGCGCACCTAATTAAAGTTTGTGCCTCTACCCTCACACCTATAATTACCAATTTTGTGAATGCCTCTTTCTACACCAATCAGGTCCCAGTCAGCATTAAAGCGGCATGGGTCACCCCTCTACTAAAAAAAACCCACATTAGATGCATTAGTGCCTACGAACTACCGGGATTTGACTGTCCCCTCCTTACTTAAAATTATCGACAAAATAGCCTACAACCAAATACAAACCCACCTCAAACAAAATAACTTACTAGGAGCTAGACAATCTGGCTTTAGGCCCAACCACAGTACGGAGACAGCCCTCTTGGATTTGAAAATCCAACTGGACTCTATCATAGACTCAGGGAAATTAGCCACCCTACTGTTACTGGACCTATCAGCAGCATTCGACCTGGTAGACCAGGACAAACTATGCAACACTCTAAAAAAAGATTTTAATTTCTCCAGTAACGCCACTCAATGGATCAAATCCTTTTTAACAGACCGCACATCCAGAGTTGCCATCGGAAACTATGCAGCGGACCCTATAGTTGTACCCATAGGAGTCCCCCAGGGATCCTGCCTCTCTCCCACCCTCGACAATGCATACACTAAACTCCTATTCTCGGCCCTTGATGATATGGGTGTCAGATACACCAACTTTGCAGATGACACCCAGATCCTCATCCCCATCACAGGCACTACACCCAAGACACCTACACATTAATGAAGTATACGCTATAATTCAAAATTGGATGGCCCTAAACAGTCTCTGCCTTAACGATGAGAAAACGGAGGTCCTCATCATGAGCTCCCAAAAAAGAATAAGCACCCTCCATTCTGACTACTCTCACATCAACATTGACGGTACACTGATCCCAGTACTCAAACAAGTCAAAACTCTTGGTGTATATATAGATGCCAACCTCACTATGCACAAACAAATAGCAGCCCTCTCCTCGTCCACAGCTTACACAGCAAAACGTATTGCACACAGCCGCCAATTTCTCACCCCTACAAATTGCATTACTTTGGCTAGAGCGCTGATCTTAACGAAACTGGATTATTGTAACATCCTCTTTCTAGGAAGCTCCAAAACCAACTTAAATAAAATCCAATTACTACAGAATAAAGCCCTTAGCGCGGCACTGGGTATAAAGAAATCCGAACATATATCTAGCATCAGAAGAGAAAACCACTGGCTGCCAATTGAAGCAAGAATCATCTTCAAAACACTTAGCATCGTCCATAAATGCATCACCAACAAAGCGCCTAGCTACCTCAACAACACCATCAAGAAAAAACTGGCCCTCTTGGAAGTTCCTCAATACAAATACAGTAGAGCAGTAGGAAGTAGTTTCAAAGCCCTAGCCCCATCGCACTGGAACGCACTACCCCTTAGCATCAAAAAGGAGGACTCCCTATTAAGATTCAAAAAAGCGCTAAAAACTTGGTTATTCAACAAATATTAATCCCAACTAGTCCCACTCCACCTCAGTAATGGAAAGCTTCTGGTTTACCTCCTTTCTTTGAACAAAACACTATAGTCGCCATGGGTATCATGTATCTCCAGGGGTCACCTCTAGATCTGCAACTAGTGATTAAACAAATTGTGACCTGCTACTTTGACCGATTGTAACTTTGTATAAGAAATCTGATCACATGACTTTATTTGTAATTTAGTATAAAATATGTTTTATATGATTGTAACTGTAACACTGTATAAAAATGCGAGAACTCACCTGAAATTTCGCTGTGATACCCTCGGGTCTGGGAGAGTAACAAATGTAATAAATAAATGTATATCTTTGGACCAGTAGTACGCATAGTACGACAGGAAAAATTACAATTTTAACTGCTCGCTTGTAAGAAGTAAACATGTATCTTTTAATGTCAGTTAAAACATATTTTTACTCGCTCATATAATACTCTCACTGGGAAATTGACTTATATTTTTACCCCCTAAAAAATAATTTTACTCCCAACTTTAAAAAATAGGAAGTAAAATTCTCCCATTTACAAATCTTATCTGGAGCACTGAGTGTACCACATGTCTCGAAAGTATAGCCTTCTATCAGAAAACAATGTGTGTGGTTATTCTTGGTTTAAATAAGGTCTTATCATAACTGTCAAAATATCAGAAGTGCAGATTAGAATTAAATGGTACCATTTTAAACATGCCAAGTTCACAATGCTAGTAAAATTATATATTTTTATTTTTTTCAAATAGCTGCTTCCCTCCTCATCCTCCACTCCAAATATCATTTGTTTACCTCTGGTCACATAGCTGTCCCCAACAATGGAGGTGGGTGCTCCTAGCAAACAACCTTCTTACTATGTAAGTCTCATCCACACAGCAACAGAAAGGGAATGCAGGGAACAAGCTAGATCCGTATATGATAGACCAGCTACTGACACAAATTAGGTGCTTGCTACTGCATGTCCTATTCAGAAGGTGCACTCAGGGGCATCTGAGAAGGCCATTTTCTGGTAGCTTTTACAGGATGATTGTTTTGCAAAGTACTCAACCTCTCCTTTTTGGATATTGAATGTTGGAATTATGTAAATATGTATATCAAACTGCTTCTATCTTGTGTTCATTCCAACTTTCAGATAGTGTTTTCTCCACTAACAGTCCCTCAGGGCTTCTCCATGCCTCCCTATGTTCTTCATTGATTACCTCTTGCCTTTCACCCCACCGAGCTTGCCCTTTGGCCTTTCATTATACAGCTATTCAGAAGACACCTGGATTCTTTTGAATCTGTGGCGATGTTATGAGTGTATATCTTCCATCCATAAATATCCTAATGTACATCAAACCCTGCATGCCAGAGCCTAACTCCACCAACCCCCCCATCCACCCCAAAGTTGTCTGAATGCCCCACTCAGACTGTGGCAGGTTTTGCAGCAGAGAATAGTGCTGTACCTGAAGCAAGATTCTGGAGAAAATTAGGTCTCTGCAATTTAGTGCAAGAGAAACTACTACCCCTGGGCACCAGACAGGCCTACTATTGGTCAACAATATTGTTGTGCATTCCCCTTCTGGGGGAATCTATCTATCAATGCTTATTACCATGATGTGTATGACAACCATTAGATGCTATCGATATCTTCAATACACTGTCTATCACTAACCCAAGTATTTGCACTTGTAATATAGTGTCTCATTCTCTTGTTTAGCATGTATGTATATGTATTCTCTTGCAGAGATAAAATATGAGCATTACAAATTGAATGTTATGTTGTGTTGATTTATACCATGCACCGCTACTGCACGGGACGGTCTCCAGGCGTTCACGTAGCTCTGCAAGAAAAGAGGGCGCGTTGTGTTACTGAGGATACGATGATAGGATAGGTTCAGAAGCCGGAGAAACTGTTGTCTGTGTGGGCTGTCGTGCAAGCGCATTGGTTGTGCGACCCGGTTTGTTGTAACCATAAGGGCAAAACTCAGTGCCTGAGCTGTGTACTAGTCTTTATGTTGGGTGTGTGAATCGTGTGCAGTTAGGGTGGAAGTATAATCATGTGCATTGTTTGTTGTATCCATAAGGCGGAGTCCATTGTTGTGGTTGTTTGTTACATGCCTGAGTGAGTTGTGCTGGTGTGATTTAGTGCATTTGTGTGTGGTTAGGCTCGGTTTTATGGATTGTATACACTAGTATGGTCGCTCTGAGATTATGACCATGTCTCTGAAGCTTGCTGAGTGTGAACGTTAATTAATGCTTGATATGTGTATGTGTATTTTGGCTAGCCCATAGACGTATATAGTGGTTGTGGATTGTGTTGGAGGAGCAGGAGTGGGGTGGATTGGTTAGCAAATTGGTTAATATCGAGGGTACTTCCAAAATATGTCCTCAGTCCTGTTGCAACTTAATGGTACCCTCCAACACTTCCGGCTGAGGTCCGCTGGACATTCCTGCCACCACTCCAGGCTCAGGGCGCTACCTTCCCCGAACTGCTTCCTCTGAGTGCCATAGATCAGTTGCACCCAATAGTTCTCCAATTGCTCAGCAAACATTATTTGGTATAATTGTGCTTCTGCTTGTTAGATTGGCAGTTAAAGTGATGCATGCCTGGACTTCTAGTAGATTTCACATCCAAGAACAGAATATTGCACAAGAAGATTGGCAAATTTGAGTGCGATGGTACCAGGGAACATCGAAAGGCTACTAACCTACCAAATATACACTATGGTGTCTTTTAATACTCACCCATGGAAAATAAAAATGCATGTTGAAAAATGGGTACACATGGTTTATGTATGCCCCCAAAATATTGAAACAGTCAGGCAACTAGAATTTGGATAATTTGGCAAAGTGCCAAATTGTGATCCCATGAGCAATTCGCCATCTCAAGGGGAAGGCATCTGAAAGCTGTTTTCTGGTTGTAATTTAGTTTTGCCACCACATTATTGAAGAAAACATTATAAAAAATGTGGATACATTGGTTAAGTGCCACTTTTAAGGTCAACACACTACAATTACAGGCTTGAAATGAAAGTTTCTGCTTGCTTCCTTACCCAGGCAGTTCAAACTCCTGTGGGTCAGTAGGGTCCTTCAGACCCTTGCCTAATCAGCATTCCCAGAGGTGTAGCTTTTGGTGAAATCTCAGGAATTTCTCAGGGCTGTTAAAAAAGCTGTCTTTTAAAGGCTAAGACCCACTCCTGTTTCTTGGTTAGCCAACCAAATATCAGATAATGATACCATTCCTGTAATGAGTATAACAGCAGAACAACATTGCCAAGGGTTGCCAGCTGCTCGCTTGCATTATTGCTACACACAGACAATGCAGTACTAGCGGCACGTACACCAAAGGTGCTACAGACTATTGTGAATACATTTGTGGAATTCATGGATATGCGTGGGTTGATAGTGAACACCTCTAAATCTAAACTGATGATGTTGATGGTAGGAAATTGAAGACTCAGGGCACCTGGTGTAAAACGGAAAACCTTGAATTTGCAGAAAATTCTGGTTATTTCGGTATCACTTTTTCCAAATTTCTAGTATGGAGGACCCATATCAAAAGAGCATCTGCTCGCATTAGGCAGACAAATGGTACCATATTTAGTTTTGCCTCCAAATATTGTGTACTTCCCAGTGAATGATATGCAGTCATATGGGCGGATGTTTGGGGGTACTCAAAACTTCACCTACTGGACTGATATGAAAATGATTTCTTAAAGAGTGTTCTTGGGGTCCTGAAGGGGGCCCCATCTCTTTCAGTACCCATCGAACTTGGTGTTATGCATCATAAAGACTACTTGAGTGGAAAACCACTTTTGCTATGGTTGTGTTTGAAAGGTGGAGTGACTGCGGTATATGCTATAATATGTGTATGCAGCAAGATGTACATTGGATCCATGACGCAGCAGTTGAGAATTAGGATACGAGAACATATGACAAATTTAAATAGCCAGGATCCTAAGATACCACTTGCTACTCATTGGCAGACCTCACACCAACTTGATGATAGAGCTGGCTTACGGTTCATAGGACTCATGAGAGCAAAAATGGGCAAAAGGGGTGGCAACACCCAGATTAACCTTAGGCAAATGGAACTTACAGCACAGGTAAGACCCGTTCACAATACAGATCGGGTTTCTTTTAAAGGGTGCCATTCTTTTCAAGACTGTGATTTATGGCTCCTCTTTCTAACGCTGCAGACTTGGAGTTACTGTCAGCATCTGAGGACTCATCCGGGTTTAAACACACTTCCTGTGTGCTTATTGGGGAGCAGTGCTTATTTGATGAATGAACTTTAGAAACACATCTCATTCTTTATTGCTGATCACATTTGAATAGTTTCAGTTCACAGACTGGGATTTTTCTAACAGTCTATTGACTGCTCACATGTCCAAACACATGAACCTTCTTAGCCAGATATTGAGACTGCATGCTCCAATGGTCACCCCGGTTGTTGGTTACCAACATTAATTGATTGTATTTTCGCTAAATTTCCCCTGGTCTGCACCTATGGGGGGGAACCTCTCTGCACTCTGAAGTCATTACTTTATTTATAAAAAAACAGTACAACTTGCTTGCCATAACGAAATATGTAGCAACCAACTCCAGCTTCTTTTTGTTTTATGTTTTCGGCAACCTCCAAATGCCTCATTCCTCTTGTGTTTGTACAACATATGTGGAATGTACATTATGGTAATTTTTTTCACAAATGGTATTCCTGCAATGTTTATTTCAATACGTTTAATTTAACTTGTTACTTTTGACTATTGCAATCAAATGATCATGTTATTATTACCCAATGTTAATGTTTCACTATTATTTGATTCTCATGAATTTTGTGTGACTATGTCAGCCGTGAACAAGACTTATGCCGAAACACGTGTCAGCATTAAATGCATACCAATGATTTCTACATATTGATGTGAAAACCATGTGCTGCCACTTACTGCACAGACTTGGAGTTACTGTCAGCATTTGAGGACTCATCCTGGTTTAAATACACATCCCGTGCCCTTAGTGTCATGAACAAGACTTATGTCGAAACACGTGTCGGGTGAACCTCCAACACATTAAAGAATTAGTTACTTTGTACTCTTTGGACTTTGACAATTTTGATTTCATAAATAATTACAGGCCGAGTGCATTATCCAGTCACTCCACCTTCCAAACACAACTTTTTGCCATGGTGTTTCCGGGTACACCCAGTGCCTGTGAATCTGCGGCTGCATTTTTTTACCTACCCCCTTGTTTGGCTCTACTGCACACTCCAGCGACCTACCCGTAATCTTTCTTACCACTTTTGCTGTGGGTTTCAATATCGTCAAACCCCCAGGCATCCCAAGCAAAGAGTATATTAGAAGATGCATGCATGAGTGATGTGGAGGATAGAGACTGGGGGACTGATATTTGGTTACTGAATCCAAACTCAAAAATCCTACTAAAATAATCTTTCTATGGGTTTACAGTAGCCAGGCAGAAGAACAGGAGCTCATGAAGCAAAAGGTCCAAAGTCATGCAATTCTGAACTATAACAGAACTTGTGAGCACTATTTATTATGAGTTACACAAAGTTATGGCCGTTCGTTGATAACAAAATTCAAATTCAGTATGCTCCCACTAAAACCTGAAACAAACAAATGGAGTAAATTGTTTAATGACTTGTGGGGGTGCATATGTAATGGCAAGGTTGTGGAGATTGTGGCACATTTTAACTTCTTTTGCCCTTTATATAGAGCGGGTAAAAATAATGTTATCGATTTTAAAGGGAGTAAAGTTTTCAGGCTATCAACTGTCTCTCCGTTTTCTTATGTTGTGCAAGAAACCATTACTATGCCGCACTGTGGAATGCTACTTAGTTAATGCTATGCGACTCAGGAAAAACCTTTTGACTCTGTGACCTGTGATATTTTCTTTTCTATTTTTATCTTAATTGTTATATTCTTTATTGCAACTGTTTTTATCACTAATAGGATGATTTTGTATGGGTTTGTATTATATTGTAATATGCTATTGATATATCAGTGAATTAAGTCGCCTGCCAGCATGAGGCTGATTTTAATAGCTTTAATAGTTGTATTTATTATCTGCAATTTTTAGGGATTGTTTTCACTCCGTTATAAAGATGGATTTGATTTTATTTGCATTGAAGCCAATCTTGTCATTATCTGTCACTTGTGTGTTTAAGCATGATGGGCTTTTGTCAAAGCAATGTCACTGCTTAATTCATTACATTTTCTACCGTCATCATGTCCAAATTAAGCATTCAACCTTAGTTACTGTCTTATCAGTATTGGCCTGGGCTTGGTTATTTTTGTTTATATAAACATCTGATATCTCTACAGCTTGCAATTAAATCATTTCAAAATAATTCTCCTGTGTAACAAATATTGCATATGTTTCTGAATTTGTGTGCTCTTCTGCTGCCATGTTTTAATAATACTGCAATCAAGTTGTTACTCTCAACACAATACTAATACTGATAAAGTGCTCATGGGCTCATTAAAGCAAAGCATGTAGATTATTTTGAATAACAATTTAGCAAACTGTACAAGGATATCAGATAAGAAATTACCTAAAAAAAAACTAGCCTTGTGCTTTTCACATATAAATAAATCTATTTTCTGAATTCACCAAGCTTTTTTGGTTTTCAGATAACACATTATGTTATGTATATTTCCATTTGTGCTTCAGAAGAGAGGTCTGGCAAAGTCACTAGTTGGAATTGACATTTGTGGAATGTATCAGATGTGTGTTAAAAGACCGTATCCCAAAAGATCGAATTACAAAATTACAGAGACCACTTGTCCGCATTTTATAATTCAATCTTTTGGGATTTTGCCCGTTTGTCCCCCACACTGCCTTTAAAGTATGTGGGGGACACCCCTGCAAGCCCCACAACCCATAATACCGAACTGGGGGAGCGTGGACACCCCCTTTATCCCATGTTCCCCTCTTCGTTATTATCGGCTTTGATCTAATCTACTAAGCCGAATGAACACTAAACATGCATTCAACATTGTAGATTTGATATTCTCGTCCATTCCCAAACTTATATATCTGTCAAATCTAACAGGAATGTTTCATATGTGGAAACAGGATGGTTTGGCCTGGCTTGGAGTTTACAGCTATTCATATTTTAGGCATATAATGCAATGTATGTCATAAGTGGATTTACACAAATAAGCTCACAGTAAAATGACTCAAAATGGAAATTCTTTTGACTGACCCTCAACTCCACATGTGGGGGTCCTACTTTTTTACACACAGCTATAAGGAAATGTTCTATCCAATTAAACCATGTTCTGACATTTAGTTACATTTTTGACTGTAGACCTTCAGGATAAGATCAATAAAAATAGCAGACTTTCATGCATGTTGCATTTCTTACAATTTTCCAATAGGTGGAAATGCATACATGTGCACCCCAATTGTGCTATCTAACTCTGATCATGGGCTTATGGTTTTCATTTTAGATTGTAAACTGGTACTCTGTAGATTTAAGCAGATTTTAACTGGGTATCATAAAAATAGACTTCTTCCATTATTAGTATATCTTTGGTACATAAAAGCTTATAGCAATATTAGTCAGACACTGTGACCTAGATGGCATTATGAAATGCTACTCTGCAGCATTTAATGAAATATTCCACTTTACACTGTTAACCCCCAACAGTCATTTCACACCTATCCTCTGAGAAATTAATTTCTATTTCTGCAAAGAGTTATCCACTTCCCCGCACCCATCTGCCTTGGTAAATAACCAGCCTCGTGTTTCCCTGCTTCTCATTCCACCTCCTGGAAACACTGACGTTACACACACTCTTGTGAGCATTTCTTCACCAATGGCATGTTTTCTTTTCTGAAACATGGTTACATGTTGTGGCATGGCGTTGCATCTCACATCTCACATGCCACTGGTTGTGCTCATTTGAATAACTCTTCACCTTTAAGACGAGCCTACTGTAACCTGTCCTAACTACATGGAGTGAGAAGAGTGACAGTGCTGCTACTTATGTATATTATGTGAATGATATACATCTGCTTCCGGTCTACCACAGTGGCTGCTGCTAAGCTTACAGAGATTGCTGAAATTGGCAGCTACAGGTCTGAAGCGCAGGGTGAATGATTTGCTGACTTTGTTTTCTGCATTGTTTGCCTACAGTGGATTTCTGAGAAGCCCATCAGGCTTTTCTTCATAGGCAATGCACACTATTTCCTCAAAGCACATGTCTTGGGTAATTCCTTATGTGCACACTGGCTCAGGCTATGAGGCAACTCCAGAGGTGGCAAAGGCTTGTCATGGTAAGAATATTTTCTAACCTGATATAATTTCTTTGGAATGGATTATCTGCCTCACATAAAGCATTTCAGGATAAATTCCTTTAGACAGGCTCCAATTAATTCTCATGTCAGTCATCAATCATTAATATTGTGCATGTGTTATCTTAACTTTCCAGCAGCCACATGGCGCCAAGGGCCTCTCAGGCATATGGGCATGCAGCATCTTTCTTCCTTTGCCCTTGCTACCCTATTCTTGTTCACCTCAAGAACCTGACTTACAGCACCACCCACTTGTCCTCCCCCCAGCACTTGCACACTTTTGGATTTCAGGAATGTGGTGGGTCTGTTAGAGATAGACCCACCACAGTGCAACTTCAAAGGGTTGAGGGGACCATTTTGCACTTAAACACATGCAAACTAACACAAATATTCACACATTCAATCCAATGTCCATTAATTGAATGAACTTAATTAGGTAGACCAACGTTCAAGATGACTGTGTAAACAATGATCAATTTTACCCATATATAATTGATTGAAATTCCTCCTCCAAAAATGACACTTAAATAATAATTTAAGATAGATAGCAAAAAGTGACAAGATACAATCTATATGTCCAGCAGATGCAATATTTGCATTTTCATAGTCATGAGTTATGGTCTAAAAGGGGAGCACAGATACACATTTTTCTCCTGTATGATCCTAGGTTTTCCTTAACCTGTCATCAAATGCAGTTGACATCTCTAAAATTGTCATATTGACATCATCGACATATGTTTCAATAGAAACTCTAGTTTCTTATACTCTCGTCAGGAAGAAAAAGTCTAAACATTTCAGATTTACAAAAAAAGTACAGTCATTTTTCTGACATCTTGTTTGAGGTATCAGCAGATGAATCTTTTAATATTCAGCAAAAATACAAATAGCGTTAGATTGAAAAACATAATACATGTCTAGCCCATCTTTCAGTACACTAATGTGCAACCAAAAGAACCATGAGTCCTATGTTTGTTCAAACCCTTCAACCTGTGAGATTGAGGACATAACCATAATCATGGCACTCCAATCATGTTATTATTGCATGAACACCTGCTAGGACTAAATCCTCAGCCTCTAAACAGACCTTTAGAAGGTAGCGAGGGAGGAGGAAGGTCGTTTCCTCCTTTAGCCCAGTGTGTAATTCAGGAAAGAAATAAATAACTTAAGCCACTCAGGTCTAATCCCAAAATGTACAGAGATGCTGCCACATCCATTCATGTTTACCTGAAGATGCTGCCACATCCATTCATGTTTACCTGAAGATGCTGCCACATCCATTCATGTTTACCTGAAGATGCTGCCACATCCATTCATGTTTACCTGAAGATGCTGCCACATCCATTCATGTTTACCTGAATTATCTAATTGATGTTGTTTTCAATGTAACTTGGAAACATTTCTATTTGACTTTTGAGGGTTTTTTTTTTTACTCTGGATCGTTTATCCCCCCATTTGTGCTAGCTCTTACAAAGATTATAATCCTGTCAAAAGGAAAAACAAGAATGAAATAATTATGAAATACAAATAAATATGGCAAATAAACCAAGTTGCAAACCCCGATTTTCCTTTCCTCGTATTACAATCATAGTGTATGTCTTAAACTCATCAATTCCATCAAGACACCGTTGATGGCTAGCATCCCACTTCCTAACTCTACCAATCCATATATATCTTGTAATGCTCTCTTTGTTTGGGTTCTCTGCCCATCATCTACCTCATCGATCAATTACTAAGACTTGTCTGTTAAAATACCTCATTGTTTCTTTCTGGTAGAGGCATCCTTTCTTATTTCTATTCTATCTACCTTCCTGGTCCACTTTAAAATAAATCAAACCTGAAAGGGATGTGAGTCTGCTAAAATTCAGAGCGTCCTTTACTATTACCGTAACAAGTCCTTTTCTGGTCCAAGTGTAGAAACCAGCCTAGACACAAGTCTTGTCTCTCTCTCTGGTCCACTCATTGCATATTGATTGTCAGAAGACGGGTCAATGGGAACTAAGGATCACTCAAACTCAAGATGCCCACTTTTATTCATGCTATCACTTTCTTTCTGGGCTGCTTTAACACTGATCCGCACTGACAGAGACATGCATTATGGTCCAGTCATGCTACTTAATCCCTCTTCACAAAGAGAAGCCTGGCGTCTCTCTTTAACACATTTTTCCTCCTTTGTTAATAGCACAAATTCCCCTTACATAAGTCATTATAACCATTTATATCAATTTGACTCATTTATCCAATTATTCTTCATGATCACAAGAAAATACAGGCAAGATTTTGAAATGTGAACTGTGAACGTTTTGGCTCTTGTACCTACTAATTCATGTTTCATGTCCCAATTTTTAAGAACACAGACCAAACTCTCAGTTCACTGTCTTTGTTGTACTTCCAATAGAGTGTCTCTTTGGCTATTTGAATCTATATGTTTTGCTCTGCTGATGATCTTACAACGGTGCCCCCAGACTGCCATTTTTTTAGAGGGGATATATGAATGGGTCTCAACATAATGCTTATGATAGCAAATTGTTTGTACCAACAACAATTGGTCATAAGGTGTGTGCTGTTTCAAGTTCTGTGGATGGTAGCTATTCTTTCACTTGATACAATGTGGTGTGCACATGCCCCTCTTCTGCAACAATCATTATATCAAGAAACAGAATCAACAGTTTATTAAGATTCATCATGGATTTCAAATACATGTTTTATATATTCAACCAGTGGCGAAACTCATATAGTGTCTCCACAAAGATATGCTAGATTAAAAAATAAAATTCATTAATGAAACGCTGCCACATCCAAATGTTAAACCTAAATGAATTTGCTTTGTTTTCTATAAATATTCTCTCAAAACTCACCAAATCCAAATTGACCACTCTGGTGGCAAAGCTTGCACCCATAATAATTTCCTTAATGTATCCATACACAATTTCTTTAAAGATAAACATATTTTTGTGAGGGTGATCCTGGCTAGAGATATTCAGAAATCTGTGGACACTAGTGGAGGGGTTTTTCTTCATTGTGGAACATCCTTAAAAAATGGTCGAACCTACTACCATCAGCCAGCTCATCAACCCATCTTCTGGTGGGCCATAGCTTGGAGGCTGCACGAAAAGTACGGTGGAAGAATTGAAAGAAATCCTTATTGGAAGAAACCCAACATTGTTTGTCTCTCATTGCCATCAAGGAACTTACATCAAATTGTGACTTCTTCTCTGCCTCAAACCACATCAATTTAGATAACCTGTGGGATAACATGGAACCCACCTGTGCAAGATGGTAGCTCAAACACCACAAAAAGGATGCCTCCACACAAGAACAGCCAGCCCATCATATGATGCAACATAACATTTGTTTCAGCATTCTCAATCAACAGTGAGGACATTTAATTTCCCTTATTTCACAATGTACAGGAAATGGTCAAGGTGGTATTAGCTCCTTATTTACATGACACTAGCAGCTTAAGTTAGGGTTTGAACTTGGCATGAACCTTTACTTCACCGCTACCTATCCACGTCGACTAAGGTGATAGTTCTGCCTACTCCTCCAGACTGCCCCAGAAGAGCATCTAGGTTTTCCGATTTTCAAGTCCCGAGTCCAAAAACAGAATAATCCATGGCTCTGCTATCAGAGTCATGGAATGCACAAGTACTGCCTTGTTTTAGACCAGCTAGTACTCTAAGCACAGACACGGAATCCATACCAAACTCATTAAAGGATAGTTCCGGGACTTTTTTTTTATTGTCCCTACGGGTCGGCCATGTGTTTGTAAGCATAAATCCGTAGATCGTAGGAAACTTTCCTATGGACCTTACCCGACTTTTCGCCCATTGTCGCACTCGAAATCAGCCTCCATTTTGTGATAATCCTATCATTCCGCCGCATCGACCTGGCTCACCTGCCTTTGCGGCACTAAATCAAATCCCCCGCCCCTGAAACAGACTTTATCAAAACATTCATATTCCCCGCCTCTATCCGTGACGTGACTGAGCTGCGTAGGCAAACGCGCCCAGGCGTCTTCTACGCGACTCCACACAGACCCCGGAAATCAACACAGATCAGCTCACAATACAGCGCACCACAATTCGGAATATGAAACTGTACTTTGAAATCAAACCGCAAGATTGTAAATGTGGTAAAGTACATTTATTTGACATCAAATGTTTAGAGAATATTCAGCGATTTGCATTTTTATTTGCTCATGTTCCAAAAAGTTCGTATTGAGGAACGCGATGGTCCTTTGCTGTACACAGGGTCTTAGAGCATCTCACAATACAGCACCACAATTCGGAATGTGAAACCGTGGTTTAAAAGCAAACTGCAAGATTGTACATTTGGCAAAGTACGTTTATTGGACATCAAATGTTTAGAGAATATTCAGCGATTTGCATTTTTCTTTGCTCTCGATCCAAATTAGTTCGTCTTGAGGGAAGCGATGTTCGTGTGCAGTACACAGGGTGTTGGTTTACGATAAAAATAAGCTCTTCTGTCGCACTGATAATCGCATGGCTGTTCCAACAACGAGGCACTAGGCCACCACAACGGTAGGTATGTTGCATCTAACCGTTAGTACCGCGTAAGGGCATACTTGTACTTGGCGATCGTCCCATAAAATGGTCAGGGTGGTAACGTTGTTCACGCGGAGAAGCAACTGGTGGCTGTAGAAGCCGTCCGCCGGTGTCTGGTACTCGTGACACAGACAGTAGTGAATGATGTACCTAAAAACATAAAAAATGAAATTAGTCTCACCATCAGATCCTTATTAAAATTATTCATTTCATAGCGAGGACAGCGCTACTGGGTGTACACAAGTGTTTAAAGGCGTGGCGAGGCATGGAGGGGGGGGGGGGAGTGGAGTACAAGGTAAGTAGCATAAAATAATAAATAAATAGGGCCAGCTGGTGGCAAGTGCAAGGTAAGTGCAGAACAAGTGCTGGGAAGGGGGGGCTGTAGGATACTGAGACAGTCCCCCAGTGCAGGGGTTGACAGGGAGGCAGTGCAGGTGGAGAGTGGAAGGGCCCAGGACCGAGGTCGCAGACAGTGGACCAGTTGTAGCAGGGGAGAGGGAGAGAGAAAGCAGAAGCAAAGAGGAAGGTTTTGAGGTGCTTCAGTAAAAGCAGATGTTTCTCCTCCAGATAGTGCGCGGTAGAAAACACTATGCCACATAGAACGAACAAGTACAACTGAACCCGTCTTTAAAGCCACTGTATAGTAATGAAATTGCGGTATAAACTCATCAAAAGTTACTTACATTATATTTGCATTTTCCATTGTGTCTCTGTGTAGGGCAGACCCGAAACACCACTCCTTCTTTGCCGACGTTACTTCTTCTAATGAACGTGGCTCATCGTTTAGTTTCTGAAATTTTATTCATTATCTTTTCTTAGTCTTTCAGGATGGTCCTGGCCTGTCAAGGTCAAATCACAATAGAACCTTATATTGGGTCGTGGGCCGTTCCGCCACCCGAGCAAAACATCAAAGCAGCTGACCTTCACTTTGAGCGAGCACACATTTCTAGTTAGCTCCAGTTAGTGTAAGGGCATCTTGTCTGCGTGCCTTTTTTTTTATTGTCCCTATGGGTCGGCCATGTGTTTGTAATACGGAAACATTCTATAATTTTTGTAAAAATGATTTATATTACTGTTTGGTTTAATTGCAATGGGCCTGCAACATGAGGAGACTCGAGAGAACAGACAATCGAATTACAATCATTTAAACCGTGATGTGTATTTCTCAATGAGCTCTGCTTTAGGTGGACATGGAACAGAGGCAATGTTGGGTGGCAATGCAGTTGTCCCCTGCATAGGTTCGTTCACCACTCCATGTATGTGCCTATCGAGGACATCTACGATAAGTCTCTCAATAAACTCATATTGCATATCCTCAAACACTGGTTTGATCACCCATTGTTTACTTCTTTTAGTGAAGGCCTTATTGTAGCGAAGCGTCCCTAAAGTTCCGGTCGTCCTACTTTGTTGACGGCCAACATTATGGTTATGTGCCAAGACCGCTAGAAGAGTCCGATTTATCATGCCCTCCATGCCAAAATGCAATCTTTTGGGCCTGTACTTTAGGCACATATTGTGGAACACCTCCAAATCTCCTGTGTGGCAGAATTCCGTGAGTCCCCTCAAATCTCTTGTTATAGTTTTATCAAATACAATCTTTTCAATGGCCTTGTGAGTGGGTGATGAAGGAATCAACCACTTCTTCTTCCGTGCCTCCTCTGTGGACAAATGGCCATGTTCACATTTGTGGAAATGCTCATTTGTCGACCATCGATGTACGTTGCTACAGTGCAACATTACTGACCGCCATTTTTCCAGTAGAATTTCCAACGACCCTTCACATGTTTTTGAGCTCCACCAAAGATGGTTGCTGATTGACTTGGACCACTGTGAAATACCTTGCATATCTTTTTTTTTTCCTGCAGCCGACAATTTTTTATTGATTGATTTTGCAAGATGCCAAACGTCAAATTGGTGATTTATATTTTTGTACTGTTCTCTCATTGTCTTGGCAATTGAAACGTGTCTGTCCGTGGCTATCAGGTCGATCACCATTCCCCGCGATTGTAGTTCTTGCAATGATGCTACAAAGCCAACTTTCTCCATGGCCACTGAGGATGTACTTTGTGACACCTGCACGACCACCGAACTCACAATTTTCTTACTTTCCATGTCCTGAAAGTGGTAGGTGCAGTACTTGGCTGAAAATCCTGGACTGTCGCATTGTCCATCACCGGCTAGCCTGAAGCGTTTGCCCGCGAATGTACTTTCCATTGACATTTTTTCCATTCTCCAAGCTTCGCTGATGGCTGGAAATAGATAATCGGTTTGGTATTTGTAGAACTGACTTTTCGCAATGAAATGGATTCCCACAAACTGAAAGAAATACTGTAACTTTTTAAAACTTGAACCACTAAAAAGTGCGGCCGCTGCACAAAATAGATTGCCTGCTGGCAGTTGCCCCAGCATGGGTTGTGCAGACCATGCGAACGGATGATATTGTGTACAGGTGGCATGTATTTTAAGGTTAGTGCCTCGAATTGCACGAGTCACATTAATCAATGGCTCCCCACATACTTCCCCACCAACCCAATGCCCACATTTCATCATCATAATAATATCCATCAAACAGCTATCGAATACAATGAATTTGGCCTCTTTCCTTATACTGTCACTCTGCATCCCAGCTGGTTCGGCCTGTAACGTTGAGGACATGTCACTCGCATGAAAGGTACAATCTCTGATATCGTCTTCCGCTATGCTGAGTGATATTGATGGTGTTTCATTGTCGTCCACTTCATTCTCTTCCATTGCAACATCTGTTCCTTGTCCGGAGATGGGAGAAAAAAACAATGTCTTCAACTTTCGCGTGCTCTTATTTTTTGCGGGTGTGGATTCTGTGAATTGATCTACGACTGCATCCAAACTACCAGGAGGACATTCACTATCAATGGCTGGTGGTGGTATAGCTCCGTTGTCAATCACTTCATATTCTTCCCATTGGCACGATGCATCTCCAGTCTCAAGTCCCTGCCAAAAGGTTTGACAAGCAACATCTCTCGTTCGCTTCACTGTCTGTGTAGATCTAGTTCTTACACCCACTCGCAACTAGAGGACAGATTAGAAAAGGGATGTTCAGTTTAAACACAATTTACAGTATTGAACTATTGACAGTGAAAGACAACATAATATAGTGAACAGGACACTAACCTTCTTTTGCTTTCTTTTCTTTGAAACTTTCTTTCCTCGAACTTCAACATCTGGACGCTGTTGCTCCGACTCGTGTGTGCATGTCTCCACTTCCTCTCGCGCTGCAACGACTATACTTTCATGATAAGCACATCCATCACTCACTGAGGCTCCATCGACTCGCTGAAACATAGAACTTTCATTAGTATGTATAATAATATTGAAAACACAAAATGTACTTGGGGACCAATACCCATACGTACATCTCAATAGCAAAACACGAATGAACGCATTGTGTAGAACATTCAAACGACAATAGTTCACGCATTGTTGATCTAGTTAGATTGAACTGTCAAGATCCATACCTCGGGCTCCGCATAGACTTCCATTGATGATATTATTGAAGATGACGCTTCAGCAACTCCCTGAAACACAGTAATTGCATTAGTATGGTTTTCTATTTTGTTTAAAAGAACATAAACTTTCTGCAGGCGTCAACGGCTCATCTAAATAGACCTGCACAAATGATCAGTTGTCTAAAATAAATAATGGATATCCAAATATGATTCGATTTGCTCCATCGTTGGAAGTGTCACCACCCAGAGATCTGCATCAACTACTAGGGGTGATGTTCTTGTTGAAGAAGCTCCGTCAGCTCCCTGAAACATAGTACTTGCGTTAATAAAGAAGGAAGTATAGCGGATGTAATCACGTCATTTGATCTCGCATGATTGATCTGTCAGTATCCATACCTCGAAATGCATAAGAACATCAAGGGACGCTGTAACTGCGGTGCACACTTCTGCAAGCTGTTGCGCCGACCCGTAACTGCATGCTCCCCCTTCCTCTTGGACTAATGCTCCATCGACTCCCTGAAACATAGGACTTTCATTAGTAATGAACACAATATTGAAAAAAGAAGACACATAGGAGGGCGACGACAGAAGGACATACCAATGGCTAAAAACGAAAGAAACATTGTGTGTAACAATCACGCTACAAGAATGCAAGATCTGATGATCTCCATCGATGGAACTGTCCGGAAACGTACCTCGAGCATCTGAGTGACATCTACGGTTGTCGTCAATGCGTTGGACTCCTCAGCATCTCCCTGAAAGACAGCATTATTTTGGATAACAATAATTATAACTGAAAACAAAGACTAGAGGACGAGTACTGTGGTGTACCATTAGGTAAAATAATTACACGATCAATTAAAACTATTGATTTACATGCCTAAAACAAGTCAGTGTCAGAATAGCTAAGTAAGATTACCCGATAGGCGCTTGAAGTGGCTGATGACTGCAATAACGACACGGATGGAGAATCTTCAGCCTTCATATTGAGTGGATACATAAATGGGGAAATTATTGTTAGCTAATGCTACACACTACCGCAATGCCGAGAGATAAATACGTAAACTTGACTCACCAGTGGAGGGATGTGGACGAATAGAGTGGGAATAGCGGTTGAGAGCAATTTTCGCCTCGCTCGCGGTGTTTTCGTCCTTATTAGCAATGATGTGGAGTACATGTCTGGGCTAAAGTGCCTGCTGCAGATGCGGTATCGATCACCCCTCTTGTCCGCAAAGACTTCTAGGACTCTACTTTCTATCTCAGAGGCTGGATATCCGCAATATCGGACCCATTCTCTTATCTGATCTATTGTCTTAGGGAAAACATGCATTATAGTACCTTCAGATTTGTTATGGGTCTTCGAAGGGCAACCGCCAATGGAACAGGCAGGCATTATGGAAAGTTCTGAAAAGTAAAGATCAACAATTCTCTATGAATACCAATGTGTTAAAACATTAAATGACACATAAAAGGTTCAATGCAAGGTCCGTTTTGGTTCTTGGAACTATACATGTTATTCACATGCGGATAGGTATTTCAATAACTTTCAAAAAATAGAAAAAGTAATTTGACTAAACTCAGAACATGTGACTAGTTCCTTGCATGTACTGTCGTGAACGAAAAGAAAACATGGATGCAATTTGATGACTACTAGCAAATAGATATAAATTAAAAAATTGGACGCAAAATGATTATGGTACATGGACTTACCTTGACGAACAAACAGTTAGATGCAGGGATCAGAGTAGTTTCTTGTCGTAGAACAGGGAGCAGTTCACAGGTTGCAAACTGACGAGTTTGCTCAAAGTGGTCACGGAAGTTCACAGAGACGAAGAGCAGATAACCAGCACCTTCACGGGTTGACTAGCAAAGCGCAAAGAAGTTCTCATTAGAAATATGAAGTGGGTTATAAAGAATTCGAAACAGGGGTGAGTTTGTGAATGAATGACGTGTATATGTCGTGGCATTATGCGGTCTGCAGGGGGCCGTCCAGCGTGAGCGGGGATGCTTGGCAGGAGACACGGGGTCTGGAGGTAGACATGGGAACAACAACCCATGCTCTATAGACCACTTTGAAGTGTACATGGTCTTTGGCACCTCTTGGCCTTTATCGCTCCCTGACAGCTCCACTTGCCAGCACAAGTACCCCGGTGCGAACTGCCTTTGATAGGGCGGGGGGTGGATCGGGGCGGTGGTCGTGCAGACAAGACACAGGAAGACTCGTGAATGGAGACACACTTATGTGGATTGCAGGGGGCCGTCCAGCGTGAGGGGGGATGCTTGGCAGGAGACACGGGGTCTGGAGGTAGACATGGGAACAACAACCCATGCTCTATAGACCACTTTGAAGTGTACATGGTCTTTGGCACCTCTTGGCCTTTATCGCTCCCTGACAGCTCCACTTGCCAGCACAAGTACCCCGGTGCGAACTGCCTTTGATAGGGCGGGGGGTGGATCGGGGCGGTGGTCGTGCAGACAAGACACAGGAAGACTCGTGAATGGAGACACACTTATGTGGATTGCAGGGGGCCGTCCAGCGTGAGGGGGGATGCTTGGCAGGAGACACGGGGTCTGGAGGTAGACATGGGAACAACAACCCATGCTCTATAGACCACTTTGAAGTGTACATGGTCTTTGGCACCTCTTGGCCTTTATCGCTCCCTGACAGCTCCACTTGCCAGCACAAGTACCCCGGTGCGAACTGCCTTTGATAGGGCGGGGGGTGGATCGGGGCGGTGGTCGTGCAGACAAGACACAGGAAGACTCGTGAATGGAGACACACTTATGTGGATTGCAGGGGGCCGTCCAGCGTGAGGGGGGATGCTTGGCAGGAGACACGGGGTCTGGAGGTAGACATGGGAACAACAACCCATGCTCTATAGACCACTTTGAAGTGTACATGGTCTTTGGCACCTCTTGGCCTTTATCGCTCCCTGACAGCTCCACTTGCCAGCACAAGTACCCCGGTGCGAACTGCCTTTGATAGGGCGGGGGGTGGATCGGGGCGGTGGTCGTGCAGACAAGACCCGTTTGCCGCAGGGCCTCACCAAGGAGAGGCCATCTAACTGAATGTAAGAGGATGGCTGCAGGATCTACTACATGGAATGCAGGGGGGTGAGTTTATAAATACCTCACCCTCCCAGGAGAATATACACTAGATTCATTTAAAAAATCAAAACAACCATTGTTAAAATATATGTTGGGCTTTATTTTAGATTTTAATTAAACATAAATAATAAACATTACACATTGTAAAGTTGAGGTTGCAGCACATCGAGGGAAAATCCGCGGTATTGTCCACTGTCACTGGGGAAATGTTGTCTAATGGCAAGTACCGCACAGGCAGGTATTACTCTCCGAACGCGGTGTCCGAGCCTCCCGTGAAGCCACCAAGTGAAGCAACGATAGGCCACCAGCCTGTACCACCTGTGAAAAAAAAAGATGCAAACTGTATTAAACTGACCAAACTTTCTTATCAATGTCGATTCAGGTAACACATGTCATTTTTCTTAGAAAAAAATTATATCTAGAAAATGCACTATATGGAACAAATTTACATGCGTTCGAATGATATGTAAATGTAATTTTATATGTGGGAGACGACCATGAAATAGTGGTGGCATCACTGACATCACAAACAGAGTATACTTACTCGTTACTCGGATTACGCGGACGAACAGTGCCGCGAAGTTCGTGCATAAGCACCATCATCATCCTCAACACGGTCCGTGAGAGGCAGGCTTCCCTGAACTCTGGCAGCTCGGTGATGCATTGCGGACTTTGCTCGCCTTCCTGCAGACTTTGCTCGCTTTCCGAAATGTAGGCCAAGCACCCGGAATTTTCACGGCAGCAGCAGTTCTCCTCCTCAGTTGGCATTAGCTCGCACCGATTGCACGTGCACCAGGTGGAGACGCCGTCCATGCGACATGGTCCAGGCTCTTCATCCGTTGACTGGTCCTCCCAACTGCCGTCCGAATCCCCATTGTTTTCGCGTGCTTGACTTTCCAGTAGTTCTTCCTCGGTGTACTCGGGCTCGTACATATACGGCATTATTGTGGCCATTGTGCGGTAAAGATAGTAAAATAATTTACAGAGATGGTACAGGTGTTCACACGGGCTACAAGCGGCGAAGGTAGCTGACCAGAGCACTGAAACGAGTCACAGAATACTCAAAGTAACACAGAGAGAGGAATGGAATCGAAAATCTGCTGCTGTGTGTTGTGAAACGGTCTGTTTATACTTATTGGGGAAAGAGGCGTCCTGCCATTTCCATGGCAACACGTCAATAGCTGAGGCGCAGCGATTGTTGACACGAGACGTGCTTGAAATGGGCAGTACGCGTCTGCTGATGTCAGGCTCAGGGGCGGGGGATTTGATTTAGTGCCGCAAAGGCAGGTGAGCCAGGTCGATGCGGCGGAATGATAGGATTATCACAAAATGGAGGCTGATTTCGAGTGCGACAATGGGCGAAAAGTCGGGTAAGGTCCATAGGAAAGTTTCCTACGATCTACCGATTTATGCTTACAAACACATGGCCGACCCGTAGGGACAATAAAAAAAAAGTCCCGGAACTATCCTTTAATGAAATGCACCATAATACTAGGTGGTGGCCTAGACCAAAAATCAACATATTCTAAGTGTCATTCAATCTGGTAATCACCAGTCAAGTTGTAATCACCATGGGTCCATTCACAACAGTGACTCAATGATCCTTAGGAACACTGTCACAATACTGATGGAGCCCGAAAGGCCAAATGACCACAACCATGCACGGCCAAGAAATATATATGTTTGAAAAAGCAAATAATTTCTATGTGGCCATGGCTCATGTCTCAGAGCTCACAAGAGATGGGAACCTCTTCTTGCTAGTGTCTGGAGGGGGGTGTTGGCAGATTACTGCACATCCGAATTGGTTGAATCCGATTTGGTTGCAGTTTTTGTAATCGCAAATATTGACCGCAAATATATGTGGGGGGATCCTGAATGTAAATACATGGGGTGGTCAAGGGTCTCCCCCGCATATATGTGTGGCCAATTCGAGATAGATAAAAATAAAACTCGACCAAATCGTATTCGACCAATTCGATTCGATGGAATCAACCCAAACCTGGAGGACAGGCAACTCTGGCCCCACAACCGCGTTCTGTAGCAATGTATGATATTGTGTAACTGTTTCACGTTCAATTACTTTGGTCCATCCATTCCCATCCTCGGCAGAGTCCAGTGACAACACTCTGCCATCTCTGCTCTTCATCATATCTGCTGCTGCATCACAGGACCCGTTAGGACAGGGCAGCATTACTGCCAATGATTTCACCATACATATCACATGCCAGCACACCGCTCCCCTTTCAAAGGTGTACATGTTTAACACATGGCAACGTGAAACTAGCCAGAATAGTACCAGTTACTGGACATCGAAACTACAGTTGCACCACCTTCCAGAAGCTTCTACTTGTGTCCTAATTGTGATGCCCCTCCTCATTTATAGACCTAACGCGCACACTGGTTCTAGGGAGTGCTTGTGACATGTCTAACTGTGAATCCGGGAAATAATCAGGTTTCTTGCCTTCGTCTAACATGTCTAATCAGATGAGCTTAATAGTAATCACACTACCATCAACATGTCACAGCTTTGCATGCAAACAGCATTTCTGGTGAGGAAACCATCATTTCTCCCCTCACCTCAGTGAAACGTTACCCTTGCAGTGGCAGGGGCTTAGCATGCACTCTATACATGCTGTGTACATAGCAGATGTCACTTCCTGTTTCAGGGTTTTAAGGTCGGCCACAAAATGGAGGGCAATCCGAGTAAGGACCAACAATTAAACATTATTTATTTATTTGCATTTTTAAAGCACTCACACAGTCCGCGGGCATCGAGGCGCTGTTAAATGAATTGTTTGTTTTTTTGTTGCGTAATTGTTTTGGTCTTAGTTGCATATTTATAACGCGCTTAAATACCCAGAAGTTTCTAAGCGCGTACCTGGGGATCAAACCTGTGTGGCTTTGTGTCAGCTTGCCTCCAAGGCGAGCACGTTGCCACTGAGCTATCCTCCCGGGACATTAAAATAACATTAGGGAGATTTTAATTGGGAAATCAGTCAACAGTTAAAACATTCATAATATGAAATCAACTACGTAATTTAAGAAAAAGCTATGTCCACCTCAATTGGTTACACTGCGCTTACAAGCCATGCTGCACCCTGTCCACAGACTGCTTTTATGAAATGCTCGACCAACCCATTATGTTTCCTCTCTTATGGATAAAAAAATTCAGCCAACGCAGAGCACACTACCAAAATGGTCTTGCCAGGAAAAAGAAGAGGCTAAAAATACGCATGCACGTTGTTTTGAAATGTCAGTACCTAGGAATGGAAACAAAAGTTGACAAGCCAAATTACCGTTTAAGTGCAAAAATCTGCCCAAGATATATTAAGAATGTTTATAAATTTTTTTATTCCTTACTCACATCTGCATCTCATATTGTGCAACACAAACATATTTAGACAAAAGCTGAGATACTGCGGATTACAATTGCGTCAAAGAACAATATAAATAACAATTTACTGTTTCCAATTAAATAATATTATTTTTTTTTTTTAAAGTTCCAAAGGCAGCTGGGGATTGCCTAAGTTAGAATTGCCACTGGTGCAGAAATGGAGCAACATGAATGTTTCCCCAGTATTGATGCTGACGTAATTTGTGATAGCGTAGGGACGGGTTTCCAATGGGGCAAACTACATCAGGTTATTGCACCAGGGTAAAAATTGAGCAAAGTGACTATGTTTGCTACCCAGATTATACTCCTTGCTATGTACTGTATAATTAATGCAGAAAATTGAGTTGGCCTCAAAATTAAATGCTGATGTTCCCTGGGGCGGGCTGGGAAGGGGAGCAACAGGGAAATTGCCCCCCAGGCGAAGGAGCCGTTCAGCTTCTGTTTAGATGGGGCGAGGCACTCGTTTGGATTTCAGGAATGTTGGAGGAGTTTGTTATGTAATGAATATAGTGATGTGGTTCATAGAACCCCGTCACCACTTGAGTAAGGTGAGAACGACACATTCGCAAAGTGTCAGTTGCTGTTGGTCCATCTTCCTGGGGCCTCACAATAAAGCTCACAAGCTCATAATTGTGTCTCGCCTGATTTACTACATTTGGCGACGAGGAACGTACCCGAAACGGCCCCCGGAGCGCACCGGACTGTGCTGCCTGTCAGTCAACCCGCGACCCCCAGCCGCGAACAGCACCCGCTACGAGGCGGCGCTGCGAGTGCTGCTGCTACGCTTCCCCCAGCCCCGAAGAGCAGAGTGTCCCAAGCGGCCCCGCCCCCTCCGACGGCGAGAGCGGACATCCTGCACCGCAACACAAGGATCGGCCACTTGCGGCAGCCACCCAGCGCCGTGCCCGCTCTGAAATTCACCGCCAGAGAAACGGAAGGAAAAGCAAAGTGGCAGGTGGCTCCAGCAGTGCGGTCCGGCCCCAACATCCCGACGCCAACCGGAGGTGGAGAGGTACCGTATCTATTTATTTGGGGGTTCCGCTCACAGCTACAGGGCATTTTTACGAATCGCCGTCTAACGACGATTCGAGGAACGGACCTTAGGGCGTAACATTACGCGTGGCCATTTTGGCCCTTTGTGGAGAGTAACCATGGCAACAACATCACTGAGATCGCCTAAATCAAGTGAAAGGTGAAAACTTCCACATTGAAAAGGCTTATAGTTGCGAAAGAAAGCATGTTTTGAAGTAAAGTACAGTTTTAAAGAAGTAAAGCACATTCTTAAACTCAATGTACAGCAGTTGCAGCTATTGTGATTTCTGAACCCAGACAGTGCAGAGAGCTGAAGAAAAATTGTCCGTGTCGCCGTGTTAAAAAGTTGCATGCAGATGTGTGACACAGAAGGCACACATACATTGAGACTCGCAAAACCCTGAAATCTGACAGAAACTGGCCGCAGAAGCAAACGCAATCACTAACCCAAAATCAGCCTACCCTATTGTGCACAGCAGCCCATCCATACAAACCAGGACACCTGGATCCTGAATTTCCCGCGAGCCACTAGCCAATCCTCAACAATTGCTAAGTCGTGCCCCACCATTGCCACAACTCAGAGACCACCCACACACCTTCGGACCTCTTCAACAGTCACCCCCGCCACACGTGAATACCATGCAGAATATTCCTCACCCTACAAAGTTCCTTGCTTGCCCTGGAACCCCAACATGTCCGTGGGAACAATGGGTTGACGGGTTCCACGTCTACCTTAGGGCCATTGGGGGCAACAAGTTCAATGATGACCTTAAGGAAGCAACGCTTTTGAACTGCATAGGAGCTGAGGCTCTAAGACTATTCAGGGCTCTACCAGAACCAGATGATACCGGGGGTGATGGCAACCGCAAATTTGACACGGCCCTAACCAAACTCACCAGGCATTTTGGAATTAAAACCAACATAGAACTGGAGAGGTACAGATTCTTTACTAGGAAACAATTGAAAGGTGAGTCAATTGACTCGTACATCGCATCCTTGAGAGTGTTAATGTCATCTTGCGAATTCACTGGGGTTGGCGACGAATACCTTAGAGACCAGGTTGTCCTTAATGTGGCCGATCCATGCATTCAACAAAAATTGTGGCAAACGAAAAACCCCTCCCTAGACCAAGCCACCGTAATAGCGAGAAGCATGGAGTTTGGTGAGCATTGTATGAAGGAGAGAATGGCCCAAACCCAAAGAGAGAGCATTGAAGTCAAGTCCGTTGAGACCAATTTCGAAACTGATCCCACCAAAAATATATTAGCTCTGGTGAGAAGAGCTCCAAACTCACGAGGCTCAAGATTTAACCCTGGAAGAGGGAGGAGTTCGTCCAGTGACAACAGAGACTCTGCCCACTGTCAAAAGTGTGGATGGTTTAAACATGGAGATACTGACAAGACATGTCCTGCAATCAACGCTGAGTGTTACAAGTGTGGCCAGTTTGGCCATTTTGCAAAAGTCTGCAGAAACATGCAAGGAAAACCTAGATTCATAGAAAGTGATCCGGGTCACAATGATATGTTACTCATTGACCAAGCTTGTCTACCAATACAGATTCTCACCATCACCTCTTCACATGAACCCAGAGGCCCTTGGGTCAGCATGCACATTGATGAAACACTGTTGCAGGTAATGGTGGATACGGGCTTCCCTTACACGATAGACGTCCAGAAATCTCTAGGGGCACTATCCAGGAAAATGCAAGACCTACGACACACCCTGGTGAGAGCCACAGGCCATGGAAAAAGTCCAATTGAAATAATCGGATACACATGGGTGAGACTCAAATTTCATGACAGAGAGACATATTGCAAACTTTTCGTGGCCAAGAACGGCTCTTCAGTTGTAGGGTGGGAAGAACAAGCCGCTCTGCATATAAGAATCCACCCTGGAGAAACAGTCCCTGTGTTGAGTGTGCTCAGTGATCCTACTGACATGGGGTCCACCGACATAAAGTCCACTTTGAGCAAAAAGTTTCCCAAAGTTTTCACTGATAAGGTGGGACTACTCCAGGGTTTTCAGCAAAGGATAGTCTTGAAGAAGGGCGCCATTCCTGTAGCCCATCGTGTCAGAGGAATTCCTTTCGGTACCAAAGACGCATTAAGAAAGGAGCTCACACGCCTGTGTGAAGAAAATATCATCCAGCCGATTGAAAGTTCTGAGTGGCTCGCCCCGATCGTCCTGGTAGGCAAGCCCGACAACTCCATAAGAAAGTGTGTTGACCTAAGAGACCTAAATAAGAACATATGGGTCGATAGACACCCCCTCCCCAACATATCTGAACTTCTATCAACCATAAAACCGGCAAAATATTTCAGTACTCTTGACCTCTCGTCAGCATACCACCAGATCGCATTAGAGGAGTCCTCAAAGAACCTCACGTCATTTGTCACACCCCTGGGGGCGTTCATGTTCAACAGGATGCCCTTTGGCCTCGCCTTGGCTGCGGCAGTGTTCCAGAGGCTAATGTCACACCTGTTTTTTCAAGACGACATCCTCATATCGGCCAGTACAGAAGATGAACATGATGCAAAACTCATGGGTGTTCTCCAGGTGATCCAGAAAAGCGGAATCACCCTCAAATTTGAAAAATGCAACATAAAATGCAGGCAGGTATCTTATCTTGGCCATTCCATCAACGCCAAGGGGATCAGCCCCAAGAAAAAGCTCATGGATGCCATAATGAGTATCGCTGAACCTGAAAACAAGGACCAACTCAGGAGTTTCCTCGGCATGAATGAATACTATTCCAAATTCATAAATAATTATGCCAACAAGACGAAACATATGAGGAATCTCATGAAAAAGGCCACCAAATATGTCTGGTCCACTGAATGTAAGAGTGAGTTTGAAGAAGTCAAATCCAACATCAATCAAGCTCCTGCCTTAGCGATGTTTGACTGTAAAGCAAAAGCCATCATTTCTGTGGACGCCAGCAAGATCAGACTTGGCGGTGTCCTTGAGCAACAACAAAAAGGGGGCATTGTGACTATCGCCTTCGCCTCAAGAGTACTGAGAGGTGCAAAACTAAATTATTCCACCATTGAGAGAGAAGCTCTGGGCGTAAAGTGGATCTTACAATACTTCAGAAATTTAATATGGGGCTTACCCATAATACTCAAAACAGATCACAAACCGTTGATAAACGTCCTTCAATCCAAGACACCTCACTTCATTTCACCTAGGATTAGGCGTTGGTTCCTCGACATCATGCAGTACAATCTCCAAGTGTGCTATACCCCTGGTCCCTCTAATCAAGTGGCTGACTGTCTCTCTAGGTTATCCACCAACCAGGAAGATGAGATCAAATACTCCGACGAGGACATTGTAGCTACCATCTATCCTGCCATTCCCAAAGATGACTGGGTAAACATCGCCAGCACTGATGTAGAGCAACAAGAAATAAGGAAAGCCATAGTCAACGACTGGGTTGAACCTAGTCGAGCCCTGGCAGAATTCATACCCATCAGAGATGAGATAACTATGGATGAGAAACATATCTTCAGAGGTGACAGACTGATTCCACCGATGCCAATAAGAAAACAACTGCTCGATTTGGCCCATGAAGGTCATTTAGGGAGAAGTCTGACATAAAATAGATTGAGGAGCAACTACTGGTGGCCGAACATGTGGAAAGAAGCTGAGGAGGTGGTCAAAAACTGTACCACCTGTGCCATGAGTGACAAATCGAACATTCTGAGGAAGACCCCTCTACAACCCATAGAGCCACCCGTAAATGTGTGGTCAAGAATTGCTATAGACATTATGGGTCCCTTTGAAAATATAGAAGCAGTGAAAATATACATAATAGTACTTGTTGATTATACCTCCAAGTGGACTGAGTGGGGAATTGCCGAAATGAATGTTACCACCAGAAAAGTGACAGAGTTCCTCACAGAAATTTTCAACAGGGAAGGAGATCCCAAAGAAGTAGTCTCGGACAACGGGTCTCAGTTTATATCTTCTGAATTTCAATAATTTCTCAAAAACAGATCCATCAAACATGTGACCACGTCCTTGTACCACCCAATATCCAACGGACTAGTCGAGAGAATGAACAGACTCGTAAAAAGCATAGTCCAACTAGCCATTGCTAATACTCTCCCATGGAGAGAAACACTCAAAGAATCCCTGTGTGCGTACAGAACGACGCCGCATACCACTACTAACATTGAGCCATTCACCATGATGCGAGGTAGAGCTGCAACCAACCGTCTCAGACCAGCGTGGATCTTCATGAACAGTGATGAAGCCAAATTAAACATGGAACGAATTCAAGAAAGAGTACACGAGAAGCAAGCCAAGTACAAATCATACTATGACTCAAGAAATGCTGTAAGAGGAATGCAAATTCAAGAAGGAAACTGGGTCTGTGTCAGAAAACCAAAAAAGACACTTAAGGGTGAAACCAACTTAAGATCTTCACAAAGAGTTATCCGATGCCAAGTCAAATTTGCCATATTGGATGATGGGAAGAAGTGGTCGGGAGATGCCCTGGTAAAATTAACAACTGATATTCACAGACCCAGCACATCCGAATACATGACACACAAAACTACATAAAAATCTTCTCCCGGAGGAACACCTCATCATGGCCAATTGGATGAAGACAAAATACATGGAAACATAGATGGAACTTCAGTTGGGAGACTGTCGAGGAGAAACCGGAAAATCATCCGAAACTTCAACAATGATTACATCTACTACTAAACATTCTTCTGTGTATTGTGTTACATGAAATATTCCTTACCATTGTTTCTGTCACTTCTTCCCCTTCCTTCCTTCCCCCTTCCCTTCCTGCCCTCCTCTTCCTAACCTCCCCTTTCTTTGTTTTCTCCCAGTAAGGGAGATGTTATGTAATGACTATAGTGACGTGGTTCATAGAACCCTGTCACCACTTGAGTAAGGTGAGAACGACACGTTCGAAAAGTGTCAGTTGCTGTTGGTCCGTCCTCCGGGGCCCTCACAATAAAGCTTACAAGCTCATAATTGTGTCTCGCCTGATTTACTACAGAGGTCTGGTCAGCCCCCACACCTGGACCTCCCAGTCAGCGAGTGAGAGGGAGAAGAGCTGGGGCACAGAGGCATGTTAATAACACCCAACAGCAAGGTAAGCATTTACATGGAAGATTCTGTGACTCTGGATGGTAATATTGGGACCACTGCAGCCCATACACAATTTGTCTCTTACAATCCTCACCAGCTTATCACGGCTCCTGCTTCCAAATGAAGTAAGTGGCCATATCGAATTAGAGTTCGTCCTCAGTGGCATTCTGTGAGAATGCTTTCCCTATGCTATGGTGAATTTCTAGATCAGTGGTAAGTTTATTACATACATAATTTAATAGTACCCGGAATAGCACTCATGGATGTTAATGTATGGTTTTTATAGAAACGGCCTTTGGGCACAGTTGAAAATATGCAAATAAAAGATGCAATTATCAGGTTTTAATTATTAGTAGACTGCAAACTAAGGGGTCATTCAGATATTTTTAATGAAATATCAATGGAGCAAGTTATCACTTCCACCAGTGGTATTTCTGAAAATTCTGCCAATTCAGATTTTACCACCGGCCGAGATGGTATTTTCGGAATACCTCTTGAAGTATTTTAGAAATACCACCTACACTGGTGATAACGTGAACAGGTTTTTTTTACATTTGTTTCAACCATTCAATGTGACGGTGAAAGTGGATTTTGTACAGTAGTGGCTGATGCCGCCACTGTACACTTTCTCATGCACAAAAGGGTCAACTCTGACCCTTTTCTGTATTACTTGGATATGGTGGTGAGGGGGCATCAGAGATGCCCACCCTTTCACCCCCTCACCCTGGTCATGTGTAAAAACATGTTTCACTCTATTGAGAGGAAGCGCATGCACTTCCCTTCTGTACAGTAAAAAGAGTATTAAAATACTTGGATGCTTGGGGAACATTTGGCTTTTTAACTTCAAAGGGCAATTATTTACAGAAAGTCCCCCTAAAATACTGCTTCATGTATTCCCATCGTATTTGATCAAACCCTGAATTGGGCAGACAGTAAAGCCAGCGGTGTTTGCCATATGCTGATGAAATGTGTTCTGTTATCAGCCAACTCTGAATGACCCTCTAAGTTTTTTTCTTGTCCCCCACACTCTTATCTGACCAACAAAAGACACACAAACAAATGAACAATGTGCTCGCTCTTTTTTTTTCTTTTTCGAAACACTTTTTATTTGCATTTTCATAATAAGAAACAACAGACATTAAGGTTTCAACATTTCCATCCCCCTTACCCCCTTGTACACATTCTTAGTGTAGTCCAGTCTAGATTCTTCTTATCCCATCCCCTTCTCACGGGGATCGGCACTTCTTATCTTCCAACCTCTTCGGGAACCACACAAGCAATGTCATGTCACTTCTTCCCCTCCCCCTGCTCCCTATCCCCCACTCTCCCTGTAACAAGTGTTTCATGGTGGTTTCAGATCGTTAGATTTTGATAGGTCATTCAGTAGTTGGCTCCAATGTACAGTGACCTCTGACCCCTCTTGTCAGATCCCATCCACTGTAGTATTGCCAGTTCGGCAATCCCCCATCTACGGGCATCCGTTAGCCACATGGATAGTGCCGGTCCCTGTGGGTGTTTCCATGCGATAGCCACTTGTCGTTTAGCCAACAGTAGTAAGAACCGTATCATCCTGTTTCTTGTTTTGTGCTTCCCCCTGGGAGCATCCCCCAGATCCATATTTCTGGGTTGCACTCCAGTTTTGAGCCCACTAACCTGTTCACCTCCTCCATGACCCTAGTCCAATAAACTGCAATAACCCCGCAGTCCCATATCATGTGCCAGAATCCCGCTGGGGCATTCATCCGATAGCCTGTTGTTCATTGCGCTCAATCTGGCCGTAGTCACACATGTCCTGTGCATAATATTAAACTGGATCAGCTGAAATCGAGCGTTTCGCGAAATCTTTCGGACTGATTCCCATATTGCCTCCCATTCCTTGTCCGGGATCTGATACCCCATATCACTGTCCATTTCTCCTTAACCTTCAGTGCTGTCTTAGGTTCCCCTTCTCGTAGGGCTTTATGGATGTGTGAGCTCCTCGGTGTGTCCCCCGATTGTTCCAACAGTACCCGCAGCAGCTGACTCGTTTCCGGTTCTTCCAGAGTTTCATCCCTTAGATTCGCTAATCTACGGACTATTACACTGTACGCCAAGAAGAAGCCCTTCGGCAGATCAAACTTTGTGGACCACTATGCAAAGGTCAATAGTATTCCCCCTTCAAACAAGTCCCCTACCTTCTCACATCCCTTTTCTTGAAGCCTCTGTAGCCCTGCTCTCCCTATTGCCAGTCACAATTTTCGGTCTATCCCCCAGGGCAAGAACAATGAGCTCATTCTTAAACTTAGTCAAAAGTATACTTACACCATTCCTTTGACTCAAGCAGCAAAAACAGTGCAATATAATGGTGACCCGTTTGTTCACAACAATGCAAATACTTAGTTCACTGGAACTTCTAGAATAACTGCACAACGCTGTCTCATTCAAATCTTATATTTTCAACAAGATTCGACCAATTTACTCAAATTAAGATTTAAAACCTGTAGGCCTTTGGTGCAGGTGTTTTTGGTTTTACAACATAGGACAAGCAAGTGTAGTAAAGATAGAGAGAATGGCCACCTAGAAAACTAACATAGATATAATGCTTGCATTCTGTTTTATTAGGAGAAGTCAAATGGAACTTAACGTTATGCTCTGTTAGGGTTCTTTTTTAGTTGGGCAGGAGTCATCAGGATGAATCAACCAATTGGCTGGGCCACGCGGCTCCTCGTCATTCACCAAATGGGCGGGGCAGTGATATATCAAGTGAAGGAGGATGAGCCAGTGGGATCAGATATGCACCTAAGAGTGACTCCAAAGATGTTTGCTTGTTTGTGACACCGTCAGTTGATTTCTCTGATTGGTCAATTTTCATTGTGTATACAACACAACATTTACGTGTGGAAAGCTATCTTCTTGAATATAATACCACCACTTATCCCGCAAGGACACATGGAGAAGCAATTCAGTATGTGTTGTGGTGCCTCATGGGTTTCCCAATTGCATCATGTGTGATCATAGCTGCTCATGAACTGTTAAGCCAGTGTAATATGCTTTCATATTTTATCAACAGCTAAGCAAATGGTCTACACAATTCTTGATCCCAGGAAGGGAAGCTATCCCATCTACTTCACTCCACCTATACCCACCCAATTATCATACTGCCTATTACTAGGATAAACAGAGTCACCCCAGGAAGGGAAGCTCTCCCATCTCCTCCACACCACCTATCCCTACCCAATTATCATACAGCCCTTTGCTAGGATGAATAAAGTCACCCCAGGAAGGGATGCTCTCCCATCACCTCAACACCACGTATCCCTACCCAATTAATTTACTTCCCTTTACTAGTACACATAAAATCGCCCCAGCAAGGAGGATAGCTCTGGGGTAAAGCGTTTGTCTTGGAAGCAAGACAACACAGCACAGCACAGGTTCGAATCCCAATCCCGTGCTTTGAAACCACTCGCTGGTATTAAGCGTGCTATAAATGAACAACAAAATAAATAAATAGATCTCCTCCACACCACCTACCCCTAACCAATTGCATGTAACCAATGAACCATTAAGATCAAAGAACATAACAGATGTAAGCACTGATGCATTGCCTCAAAACACTTGACAGCATACATTTTCCAAAGGATATTATTGCGTTATGTGGTGTAAAAGAGAGCAGCATCATATTCTGTTGTGCAATTATAGCTTAGTGGGGAATGATGGGGAATACTATGACTTGATCCTATTTAAAGCCAACATCTACATCTAATCCTGGATAAAGAGTAGGCACAGTGGGCATGATCTATCTGAAGGCATATCAAGTAATGACATGGATGGTAGTATTTCTTTATTAGCTATTTGATATAGCAGAGGCATAGTTCCAAGAAGCAGAGGAGAGCTTTACAGACAACATGAATGATAGCAAGAACATCTGAAATATAAGATGTAGGGAATGTGTGTGTGCGTGTGTGTGTGTGTGTGTGTCTGTTTTTGTGCAGATTACAGGAAACTAGCAGGGGAGCAGAGACTGGAACATTTATTCTTGACCAATGTTGGGATGCATATCAAAGTGCCCTGTCCCCCAAAGAGATTTAGGTTGACTGAAATATATTAGGGGTTTAAATAGACAAAGAAGTATGACTGTATAAAGAAGGGGGTTGAAGAAATAGGCACCATATAGGTAGGATGGGAGGGTAGGGAGTAGGCAGTTCGGTGTCTTGAGGGGACTCTGGGGAGGAGGGTGCACTCCAGGGGTGAGGGAAATGTCGCAGTCTTTAGTACAAAGAGTGCATGTGAGAGCCAGCCTCGGTTTGCGGTACAAAGTACTGAATCGCCGCCATATTAAGATTGATGCCTAGAAAGGCCAGGCCCCGGTACCAGCAACTGCAGATCCTGGTATTCTGCATTAATGCACGTTCTGATCCCCATTCCCATTTCAGGCGATAGACCAAAAGGCCTTCACACTGAATACATACAACCATCCATTGGCTCACGTTGCAGGCCAATGCAATCTGAATACAAATATGCAAGCACGGGTAGGGCTGCACCTATCTATGAAGGACAATATCCTGGGAGGTAGGGCAGAGACCCTGAGCTGCCAAAACAGCCCAGTCCAGATTTAGGGTCCTGACGCCCCCATGATACTGGTCACCCTATTTGAACTACCAGATGCCCACCATAGTGGCCCTGGAGGAGCCCAGGTGAAAGTCCGGGGAGGGGACAGATGCAAAGGGAGGAACACAGAGTAAGATATTGGGTCTCATTACGACCCGTGCGGTAACCATGGCGCTAGTAGTGCCATGGTTGCCGCCGGTATTTTACCGATTCCGCCATCGTGAATGGCGGAATTACCGCCCCATTCCAAGGTTGGTGGGGCGGTAATTCCCCATTCACCATTGGCCCTTCCCCATTCCCATTTTTGCCCCATAGGGCTCAATGGAAATGGGGAAGACGGTAGTTACGGTACCGCAAATTGCAGTACCGTAATTACCTCCAAGGTCCATTTGCAGGTCCAATCCTTAACGGCTGGTAAAACCAGCCGTTAAGGTAGGGACCCGCAAAGGGACCTCGTAATTAGGCGGTAAGGGGTTAACAGCGCCGCCACCTTTTAACCCCTTACCGCCTGGGTCAAAATGAGGCCCATTGTGTTATTTGTACTTTGAGGTGCATGGAGTGATGTGAACAAATCTAGGTCAGTGCCGGGGAGGCATGGTGGGGGTGCCCGCATATCTGGGATCCGAAGAAGTGGCTCAAATTACAGAAGCAAATTTGACCTTGAGAGTATCCACTGAGCTCATGTCCAACTACCAGGTGCACATCACGTGAGTTGCTCAAGAGGGTAAAAAACTTTGCAATTAGGGAACCAATCATGTTTCTGGATCCTAAAGTGGCAAGGCCATGTGGAAAGGCACTGGCACATAAAACTCCTAACCAACCACTCTGCATTCCCATAGAGCGAGAGTAGTATGTATATAGGGGAAGACCAATGAAAGTGGAGAATGAGTACTGTAAATTGCTTGCATCATCTGTGATGACAACTGCCTTTAAAATGTATTGTCCTGCTTTGAACTAACCTGTGTGCTCCATGGCAGTCAGGATCGAATGCCCCTACTGATATCGTTTCTTTATATGAGAAATAAAACTTTGTTATCCTTGCAAGAGGTGCACCAAGCTTTTTTCTTTGGAAGATTGTCTTTTACTTGTCAGGTTGCCGATGGTCTGCTCTACACCCATACTGGTCACTATACTGCACTATTGGTGTGTACATACCTCCATTGCCTTACACATGCCTACACATTGAGGCATACACATAAGAATTAATTTGCCAAAAATCACATCATTGCTTTGGTCAGGTGCAGCTGTCGAAGCTGGGATTAAAACCCATATATATAAGCTTTAAGGTCTGTTACTTGGCCACTAGACAAAAATGAACTCCATCAAAATCTTGTGCCCGCCCGCTAAGACGTTGCACAATGAGCAAAACTGGTCACTAATATATTATTTTCTATAATGTGCTTAATACTGGAGGCCAGTTTCTAAGCACAAGACTGGGACTCAAACCAGTGTTGCTATGCATCTTGCTCCCAAGACAAACACATGGCCACTGAGCTATAGCCAGTGAGATAGATCTGGGACTTAAAAGATCACCTTTGGGATCTGAGTGTAGCCTGCAGAGACAGGTTGAAAACCCAGGAGAATTCACTCAGACCTTCATCTATTCCAGGAGTGCCATTTGGTTGTGTAAATGTAACACCTGGTATCATCACCAAGAGATCATTCGGTTTGCAGTCTGAGATAAATAAATGCTCAGTATTATTACTATTATAACAGCATTGATATGCGAGACGCTGAGTTATGGGATACAACTTTTTGGAAGAAAGTTTGAATCTGGCCAAATGCCTTAAACTCCGACAAATAAGTGTGAGATAAAAAACTGGATTCAGAAGCAAGACAATAGATACCTTAAGGAGCCAGTAGATTGTCTGGATGTACTGTGGCTCAAGTGATTCTGTAAAGTATGTATGAGGCAGTATTTATTGAGTAAAATATTTATTCATACAGGTAGGTAACCCGGCGCCCCGCACTGCGACTACATCCATCCACTCCCTCACTCGATCCTAACCGTCCTCTAGAATACTCCCTGTCCTAACACAAACATTCCATCTCACGCGCAGGCGGGGAGCCAAGGAAACATGAAACAATAACATGAAGAATACTACATCATACCCCCCTTTTCAATATAGAAAGGCAAACAAAAATAACAACCTTATAAATATACATAACAATAACCAACTATGAAAACCATGTTGAATTACTATATTCTTACGTGAAGATTAATTCTGCTGAAGATAAATTCTGCATGACATAATCTCTGGACCAAAACGGTAATCTCCTTTCTCTTGAACTACACACAAACCTTTGTTCAGAAACATAATTACCTTGTCGCATGTTTGCTTCCCCAATTGTCTCACTATGTCCCCATTTACATTCTCCATTCCATATTGAATATGATCATCTCCAAATAAATCAGTCACTCTTCTCTCATTTCTGAATTGTCTATCTCTTTCATGCTTACCTTTCCACCTCCATTTACTGACCCTATCCAAATTCCACACTGCTCCACCAGTAACTCTAACAGCTCCCCTGAACACTTGTATCACCTTAACAGGACTGCTGTATTTTGAGTCACCCTTTCTCACATTTCGTCCAAACTTGATACGCACAAAATCTCCTGGTAAGATTCACAACTTAGGCTCTTCTGAAGATAAACTACACTTATCTTGATGTTTTACCAAACTTTGTTTTGCCCCATGTAAAACTCTCCTGTGATTAACCCATTCTGGATTCAGCAAAGTATTGGGAACTCTTCCCCTCATTAATTCAAAAGGTGAAACATCCATTCCCCTCTTAACAGACATCCTAGTACTCCATATCCTCTCCTTGAGAACGTCATCAACAGACAAATTATTACTCAAAGCCAACTCCACCGCCTCCACAATCACACGGTTATATCTCTTCACTAACCCATTGGTTTGTGGATGATATAATGCTGAAAACCTCCATTCAATTCCCAATCTCTCAGCAAATTCTCTCACCTCTCTACCTTTGAATTGAACTCCATTGTCACTTATGATTATTTTGGAAAGTCCTTCCCTTCTGCATATCTGCATAATAAATTTCATTATCTCATGACTATCTACTTTACTCACCGCTTCAACTTCAAGCCATCCTGAGTAGTAATCAACCAAAACTATTAAAAATGTCTTCTCGCCAATCAACCTCACATATGGCCCAACAATATCAATCCCTATCATCTCCCATTGTGCTTCACCTTTACAAATACTAATTGGCTCTGATTAGACAACTTTGCAACTCTTGTCACTGTTCTGACATGGCCAGCAATTCCTAATGAATCTCTCGATCATCAGATCCCTACCTGGCCACCAGTATTTCAACCTCAGATTGTGCTTTGTGCCAGTGATACCAGGATGACCCTGGTGTGCCTTTTCAATAAGATCACTACATAACTTACGTGGGGGAATCAATGTATCTCCCCTCACTAAAAATCCATCCTCCATTGACAATTCATCCTTTACTTCCCAGAATCTCAAACATCCTTCACTAACCATTTCCTTTCAGCCCACCCTGATTCAGTATATTTCCTGATTTCTTGTAACTCGTCGTCCTTACCCAACTCCTCAATCCAATCATCCTTGGAAGTAACCTCAAAAACAACAGCCACCATTTCATCATCGACATCTACACTTGACTCTTTACTCTTCAATGCTAACCTCGACAAAAAATCAGCCACCACATTCCTTTTACCAGGTATATATTTCACTAAAAAATTATAATCTTGCATTTTAAGACTAAGTCTTGCTAATCTCGGCGAAGCTTTGCACATTCCCTTGACCGTAAGAACTTCAATCAATGGCTTATGGTCCGTCTGAATCACAAACTTAGTTCCCCACAGATATTTCCTGAAATAATTCACTGCCCAAGAACAGGCCAGCAACTCCCTTTCAATTGCCGAATATCTGCCCTCTGTTTCTGAAATGGCTCTTGAGGCATGACTGATTATCTTCTCATTAACCTCTTCATCTATCTGTGATAAAACTGCCCCTAAACCACTCCCACTGGCATCCACCGTGATCTTAGTCAATCTTCCAAACTCAAATCCTCCCAACTCCAAAGAGTTACAAATTCCTGATTTTATGCAATCCACCGCTTTATTGCAATCATCACTCCATGCAAACTTTACATCCTTTTTCAACAACTTTCTCAAAGGTTCTATAACACTTGCAAAGTTCTTAACAAATCTGTTGTAATACTCACACAACCCCAAAAATGATCTTAATTCATCTTTGTTTTTTGGATTAGGTGACTCCTTAATCGCTTTCATGGCATCACCTTTAGTCTTATACCCTTTGCCATTTACAGTATGCCCTAAATATTCCCCCTCTTGTACACCAAACTTACACTTGCTCTGCTCAAGTTTTAACCCAACATCCTCTAACACATCTTTCAACCTGTTATCATGTTCCTCAGATCCCTTTCCAAACACAATAACATCATCTTGATAAACAAACGTTCCTCTCAACCCCTTAAGGACATGCATCATAATTCTCTGAAATACTGCTGCCGCAGAAGCTAAACCAAATGGCATGCGTTTATATCTATATAAACCATGTGGCGTAATAAAAGCCGTAATGTCCCTACAATCCTCAGTAAGTGAAATTTGATGATCTGCTTTTGAGAGATCCAATGTGGAAAACAAATCAGCATTACCAATACAATTCTACATTTCAGATATAATAGGAAGAGGAAAAGTATCAATTATGATGTTCTTGTTGACATCCCTCAAGTCCACACAAATCCTGAGTGTGCCATTTTCTTTCAATGCCACCACAATGGGGCTCACCCATTCAGATGACTCAATTTTTTCTATAACTCCTTCAGACTCCAACAAAGTCAACTCTTGCTCAACCTTGTCGGCAATGGCAAATGGAACCCGTCTGGCCTTTGTGTGTCTAACCGGTAGCGCTCCCTTCTTGAGTTGAATCCTGTGTGCAAAACTTTTTAACAAGCCCAGATTCGATTTGGCTTCATTAGTCTCCTATGACACTACCCTTCCTTGCTCTTGACTACTGTTCACCAGCAGGATTTGCTCTTCATTACATGGATCCAACCCGATCCTCAATCCAGCTTGATCTCTCCACCCTATAATGTTCATACCTTTCTCTGCAACATAAACCTTAACCTGGGCACGTCTGTCCTTAAATTGAATTATGCAAGAAAACCCTCCAAGCATCTTGATCCTAGATCCTTCAAACCCACCAGGATTCCTTATGTCTGGTGAATTCAACGTACTCATAAGACCACGTGTTATTAAGATCTGCCAAGTATTTTTTGTAATAATTGTCCACGGTGAACAACTATCCACCTTCACCTTAAGTTTCCAATTATCCAGAGTCACCTCACAACTCGGGCATTTAAATTCCCCAACTGGAGGTTCATGTATGAAGAATACCCTTTCTTCTTCCGACTCTTCTTCTTCATCCAAGATGGCAGAAACCGTTTTCTTCCTTCTACATGTGACTGCAAAATGGCCCTTTATACCACAATTTCCACATTTCTGCCCTAGTGCCGGGCACTGTTTTGCATACACATAATGGCCAATTCTGCCACAGTTATAACACCTGTCTCCTTCTTTAGGGTGGACATTCTGAAATCTCTGATCATATTGGCCTCGAGGCTCATTCTTTGCCCAATTCCTTCCTCTAAAGGAACCTCCTCTATATTCAAAACTTTTCGTCTTATTATTCTTCCCTGGAATGGCTTCACCCTTGTCTTTAGTCCGCAGTGCACTGACTTGACTTTGTTTTTCTGGTTCCTGTATCACCTTGGCACTTTGTCGCTGCATACTCTGCACAGCCTCTTCTTTCTTGCTTTTCATCTCCTTGGAGCATAACTGACCATGCTCTACACGTTTAGCAATGGCTATAGTCTCAGGTAGGGATACCAACCATCCACAACCTGTCTTGAACCAAACTGTCTTTTGAGTGAATAATTATTTGATCTCGTATCAATTCATCAAGCGTGATGCCATTACCAAATTGACAAGTTCGTGATAATACCCTCAATGCTGAAACATATTCTTCAATAGTTTCTTGTCCTTTTTGCACTCTTGTGTAGAATTTGTATCTATTTATCGCTACATTAGTTTCTGGGGCATAGTACTTGCTAATTGTCTTATTGCCCTGTCATGTTCATCAGCATCCCCAGCTTCATCTCTCGTTAAGTCTGGAAACTCTCTACATTTTCTCTGACCTTCTAATCCAAGGGCATGTAATAAGAGCAACTTCTTCTTCCGAGATGTGAGCTCCTCTTGGTCCACAGCTTGAATATAATTCAACCAAAATTCCTTCCAACTGCTGGTTGTCCTGGAGTTGGCAAAAAACTTGCTGGAGGCTGAATACTGATGCCTTGCATCTTAAAATAACAGTGCCCACGTGAGGATCCTTAAGTGTAAATAACAGTTACAATTGTAAGTCTCTCCTGCCCACCGAATGGGCTAAGGTTTCTCCAAAAGCTACTTAAAGCTCGTTATGGCAACGTTTTTCTCTACTTGAAAGAAAAAAAAATCAGCATCAGGCTTATTTACCATGCAATTATTATTTCCAATGCAAGGAAACAAGTAAAGGAGAGAAAAAAAGAATCTTTCTTTTTTTATTTTTATAAGTACTGGGACGAGGATGAAGATGCCTTTTCTTCAACCTCCTCAGACTTCCTGGTCTCGATAATAGACACGGTCACGTGACTGCAAGCTGCTTTAAGGTCCTTTTCTTAATATCAACGCGATGCTACGCGCGTATGAAGGAAAAAAATCACAACGTTGGAAGTGACGCGATCGATGCCTCTGTATTTATAAATATCCAGGGCCGGAACCACTTACCCAAACTCCCGACAAGTTCAGCTTCACTTCTCCTAGGATGCTCCCACTCACGGCACAAGCAAACGTTAAACAAATATTCACTTGGAGCCCCAGCTCTCTCTCCAATGTGGGCTCTATGGACGCCGGGTTATCCCACCTCCGTCGCCAAATTGAAGTATCTACGAGGCAGTATTTGTTGAGTAAAATGTTTATTCATACAGGTAAGTAACCCGGCGCCCCGCACTACGACTACATCCATCCACTCCCTCACTCGATCCTAACCGTCCTCTAGAATACTCCCTGTCCTAACACAAACATTCCATCTCACGCGCAGGCAGGGAGCCAAGGAAACATGAAACGATAACATAAAGAATACTACATTCTGAATCCAACACACAAAACCGGCCACTCCCTCCCAAAATGTAAAATATGCAGCTGTGAAATTCCACCTCATACTGTGCCAGGAAACCTTCAGATCTCCTTTCAACAACTAACAGGCTCAATTGAAATTAGCCTTTAAATCTGCTGGTGCGCACCACCTCTGCAGTTGTGTCGGCACCGGTGGATCATGGTCGTTTCCTGGATTTGTTGGGAAAAAGGAACAAAAGTCCAGGTGGTTCGCAGATTCCTTTCATTTTAACCCCAGATCGATAGAAACAGTAATGTCGCCTATCATGTGAGAGCATGGCGGCTGTCATTATAATTACCCCAAATCGATTCTGCCTGCTTTTTTTAAACATAAAAAGCAGGCAAAGAGCTAATGGGATGTCAGCCTCTCCAACCACATGGAAAAAACAGGCAGCAATCTTGTTGACTCCCGTTGTCACAAACCTATACCATTTTACACCTTTAGGCTGGATATGCTTCCTATCCCTGGACTATGACAAAATAAAACCTAATAGTCTTCTGACCCAACAGAAATATCGCCAGGAATTACCTTCTACAAGACACTTGACTTAGTCTCAATTTCTTCATAATGGTACCATGACAAACAATTGTCTAGCTTACATACGTGTAAACATCACCAGCAGCCCAAACGTGATAGCACCTGTAAGCAAGGATGCAGATATCTTACACTAAAGTTGGCAAACTGATCAACGTGATTAAAAAAAGAGTTATTCCCAAAAAACCAAGAAGATCAGCCAGAGCCGACTGTGTGGCAAACATGTTTTAAATAATTGGTTGAAGTGGTTACTTTTACTGTGCAAGGTTAAATACATTGTGTAAAAAGCCATAGGATTTAATTTAATTTCATTATATATAAATAATTACAATGGATATCATATCACCAACAGTATATAGGAGCATTTCAGACATTTTCACGCTAGCTGTGCAAGGAGAGAATCGTGTGGCATGTCTCAGAAATATATGCCATACTTGCAACTGTTAACACCTTTTCATGCTGCTTGTGCCAAAAGGCAGTTTCCCCACTGAACTGAAAGGTCTGTGCCCAGAGGCGTCGCTAGGGAAGGCTAAGGGGGCTATAGCCCCTTATCTTTTGGTTGTAGGAGCTACAACCAAAAGGCAGCTAGCCCCCAGTCCCGACAGTTCTGACATCAGCGTAGCCCCAGGTCTTTTCCAGACCTAGCAACACCCCTCTCTGTGCCTCTGAAGCGTTAACCTCAAGACCTTTGGGTTGAGGCCCACCAGGAAAACAGGGCTGTTTCGGTTAAATGCTAGGAAATACAGAATTTGTGATTGAATCCATGAAGGGGATAGATAAGGAAAATGAAGGCCTGACCTCTGTTCCCATAAACTGTGCATTAACTTCAAACAGAGACCTTTGAAGACACTTAATGGCAGTGTTAGAATAACATGGAGCCAGGCAGATGTCCATGTCATGTGACTTGGGAGAAATGGAAGCTCATCAGGGTTTGAGCTAGATGTGGCAATGCTTATGCATTTATCCGAAACGAGAAGATAGTTGCCATTATGTGACGTTGGGAGAAAATCAAACAAGTGAGAAAAAAAGTGCCATTTGAAATGATGCATTTTTCTCCTCCCCCATCATCCATAATACATACCTCTAAACTCCTTGCCCAATCAGCTGGCAGTGGGCAGATTAGTGTGAGGGGGAGAAAAAGAGATGTCCAATCTGTAGCGTGGGAATATTCATAATATGTGAGTGTCATCAGCACTATATAATATCAGTTTTCAATCTAAAGGGGGACAAAAGGGCAAAAAGAGGAGAGCAGACTGACAACAACAGAGAGCTGACAAAAAGGAAGGCTGACACCCAGGAGAGCAGATAGACAGGAGATCCTGGGACATTTGCTGGAGACTTTTGCCTGGAAGCTGGGCGCGTATCTGAGAGAGAGGCGTACAATCTGCCTTGAGGGACCTTGCTGTGAATAGAGGCCTGTGGTTTGAGCTGCCTACCAAAAGAGGGTCTTAAAATCTGTCTGGCCTCCTTAGCTAAGAACAGAGATGTCTCAGGTAAGTAGATACATCCCAAAGCTATGCATTGAGTGGGGAGCTACCTGCCTTAATCCCTTTCCATTAATGAGTGGGGTGGGCAAAACTGTGTAGACCCTGGTGATATTTGACTAAAAATATCACTTAGTTAATTCCCTTAGAGAAAAACACCATATCTGTTTTAACCGGAAGTGTGAGGGGAAGCAATCTGTTTTAACCCATTCCTTTTCATTAGTGGGTGCTCTTCCATTAGTGGGATGGGGGGGTAAAACCGTTATACCACTAGCTCAAATATAATTTAATTAATTTCCATAGGGTCAGCTATCATGGGGTGATGGTTTTGTCAAAATTCGAAATTGACAAAGATTATCCCAGTACACAGTCAATGCTCTAGTCTTTAATGTAATTGGGTAACCCTGATATTCATTTGAATGTGCTAGTGTATCCAAAACAAAAACCCCAACACCCTGCATTCCCTGTGAAAAATATTGTCCCAAACTAATTTTTCCATTCATTCCAAACTCCCCAAACCCTGCATTTCATTTGAATGTGTGTTCCCCAAACAACGTTCCCATTGAATTCATTTCCCAGACCTTGCATTTCAAATAAAAAGCCCAAACAGAATTCCCATTCTATTCAGGACTCTCAGACCTAGGTGTGTTGTCTCTGCTGTTTAACTACACTGTGAAAGTAGTGCTGTCTTTGGTTTTGTCTTCTTAGCAAAGCGTTCATCTAGCAAACTGTTCTACTATTGTCTGAGATCTGTCGTTTAGTTCAATTGTCTGCTATTGTCTTGTCTCTCTTGTCTCGTCTGCTTGCACCCCTCCCTGTGTCCTTCCCTAGTGTTCTCCCCTCCATCCCCCTTCCTCATCTCTCCTCTCCCTACCTACTCTATGGTGCTCTCTGTCTCTCCTATCTTTTCTATTAACTATCCTGCTCTCCTCACTAAATCTTGTTGGAAGAAGTTTAAAAAGGACATCCTGGTCTCCAACCCAGGCTTCCCTATCAATGACACCTATACCAGTGCTTCCTCCAGGCAAACCCTCACCAACATCTTCATATGGTCTCAGTGCTTTCTCTTCTCCGATTAATGGTGGCACCCGTTGGGAGGCCCTCCTGGTATCCGTCCAGTCCTTTGAAGCCGTCATTAATGTTTGCCTCAATGGTGCCGTCTTGGTCCATGGCCCTTATCAAAACTTCTCCTCATCAATTTCCTCTCATCTCCTGCTGCCCTCTCTCTTCCCTCCATGGCTTCCTTGCCTCTCCCTGCTGTCTCCTCCTTGGATACCTTGTCCTCTCCTGCTTCCTCTCCTACCCCTACTCGAGCTTCTTCTACTCCTCCGTAGGGCATACCTCTGATTTGTACCCCTCTCCGGAATTCTTTTAAGGACGGTATCCTTCTCTATATTGCCACTCTAAACTCTCACTCAGCTGTCAAAGACTCCTCTGACATCTGCTGCCGCCTTGAAGAACTTGACCTCAATGTCCTCCGTCTCAGCGAGTCATGGTTCACGGCCAGCTCTGTCACAAGCTTTGACACTCTCCTCTCTGATGGCTAGAAGATCCTCTCCACACCCAGGTCCAATAGGTCTGGAGGGGGTGTATCTCTGATCTTCCCTGAGTGTATTCCTGCCTCTTTCATTCCTACGCAGACCTACTCCTCTTTCAAATGCCTCGCCTGCAGGCTCTCTCTCTCTCTCTCTCTCTCTCTCCTAGCAATTCCCCTCCTGTGGCTACCATCTATCAGACACCTGGTCAGATCTCCTCCTTCCTCCCTTCCTCTCTGAGTGGGGGGACCTCTCCTCTTCCCTCCTGGTCTCGACCACTCAACAACTCCTTCTTGGAGATTTTAACATCCACCTGGATGCTTCCTGTCCTTCCTCTGGACTCTTTCGCGACCTCTGCGACTCTCTCTCACTCTCTATCCTCGCCTCTTGCCTGACTCACTCTGCAGGGCACACTCTGGATGTTCTGATCCCTACAGGCCTTCCCCTTTCTATCCCTCTTACCACTCCTCTCTCCAGGAGTGGTCACTTTCTCCTTCACTCCCAGCTCACTCTCTCCACCCCTCAGGCCATGCCAACTCCAGCACTGGCATCTACCTTCTCAGTTATCCGACCCATGAAGCGGGTGTCAGTTGAGGCTTTCACCACCACTTTCTCACCCCACCCTCCTCCTTCAGCTGACTCACACCTTGACAGAGCCCTTTTTATGTTCCACTCTGCTATATCTGATACTCTTGATGTTCTTGCCCCTGTCACGAGGATCCGCTTGAATCCCAAAGGCAAGTGCAATGCCTGGTACGACTCAGATCTCGTCACCCTTAAACGCAAGTGCAGGGTGACGAGAGGAAATGGTGTGCTTCCTGGCCTGCCGCCTGCTCCAAAAGTAATACCGGCTCCCTGTTTGCACCAAGAAGAGAGCCCTCATCCAAGCCCCCGTCTCTGCGGCATCCACCAACTCGGCCAAACTCTTTAAAATCTGCAAGGAGCCAGCCAATCCTGCTGCAGTCTCTACCTCTCCTGTCACCTCTCAGGCCCTCTGCATGGCCCTGGCTTCTCATTTCATCTCTAAAGCTCATGACATCCTGTCCTCTCATTCTTCCTCTTGTGGGATGTTTTACCCATGCAACCGAGCCCTACCACAAAAACTGTGCATTACTGGCATTGAAAACATCCTGATGGCCAGAACACCCAAGTAAATGCACAGGGAAAACATGAAGAATAGGATGCCACCCATTTTTGCCTATGTTGTGAGCACAGGAGGGCACTGCCTAAAACCACCATTGGGCTACACACACAGTAGCCTGAAACCATTGGGAATGGCAAGGCTGATTGCCAAAAGCAACCCAGAGCTGTTGGGAATTCATTTTCTTGATGTCAAAAAGTTGCTAAAATCATGGGGGTGCAGTACCAGCTTTGTCCACAAACCAGCGCTAGCGGTCTAAACTCGGACAGGAGAGCTGTCTTGCAGAACTGTGCATTGATCAGAAAGAGTCTTAGTTAATTAAAAGTTCAAAGAGTCTCTGTTCATGGGAGGCATTCACACCAGCCCTGAGCAGCAACAGCCCAGGAAATCACAGGTCTCTGTTAATCAAATGCAGAGTGGCCCCCTGGTCTGTTGACCTCAGCCTGCTGGACCCAACACAATAGACCCTTGCAATTGAATGGGGTATGTTGATTTTCAGTGTGGACTGTAAACAGAGCCCTGCCTGGAAGGAGAGACATGTGTTTCCTGACTTACCCAGTTTCTGGGGGTGGGCTCAGACACTTTTGTGGAATCATATTGCAGCAAATATATGTTTAAGTTAAATGCTTCTAAAATATTGTATTAAGCTTACAAAAATGTGTAATTTGGAGATCCTTAATCTAAGAAATGTACCCACAATTCAAGACTTGATTCAACTTTGTACCATGTTCTGAGACAAAACCCCGCTATTTATTGATACTACAGACACTGTGTTTATGCTAGAGACCTAGTAAATTAATGGAATATTGGTAGAAGCGCGGTTTACATGTGTGCCATTTTTGGTAAACGTCCGATATTGGTAAATCAACTAAAAATGAAAATAAGTTGTCATTTTTTAATGCAAGCTCTTAGGAAGATCAGAGTTGAACAAGCATGGACCTTAAGTAATCTGTAATATGTACATGTAATGTCAAACAACTGTGTATCTGGGAAATATGTGTAGTTATGAAAATTGATTTCTAAGGTAAAAGCAAAGGGGCGTTTCTTCAATAGAACGTAAATGGCTGACATCACTCTGACACACTATCCTTTCTGAAATCAGGGACCAAAGAATCCTTTGGCCTATCAAATCTTGAGAGGGTTGGGCATGCAGAATTAGCTGACCCACCCACTTTCTAAACACATAAAAAGAGCCACTGGAAGCCAGATAGGATTTTCTTTTTCACTTTCTGCGGAGCATTTTGACGGACAACTCCACATCCAGACTTCAGACTTCACATCCAGAGACTCCTGACTCCAGAACAAAACTCCAAGAACTCTAGAAACCAACAGCTGAACTCCTATCAGCAGGCCTTCAAAACCTAGCAACCAAACCCAGCTATCCAGACAGCCGGGATGAGCTGTCTGATTCTGGCTAGTACCCTGTGCCAGTACCCAGAAAGCAGTGCTGAATCCAGAACCACAGACTAGACCAGAAAGCAGAGCTGTACCCAGACCAGACCGCTGTGAGCAGAACCGGTGCCTGACAGACCCAGAAGACAGAATTATCCAGTGAGCAGAACCAGGCAGAGACCGTCCATGGTGAGGGAAACGCAGTCCAATCCTGACCCGATCCGTGGCGAAGTCGAATTCCTGTCCAAAATATAGTGTGAGTACCGCCAGAACTGTGCAAAACTCAATCTCTTAGTTTAAAATAATCTAATTCAAACAATTTTAACCTATTGAGAACTGCATCCTAGAAATCTTGTGTTCCTTCTGTGATCTCAAACCTGAAAACTGTCATCTGTCATTCTGATCTTGACTTTCTTTTGAGAATCTACCTTCACGAAATCCTCCGTATCTCCAGAACCGTATGTCCTAGAAACGAATTTAACTTTCACCATAAAGCTAAGATTCTGGCCTTTCCAACGAACCCAGAACCGACTTTCTGTTCATTATACTTTTTCCGTAATCGCGCTCAATGCACTCGGAAAAATATCCGCGAATTGCGATTTGGCTCAATTTCTTCACTTGGCAAAATAGCAGCTTCTTGCTTTCCTTTGCTGAAATTCGTTTGCCACCTGACAATCATTCATAGAGCATTGCTAAAGTGATCCTGAACTAATACAAAGTAGCTGTCACCCACCCTGAACCTCCAGAGGGAATGAAAATCATTTTAGCATATTTTTCACTTTTTTGCATACCACCTTTAAAGTACTTTGCCTGTGTTTAAAATCATCCCTTTTTTTCAAGCTTGATAGGGGGGAACTGAATTCGTATTGTACTGTGATTGTATTCCTGAAGACTGTGTGTGTCACTTCCACCTCCTTACATTGCATAGGGGGGGGGGGGTGAATTGCCAAAAGGGGAAAAGTGATTATATTATGTTTTGCTGAAATCATATCAAGTTTATTCTGGTGTTGCTTTTATTCATCTTTGCATCTCCTTGAAACCATAAAGCATTCTCTGATACCTTATTCCCCTGTTCCTAGTCATGAGTCACCAGAACTGTGCTACTATAGGATTAACTATTGCTGATTACTGCTCATATTCACAAGTGTGATATCAATTATTAATTTATTATAAAAGTGCGATATATATATATATATATTGTTTAATTCTCAAATAAACCTTTTAAATTTGCAAAACAAACTTACTTCTTGGCTCAGTGGGGTCAGGTGGATTCTAAGAGAGGGGTGTTATATAAGGGTTGTCATCCAGAGTACACGAACTGGACATAAAAATATATAAATAAGGGCTTTCCTTGAGCAATCCCAGACAAGGCACTGACTTAGTGGGACTGCTTGATTGGAGTCTTTAACAAAGTGGGGGCTCGTAGCTGGGGATTCTGGATTAGATCTATCACTTGTGCAGATTAATACAGTGTGCCAGCTAACAGGATATATATCTGGTTAGATCGCCACGCTGTGTTACGCTGTAAAGCACTCCTCAAAGGAACGCTCTAAGAAAATGGTCTGTTTTGCAAAATAAAATATAAACGTCTGTAAGTCAGGAAAGAAATCAATCTCCAGAATGATTACCTTGGTAGATATGAAGATAGCTAGGGAGCACCTCTTACATAAACTGTTTGTGAGAGGTGAAAGGTCTGAACAGGACCAAAATGTATGGTTGCAGGCGATCACACAACAGGTCACTACAACTGGGTCAGATATGTGGAGAGATCAGGGTCCCTTACATGTGGCCATGAGTGAACTATATATGGCTCCTAAAGCCAAAGATGAACACAATAAGATTGCTAGGATAGCGGCATATTTGTATCTATATATGGGAGCCATGCAGGACAAATGCGCTGTAGGCCAAGATCTGGTAAATAGGCAACAGATGGCGTTAGAAAAGGCCCAATCTGACCTGGTCTCTTCTGAGCAGAGGCTGCACAGTAGCCAGGAGTCAGAAAACGAGAGTAGACAATACATCATTAAAATGAAGGAGGATATGGATATCCTGCAACAGGAAAAGGCTGACCAGGATACCAGAATCCTGGCTTTGAAGAAGGAGTGCCAAGACAGTTTGGACTCCTTACTGCAGTGCCAGAAAAAGCTGGAGCAACAGATCAATTTCAATAGGGCATGCACAGAGCAGGTAGCCACCCTGCAAATCCAACTAGAAAGAGAGAAAGATGAAAACAATAACATGATTTTGAAAGACCTGGCAGAGTTTGATGAAGAGCGCCAGAAAGCTGGTGCCCTTCAATGGCAGAGGGACGACCTGGTGGCACAGATGCAGGTTCTTAGTCAGGAAAGGGACACCTTAGGCCAGGAAGTCTGCCAATTAAAAAAAAAATTGAAGAAAATCACCTGGCCCTCCAGGGGCTGGGTGACCTCCAAAAAGAGCATCACGACTTGCTAGAGCACACCAGGAGGGTGGAAGATGCTCTGGCAAGAAAGAGGCAGGCCAGTAGGGATGAGACTCAGGAGGTAACCCTCCTGCAGCAAAGACTGGCCCAGTACTCCAGGACCAATCAGGAGGCATAGAGAGAGAATGAGGCTCTCTGTCAGCACAATGATAGGGTCCAGCAACAGGTAGCCATGCAGGAGAGACTGATAGAGTCTAGTAAGGCCTTAACTGAGGAACTGAAAGCGCAGGCTCTTGCATTGCAACAGGGAGCAGGGGCTGATAGAGATGAAGTTCGCTGGGAAAGGGAAACACCTGAGCATAACCTCAGGAGCCCTAGTACCAGAGGCCTTCATCCCTCCCAGTCCCTGGACTCTGCCACCCTCATGTCCCCGGGCGCACATGAGCACAGGGCCACAGGGATGGCAGATTACTATCCAGCCAAAAGGATGGGGCTCATAGGCCAGTACCTCCAGGAATGGATGGGCGGGCATCCGGGCATGGGCACCTAAGCACAGTGCAATATAGTGGGGAACCCCAGGAGAGTAGACCCACTAAGGGCATCCTTAAAACCTCTGCCCAGTTAGGTCAGTGGGGGGTACCCAGCAAATCCTGGTAGCAAGGAGGGATCTGAAGACTCCTCTGAGCGTCACAGGACACAGGAGACCAGGTCCCCACATTCTGCCAGCCATTCCCAGGCTCGCACAATCCGGGAAAACCTGAAAGATAAGATAGGCACCTCTGGGAAGAGTGCTTCTGAGTCGGAGGATGAATGGACCAGGGTTACCCGAACCAAAAAGGCCAATAAGGCAAAAAGGGCCTTGCTTAAGGACCCCTTAAAACAGATTAAGGCAATCAGGAGTGTCATCACGCCTTATCACAAGAACTCCAAGTATTCTGTGTGGCAACACTTGAGCTCTTTGAACAAATGATGGAGACCTTCCATTTGAAGGACAGCAGTAGCTGCATCCAGTACGTCAAATGGACATTCTCCCCAGAATACTCCAGTTTCTTTGCGGGGCTGGAGGACCAAAATCATTCAAGATGGTCCACCTATAGGGCGGCCATCTTGAAACACTTTTCTGTGCATAGAAATCCCCAAGAGGCTCGCAAGGCAGCCTACAATTTGCAATATGGGGAGGATCAGGCCCCACAAGAATTTGTGTAAGAATTGAAGCGGGCCTTTGCGCAGACCACCAGAAGGGTGCGCTCGGACAGCAGAGAATTCATCAACACATTTTTCCATGCTCTCCCCAAATACATAAGGACCCAGCTCGTGAGAGATTTTCACGAGAAAAGATCTTTAGACTGGGTCATTGAGCAAGCCAGCCGCATCTATGAGGTGCAGAAACCGGTGGAAAACAAGAATCATACAAAAAAAAAAAACAACAACAGCACCCCTGCTGTTGCCAAGGTGGCAGAGGTAAAGGTTGACCCCGTTTTAGATTTGGAGACGGGGGGACCTAAAAACCTGCCTGCACCAAATAATTCACAGCCCAGAAGGCCCTCAGGCCAGTCACAGACAGGGAGTCAAGGAGGAAGTCCCACAAATGGGGTCCCCCGCTCTCCTGACTATGTAAGTCCCCGCTAAAAGGGAAACAGACCAATCCTGGGTTATGTGTGGACTCCTCCAGCCCAAGGGGGGGAATCCAGCCAAGCACCTGACCCAGGGAACCTCCCTCCTAACTTCCCACAGGAGGGCAGAAATTCCTCAAACACTGGCAGAGCTTTTTTCCCAGGTATCCACCCAATTTCCAACCCCAAAACCATCCATCCTTCTTTCCCCAATTCCCTGAGCCCAGACAACCTAATCCGGGAGAGTGGAGGCCAAGGGTGGAGGGGTACCAAAATCTTCCCAACCCAGGATATTACCAGAGAAGGGATAGCTACCCTTCCCGGGATCAGCCCAGGGGAGAAAACAGAACCCTGTATCAGCCTGAGCGGGTTTCCTAACTTGAGCGCCAGGTCCAAAACATGGCACGGGATCTGGGTCACATGCTGAGGGCACAACAGAACCCTCAGATGAGCATGCCAGCGCAGAATGCCCCAAACTCTGGGCCTGGTACTCCAGAACAATGACGGGGGCAGCACCCCGATAACCCACCGGTTCCCAGGGAGGAGGCACAAGGAGAAGTGGGGTGTAAAGCCTTGGAGAATGCTTTCTTTCCAACTTGTAAACAGCCCCTGGAAAACTAGGAACCAGAAGCAAAATCTCCTACCCCTGAAAGTCTGCCACCCAAGGAGCAGAGAGGAGGTAGGAGAAACAAAGGACCCAAACAGACCCACTTTGTGGAGGAGGTACAGGTCTTCCAATTTGAGGGAGAGGGATCCTCAGAGGATGCTGGGAAAAAGATCTTCTTCTTCAGAGATGGGGGAACTCATCCCAAGGAAAAATGGGTCCCAAGAGATTCCAATCCAGACTGGGTAGATGTGGGGATTGAGCTGCCGCTGCCCATCATTTTATCCCAGAACCAACAAAACCAAACTTCCCTGGTTCAAACCCATCCGGGTGACTGCCTCCAAAGAGCGGGGGGCGGCCCAGAACCGGAACCAGGGGAACCTAAAACCGAATCAATAGACTGGGTAGATGTGGGGATTGAGCTGTCGCCGCCCATCATCCTATCCCAGAACCAACAATACCAAAATCCCATGGGTCAAACCCATCCTGTTGACTGCCTCCAAAAGGGGGGGGGGGCAGCCCAGAACTCGAAACCATTTCCAGTTGTCAACTATTTCTTTCAGATTCCCCAGGCTCTTCACAGAATTCTGCCCAAATCTCTTCTCTCTTAATGTCCAAAACCAGAAAGTTAGCCCACCAGTTGTCCAAAAATGTGCATTATCTGTGCCCCCTTGAGGAGAAGGAGGGAAGATACTATGCCCCGGTACAAGTACAGGGGCAGGGTACAATTTTGGCGCTTGTGGACACTGGATCTCAAGCTACCCTTCTGTCCAGAAGGGCCTTTGATTAACTGAATTCAGGTAGGGGGAGAAGTACCAAATTTCCCTCACGTCTCTTCCTGGACAACTGCAGAACTTTGACGGGAAGGAAATTCCTGTCGAGGGGACTGCAGATTTGGACATCAAAATTGGGCGACACAAGGTGAAACACCCGGTCATAGTAGTGACTCCAGAGGGCACTCGTTGTTTACTAGGGAATGACCTCCTGAGAAGTTTGTCACCCCTAATAGATTGCGTAAACAGGGTCCTCTGGACCCAGACTAGCCGACCAATAAAATTAAAACAGAGTGTCAACCATGTTAAACTAAACGGCACCTGCCACATGGTTGAACAAAAATCTGACCAAGTAGAATTTCACTTCCAGAACAACCAAATTCCAGACGTGACAGTAATAGCAGTAGGACAACAGACTGGTGATGGGGGGTCCTGTCTATTTCTGAAAATCAACCTTCCTTCCAGTTTAAGGTGGTATTCCACACTGGAAGGAAACACTCTGAAATTCTTTACCAATCCACAATCAGACACTCCCACTCCTATAGTCCAGAAAGATTTGAAATCAGCTCAGAGCCTGGCTGATATTCAGCAAATTGGAGAGCAATTGTTCATCCCTGTTCAGTTAAATGATGGGAAGGACTCTGTTCTCACTCGAGTGTGTGTGAACAACGGTAAGAGCTTCATCAGCGAAGCCATGTTCCGCCAACTCCCAAAAGATCCAGCCATTCCCACATTCAAACTGATAGACAAATGGGAAATGGATCTGGAAACATCCAATTCCAAACATCTCCTGCCAAGCAGGTGTATGCTCAAAATCTCCATTGGCAACAAGAGCATAGCCCATAATTGTTGGGTCGTGCGAGACGTCACTGCCGCCTTTTACTTAGGCAGTGACATTCTCAATCGCTTCGCCATTAGTTTGGACCTAATAAACTGCAAAGCTTGGTCCCGATTAGCGGATAATCCCATGGGCTTTGATGAGCCAGAAAAAGCATTTAGGTCAGCTCAATTGCTACCTTATGCAGTTGAAATTCAGATTAAAGAGGAAGTCACCATCCCAGAAAGGACCCGACAATTCTCCCTGGAAGTGAAAGTTAAAAGAGGACAAAAATTGAAACACCATGATGCTTAAATTCATTTAAATGCTTCTCTCCAACAGCAAGGGTTAAGGGTAAACCCAACATCATTAGTCAACATAGAACATGACACCATTCCAATAGAGGTGGATAACAGCGACTTAAAGAGTATTACTCTAGCTGCAGGCACCATTATTGGAATGGCTGTTGATGGCTGACATTTCTCCATTGATTTAGGAAATGAACTGTTAGGACCAATCCCCAAGGACTGCTTTGACAGTGACAGTGATGACAATACAACACCAGACAGGATCTTTACCCGGCATGGGGGGAACTTCCTGGTGTACACTTCTTGCCCTTATGGTAAGGAAGACGTGACTTGTGACTTCAGAAGGGATGAGGTGATTTTCCAGGTCCATGAGGGCTGCCTTTCCCACCTGAATCCTCCAGTCCAAATCAGCACTCTGACCAGGGACTTCTCCACCCAGCTGGAGGAGGCCACTGAGATAGCAAATCCAGAAGTCTTTCCAGGCTTCAGGAAGATGGTGGAAGTGAGAGTCAACCTGGCTGATGCCTGTGTGACTCTGGAACAGAAGCAAAAGTTGAAACAAGTTTTCTTGGATTTCCAAGATCTCTTTACGGTAGACTCATATGACTGTGGTTGCACCGACATCCACACAACAACAATTCCCACGGACCCTGACATGACTCCAGTGTTTGTGAAGCAATATCGCTTGCCTCTCGCATCCATGGAGTCCCTTACTGAATAATCCGTCCAGTACACAGCACCTTCAATAATCCGGTGCTGGGAATATTGAAGCTAAACGGCCAGTGGAGACTCTGCGCCGACCTTAGGGAGCTCAACAAACGGGTCCATACTTCCCAATGGCCTCTGCCCTACATTGACCAAGGGCTGGCCCAGATTCAGGGGTCACAGGTATTCACTGCAATAGACCTGACAATGAATACTGGACCGTGCCTGTCAGTAGGGAGGACTAATACAAACTGGCTTTTACCTTTGGGGGCCAGCAGTACACATGGACCCGGACTCCCTTCGGATACCTCAACTCCGGCAATGAATTCAACATTTTCCTACATAAGGCCATGCCCGACCTGGGTGCGAGGGGTAACCTGGCTTATGTAGATGATGTCCTCATCAAAAGTTCATCTGTGAAAGAACACATAGCGGAGATCCGTTATGTTCTGACACAGTTGAGGGCCGCCGGAGCAAAACTTTCCTTTCAGAAAGCACTGTGGTGTAGAACCCGTGTTAATTTCTTGGGGCATGAGATTACTCCTCAGGGTCTCTGTCCCCAGGAAAAGAAAGTGGAAGCACTTCAGAAACTGAAAGACCCCACCACTCTGCGGGAACTAAGGAGCCTCCTTGGACTGACTAATTACAGCAGAAAGTTCATTGAGGGCTACGCAGAGATCACCAGACCACTGATTCATCTTTTGAAGGGGGGGTCAAGTGGGAATGGGGTCCAGAACAATCCGAGGCAGTAAGACAACTCAAAATAAGCCTTTCACAAGCGCCTTGCCTAGCTTACCCTGTCAGAAACAAGGAGTTCTTCCTGGAGACAGGGTTTTGTAATACGTGCTTGACGGCAGTATTATACCAAAAGCATGACAAGGTCAATAAAGTAATCTCCTATGCGAGCAAAACTTTATCCTCTGTGGAGGAAAAATTCAACGATTGTGAAAAGGCACTCCTGGCAACGGTGTGGGCATTGAAGAATTACCGCCCGTTCATCCAGGGGGAACACATCATAGTGGAGACTCCACACCAGCCTCTGCAATATCTCCAAAGTGACAGAATCCGGGCAGGAAATGTGAGAAATTCCCGAATTACTTCTTGGATTCTGTCAATGCAAGGCTTTCCTGTGGAGGTCAGATATGGCCAAAACAAGAAGAGTCCCCTCGCTCAAGGTCTGGCTGACTTGCATGATTGCGCCAGAGAAAACTGTCTCGAGGACGAAAGTCTAAAACTCAAGGACAACATGGAGGCATACCTTAATTCCCCACACAAAGTCTTTGAAGAAGACAAGTGTGAGGGAATGCCCACTGTCTATGTGGATGGATGCTCTTACCATGTTGACAACAACGGGGGAAAAAGAACTGGTGGCCGGCGTAGGGAATGCATGGGTGAAGGAGTTTCCAGAACCCTCCGCTGGGTACAAAATTGGTCCCCAAAGTAGTCAGGTGGCAGAGTTGATGGCTGTGCATCAGGCCATCCTCACTGCTGTCCAACATCAACTCCGCGAACTGGTCATAATCACAGATTCAGATTATGTACGGAACGGGTTCGTGGAGCACCTGGAAAACCAGAGGCATGTTATGTGCTAATAACAAACCCCTGAAACATGGGAAGTTAATCCAAAACATTGATGATCTGGTCACCTTGAATGGGATGACCATCTATTGGAAAAAGATCAAGGGTCATTCCAAAGTAGAGGGACCAGACAAAATTGGAAATGACTTAGCTGATTAGCTGGCCAAAACCGGGGCCATCCAAGGGGATCTAATAGAAATAGAATCCTTGTTGGGGGAAATCCAGGTCACTGCTATCACTAGGTCCCAGACAAATGCTCACAATGATCTTTCAACTGCACAATGGAGTAAGGAGACCCCTGATGCTGATTTAATTACAGCTCAAAAGGGGGATCCAATAATTGGTAAGTTTTACCAACACATTGAGGACCCTGGGAACTTTCCCCTGATGGATACCGATTACATTGGGAAAGAGGACCTTAGAGTGTTGATGAAATGTCCAAAGATGTTCCGAATCCAAGACGGTTTGTTGGTAAGGAAATCCCAAGCTGACCATGATCAGTGGGTGGTCCCTACCTCATTCCGAAGCCTGATGTTAAGTCACGCCCATGATGCGGCCACCACTGGTCATAGGGGGTTTCATACAAAACTTGAGATCTTAAGAGAGGTTGCATACTGGCCACACATGGGGCAGGACCTCGACCAATACTTGAAGGGGTGTCTGGTGTGTGCACAATTTCAGCCATCATCTCTCACACACCGTGCGCCTCTCCAAAAGAGGGGGATGACACTGCCATGGTCAGATTTGCAAATCGACTTCGTAGGCCCTGTAATTCGCTCGTCTAGAAGAAACAAGTACATGTTGACTGTCACATGCTTGTTTACCAAGTGGGTGGAATGTCTCCCGGCCCCAAACTGCAAGGCAGAAACAGCAGCTGCCCTGATGATTAACCACATATTTTCCCGTTTTGATCTACCTCAAATGATTGAGTCAGACAGAGGTAGCCATTTCACCAGTGAAGTAATGACAAAGATGTGGGAGGTACTGGGGGTTAAAAGGAAGCTACACATTTGTAAGCGATATTCAATCAACACTACAGCTAAGTCAATGCCTAGTCTGGGATGCTGAGCAAAACCCTTATTGATGTATTATTATGTCCAGTTCAGTAATCTGGATGACAACCCTTGTATAACACCCCCCTCTTAGAATCCCCCTGACCCCACTGCGCCAAGGAGTAGGTTTGTTTTGCAAATTAAAAGGTTTATTTGAAAAATTAAACAATAAATATATATCACACTTTTATAATAAATTAATAATTGATATCACACTTATGAATATAATGTTGATCAACAATGGGTAATCTGACACTAGCACACCTCTTTACAATCAATGAGGAGTTGATATAGGATGGATAAGGCAGCGAAAATACTTTTATGGTTTCAAGGGAAAAGCAATGAGAAATGAAATGCAGTACAGAAATACTTGATATGATTTTAGCAAAAGATAAGATAATCACTTTTTCTCTGGCAATTCACCCCCCCCTATGCAATGTAAGAAATGTTAGGAGATGGAAAGAGGAGCACACAGTTCTCAGGAATGCAATCAAATACAATACGAAATTCGGTTCCCCCCCAGCAAGCTTCGAGGAAACAGGTAGAAGTTTGAAACACAGGCCCAAAATGCTTTTAAATGTGATGGCAATGGATGGGAAAATGTGCTAACTGATTTTAATTCCTTCTAGAAATTCAGGGTGAGTGAGAGATGCTTGTTGGTATTAGTTCAGGCTCACTTTAGCAATGCTCTATGAGTTATTACCTGGTTGCAAACGGATTTTAAGAAAGGAAAGAATCGAGCTGCTATTTTGACAAGTGGAGAAATTGAGCCAAATCGCAAATCGCAGTAAATTGCGCGAGTGCGTAAATCGCGATTGCGGAAGAAGTATAGGGAGTAGGAAGTCGGTTCTAGGTTCGTTGGAATGCCTAGCTTTAAAATGAAAGTTAAACCACGTTCCTATGACAAACGGTTCCAGAGATACAGACGATTTTGTGAAGGTAGTTCTTCAGAAATGAATCACAGTTTCAGAATGACAGTTGACAGCTTTCAGCTTTAAAATGACAGGTGACAGTTGTGCAGCTTTAGAATGACAGATGACAGCTTTCTAGGAGGCAGTTCTAATTAAGTTAAAATAGTTTGAATTAGATTATTTTAAACTAATATATTGGGTTTTGCACAGTTCTGGCGGTACTCACAATATATTTTGGACAGGAATGGGCCTCGCCATGGATCTGGTCAGGTTTTGGACTGGACTCCGGTTCTGGTCTCGGCACTTCACAGCGATCTGGGTCAGCTCTGTGGTTCTCTGGATCTCTGGTCTGGTTTCTGGTACTCGCCAAAGTTCTCTGGATCGGGTTCTGCTTTCTCTGGACACAGCACGGCTCCTGGATACTGCTACCGGTTCTGGCAAAAGTTCTTGGCAAAGATTTCAAACAGCTCGCCCGGCTGTTGAATAGTTTGGTTAGGTTTGCTGGATTCTGAAGGCCTGCTGAGAATACTTTTGCTTGCAGTGGGCCTTCTAGGTTCAAAGTTCTGTAGTCTATGGGTCCCTGGTTCTGGTCTCTGTCTGGATGGGATGTCGGCCGTCAAAATGCTCCGCAGAAATGGAAAATGAATCTCTCTACCTGGGTTTCAATGTTCCTTTTATGTGTTTTGAAAGTGAGTGTGTGCGTAGCATCACTAAGCCTGCCCCTCTCTTGATTTGATCGGTCAATAGATTCTTTGGTCCCTGATTTGGGAAGGGATGGTGTTTCAGAGTGATGTCATTTTTATGACCTACAGAAATGACACTCCCCTGGTCAATGTGCACACAAATCTATTTCTGATCCAAATACATATTTCCCAGGTACACAAGTGGTTGACATTACATGTACATATTACACATTGCTTCCGGTAGTCTCTGTTCCGACTCTGGCGTTTCTAGGAGCTTGCATTCAAAAATGGCAACTTATTTTCGATTTTAGTGGGTTTTGCAACATTGGTTTTTCATCAAAAATTATACAAAGGTACACCCACCTTCTCCAAATATCCCAGTAAATTTCCAGGTCTCTAGCTTAAATACCGTGTCTACAATATTCATAATTAGCGGGGTTTTGCCCCAGAACATGGTACAAATTGGAGTTTGGACTCAAATCGTGAGGGCATTTTTCATACTAAGACTCTCAAAGTTGTACATTCCTGTCATTTGGTTACAATAAGTTATCAATGTTTCTATAAAATATATATTTGTTGCAATTCAACTCCCCAAAGTGTTTGGGTCCGCCTCCAGAAGTTTGGGTGGGTCAGTGATCACATGTCTCTCCTTGTTGGCAGAGGGCTGTTGACAGGGAACACTCAAAATTAACATACCCCATTCAACTGAAAGGGGCTATTGTCTCTCTCCTCTAGGCTGAAGGGGAAACCCCCTCCCTCTCACTCAGAAGGGCCATGTGATATCCTGCCTCCTGTTTTGAGTCTCTGGGGTGTTAAGAGTTCTCAGCCTCTTGGCCTCTGGGAACAGCAGGTGGCTAAGATTTTCAATTAACCAACAAGCTTTGAAGTCCCTGCCCCTCTTGCAGCTCCTAAATACAGTTTCCCTGTCAGAGGTTAGACCGCTAGCGCCGCCTTGTGGAATTTGTCGGTACTGCATCCATTTAGGAGTTGTCTTGAATTTGACAGGAGATTTTTGCTATTGTTCTGATAGGCATCCTGACATTAGAGTGGTTATGTCGAACCCCCCCCACAAGAAGGTTGAATCTTTAGAGTGGTCTTGTGCCCATGATTTCAGCAACTTTTTGACATCAGTAAAACGGATTTTTGAACAAAGGTCTCCGATATTAGCTTGTAATGTTTGAACTTGACATTTGGAGCTTGCCCTCAAAGAAACAGAGGTGATTTTAAAGTGCTTTTGCTCTGACAGGTGCTGCTATTTTTCCTTTGGCACCACCTTTCACCCCTGGCGCTTTTGGTATGCGCACAACTGCGCGGTTCCCCTGGACTCTGGGATGGAATGATGGGCGGCGACAGCTCATCCCCACATCTACCCAGTCTATTGATTCAGCATGGGTCAAAACCCTTCACACATTGCTTACAGGCCAGCTTTTTCTGGAGCAGTGAGCGATACAACCGAACCATTTTGAGCATTTTAAAAAAGTTTGTGGCAGATTCTGGGCCAAGTTGGGATATCCGATTACCTCTGGTCCTAATGGCCATCAGATCTACCCCTTCATCTGCAACTAAAATGTCACAGTTTGAGCTGCTGACTGGACGCAAGATGGTGCTTCCCCAGCATTTGCTCTACAGGACCCAAGAGCAGACGTTGAAAAACGCCTCCACAACTCATGAGTATGTGGAGAATTTAAGGAAACACCTCCAACATGCTTTTGCCTATGCTCAGCGGAATCTAGAAAGATCAGCTGATAGCATGAAGACCCACTACGACCTGAAGACCACCAGGCAGGAATATAATGTGGGAGACCGGGTTTATCTATAAAATTTCCAAAGAAACCAGGCCAAACAGCGAAAATGTTTGCCTACATGGAAGGGACCGTTTGAAATTATATCAAGATATCCCCAGTAGCTTATAAGATCCGCATCCCCAAAGGTAGTCTGGCGGAAGGCGAAGACAAGTGAGTCCATATAAATCAGCTAAAGTGTTGCCATCCCAGGTACACTCTGCAGCAACTGGAGGAGTCCTCTGCAATACCAGAGGGGACCGCTCCAAATTAATTCAGTTCCAACCCTAAAATATCCCACATATAGTCTCAAAAATATTATGATTCTTGTATGCAACTGTCTTTGAATTATAACTTGTTTTTCAAAATAAGAATGCTATGTCTCTTGATTTATAAAATGTACATGCAGCCCCACTATATCAATAGTGGGGGAGAAATGTCTACGAATAGGTTTTGCTGCTTTTGCTTTATCATCCTAGGAGAGATGAAACCATGGAGACTGACCAAGGAGAACGATCCGGGGACCGGGAGCAGAGATCCGAGGGGCCTGGGGTACCGCCCAATATTCCCATCAGGACCGGCGAGGAGAACCGATCGATCCACCTGATGGAGGAAAAGATACAGAACTGTGCCATCTACCGGAAGAAGATGAGGCGAACATCCCAGATCTTGCGAGTTCCATCAGTGAAAGTCAGAATGGCCATCGCAAGAGGGGAGGAGGCTTGTGGGATGTTTTACCCATGCAACCGAGCCCTACCACAAAAACTGTGCATTACTGGCATTGAAAACATCATGATGGCCAGAACTCCCCAGAAAATGCACAGGGAAAACATGAAGAATAGGCTGCCACCCATTTTTGCCTGTGTTGTGAGCACAGGAGGGCACTGCCTAAAACCACCATTGGGCTACACACACAGTAGCCTGAAACCATTGGGAATGGCAAGGCTGATTGCCAAAAGCAACCCAGAGCTGTTGGGAATTCATTTTCTTGATGTTAAAAAGTTGCTAAAATCATAGGGGTGCAGTACCAGCTTTGTCCACAAACCGGCGCTAGCGGTCTAAATTCGGACAGGAGAGCTGTCTTGCAGAACTGTGCATCAGAAAGAGTCTTAGTTAATTAAATGTTCAAAGAGTCTCTGTTCATGGGAGGCATTCACACCAGCCCTGAGCAGCAACAGCCCAGGCAATCACAGGTCTCTGTTAATCAAATGCAGAGTGGCCCCCTAGTCTGTTGACCTCAGCCTGCTGGACCCAACACAATAGACCCTTGCAATTGAATGGGGTATGTTGATTTTCAGTGTGGACTGTCAACAGAGCCCTGCCTGGAAGGAGATACATGTGTTTCCTGACTTACCCAGTTTCTGGGGGTGGGCTCAGACACTTTTGTGGAATCATATTGAAGCAAATATATGTTTAAGTTAAATTGCTTCTAAAATATTGTATTAAGCTTACCTAAATGTGCAATTTGGAGATCCTTAATCTAAGAAATGTACCCACAATTCAAGACTTGATTCAACTTTGTACCATGTTCTGAGGCAAAACCCTGCTATTTATTGATACTACCGACACTGTGTTTATGCTAGAGACCTAGTAAATTAATGGAATATGGGTAGAAAGGCGGTGTACATGTGTGCCATTTTCTGTAAACGTCAGATATTGGTAAATCAACTAAAAATGAAAATAAGTTGTCATTTTTGAATGCAAGCTCTTAGGAAGATCAGAGTTGAATAAGCATGGACCTTAAGTAATCTGCAATATGTACATGTAATGTCAAACAACTGTGTATCTGGGAAATATGTGTAGTTATGAAAAATGATTTCTAAGGTAAAAGCAAAGGGGCGTTTCTACAATGGATCGTAAATGGCTGACATCACTCTGACACACTATCCTTTCTCAAATCAGGGACCAAAGAATCCTTTGGCCTATCAAATCTTGAGAGGGTTGGGCATGCAGAATTAGCCGACCCACCCACTTTCTAAACACATAAAAAGAGCCACTGGAAGCCAGATAGGATTTTCTTTTTCACTTTCTGCAGAGCATTTTGACAGACAACTCCACATCCAGACTTCAGACTTCACATCCAGAGACTCCTGACTCCAGAACAAAACTCCAAGAACTCTAGAACCCAACAGCTGAACTCCTATCAGCAGGCCTTCAAAACCTAGCAAACAAACCAAACTATCCAGACAGCCAGGCTGAGCTGTCTGATTCTGACTAGTACCCTGTGCCAGTACCCAGAAAGCAGTGCTGAATCCAGAACCACAGACTAGACCAGAAAGCAGAGCTGTACCCAGACCAGACCACTGTGAGCAGAACCGGTGCCTGACAGACCCAGAAGGCAGAATTATCCAGTGAGCAGAACCAGGCAGAGACCGTCCGTGGCGAGGGAACCGCAGTCCAATCCTGACCCGATCCGTGGCGAAGTCGCATTCCTGTCCAAAATATAGTGTGAGTACCGCCAGAACTGTGCAAAACCCAATCTCTTAGTTTAAAATAATCTATTTCAAACTATTTTAACCTATTGAGAACTGCATCCTAGAAATATTGTGTTCCTTCTGTGATCTCAAACCTGAAAACTGTCATCTGTCATTCTGAGCTTGACTTTTCTTTTGAGAATCTACCTTCACGAAATCGTCCGTATCTCCGGAACCGTTTGTCCTAGGAACGAAATTTAACTTTCATCTTAAAGCTAAGATTCTGGGATTTCCAGGGAACCCAGACCCGACCTTCTATTTATTATACTTTTTCCGGAATCGCGCTCGAAGCACTCGGGAAAATTGCCGCGAATTGCGATTTGGCTCAATTTCTTCACTTGGCAAAATAGCAGCTCCTTGCTTTCCTTTGCTGAAATTCGTTTGCCACCTGACAATCATTCATAGAGAATTGATAAATTGATCCTGGACTAATACAAAGTAGCTGTCACCCACCCTGAACCTCTAGAGGGAATTAAAATCATTTTAGCATATTTTTCACTTCTTTGCATACCAACTTTAAAGTACTTTGCCTGTGTTTAGAATCATCCTTGTTTCTCTAAGCTTGCTAGGGGGGAACTGAATTTGTATTGTACTGTGATTGTATTCCTGAAGACTGTGTGTGCCACTTCCACCTCCTTACATTGCATAGAGGGGGGTGAATTGCCAAAAGGGGAAAAGTGATTATATTATGTTTTGCTGAAATCATATCAAGTTTATTCCTGTGTTGCTTTTATTCATCTTTGCATCTCCTTGAAACCATAGAGCATTCTCTGATACCTTATTCCCCTGTTCCTAGTCATAAGTCACCAGAACTGTGCTACTGTAGGATTACCTATTGCTGATTACTGCTCATATTCGTAAGTGTGATATCAATTATTAATTTATTATAAAAGTGCGATATATATATATATATATATGTATATATATATATATATTTATATATATATTGTTTAATTCTCAAATATACCTTTTAAATTTGCAAAACAAACTTACTTCTTGGCTCAGTGGGGTCAGGGGGATTCTAAGAGAGGGGTGTTATATAAGGGTTGTCATCCAGAGTACACGAACTGGACATAAAAATATATAAATAAGGGCTTCCCTTGAGCAATCCCAGACAAGGCACTGACTTAGTGGGACTGCTTGATTGGAGTCTTTAACACTCTCCTCCTCCTCCCTCTACTCCCCGCTCTTCCTCTGGCCCTTCTGTGGCCACCCCTCCTTCCTTCTCTGCCTTTCCTCCGTTCTCCCCAGACGAGGTTTCTAGAGAAGTCCAATCTATGAAAGTCTTGTCAAAACAGGTTCTCCCCTGTTCTTCTAAAACCATCACGGACCACATTGATACCCTGGCCCCTGCTTTGGCCGACTTCCGTAACCACTCATTTGTCACTGGAGTCTTCCTTTCCCCCCTGAAGCACTCCCCTGTGCACTCTTTTCTTAAGAAACCCTCAGCCGACCCATCCTGCCTTGCTAACTACCGCCCAATCTCCATCACTCCTTTCCTGGGCCAACTCCTGGAAAAGCTCGCCATCTCCCAGCTTAATCTTCACACTGAATCAGTTGGTTGTCTCCATGACCATCAGTATGGCTTCAGAGCTGCCAGAAGCATGGAAACTGCTCTCCTGAACATCCCTGAAGACCTGCTCTCAAACATTGACTCCAGTACCCCTTGTGTCCTCATTTTACTTGATCCTTCTTCTGCCTTTCACATGGTCAATCATGCCATCCTGCTCAACTTTCTCCTTGATAACCTTGGTATCACCGATCAGGCTCTGGCCTGGCTGACCTCTTTCCTATCCGATCGACCCTCCCAGGTTCAACTTGGGTCCTTCCTCTCCTCTATCTCTAGCGCTACCTGTGGTGTTCCCCAGGGGTCTAACGTCTCTCCCTGGCTGTTCACCAATACCTGGCACTTCCTACCCAAAGCAATGCTGCTCTCTTACCCAACTTTCAGTGTTATGCGGACAACACCCAGCTAATTTTCAGGCTCCCTTCCACCACCTCTTCTCCTTCTCTCATCTCTGACTGTCCGCTATCCAGGAGTGGTGTGCCGCCAATGATCTCTACCTTAATGCCAGTAAGACTGAGATTCTCCTCATCGGCAGACCTGCCCCCTCCTTTCCGATCGCTCTCTGGCTGGCCTCTCTTGGCCTTCTTCCTTCTCCCAGCTGTGAGGCTAAAATCTCGGGTTCATCTTCGACTCCACACTCTCCTTCTCTCCTTACATCTCTGACGTCTCTAAGAAGTCACACTACCAGCAACACCCCCTCGAGGTATTCTTCCTTTTCTCTCCTTTCCCCAGAAGCTCAAAGTCTCCATAGCTCTGGTTCGTTCTAGGCTGGACTACTGCAACAGCCTCTTTCTAAATCTGCCTGCTTTTACTCTCCGAACACTGCAACTCATCCAGAACAGACTTGTCCTTGGCCTCAAGTCCAGGGATGGTATCTCTCCAGGAATGAAATCTCTGCACTGGCTCCCAGTGGCTGCGAGGATTAATTCAAAACACTCTGCCTTGTCCACAAGACGTTCTGGGGCCTCAATACCTTCAACTCTCTCTTCCGAAATAACTTCCTTCTCGAGCTCTTCGCTCATCCGCCTCCAACTCCCTCAGGGTCAGTCGCTTCTCCAAGCAACGAGTTGGTGGTAGATCTCTTTCCTCGGCTGAGGCCTCCCTCTGGAACAGACTCACTGCCTCCCTGAAACTTGAGGAGAACCATCTTTGGTACTGGAAGTACCTCAAGACCTTTGCTTCTGCTTTCTCTCCTCCTCTCCCCTGCTGCACTCCTGACTGAAACTGCACTGGTCACCTGGCTACCCTCTGATCTAGGGCCCAGGTCCCCTCCGCCACAAGCTGCACACCTGCACTGCATCCCTGGCAACCCCTGCACGTGGGGGCTGTTTCAGTATCCCTACAGTCCCTACCAGCTCTTGGCACTTGATGTCTGCACTTACCCCTGCACTTGCCACAAGCTGGCTGCACCCTTACCTATTTTCATTTATTCTATTTATTATTACTATTGATCGTATGCACTGCACTTCCTACTCCCTCTTCCCTCCGCACTTTCCCTTTCCCCCTACCCCTGCACTTGCACAATCTCAATGACACCTGGCCTAATAAGATCGTTGTCTCTGTCTTCCCTCTATTGCCCCTCCCTTGCCTCGTCGCGGCTTGCACCACTTGTGTATAGGCCTGGTATAAATGCCATATCATACCCACACATGTCCCTTGCCTTCAAACCAAAGGGGTCATAAATAACTGATGCCTGTGGGTGGGGTGTTGCTGGGAGCAAACAGTAGTGTGATAAACAAAGCAATCACTGTGTGTTTTTAAAGCTCTGTTAATGTGCAAAGAAATCCTATGTGTGTTTTGACTTAAAATTTAAATCTATGTTTGTTGTGGTAACTGAAAGTCTATTAAGGAATACATGTCAGTCCATTGAGGCAAGTAATTTGCATTTGTGCTTATTGTGCTGTGCCACGTAGTTGGTGGCTGGTCTTCTTGGGATTTGTTTATTATTCATTACAGAAATTTAAATAAATATATGCTATTATCTCTATGCACCAGCCTGGTTTCTAGCGTGTTGGTGAAACAGAGGGGATCTGCTGAATGGTGTAATACAGGTTGGAGGTCTAACAAAATTTGAATCTGCTAAGCGATTTATTGTGTGTGACCGTCCAATAAACTGTGACATACTATTTGTGGCCAAAGGAAATCACAAAGCTGATCTAAAAATAAATGTCGGCATTTTTACTGTAAAACACATGTTCATGCAGCTTGTACCCAAAGAAATTTGAGAAGTGCCTCAAAAGTATATACCTGCATTGTCACTGTAAAACATTTTCATTCTGTTTGTGGTCCCACTTTTTCCCATGTCTCTCTTCTTGCCAAAGCCCATCCTGCTCACACTGACCCAGTTCTAGGCCACGTGGCACTCAATGCCACAGCTATGCCTTAATGTCTATCACATTGCTCAATTCCTGCCCTGTGCAGGTCTCACTGTCACTGTCAGAGGTCTGCCCGATGTCACTCCCAGTACAGATGTTCCACCCTAACCGTGTTCTCTAAGTGCCCAAGTTCTGCCACTGTGGATTTCACTACCCAGTTCTTCTTCACTGTCACTCTCGGTGGCCAAAAAAATGTGCCCCATGGGGCTCTCAACACCCAGTTCTGCCCCAATATTACTCTCTCCATTCCCAAGTGGCTCTTTTTGCCATTTTTGATGGGATAGTGACAGATTGAGATGCTGGTTTTTGTTCTAGCAGCCAAGCCGGTCAGATAGCACAGCGAGTAGATCCTTGCAGAGAGCCAAACTCAGCCTTTCATTCTTTCCTTTCATTCTTTCGAGGTTGATAAATGAGCACCACACACCTTGGGTAATAAACAGCGCTCAGATGCCTGAGGGTTCATAGCGCTATATAAATGCAAAATTATTATTTGTTTTACGATTAAACCTTGCCACCCTAGTGGGATTGTTTTACTTGTGCACTGGTAGAAGAGGAAGTGCCAATAGTTCCCTTTTTTGAACCACAACTGAGTTTTACGACATTGGTATGTATGGGTTGAAATGCCAGTTCCATTTTCTGCCTTTGATTTAATTGAGGAACGAGACGGTTCTCCTGGGCTGCTTGCACACACATCGAAGGGACCGGTTGAGGAGCCTGTAACATGCTTGCTTGCAGTTGAATAAGTCCATAAAATGCTTAGATAATATTCCCCACACAGGGTGTATTACACAACATAAAGGACTACGGTAGAACAAAACAATCAGCATAGGTCGGCAGCAATGATATGTATGAAATCGTGTGCAATATTTTAACTTCGGGTGAGCTTTGCACACCACTGACATCTGTTAGCATTGTTGTGCGAACCTGTTAGAAAATCATATACAGAAATGATTTTCATTAACGCCCTTTTCTATTTTTGCTTTTCAAATGATACTTAAATTCCAGAACTTGCCCTCCCCACGGTTCTGGTAGTGAAGGTTTGGCCCACCATGCGCGGAAACATTACTTCCGGGGTCTGTGAGCCATTAGCTCCGGCCTTGTCAGCCTCTTAAATTAATGAAGTTCCTGTTTGGGACATTTATTTTTTTAATTTTAATTCGCCACTCATTTTCGTTCCAACACGTTTCTTTCATTTGAAACCCGAGCGCTCTGCCAAGCGGCCCTGCTAGTTGGAGAGAGGGTGCGTTTTGTGGGCGAGGGGAGTGGGGTGGTGGGGGCGAGCAGCACTACAGGAGTCTTTCTGTTCAGCTTAACCAGCTCTGTGGAATGATGTCAAATGACAAGCTTCCATATTTTGACATGCGCCTATTTAGGCTGAAGTGGAAGCATAACACAATCAGGCCCAGCTTGGCGTCTGTCTCACAATATCTGTAGCTGTGGTTAATAGTCCGATGTGTATTTTTGTATTTAGAATAGTGATGACTTTTACAGTCTGGAGTATGCTTCAAATGCCACACACTTCATGCGGTTACTGACGCCGCTGTATAAACTCCTATCTCTCAAGCCGAGTTATGAACTCCTGCTCCCGTGCAGATGTGTCAGAGAAACAGGAAAAAAACTTGAAATTCAGGAGCCTGTCTCTTGACCGCAGATAATTCCACAAGGATCCAGAGTTAGAGTCATTCCTGGCACTGTCCATTCATTTACACTACTTTTCCTACACCACTGCTGTTGTAGCTAATGTAATGTATTGAGGACTTGGTAAACACTGGGAAAAAAAGCCATCCGAATCGAATCGCGAAATTCGTAGAAAAAAAATCAACATTTGCACTTTTTGTTTAGTGGCCCAAATTTCGGGTCTTTTTGCTGCAATAATGGGATTCTCACTCCTAAACCATTCAAAATCTAATAAATCACAAAATAAGCTGCACCGGCGCTTGTGGTGCGTGTGGCTGTTTCAGGTCTCGCGCAGTGGTTTTTGTGGTACTGTGAAAAAAGACAGAAGTAAGATATGGTGTCTAGTCAAATGGTCGACAGACAAATGGTCGACACAATTTGGTCGACAGGACAAATGATCCAATTTTTTTTTGTTATATATATTTTTTTAGGTTTTCGTTTAGGGAAAAAAAGGGGTTTTTAGCAAAAAAAGGGGATTAAAAAAAAAAAATGTGACAAAAAAAAAAAAATCGACCATTTGTCCTGTTGACCATTTAGATTCGACCAGTTGACCTACAACCAAGTAAGATATATAGGGGGAATTTCGATGATTTCAATCACTGCCAGAAATTCTGCCCACCCCTATTCACTAACCTGTGTGTTCTTGTATTTGTGTGTATATGTTGTGGGTTTTGTAATGCGCAAGCAATCATTAAGAAGAGTTCATAGCGTTGATGCAGGCAGAAATGAATGGAGACATTTAGCAGTTAGCCGGTACATGGATCAAAAAAGAACTGGTTTTCAGACTATACAAAAAGAAGACCCGAAAGATTTCTCTTGCAGGATAAAAGGTTGTCATATTTTCTTAAGGCTTGTGGGAGGCTATTTCATTATTTAGGGGCCAAAACAGAGAAAGTACATAAACCCTGTCATTTTTTACTTTTAAATCTTTGGACCTTGAAGGAGCAGGAGAATTGAGACCTACGTCGGTGCCAGTGGTGAATCGTCATGGACAATGGGGTCCTCCTTTTTCTATGAATGGATTTATATAGAAGACACATGTGACCTCATTAAAGTTAAAATTGCTGGTATAATTGCCAGTAATTCCGGAACTAGCAATTTTACCGGACCGGCAAACCACAAGTTTGCTGGTGGCAGCACTGATTTATTGCCCTTTCTGTCACTTGTAAAATCCTGGTAATACCGGGATATCAGGCAGCGGGAAATGGTAAGGATAGTTTGCTGGTATCCCACCGGAATTACCAGCGGGATACCGCAATCTTGTCATGAGGCCCATTGACTTGAAGATGATTGGCTGCTTGATGAGTAGCCAAGGCTACTGTCAAACCGGACAAAACATGATGCATTATTTCAGTACAATGTGCTCTGGCACTTTGAAGCTTCTTCAATGAGCTAGAGGGTATTACCAGTAAATATCTTAGACCAAATAACCGGACTGTCACAGTTTATTGGGCGTAACTCTCAACTCAGGGAGTTCCTTCCCCCTCCAATCACGATGTTGCATAACAAACCACTTAGCAGATTCAAACTTGGTCAGGTTTCCAAACTGTATAATACCACTGCGCTTGTACCCCTGTGTCACCAATAAGCCAGGAACCAGGCCGGTATACTCAAAAAATCCTATATTTTTATTGACATTTTCACAATTGATAATATCTTCATCATAATCATCCGCCACCAAATCTGTGACACAACACAATAATTACATATGGAATGTACTTGCATTTCTAGACTGACTTCCATTTCTTTTTTTAAAATATCTTTTTATTCGTTTCTTTTCCAAAATAAGCATAGTGTAAGAGCAATACATTTCAGCAATCATTTTTCACATGTTTCCATCATTACAACTATTATCGCCATCCCTTTTATGTCCTTCTCATTGACATGTAGTCCGCTCTAGCGCCCATATTGCGCAGGTTGCCCCGAGCTGCCCCCTTAGGGTGCTCAGTCTTTATGCTCTATCGCTCTAACAAGAAACTTTAATAAACTTGCAATTGCAACAACAACACGGATTGAATTTCAAATCAGAGCACATTCTCTGCACATTAACACACAGGAAAACTTTTAAAACACACAGTCATAGGTCTATTTATCACAATGTTCTTTTCTCTCAGCACCCTTCCCACAGGCATCAGTTATATGTGACCCCTTTGGATTTGAATAAAAGGAACATGGAGTGGGAATATATTGGGCATTTTGTTTGGCTTATATTTTGAAAGGTAAGGTTTGGAAAATGTACTCAATGGGAAAATTAATTTTGTAACACACAGTCAAATGAAATGCAGGGCTTTGGGATTATGGTCTAGGAATGAAAGGGAAACATTAGTTTTGGCACACTCTACATTAAAAGGAAATGCAGGGTTTTGGGGATTCTATTTTTGGAATCAAGGCCACCCCTCTTCTGTAAGGAAATCATGGGTTACAGGAAAAGAGGGTTACCCGATTATTTTATCGGCTACAGTGGCTATAACACACTGGGAATGAGATTTGTTAATTTCAAATGTTAACAAAAATCATCCAGTGATCTTTTCTATAGAGGAATTAATTTAATACATTTAATTAAATATGCTAACAGTCTACAAAGTTTTGCCCCCCCACCCACAATTACATGGAAAGATTAAGGCAGGTAGTTCCCCACACAATGGATTGCTTTGGGAGATATCTACTTAGTTAGGAGACTCTGTTCTTACCTCAGGTGGCTAGACAGAATTAGGACCCTGTTTTGGTAACAGGTAGGCAGCTCACACCTCAGGCCACTATTCGCAGCAAGGTCCCATCAGCCACAGGCCTCTCTTAGATAGGGTCCCAGTTTGCCAAGCAGAAGTCCCCAGCAAGTGTCTAGGGGTCTCCTTTTCTCTGTCTGCCCTTTTGTCCTTCTGTTGTTTTCTGTCACTCTCTGAGTCTCCCTTTTGGTTTTCCTTCTTTCCTTGGTTCCCCTTTGTAGATAGGAAATAGCTTTTATATAGTACTCATAACACATCCACATAATGAATATAACCACGCTTTGGATTGGACATTAATTTTCCTTCGCTATCACCAATCCAGCCACTGCTAGCTGACAGGGCAAGGGGTTTTGGAGGTCATGATTATGGAGGGGAGGAGAAAAATGCATAATTTCAAAATGATATTTAAGTTAAGTTTTTCTGCAATTTTCAGATAACTACAACAAAGTATATATTTGGGGATTCTATGATTTATGATGGATCTGGTGAGACTAATTTGATTGTGGCACAACCTTACTTGGGAGAGCTATCATTTTTCATGGTTTATTCATGAGCTGAAATAGCTATTAACATCAAACTTCACAAAACGCACAGTAATTTTACTTTCTATCAGCTCACCAAGTTGTGGATTTCTCTGAGTTAGAGAAGTGTCACAAACACATTTTATTCTCTAACTCAAATTACACACATTGCACATGGTTAATATTCACACAGAACTGACAGGCTTCTGGTGAACTTCGAAATGAGTCCTTAATGAGCCCATTATGACACACGGTTCTCCTATTATTAATGAAAAGGTGTCCCATGTTATTTGAATGGCAAGACATTAATGTAGAAGAATTCAGTTTCATATTCAGATCACCCCCTAACAGTTTCATTTTCTCCAAAGTCATATGACTTGGACATCTGCTTATCTAGTCTTTCAAGTTCCATTACGATTCTCTGAGAGGCAGTTTATTGGGGAAATGACAGTCCTGAAAGGTCAGTTCTGTTGGCTGCCTTATCTGACCCTTCTACAATTTTGATCTAAAAATGGATGTATATCTTTGGATTTAACTGAAACAGACCTGTTTTTATGGTGAGCCTCAGCTAAAGGTCTCTGAGGTTAGAACTTCAGATACACAGCCTGCAGTTCAGTGGGGGAAGCTGCAGCAGCAAGTTACATGCATAATTCTGAGAAAAATAGCATTTTAAATCGAAAAGATGTGTTTTACATTTAAAATTTTACATTGTTTCTGGACCTTCTGTCCATGTGTAAGGTATTTCTTTAATATAATAGTTGAAAAGACACGAGTCCCTTCTGTATGGTTCACACATAGGCCACAGTTTAACATGGGAAACTGATGTCCATTTTATAACTCCAAATAAGCGTTTCCATTTAATGTCAGTTTGTTGGACAGTAAGTGATTTTATCTGTGTCAATGAAATGTCACTTTGCCTACTTAGATTTCAAGATCACAGTCTTGTATTGCATAACTTCAATGTAACATGCTGCTACCTTTCTCCGCCAAATTGTGCTTTTCCCAATCTATGGAGTCAAAATTTGCAGCAACGCATGTCTTTTGGAATGCATTGGGCACATTCAGCAATTTTCAGTCCTAAGGCTGAGTGCCTTTCCAATATGGTAAATCTGAGGGAGGCTCCATTTTGTTCATTAACTAGGACTCATGTTGGAAAGCAATGTTTTGAACTGGTCTGCATGTTCCAATGGGTCTCACCCATCAGTCAGCTCTACTCTCATCATAGGGGCCTTCTTTGGCCTTTGAATTTCTGTCACTCTGGGGCTGAATTTGCACCCCACAGATTCCCCCCTTGGCTAAGGGAGAGTGGGGTTTTTCTTCTGTCTCTTTTTATTTATTTATGTATTTGTTGGAGCCGGTCCGTTCTTTTTCCCATCCTGAGGGAGTGGGCACCCTGGCCTGCATCCCTCTCTTTGGATTTTGGGGTATGGTCCTGGAACCCCTACCATTTAGGACCTTCTTCCCCCAGGCTGTGAAGGTAATGAAGTTATTGAGTCTGCCAAGAGGAGTAAAAGAGAGGTGAAATATTTTATACAACACCGATTTCCGCGGTGTTACGGACAAACAATTTGAAAACAGACAGTATCACATAACGATACAACCAAACCACACATTGATATTTATTTGACTTACAGAAAAATGTTTCACACAAACATTATTATTTTCAATCCTGAAGAGTATTAATTATTTTACTCCCTTAATATATGTGATCTTCTCCCACTGAGGTTCCATTCTTTCCTTTCATCTTTCAGATGGTTCCTGGGCTCTACCCTCACCAGGCTCCTCAATTGCAGATGATACCCAGATCCTCCTTCCGCTTTCTGGAGATTATGGAAAGGATTTGGCCTTGCTAAATGAGGTGTACATCATCATCCAGACATGGATGGCCACGGATGGTCTATGCCTGAATGATGATAAAAGAGAACTTATCATCTTAGGCACTACATCCAGCCTAAAGAAAGTTGGCCCGGCCTATAATTCCTTCATGATTGACGGGAACAACATCAAAGTCGGACAGGAAGTCAAAACTTTGGGATTCTATCTAGACTCCAATTTCTCCTTCAAAAGACAAGTGCGCTCTTTGGCATCCTCCACGGCTTATACGTGTAAACTAATCTGCGCAGCCAAACCATTCTTGTTGGACACCAGCTGTCTTACATTTGCCAGAGCCCTCATATTGTCTTGTCTCGATTACTGTAACGCCCTCTACCTGGGATCTTCCAAAGCCACCACCAAAAAACTGCAAACCTTACAAAATAACGCTATTAGAGCAGCTTGGGCATCTCTAAAAGGACTTAGCCAACAGAACAACTGGATCTCCATCAGAGATAAAATTCTCATAAAAACAGCAGCCCTCACCCACAAGTCTCTCAATAATGCTACCCCAACCTACCTGATTAACAGATTCCACAGATAGTCCTCCTCAAGACCTGTTAGAAGTGTATACAAAAACTGCTTATCCGTTCCTCATTTCAAACGTGCCACCATAGGGGGCAATAGCTTCCCAGTGAAAGCAGCCAAACTGTGGAACTCCCTACCTCCTCCAAATCTCAGAATGGACTTGCCCTTTCAGAACGTCCGTTCCAAGGTAGTCTCATGGCTGAAATTGGACGCCACCCAAGACTACTAAATGCCTAACGTTACCCGCACACACTGTAACCACCTGTGCCTTCTTGCCTCATGTATATAACGGCCTGCCGGCTGTACTGCTGCTATGTATATAACATTGGTGTACCTCATCTTCTATTATGTATATTATATGTGTATTGTAACTAAGCTTTGAACATTCTTTTAACCACCTGTGCCTTCTTGCCTCATGTATATAACGGCCTGCCGGCTGTACTGCTGCTATGTATATAACATTGGTGTACCTCATCTTCTATTATGTATATTATATGTGTATTGTAACTAAGCTTCAAAAATTCTTGTAAAGGCTGCGCCCTGATACCTCCAGGTAAGCTCGCGCATTATAAATAATAAAAACAAACAAAGAAACAAACAAACAATTGGTCATAAAGCTTGTCTGGGGTGTGTAAGAAAGGCATTGTATCAAGCAGTGAAGACAGGCACAGGTGATCACAGTTTAAGAGTGTTTATTGAACTTCAATCGGTTGCTTAAACGCCTATCTAACCCTAAATCTAAAGATGGAGCAAGCTACGACCATCATAAATGCAGTCCTAGTGGAGTCTTTGTCAAATTAAAAGGGCCTATACTAATAAACCTATTGCCAATCCTTACTTCTAAATACAAATGGTGTGGGATAACATAGTATGCAAAAGAAAAATGTCCAAGAAAGAATATGTCAGGATAGTTGAGAAGTTGGCTTAACTTCCCCATGTTTTCATCATGGGACAAGGCTGCACATTCGAGCTTTGCACACACTCTGGCTTCTCTGCCACAAGGATACAGTTCAAAGCATAGTTTCAGGGCCTGCTGTGCCAATGTTTCTTTACCATTTAAAGTATCTTTATTACAGAGGTTCTGACAAAACAAACAATCACTAAAGTTCCTTTCTTCCCAGGTTTTTCACATTCACAAGTGCTCGGGTTCACTATTCACTCTGGGTCTCTCTCCTTCAGTTTTGGAGCCCCTTTAGCACAATATTCACATTTGGCCTCCATCATTCGGGCTCAGATCACGGAGCTCCCTCATTCAGGCTCGGACCCCTTCACACAGTGTTCTCAATTGGTCTCCCTTGTTCTGGCTCGGGCCGTGTTAAAAGTCAAAGACCTTCAATTATGTGATGGATTTTGCTTAACTGTCGCAGGACCACTTAATTCACTTCATTTCTCTCTTTCATCTTTTACTTCACCTTTTTATCACTTTTAGCTGGACACCTTACAGAGACCTTCGATTGGGCGCACTCGTGATGCCTGACTACTCTCTCACAGGTGTTGTATCTTTGTTTTCTAAGTTCAAACATCAATCAGCAATTCAGATTTCCGTGTGTCTTTCCTCACGCACACTGCAAATCTTTCTTCTTACGCTCTTCATACAATGTTGCTGCTTGCAACCTTGACTTCCACACAGACTAGTCTTGCATCGGTCTCCCCAACTTACCGGCTGTTTTAATCTCACTGGTGCTACTTTAATCTTGGAGCCGAGGACGGTATCACAGCAGCTTCTGCTTCTCCCCGACTGGATCAGCTATGCAGGAGGGACCCGAGTATCTCTGACACCACAATGCAGAATTCTTCAGTCTTGTTTCTTGGCCTTACGCCTTTCAATGTGAAGGACTTTGGAAAGTAATTGTTTTCCCCTGGAAAGGTCACCCTTGTTGTGCACCTTTCTTTGTTTGCCATCTTTTTCCCCTCATTCAGCTGCTGTCTCGAAAACACTGTTCCTTCATTTGCTTTGCCTCGCTCAGAGTGTGCTCTCCTACTCTGCCTTTTATCCATGTGGGGAAGCTTAATGGAAGTCAGGTGTGAGTGGTTACCATTAATTGCTTGACCTTGCCTGACCATAGTAGTGCGATGTCAGGCACAATGCTTGGGTGTGAGTCTGTTTACTCCCAGAGTCGGCTGTCTGTGTGAAAGTGTTCGTGTTGGAAAAGGGGAGGGCTAGAGTTTGTAAATATTCTACCTGATAGGATGGGATAAAGGTGTTAAAGAGAAGGGGATATTGCATCTGACTCCAGGAACTGGATTCAAAAGTGATGGCCATGTCCTGGCCCCCTGGATGACAGATCCCCCATGTTTAGTGGGTAACACCTTCTAGTTTATCACAGGTGACAGCTCTGGAACTGATTGATATGGACCCATTCTCTTCCATCTGTTCTACTTTCGGATCTTATAGACAATGGGTCAAATTCTATCAACAATTTCAAAAGCACTGCGCCGAGAGGGAAGGAACTTCCGCTCCTTGGTTTGAGTCCTCTGAAAATTCTACAGGTACACCCATTCCTCTACTTCGTACTGCGTCTTAGTGATCTTTAGTTCGTAGTAGGTTTTCATTCCTTACGCTGATTTTTCTAGGTTTTGCTGAGCATACGCAAAAGCATGCTTAAAGTGTTTCCTTAAATTTTCAATGTACTCATGGGTAGTGAACACATTTATTAGTGTCTGCTCCTAAGTTTGGCAGAGCAGATGCTGAGGAAGCACCATCTTTTGTCCAGTCATGAGCTCAAATGGAGACCTTTTTGTTGCAGAAGATGGTGCGGACCTAATGGCCAACAGGACAAGCGGTAATTGGATGTCCCAACTAGGCCCAGATTCTGCCACAAACTTCTTCAAAAGGCCCAAAATTGTCTTATTGTACCTCTCAACCCACCCCCCCTCCCGCTCATGGCTGGGTGGTAGGCAACGTGAAGTTTTCTTTTCATCCCTAGAATTACTTCTTCTGTCTGACTCACTCTATTTTGGAGTGACCTCTGATATTTTTCCAATAGATGATCATCTCATTTGAGGTTACCAGATCATCAATTGATTGGATTCATTTCCCATGCTTTTGCGGTTTATTGTTTGCAGACTGCATGCCTTTATTTTCCAATTAATCAGGTGTTCCCCAAACCCATTCCAGGCATAATCAGAGTCAGTGATTATAGACAGTTTTTGAGCTGGAGGTGTGCTGCAGTGAGGATGGCTTGGTGTACCGCCATCAACTCTGTCACTTGACTACTTTGGCGACCTGTGTTGTAACCTGCAGAAGCCTCTGGGGTATTATTCACCCAGGCATTTCCAATGCCAGCCACTAGTTCCTTTCCCCCGTTATTGTCAACATGGTAGGAGCACCCATCCATGGGTATCCCCTGACACGTGTCTTCTTCATAGACTTTGTGCGTGGAAGTAAGTTACGCCTTCATATTGTCATTGGTCCTTAGACTTTCTTCCTCGAGACAGTTCTCTTGAGCACAGTCATGCAAGTCAGCCAATCCTTGCTCGAGAGGACTCTTCTTGTTTTGGCCATATCTGACCTCCACATAAAAGCCTTGCATGGACAGAATCCATGAAGTAATTCTGGAATTACTTACATTCCCTGCTCGGATTTGGTCACTTTGTAAGTATTGCAAGGGTTAGTGCGGCGTCTCCACAATGATGTGCTCTCCCTGGATAAACAGGCGGTAATTTTTCAATCCCCACACCATTGCCAGGAGTGTCTTTTCGCAATCCTTGAATCTTTCCTCCAAATAGGACAAAGCTTTGCTTGCATATGAGATTACTTTGTTTACTTTGTCATGCATTTGATACAATACCATTGTTAGGCAGGTATCTATAAACCGTGTCTTCAAGAAGAACACCTTATTGACCGGTTTGTTCAACTCACTCAGGTCTGCACATAGACTCCATTGGCTGTTGGGTTTGAGTATCCCCAGTACTGGATTGTTAAAGGTACTGTGGATTGTACAAATTGTCCCATGGGATTCTAGATTCTCAATAATCTCTGTGCGCGACTCCATGGACACGAGGGGTAACCGGTATTGCTTCACAAATATTTGAGCCATTTCCGGATCCATGGGTATGGTGGTTGAATGTATATCTGTACATCCACATTCATATGAGTCCACTGTCCACTGAAAAGATATTCTGGAAATCTGAAACACCTGTTGTAGCTTCAGTTTTTGCTCCTCGGTTTTCACAGGCATCCGCAAGATTGATCCTTTCTTCGACCATCTGCTTGAAACCTGGAAGACATTGGGCTTAGCAATTTCTGCGGTATCCTCCAGTTGGGTGGAGAGGTCTCTTGTTATGGTGTTGACCTGAACTGAAGGTTCCAGGGATGCGAGGTAGCCATTTTTGACTCAGAATACCACCTCGTCCTTCCCTTCACAGATCACCTCTCCCACCCCATAAGGAGAGGAAATTTACGCCAAGATATCGACCCCTTGTCTGGTGAAAATCTTCTCTGGAGGGATACCATTGTTGATATTGAAGCAGTCATTTGGGATTGGCTCAAGGATTTCAGTACCTAAATCAATAGAATAATGTTGGGCATCAACCGCCATTCCTATAAAGGTGTCTGCGCCCAAAGTGATACTTCGAGGGTCGCTGTAATCCATCAATATACGAATGGTGTTGTGTTCTAGGTTGACAAGGGGAGTTGGATGTAAATACAAACCTTGTTCTTGGAGATAATAATTCAAATTTATGTGGGTGTCCATATTTTTGAGGTTCTGTCCTAGCTTAATTTTTAGGGGAATTACAATTGGTGCACCTGTTCTGGGATGGTGACCGCTTCTCTCATTTGAACTTAAACCACATAAGGCAGCAATTGAGCTGACCAGAATGCTTTTTCAGTGTGGTCAAAGCCCATGGGGTTACACCCAGTCATGACCAGGCTATATAATTAATCAGGTTCAAATTGATTGCGAATCAGTTGAGAATGTCACTACATAAATAAAAGGAAGAAGGGACATCTCTGACGACCCAACAATTATGTTCTATACTTTTGTCGTCAATGGCTATTTTTAGCATGCACCTGCTAGGCAGGAGATGTTTGGAATTTGGAGTTTCCAGACCTACTTCCCATTTATTAATAAACTTGAATGTGAGAATGGTCTGATCTTTTGGGAGTTTCCTGAATAATGCTTCGCTGATGAAGCTTCTTCCGTTATTCAGGCATACTTTGGTCAAGAACAGGCTCCTGCCTCTTATTTATCTGAATAGGGGAAAACAACTGCTCACCCTTTTTCTAAATGTCAGTTAGACTTTGAGCCAGTTTTTCCATCCTCCCTTCTTATGGGAGTCATGTTTTCTTCTGTTTTTTGACTAATATAACATTTCATTGTTGCCACTTACAACTTGGAGGAAGGTTGATTTTCAAGAAATGAGAAGAGGCCCCATCACCAGATTGTTCTCCTATAGAGATGACAGTGATGTCTGGGACCTGATTGTTCTGGAAATGAAACTCCACTTTCTCTGAACGCTGTTCAATCACATGGCATGTTCCATTCAAACTCACCTAATTTGTTCTTTGATTTATTTTGATCATCTGGTTAGTTTGGGTCCAGAGGACCTTGTCCACACAGTCATTCAGGGGTGATAGCCTCCGAATTCCCCAATAGACAAGGTTTTCCCTCTGGCGTCACAAATATCACTGGCTACTTCACCATATGTCGCCCATTTTATATGTCTAGATCTGCAGTCGGTTCGACGGAAATATCATTCTCCATCGAAATTCTGGAGTTGTCTGGGAAGAGGTTTGAGGGGAATTTGTTGACTCTCCCCCTTTCTGAATTTAGTTGGTCAAAGGCCTTTTTGGAAAGGAGGGTGGCTTGCAAACCAATGTCCACCAGCGCTGATAATGCACACTGACCCTGTACCTTGACCTGAGCATAAAATCTTCCTTCTTTCTCCTCGAGGGGACAAAGAAAATGTGCATTATGTGCAAGCATGGCAGTAAACCTTTTAAAATTCAACTCTGACTCTGTGTGATCTTAGACAGTTTTCGGTGTCGGAGTTCGGGAGTCTGTAAAAAAATGTATCATCCAGACAAACATGGAGTTGGGGGATACTCTTTGTTCCCTGATTCTTTGCTGCCCTTCTTTTCCTAGAGACAGTTCCCTGCACCTGTTTGGGGGAGGATACCTCTGTGATTTCAGGGTCATCTGGGAGACAATTTTGGGGTTTAAGAACTTCTTGCTCTGGGCCGGTCTCCATACTTACAAAGTCAAAATCAGGGTCTTTTGGGAACAGTTTATCTTTGGGAGGGATCCCTCCATCCCTGTAAGAGAAGCTTTCCGACTTTGTATTATTCAAGGTTTCTTCTCCTTTAAAGGGGATGATCCTGAGTTCCTCCACAAAGTGGGTTCTCTTTTCACATCTCCTACTTATCCTCGGTTCTTTAGGTTCCAGCTTTTCGGGGGTAGCAGATTCATATTCAGGCTCAGAAGTTTATAGGGTTTTTTTTCTGGTGGGAAAGGCAGCTTCCTCTAGGGTTCTCCCCTCCACCCTGGTCTCCTCCTCAGGAACCTGTTGGTTATCAGAATTATCTACCAGTCATTTCCATCTTGGGGCATCAGACAGGGGTATTGGGTTATTCCAGGCAGCAGGTTTCAGTTGAGGGTTCGACTGTGCCCTCAGCATGTGACCCAGGTCTTGGGTTAGTTGTAGGACCTGTTGCTACAGTTGTGGTTGGTAGGGAGGTCTTGATTCATACCTTTGCTTCTCTTGGAAAGGGTAACTGTCCCTTCTCCCAGAGTAGCTCAGGTTGTGGAAGTTCAGGAATCTATTGGCCTGAAAGCACGGAGAGAGAGAAGGATTATTCTGGAAATTCTGGTTTGGGGGTACCTGGTGTTACGCTCACTTGGTATCCACAGGGACGCCACCCAGCCGGGTTACTCGCTGGTATGCTTCTCAGCTTTGCCCTGATGTGGTCTGCGGGGAAGGTTCTGCCTGAAAATACAGGAGGACTGTGTTCAAGACTGACCGATTGGCTGGGGTGAGTATCCTCCCTCCATCCCCTTATGATTTCAGTCCCTCTGGCGCCCTCTCTCCACCTTGTGGTAGAATTAGGCGTGCTCTCCGTCCTGCCTCCTTTGCAGGGGCGCGTTGTCTTTCATGGGCGAGAGTGGTCCAGTTACTTCACTGACGCCGGCCCGTTTGATATTGTTCAGGTAGATCTTATTGCTGTTCTTTAGTTTTGTTGCTATCCTGCATGCCTTTCTTTGCTTAAAATGTCTCTTTTTTCTCCTTTAGGTTTGCGGAGCTTCAGCGCGGCGAACTGGCTTGGTTGAGCCCCGCCGGTAAATGATGGCGCATTAAGAGCGCTATGATCCGGTAAGTAAGCGCTATGCGCAGTGCTGCAAAGTCTTGCCTTTGCTAACCTGTGTTTTCCTTCCTTGTAGGTCGCGGTGTTCTTCAGCGCAAGTGGAATGTCCGGAGTGGTGCCAGCCGAGAGGCGACCATCCAGGTAAGCCTTTTGAGCAGTTTGTAATTTGTAAATGTCTCTACTGCTTTCTTTAATGTTGCCTCTATCTTCCTCTTTCAGGTCGTTCTGTCCGGGAGGCGTGCAGATTCGAGGAAGCTGTTCTCAGTAGCTGCAAGTGTTTAAAGATGAAGACTGCAGGTAAGATGCTGCTTCTAATGATGTTCCTTTTGTCTCCTTGCAGGTTCTGCTTCTCCGAGGTTCGAGGGACTATCTGGACACGGTGAGCGTCACGTTGCAAGCTGTAAAGTAACGCAAAGCATGTTGTCTTGCTCGGGTGTGGTTTAAATAGCCCCAACAAAATAGTCCAGATAAAGTAGTCCCTAGGCTACCACACCCAAAACACTAGACCGCATAGCTTGGTTCTTATGAACCAAGCTATGTGGATGCCTCCATGTTGGCTGACAATACAATAAAGTAGTTCCCAAGCACATTGTTTTTCATGGTGTATGAGCCTGGCGCCATGAGGGTTTTTGAAGAGGATGCCAGGCTCTAGAGGCCCGAGTCCTGACTCCACCTGGCCAATGGGTTTGCCAGAGGGGGTTTTGGGCGAGGGTCGTGACAGCACTCCCCCCTAAGGTCCCTCCCATGGTGTTCCTTCTGTCTGGCCCAGGTTTGGTTGGGAAGTTCTGATGGAATTTCCTGATTAGACGTGGTGCGTGGATATTCTCACTGAGCTCCCAGGATCTATCTTGTGGTCCAAATCCTTTCCAATCGACAAGATAATATAGCTTGGTCCTAGAGTATTTAGAGTCCAAGATATCTTTGACTTCGAATTCTGGTTCTCCGTCAACAAGTATGGGCTTAGGTGGTGTCCCTAAACGTGTGCTGGGTTGCATTGGTTTCAGGAGGGACACATGGAATACCGGGTGGATGTGTAGATTAGGTGGTAAATCCAGTTTCACGGCTGCTGGGTTGATAATTGACTTAATGGTATAGGATCCTAAGAATCTGGGATGAAAGGTCTGGGTTCCCTTGATGGGTACTAATTTAGCGGCTAACCAAACTTTGTCTCCTACTTGATAATCAGGGGCCTTTTTCCGGTGTTGGTCGGCAAATCTGTTTTGTTTTTCTTTGGCATGAATAAGGTGTTCCTTTGCCCTTTTGAAAACCTGTAATGTAATGGTTGTGTGTAGTGTCTTTACCGCTGGCATTTCCAAGCTGGCTGGAAGGTCTAGTTCAGAGGTACGTGGATGTCTGCCATAAAGGGTATAGAAGGTTGTTTGTCCCGTGCTTGAATGCAAAGAATTGTTATATGCATATTCGGCTATCCATAGTAGGTCTTTCCAATTCCTTTGTTCGTGGTGCAGCATGCACCGTAAATATTGCTCGAGTGTCTGATTGGTTCTCTCGGTTTGGCCGTCTGTTTGTGGATGGTGACTGGTAGATAGCCGAACGTTGTTCTGCGCCATTGCACAACATTTTTTCCAGAAGTTTGAAACAAACTGGCTGCCTCGATCCGAGACCAGAACCAAAGGGTAGCCATGTAGCTTAACCATGCCCTCCAGGAACACTTTTGCTAAAGTGGCTGCGTCTGGGAGGCCTTTGAGAGAAATAAAATGGGCCATCTTCGAGAATAAGTCCACAACTACAAGGATGGTGTTGAACCCTTGGCTTGGAGGTAGATCAGTGATGAAGTCAAGGGAAAGAGTGTGCCATGGAACTGGAGGAATGTCCAATGGTTGTAGGAGACCAGATGGTTTTTGTTTCTGTGATTTATTTTGTGCACAGACACCGCGGGACTGAATATACTGAATGATGTCCTCACGCCAGGTAGGCCACCAAAAGTTCTCTTTCACCTTAGCTAGGGTTTTGGCGATTCCAGGATGCCCTTCGATCAGTGAATCATGATAGTTTGAAATAATATGCTGCTGTAATTCCTTCTTGGATACATATAGGTGATCCCTAAAAAAGGGTAGATGGTCCTTGATGTTATATTGTTCTCCGTGAGTTTGCCATGCGAGGTAGACATCAGGATTCATTTTCCGTTGGATTTCTTTTCGTAGTTCTGCTTGTGTTAAGGCTGTCGTGATACCCAAGAGTTTGTCTTTAGGTATAATAGGTACTGGGTCTGGAGTTGTATATACTATTTCATCTATGCCCATGCGAGATAAGGCATCCACCTTTCCGTTTCTGACTCCTGGTCAAAATGTGATTACATAATCATATTCGGTGAAGAAAAGGGCCCACCGTGATTGGCGCAAGGACTGGTCCTTGGCTGTTTTGAGATATTGCAGGTTTCGGTGGTCTGTGATGACTGTAATGGTGTGTCTGGCCCCCAGAAGGTAGTGCCTCCAGGCTTTAAAGGCGGATTTGATAGCCATGAGTTCCTTGTCCGTGATGGCATAATTAATCTCTGAAGGTGAGAACTTTTTCGACCAGAAGGCCACAGGATGTAGCTGGCTGGTTTCCGGGTTTCCGGGTCTCTCTGTGAAAGGACAGCCCCCATTGCGAGACTGGACGCATCAGTTTCTACGACATAAGTGAGGTCTGGACGAGGATGTCGCAGGATTGGAGCGGAGGTAAACTTTTGTTTAAGTTCCTGAAAGGCTTCTTCTGCTTCTTCGGTCCAAGCAAACTTTTTATTGTTTTTTCGTAATAGTACTGTGATTGGGTGCACAACCTGAGAGAAGTCTGGAATGAACCGGCAGTAGAAGTTCGCAAAGCCCAGCATGCTTTGTACCCCTTTCAGAGACATCGGTGAAGGCCATTTCAGAATGGCATCTACCTTGTGCACATCCATTCTAATGCCCCCTGGAGCAAGGATAAAACCAAGAAATTCTACTTTGGTGACGTGAAAAAAGCATTTTTCAAGCTTTGCAAACAAGCAATGTTGACAGAGCTTGGTGAGGACTGAACGAACGTGCCTGACATGATCTTGTTCCGAGGCTGAGTGTACTAAGATGTCGTCTATGTACACTAAGGCGCACACATCAATTAACTCCCTTAAGACGTCATTCATGAAATATTCGAATGCCGCAGGAGCATTGCATAACCCGAAGGGCATGACTTGATATTCAAACAAGCCGTACTTAGTACGAAAGGCGGTTTTCCATTCATCTCCTTTTCTGACTCGGACCAGGTGGTACGCTCCTCGAAGGTCCAATTTGGTATAAATCTGGGCATCTTTAACTTGGTCTAGCATCTCAGGGATAAGTGGCAAGGGGTAGCAGTTCTTCACGGTGATCTGTTTCAATGCACGGTAGTCAATACAGGTTCTCAAGTCTCCTTCCTTTTTCGGTACGAAGAACAAAGGACTGGCTACGGGGGACTTCGAAGGACGGATAAATCCGTTTGCAAGGTACTGGTCTAAATACGATTTCAAATGAAGGTTTTCTGGTTCTGTGAGAACGTAGATCCTGCCACAAGGGATTTGTGCACCAGGAACAAGGTTGATCTGACAGTCATAGGGCCTGTGCGGCGGCAATGTATTGGCTTGGTCCTTTCGGAAAACATCCTGGAAATCATGGTATTCACTTGGCAACGTATTACTTGCTCCCAGGGTTGATACTGTCGCTCCGGGAGTCATAAGGATACAGACGTCAGGTTCCTCCTCTTGGTAGTAGCAGGCAGAGGAGCAGTCACCGGGGAAGGTTAATTTTCGTGCCCGCCAGTCTATCAAAGGGTTGTGAGCAACCAACCATGGCATCCTAGTATTAGCCTGAACTGAGGTGCCTTAAAGGCATGGTCTAGTAAAAATGTTTATTGTCCCTACGGGTCGGCCATGTTTTTTTAAGCCTAAGTGGCTCGATTTTAGAAAACTTTCCTATGGACCTTACCTGAGTTTTTGTCCATTAAACGCATGCGAAAACAGGCACCAGGGAGCCGCCATTTTGTGATAATCCTATCACTTGCCGCATTGCCCTGGCTGACCTGCTTCTGCGGCACTAAATCAATTCCGCCGCCCCTGAGCCTGACATTATCCAAACATTCATATTCCCCGCCTCTCTCCGTGACGTTACTGTGCTGCGTAGGCAAACGCGCCCAGTCGTCTTCTATGCGATTTCACACAGAACCCGGAAACCAACACAGACCATCTCACAACACAGCGCGCCACAATTCGGAATATGAAACTGTACTTTAAAATCAAACAGCAACACGGTACATTTGGTAAAGTACATTTATTTGACATTAAATGTTTAGAGAATATTCAGCAATTGCCATATGAACTCCGAAAGCCATTTATTTTCTTTTATCTGTATCCGCAATGGTACACAGGGTGTTGCTTTTCGTTAAAAGAAGCACTTTGGAAGCACGGTGAACCGCAAGGCTGTTCCATCAACTAGGCACTAGTCCATCGTAAAGGTTGATATGTTGCTTCTAGCCACTAGTACAGCGTAAGGGCATGTGGGCCCTTGGCGATCGCCCCATAAAATTGTCAGTGTGCTCCAGTTGTTCACACGAAGCTGCAGGTGTCTCACGAAGAAACCGTCTGCTGGTGTCTCAAACCGATGGCAGTAGCAGAAGGGGAGGAAATACCTGTTATGAAAACAAAAAAATTATAATTAGTCTCGCCAGCCGATCTTCATTAATATTACTCATTTTATTTATTACAGCCGATCAGAAACTATTTGCTTGCAAGGATAGTTCAATGGAGTATGTTCGGCTCTAAAATCAATGCGAAAAGTAACGAAATAAATCGAGGCCAACACACAATGATAAACGACAGTTAGTCTACATGCGTGAGGAATGATATGATATATGATATGGCATTTGTAACGCGCCTATACTCAAGTGTTTCAAGGCGCGACGAGGCAGGTGGGGAACAAGGGCAGACAGACAACGATCCTACTAGGCCAGGTGTCTTTCTGATCGCGCATGGGGAAGGGTGGAGAGGGGGTAAAAGTGCTGTACATGGTTAGTTGAATACAAATTAAATAATAGGGCCAGCTGGTGGCAAGTGCAAGGTAAATGCCGGGAGAAGGGGCTGAAGGATACAGAGACAGTCCCGTAGTGCAGGTAGGCAGTGCAGGGAAAAGTGGCTGGGCCAAGGACCGAGATCGGTGAGACCAGTGGACCTGCATGCCCATGTGCCCACTACGAACACGTTTTCCTTGCTTTTCCTAGCTCTTCATTCATTCATTTATTCATGCATCCATTCATTAAATCTTCATTCCGGTATAAAAGCGTGTAAAGATTTACTCACATTACATTTGAAATTTCCATTGTGTCTCTTCGTAATGCAGTCTGTAAAACGGACCGTGCTCTTGACAACGATTTTTCGTATACTGAACTAAAATGAAACTCGGTCTAGTTTCTGAATTTTCTGCCTTATCGTCTCTAACGTTATTGCGCACCCCCTTCACATGTAGTTCTTTCGGCATGGTCCCTGTCTCAAGGTCAAAAAACAATAGACCCTTATACTTCCAATGCGACTTGTGGGCCTCATCTGGGCGCGAGCTTAAAATCAAAGCTGCTGTCCTTCGCATTCTTTATTTGCAACATCACTTAGTAAAGGCATCTGTGAGAACTTGAACTTTAGAATCCCTCTATGTAGTGCGCCTCAATGTGCAAATGCGAACTGGCTTCTCTCCAAAATGCCACAGCCCGCTTGGCGCATTCTAAGTGCCCCAATTTTGTCCCCGTTGTCTGCTAGCTTTGCAGCCCAAATTCAGACATTTAATTTTTGGCGGAAGGTCAGGGAAAGTATAAAGTACCACAGGAGTTGAGTTAAAAGTGAGATTTATTGTTTATTTGTTTGTTTTATAATTTGCAATACGCAAGCCTCCCCTCCGTTAACAGTGCACAACAGTGCGCAGCATTTACATTTACATGAGATGAGACATGAGAAAAATATATACATACACATATACGAGGTGAATAGAGAGAATTCAAAGATGACACCCAGCTTGTTCGCCACCCATGTTGGTGAAGGTAGGGGTTAGGGTTACAGGTACACTGTACAATAACATTTATTTACAAAAAGACAATCGTATTGCAATTATTTAAATCGGGATTTGCACTTCACAACCAGCTGTGCTTCGGGTGGGCATGGCACAGTCGCAATGTTTGGTGGCAATGGATACCTGCTCTGCACAGAAACGTCCAAAATTCTATATCTGTGCTTCTTTAACACAGCAACAATAAGGCCTTTCACAAAGTCGAACTGCATTTCATCATAGACTGGTTTGATCACCCATTGCTTACTTCGTTTTGAAAACACCTTAGTGTAGCGAGGCATCCTTACTTTACCCCTAGTCCTAGATTGTTCACGTCCGACATTGCTGTTATGGGCCAAGACCGCTAGTAGAGTGCGATGTTTCATGCCCCGAAAGCTAAAATGCAAGCGTTTTGGCCTGTACTTTAGGCACATATTGTGGAACACCTCCAAATATCCTGTGTGACAGAATTCTGTCAGTCCTCTCAAATCTCTTGATAGAGTTTTGTCGAAAATAATCTTCTCAATGGCTTTGTGTGTCGGTATAGATGGAATCAACCACTTCTTCTTCCGTGCCTCCTCTGGGGACAAAGGGCCATGTTCACATTGGTGGAAATGTTGATTTGCGGTCCAGCGGTGAACGTTGGTACAGTGGTGCATCAGTGACCGCCATTTTTCAAGTAGTATTTCCACTGACCCTTCACACGTTTTTGAGCTCCACCAAAGATGGTTGGTGATAGAATGGGACCACTGCAAAATACTTTCAAAACCTTTTTTTTTCCTGCAGCCGAGATTTTCTTACTGATTGATTTAGCAAGATGCCATATTGATGATTAATATGTGGGAACTGCTCTCTCATTGTCTTGGCAATTGAAACGTGTCTGTCCGTGGATATGAGGTCGATGTGCATTCCCCTTGATTGTAGATATTGCACTGATTTTATAAATCCTATTTTCTCCATGGCCACTGTCGATGTACATTGTGTTACCTGCACGACCACCGAACTCACAATTTTCTTGCTATCCATGTCCTGAAAGTGGTAGGTGCAGTACTTGGCAGAAAATGCAGGGCTGTCGCACTGTCCATCGCCGGCTAGCCTGAATTGTTTGCCTTCGAATGTACTTGCTAGAGACAATTGTTAAATTTTCCAAGCATCACTAATTGCCGGAAACAGATAATCACGTTGGTATATGTAGTACAGCACTTTAGAAATGAAATGGAGTCCCACAAACTGAAAGAAAGCCTCTAACTTTCTAAAACTGGAGCCACTAAAAAGTGATGCAGCTGCACACAGTAGATTGCCTGCTGGCAGTTTCCCCAGCATCGGTTGTGCAGACCATGAGAACCTATGATTTAATCTACAGGCGGCATTTATTTTGACGTTACTGCCTTTTATTTGACGAGTCACATTAATCAATGGCTTCCCACATACTTTCCCTCTAATGGAATGCACACATTTCAGCATACTTATAATTTCCATCAAACAACTGTCGAATACAATGTATTTTCTCTCTTTCATTAGACTGTCATCCTGCGTCAACGTTGTTTCGACCTGTGACGTTGTGGAGATTTCAACACATTGGAAAGTAATATCGCTGATATCAAGTTCTGATGCGTCTATGGATGCTGCGGCTGGTTCATTCTCTGTCATTTCGACATCTATTACTTCAACACTGATGGGAGAACACAACAATGTCGACAGGTTTTTGGGTGGCACATTTTTGGTGGGTGTAGATTGTGTGAATTGATCTGCAACTACTTCAGAGCTATCTTCAATACATTCAATAACATCTTCTTGTGGCGGGGTGGTCGTACTGTAGCAAAGGTCCAATGCAACTTTGCTGTATTCTCCAAACACAGTTAATTCATTTTCTGGCCATTGGACATGAGCATCTCGAGCCTGAACACTCCTCGCCTCAATTAATAGTTCCTCCATATGTACATGGTCTGGCAAGCAACATCTCTCATTCGCTTCACTGTCTGTGTATGTATACTTCTGACACGCACGGGTAACTGGAGGAGAGATTGGAAAAGGGATGTTCAGTTTAAACACAAGATAAAGTGTAGTCCAATTGACTGGAAAAAAACATAAAATAGTCCCCAGCACAAACATTTTTTTAAAATTATGAACTGTTTGTAACTAACCTTTTTTTGTTTTTTTTTCTTTGCAACTTTTTTGACTCGACCTTCAACATCTGCACGCTGTAGCTCCGATTCGTTTCCGCATGTCCTCCCTTCCTCTTGCGCTGCAACGACTATATTTTCTGTATCCGCATAGACAGCACGGAATGAGGCTCCATCGTCTCCCTGAAACATAGTACTTTCATTACTATGTATCAAAATATTGTTAGCATAAAACACACGTGAGGACGAACACACAGGTACATCTCAATAGCCAAACACGATTTAAACATTGTGTGCAACAATCAAACGACAAGTATTCAACCAGTGATGATCTATTTCGATGGAGCTGTCAGTATCCATACCTCTGGCTCTGCATGGGCTGCCATGAATGGTTGTATTGGAGAGGAGGCATCCGCATCTCCCTGAAACACAGTACTTGCATTAGTATGGTTTTCAATATTGGAAACATAACACACACTTGGGGTCGACGGCACAGGTACATATAAAGAGATAACCACAAATGATGCATTGTCTAAAACAATCAAGGTAATCATAAGTTTGCAGATTTCATCGACTTATTTCTCCGATTCCTTTACATCTGCATCATCCAAATGGGATGTTGTGATTGTAGTGGAAGCTCCGTCGTCTCCCTGAAACACAGTACTTGCATTAGTATGGTTTTCAATATTGGAAACATAACACACACTTGGGGTCGAACGCACAGGTACATATAAAGAGATAACCACAAATGATGCATTGTCTAAAAGAATCAAGGAAAATCTAAATATGATCACATTTCATCAACTTATTTCTCCGATTTATTTACATCTGCATCATCTAAATTGGATGTTGTGATTGTAGTGGAAGCTTCGTCGTCTCCCTGAAACACAGCACTTGCGTTAATAGGGAAGAAAGTATAGCAAATGGAATCATGTTATATGATCACGCATGATGGAGCTGTCAGTATCCATACCTCGTGCTGCTAAAGAATATCTATGGATGTTGCAAATGTAGTGCGCACTTCCGAAAGCTGTTGCAGCGATTCGTATACGCATGGTCCCGCTTCCACTTCCCCTGGAATTACTTGAATGTCAGGCTCTGCATCAAGTGCAGGGGTTGACGCTCCATCAACTGCCTGAAACATAGTACTTGCATTAGTGAGGATTACAATAGTGAAAACATAACACACACCTGGGGTCGACAGCACAGGTACATATCAACGGCTAACCACGAATGAAACATTGTGTAGAACAATCAAACAACAAGAATTCCAGCTCTGATGATGACGCTCGATGGAGCTGACAGTATCGATACCTCCTGCTCGTGAAGAACATCTATAAATGTTGTAGATGTGGCGGACGCTTCAGCATCTCCCTGAAAGACAGTACTTGCATTAGTATGGATAACACTAATTATAACTGAAAACAAACTCCAGTGGACGATAACTAAGGTGTATATCAATTGGAAAGCACTAACCAAACATTCGGTAAAATAATTACACGATAGAATAAAACCATTACTTGACATGCATAAAACAAGTATGTAGCGGATTAGCCTAGTAAGATTACCTGATACGCGCTAGAAGTGGTTGATAACTGCGACCACGTCAAGGATGTAGAATGTTCTTCCTTCAGATTCAAGGGATAGTCAAGAAGTTGTAAAGGTAAATTAATGATTGATAATGAAATGCCAATATTAAAAACTAGCCATGTAAGGCGACAGAATACTTGAAAAATGCTCAATACAGCACAGTTCCCTGTTCCCATATATATATACATTGCGTTTGTGGGTTATGAAATCGAAAAAGAATATATGATAAATGTCATTATTCAAAAAACTATACACTCATATCAATATCGAAATTATTACAAGGGATAGAACACCTACAATATCAATTAATCCATTCGGCTACCTACACACTACCGCAAGGCCTAAAGCTAAATCCGGACACTTGACTCACCAGTGGCGGAATGTGGACGAATAGAGTGGGAATAGCGTTTTCGATCAATTTCCGTGTCGTTCGCCGTTTATTCTTCTTTGTTACCCAAGATGTTGTGTACATGTCCAAGGAAAAGTGCCATATGCAGATGCGGTATCGATCACCCCTCTTGTCCTGTAAGACTTGTTGGACTCTACTTTCCAGCTCATCCAGTGGATATCCGCAATGTCTGACCCATTCTCTTATTCGATCAACAGTTTTTGGGAATACATGCATTGTAGTGCCTTCAGATTTCGCATGTGTCTTCGAAGGGCAACCGCTAATCGAACAGGCAGGCTTTGTTGATAAATCTGAAAAGTAAATATCGACATTATTATACAATCTTCATGAATAAAGATTTGATACAAAAGTAAATGAATCATACAATGATCAATGCAAGGTTTGTTTTGGTCGCAGGAACTATACCATTTCATTATGTGCGGCTAAGTATTTGCATAAGTTGCAGAAATGTATAAATAATGCGACTAAAATCTGAACATGTGACTCGTCCCTTGGATGTTCTGTCTTGCACGAGAAGGAAACATGCTTACATTATAGACTGGACCCCCGAAGGATGCAATTCGATGACAATAGACAAAGATGAAAATAAATAGATCTATTGATAGCATAGCAATGGAAACTCAAGTCAATAGCAATGAGACCAATGAACATAGCACTATTGTGTACTCTACTCGCAAATAGATAGAAATTTTAAAATCTGCAAAATATGACTAGGATACATGGCCTTACCTTGACCAACAAACAGTTGGATTCAGCAAGCAGAGCAGTATGTTGCAGGAGAATAGGTGGGTGGCCACAGGTAGCACACTGATGGGTTTGCTCTAAGCGGTCACAGAAGTGCACGGATAGCACGACGACGAGTAGATTAGCGTAGATCTCAGTAGTTGCCAGGTAGCACGTTCAGGAGTTGACTTGCAAAGCACAAAGATGTTCTCATGAGACATATCAAGTGGTTTATAAAGTGTTAGAAACAGGGGTGTGTTTGTGAATGAATGACGTATGTATGTCGTGGTATTAGGGGGGAGGCCTGCTTCAAGGGGAGGCCTGGCTGGAGACACGGGGGCTGAGGAGGCCATGTGACCGATGGCCCCTGGGCGTAAGATACCTTTTGAAGTGTACATGTTGTTTGGCACCTTGGCCTTTCGTGCCCCTGACAGCGCGCATCCACTGGCGCGAACCGCCTTTGATAGAGGGGGGTGGGCTGGATGGGCCTGGGGCGTGCAGATAAGGCAAAGGAAGACTGCTGAATGGAGACACACTTATGTGGATTGCAGGGGGGCGGCCTGCCTCGGGGGAGGCCTGCCTGGAGACACGGGGTCTGAGGAGGCCATGTGACCGATGGCCCCTTGGGTGGGATACCTTTTGAAGTGTACATGTAGTTTGGCACCTTGGCCTTTCGCGCCCCTGACAGCGCGCATCCACTGGCCCGAACCACCTTTGATAGAGGGTCGTGGGCTGGATGGGCCTGGGGCGTGCAGATAAGGCACAGGAAGACTGCTGAATGGAGACACGCTTATGTGGATTGCAGGGGGGCGGCCTGCCTCGGGGGAGGCCTGCCTGGAGACACGGGGTCTGAGGAGACCATGTGAACGATGGCCCCTGGGCGCAAGATACCTTTTGAAGTGTACATGTTGTTTGGCACCTTGGCCGTTTGCGCCCCAGACAGCCCCACATGCCAGCGCTCATCCACGGATGCAAACTGCCTTTGATAGGGGGGGTGGATGGATGGGCCGGTGGGCGTGCAGATAAGTGTGTAGGAACGAGGGGCCATCAGGCCCCTCTCGATGGCCCCTCTCATGCTTTACTTCTTAGTAGAAACTTGGACCAAGCGCCTCCAGTAGTGGGTTCACCCCTTGCCCTGATGTGATAACTTTGGTTGACAATCGCGTAGATGGGACCACTGAACATGACTCTTCCTCTGAGATCACTGTCCTGCATGTGAACCAGCCTGAACTAAGCACATCGCTCGTTCATCTCCATAAACGTGTCCTTGCCCACACACCCTCACCAGTGGAAACTTACTGCCATTGTGACCCTGTGTACCTGCAAGGTATTCTCTTCAAGTGCCAGACCACTGACCACGACATGATGCCCACCAGCAGATCCCGAATTAACATTAGACCCCTACTGCAGTATATCGTTGCTTATCAATAACAAATGCCACATACCAGAGATTCTTGTGAGCACAGACCCACACTCCAACCGGTGTACTACAGTGGTCAAGACCCTTAACCTAAGGCCTGTATAATCCAATGTTAATTGTTAGTATAGATATATGTGTGACTTTTATAGAGACATAACCTGCTGAAAGACTTTGAACAAGTGTTATTTAGTGCATGCATTATTGAGAATATTTTATGTTAGCTTAGATAGTGACCACCCTGCTTCACAGCGACCAGACCTTCACCCATTCGGAGCACAGATGTCTGACGTCCATCCTTGAATGGAGACACACTTGATTCATTAAAAAAAAATCGAAACAACCGTTGTTAAAATATATGTGGTGTTTTATTTTGTATCTTATTTTCATGACACAAAAATACAAGACTTTAAAGATTATACGGGTCAGGTTGCAGCACAGCGAGAAAAAATCTCCTGTACTGACCACTGTCACTCGGGAACGTTTCTCTTATGGCACGAACGGCACAGGCGGGTATCACTCTTCGAACGCGGTGTCCAAGCCTCCCGTGGAGCCACCATGTAAAGGAACGATAGGCCACCAGCCTGTACCACCTGTGAAAAGGAATGAAACAAACTGTTTTTAAATGACCAAGATAAGTTTACTAAACGTTTGTTGTCAATGATAATTCTTGTAACTAATGGCATTCTGCACGGACAAATGCTATCTAGATAATGCACACTATTGAACGACTTACATGCGTTACAATGATATATAGATGTAATTTTGGATATAGTAGAAGAACATGAAATAGGAGTGACATGACAAGCAGAGTATACTTACTCGTTACTCGGATTACGAGGACGAACAGTTGCGCGAAGTTCGTGCATAAGCACCATCATTATTCTCAACACGGCCCGTGTGAGGCAGGCTGCCCTGAAGTCTGGCTGCTCGGTGATGCATTGCGGTCGTGGCTCGCCTTCCGAAATGTAGGCCAGGCATCCCGAGTTTTCTCGGCAGCAGCAGTTCTCCTCCTCGGTTGGCATTAGCTCGCACCGATTGCATGTGCACCAGGTGGAGACGCCGTCCATGCGACTAGGCCCAGGCTCTTCATCTGTTGATTCGTCCTGCCAACTGCTGTCCGAATCCCCATCGTTTTTGCGTGCTTCCCTTTCCAGTAGTTCCTCCTCGGTATACTCGGGCTCGTACATGTAGGGCATTATTGTAGCCATTGTGTGGTAAACAAAGTAAAATAATTTACCGAGATGGTACAGGTGTTCACACGGGCTACAAGTGGCGAAGGTAGCTGACCAGAGCACAGAAACGAGTCACAAAATACTCTAAGTAACACAGAGAGAGGAATGGAATCGAAAATCTGCTGCTGTGTGTTGTGAAACGGTCTGTTTATACTTATTGAGGAAAGAGGCGTCCTGCCATTTCCATGGCGACACGTCATTAGCTGAAGCGCAGCGAATGTTGACACAAGACGTGCTTTGGCGTTGGGAAATGGGCGGTACGAGTCTGCTGATGACAGGTTCAGGGGCGGGGGAATTGATTTAGTGCCGCAGAAGCAGGTCAGCCAGGGCGATGCGGCAAGTGATAGGATTATCACGAAATGGCGGCTCCCTGGTGCCTGTTTTCGCGTGCGTTTAATGGACGAAAACTCGGGTAAGGTCCATAGGAAAGTTTTCTAAAATCGAGCCACTTAGGCTTAAAAAAACATGGCCGACCCGTAGGGACAATAAACATTTTTACTAGACCATGCCTTTGAGATCGAATGAAATAGACTCCCGATGTCCGTCCTGGCACAGCAAGGTTACCCTGGCTGTGCACTGGGTTACTGGTCTGGAAGCGATTTCTGTCTCATCCACGGTGGTTACCTTGTCCATAGTTGGCTTAGAACACAAAGGAAGCCCCATCTCTGCTGCCAGTTCTTGATCAATATAATTTCCAACTGCTCCGCTATCAATGTAAGCTTCAACGGCATGCATTCTTGACCACTGTTGGTGGTTAATTAAGATCACTGGTATTGCAAAGTGTGAGGTCAGCAACGCTTTCTTCTCACTCGACAAACTGACCTCTACGTTTGTCGAGCTTCGTAGTGTTCCGATTCCTTAGCTTCATCCTTCTCTGTGGCCCCGACTGTTCTTCTTGGGGGTTTTACTGGACAGTCCTTCAGAAAATGTCCTGGTTTCCCACAATGCAAACAAAGTGTTGTTGTCTTCTTTTGTCCCGCTCTTGTTTTGTTAATGGAGGCCGTATCCCTCCAATCTGCATGGCTTCTACAGCATTCTCAGGTACCCAAGGTGTGTTTTCCCTTGTTCAAACATACACGGACCGAGGGTCCATCTTAGACCGGTCTGCCTTTCGGTCCTGCAACCGGTGGTCTAGCTACACGACCAGATTTTTGAATTCTGCACAGTCTCTGGGTGGATCAACCACCTGGGCTAAGACGTCCTTTAATTTGCCTCGTAAGCCTCGATGGAATAACGTGGTTCTTTTGTTTTCTGGCCACCAACCAGTCTGTTGAAGGTAGCAATGTACGTTAACAAGTCCTGATTCCCCTTTCGGAGGGACAAGAGTTCATTGTCTACTGCTTGTTCCTGGGTATGGCGAGCAAATGTTTTTCCATTTCTCTCTGGAACCCCCCAAAGTCATGTAATAGAGGATCGTCATGGGTTACCAACGGCACTGACCAATCTGCTGCACTACCACTCAGGTATGATAAGACAAAAGCTACACGAGCTTGGTAGTTAGGAAATGCTCCAGGCCTACAATGAAAATGAAGGCGGCACTGATTGATGAATGCCGTATACTTCTGTGGGTCACCTGAGAACCTTTCTGGCGGTGCCAGGGGCACTGTTCCAGGTAATGTGATCTGTACCGGAGTGGGTGGTATGGTGGGGTTTTGCATCGTTGGATTGCTTCCAGGTAGAGGCGTCTGTCCTTCCTGTGATTGCAAGTATTGCCTGCTAATCTCTTCAGTGCTTTCTTTGGTCACTATTAGGTCTCTCCGGAGGGCATTAGTCTCTTGTCGAGCAGAATGAACCTCAGCACGAAGCTCTCCTAGTAATTGGGCCAATTGATCCATTTCTGATGTCTGCATGGCGCCCAGGTGGATTTGTTATGGTAGGCTTTGCATTCTGTCACGCTCACCTGGTATCCACAGGGACGCCACCCAGCCGGGTTACTCGCTGGTATGCTTCTCAGCTTTGCCCTGATGTGGTCTGCGGGGAAGGTTCTGCCTGAAAATACAGGAGGACTGTGTTCAAGACTGACTGACTGGGGTAAGTATCCTCCCTCCACCCCCGTATGATTTCAGTCCCTCTGGCGCCCTCTCCTCACCTTGTGGTAGAATTAGGCATAGTCTCCGTCCTGCCTTCTTTGCAGGGGCACGTTGTCTTTCATGGGCGAGTGCGGTCCAGTTAATTCACTGACGCCGGCCCGTTTGATATTTTTCAGGTAGGTCTTATTGCTGTTCTTTAGTTTTGTTGCTATCCTGCATGCCTTTCTTTGTTTAAAATGTCTCTTTTTTCTCCCTTAGGTATGCGGATCTTCAGCACAGCAAACTGGCTTGGTTGAGCCCCGCCGGTAAATGATGGCTCAATAAGAGTGCTATGATGCGGTAAGTAAGCGTTATGCGCAGCGCTGCAAAGTCTTGCCTTTGCTAACCTGTGTTTTCCTTCCTTGTAGGTCGCGGTGTTCTTCAGCGCGAGTGGAATGTCCGGAGTGGTGCCAGCCGAGAGGCGACCAGCCAGGAAGCCTTTTGCGCAGTTCGTAATTTGTTAATGTCTCTACTGCTTTCTTTAATGTTGCCTCTACTTCCTCTTTCAGGTTGTTCTGTCCGGGAGGCGTGCAGATTCGAGGAAGCTGTTCTCAGTAGCTGCGAGTGTTTAAAGATGAAGACTGCAGGTAAGATGCTGCTGCTAATGATGTTCCTTTTGTCTCCTTGCAGGTTCTGCTTCTCTGAGGTTCGAGGGAATAGCTGGACACGGTGAGCGTCACGTTGCAAGCTGCAAAGTAACGCAAAGCATGTTGTCTTGCTCAGGTGTGGTTTAAATAGCCCCAACAAAATAGTCCAGGTTAAGTAGTCCCTAGGCTAACACACCCAAAACACTAGGCCGCATAGCTTGGTTCTTAGAAACCAAGCTATGTGGATGCCTCCATGTTGGCTGACAATACAATAAAGTAGTTCCCAAGCACATTGTTTTTCATGGTGTATGAGCCTGGTGCCATAGGCGCCAGGACTGGCCCCATGAGGGCTTTTGAAGAGGATGCCAGGCTCTAGAGGCCCGAGTCCTGGCTCCACCTGGCCAATGGGTTTATCAGAGGGGGGTTTTGGGCGAGGGTCGTGGCACCTGGGGAAGAAGGTCAGGTTGGGAAGTGGAGTATTATTTCAGTCCAGAGGGACGGGTGGGGGAGGTTTCCTGAGGTGGTGCTTACCTAATTGGACCCCCCCCACATGCTGTGGGAGTATATACAAATCTGGTTATAGGTCTGGTACCTTTGTATCTTGGACTTCATATGTGGCAGGGTCATGATGGTTGTTTGTCTGGTATCCTGCATGACTCCCATTCGATTGAGCTTGATCCATAGGTCTCCTCTGCCTTTCATTCTGCTTGTGTTGGCGGAAGGAGTATTTTTAGGCCCCATATCTCCAAGTCCATCGGAGGGGTATTTTTCACCTCGGCCACCTTCGCAGCAGCAGGTGTGTTGAATGGTTTGGGGGTTTTCAGGTTATTTTTATTTCAGTGGGATTTTGGACCTCATAGATTCTGGTGGCCTCTTCAATCACCCAATCCAGGCTCCTACACTCATGAAAGTCTCTCACTAATTGAGTCATTATATATTTAGGGATGAAAATATGCAGTGATAAACTCCCTAGTGTTGGTGTTCACCCGCCTAGAAGTCTGGGAAAAGCTTGTTTCACATCCTGTACAAACTCTCTAGGTGCCTGGTCTTCCTCACATTGCAGGTTGTATGCCACCTTGTGGGCCTCCTGTGGGTTTCTGTGAGTATGAAAAAGTTTCAAGATGGCCGCCTTGTGGGTAGACCATTTATAGTGATCTTGATCCTCCAACCCTGCAAAGAAGCTGGAGTATTTGGAGGAGAATATCCATTGGACAAACTCTATACAATTCCCATCCTTTTTTATTACAAATGATGTCATCAGTTGTTCATAAAGCTCTAAATGCTGCCATACTGAATATTGTGCATTTTTGTGGCAGGGTGTCATGAAGCTCTTTATGGCCATTATCTGTCAAATTGGGTGTTTCTCAAGACCTTTCTTCTGTTTGGCAGATTTCCCTTTCTGCTGCACCTGAGTCCACTCACCCTCTGACTCAGAGCTGCAACTGTTTGTAGTCCATTCCCTGTCCTCTAGGCGCTCTCTACCTCTATTAGACTGGGAAAGCCTCCCAGAATTACAGGGTCTGGACTCTTCTCTCCTGTGGTGCCTTGAACTCTCAGGGTCATTTCCCTTGTAATCCCATTTTTCCACAAGAGAGTACTCATCCTCCTCGTCTCTCCCTCCAGGTATGGCGGGGAAATCCCCCATTTCCCTGAATGTGTGGAGGTTTTCAAGATGCCCTTTCTAGGCTGAAGCTCTGGTTCTTCTCTTTCTGCAAAGCGTACTAAGTGGTCCCGTTGTAATTTCATTTTCTGCCAGTCCAGCTCTTTGATCTTTTCATTATAGAAGTTCTCATGGTTAGAAGTACTCGCAGGTTATTTTTGATTTCCAAGGAACCACTGGTCCATCCACCTTCCCTTCTGCTTGGTAACTGTGAGTACTCATCGATGTCAGATAAGGACTGGCTTTTTGTCTCAGTTTGACTAGACCTGGTTGAGTCCAGTTGTCTCATGTTTCCCTGTTCTTGATAAGTGGTATGCATGAGGTCAGCTGCACTCTGGACATATGAAGTGGTTAATTGGCTTGAGGTCCCTGGTAGAGAGATCACCACTCTGTGATCAGAGGGCGCTTTTCCATACCCTGATGGATCTGGGTGCCTCAATGCCTGTTTGTGTGTTGCTATTTCATCTGGCACCCTCTCACACCTGTTTTCCTCAGTCCCTATCTCTGGTTGGAATGCAGAACCTGAGTTTTTAATTCTGACAATATTGCTTGAGTGGCTTCGAGGATTTTCCTTTTGCGAGGGTTGCATTGTGCGGCCATATTCAGATAATTTTATTTTCAAAAGACTAATCTCTTCCTCTTGTGCATTTCTGCACTGTGCTGCCTGCAATAGGTCAGCCTCTGCTTGCTCCACACAATGCATTGTTTATGTATTTTCTCACCTAATGC